>NC_082344.1:52391505-53076362 GCF_027477595.1 Haemorhous mexicanus | reverse complement strand
CCATGGCTTCAGCCGGAAGGTGCCGGCCACGGATCCCCCCCGTTTCCCTGATAGCTCTCCGGGCTCTTCCCCTGCCGTCCCTCGTCCGCACGGGGAGCAGAGCCCTCCACAGCCCGGGCACGGATTGTAGCTCCGGGGCCGGGATTTGCAGCTGCCCCCGGCGGCCCCCGCTGCCACGCAGCTGCGGCTGCCCTGACTCACCCTCGCTGAGGACCTGGAGCTCCTCCCTTCTGCCACTTCACGAGCACGCCGGCCACCCCTGGGAGACAGAGCCTGTGGCGGCCCCAGGCGGCGCAGCTGCGCGCCACGGGCGCTGCCAGCCCTGGGGCCGCACGCCCTCCTCCCCGGACAGGGCTCCAGCCGGCCCCTGCCCACCCCGCGGCCCGAGGGCACGGCTGCGGGAGGGCGGCGGCCGCGCCGAAGGTGGGCGGGGCTGCAGCGGCCCGGGCGCGGCTCCCGCTGCCGGGGCAGCAGCCGGGCCGGGGGCAGGGAGGGGCGCCGGACTCACCGATGATCCTGACGGCCGCCCCTCGCACGGGTCTCTGTGGGCTCTGCAGGCGCGGCAGGGCCCAGCGCAGGTGCTCGGCTGCTCGGCTCTCGTCCTGCAGCAGCTGCGGGGAGCGCCGGGAGGGAAGGCTCGGCGCGGGCTCTGCCCCTCGGCCGGGCGCTCCCCACGCCAGGCACCGGCCCAGCCGGCCCGCACGGCCCGGGCCAGCGAGCAGCGTGCGGGGCGCAGGCTGGCGGGGCCCAGATGCTGCGCTGGGCAGGGGCACAGCTGCCAGCCCCCCGCCTTGAGCACCGGGAGCAGGGGACTTCTCCAGCCTGCAGCTGGGGCTCCCAGGCTGTCCTTACCAGGCACTCGGCAAACTTCATCTGCTGCCCCTTCAGCAGCAGCTGCTCGAGATCCTCCTCCTCAGGAAGCGTGCCGCACGAAGCAGGGCTTTGCGAGAGGACTGGAGAATAGCAGAGAGCTACAGGTGGCACCGGAGCCCGGGGCATGGCACCTGGGTCCCTGTGCCCAGGCCAGGGGAGGACTGGAGCCCGCGAGGCGCCAGGGCAAGAGGCGGCCGAGCCCCCTGCCAGGGATGTGGCAGCATCACACGAACCCTCACCTTGGCCACGTGCAGGTTCTCGTCGTGCCAGCGCAAGAAGAGAGGGAGCAGGCTCTGGCTCACGATTGTCGTGAGAGGATTTTCCCCCTCTTCCGCTACCAGCTCCATCACCTTGCAGAAGAGCTGAATGGAGAGCAGCCGCACCTGGCTGTTGTCCTGCAAGGATAGGAAAAGTCCTAAGCACCAACTACTCCAGGCCCATTAGGGCAAAGGCCCAAAACTGCACAGGGCACAAAGTTTCCAGGCAGCGTCCAGTGCCCTTGGCTGGGGGCACAGAGCCTTACGTTCTCAAAGAGTGGCAGGAGGGACTCAGCCAGGTTCAGGAAGGTGGCGCTGGGTGGCTCGAGGTCTTTGTCCTGGAGCATATCCGTGAGCCCACAGAGGGTCATCCAGACCATCTCTGCATCTGCGTCAGCCAGCTGCTCCACCAGGCGTTGATACAGGCCACGTATTCCTCCGGCCTGTGTGCAAGACGAGGCTGTGCTGTGAAGCCGTGACCAACCGCAGCACCAACGGCTGCTTGGGCCACTTGGGCAGCTGAAGAGGGAGGCAGGAGAGCTGGGAGCAGCTGCCTCTGCTGCCAAAGCCCGGCCAAGCCCAAAGGTGTGCGCTCCCCAGGCCCACGCTGCCAGCGCGGCTTCAGCCCGTGCCCCCTTCTCACCAGCGAGGGCTCCTTGCGGAGCACCGCGAGGCCTCTGAGCGCCAGGCGCAGCCTGTCCCTGCACTCGCTCGGCAGGTGCCTGGATAGCACCAACAGGGCGCTGGGACCGTGTATGCTCAAGTCCAGGCACTCCAGGAGCTGAAAGGCACAGGAGGGTGGTGTCAGGGGAGCCGGCTGGCAGGAGCCCAGAGCCGCACAGGGCCGGGCCTAGGCAGCAGCGGCGGGCGCGGGCAGCGTCCCAGGCGGCTGCAGCTACGAGAGGCCAGAGAGCTGGGAGGCAGCTCAGCCAGGCAGCGCTGGCCATCAGGCTCACCTCCACAAAGAAGGCCAGGACAGGCAGATGCCAGCGTGGCTGCTTCTCGATGAGCAGGCTGAGCAGGTGCGAGGCCATGTAGGGACACAGGGGGGTCAAGCCATGGCGCATCTCCCTGGCAGGGGAAAAAGGCACCAAGGCCCTGAGCCGGGTGGGCAAACCTCTCCCAGGAGCAGCTCATGGAGGTCTGATCTTTCCCCAGCACTCTGCGAGGGCACATGGGCCCCTTGGGAGGCGGCTGCTCCTGGGCACCCTCCTCTCCCAGCCTCTCCAGTCTGCTCGGCCCTCCCTCCGTGACAAGGCCCTCTCGCTTACAAGCCTGGGGACCGTGTGGGGCACTGCGGGCACGGGGCCCAAATGCTGGCAGTGGTGGCGGGGAGTAGGGGATCTCACCTGGCCAGCAGACCCGCTGCATAGTGCTGCGTGTTGGCACAGAGCAGCTTCTCCCAGACCTGCTTGTGCTCCAGAGCCACCAGCTTCTTGTCAAAGCCCAGTCTGGAGAGCAGAGCCTTCGTGGTCTGCACTGCAAACCTGTGTGCCGAGCAAAGGCCGGGTCACGCTGGGAGCGCTGGCCCTGGCCACAAGGGCGTGGGAAGGACAGGGCGACTGGCACCTGTTGGGCTTGCTGGGAAGGCCGTGTTCCTTCCGGCACGCTCTCCAGAAGCTCTGGGTCTCAACGTCTTCTGGCGTCTGCTCTGTGGTGGTAACAACTTGCAGGAGCAGAGCCACGAACAGCTGGGGAGAGTGGAGCAGAATAGCATAGTGCCACTCAGACATGGGGGCGATCCTCCACAGTGCCAGAGTTGCCTGCAAGAGACAAAGCACACTGAGGCAGTGCCAGGGTATCCATGAGGCAGGGCCCGAGGGGAGACGCAGGGGGAGCACCCAGCCTGCTGCCCCTAGGCCAGCTTTCAGCCCAGGCAGGGAGCTGCAGGGTGGGGAGAGCATGGAGAGCTGCTGGAGAGGCAACCTGGAGGGCGAGCATAGGCCAGCTCCAGAAACTCACAGCCAGGGCAAAGACGGCCTTGTTGTCCCCGCTGCAGGAGAACCCGCCGTACGCTGGCTGCTGCTCTATGGCGGAGAGCAGTGCTGGAAGCACCTCAGCTGCGGCTACTTCGGAGGTGCCGATGGCCCTCCACATCAGCGCGGCGGCTCTGTGGGAGCAGAGCTGTGCGTCAGTACCGTGCCCCGTGCAGCTGCGTTGGGCCGGGAGGGAGTGTGGCAGCAGGCTCAGGAAACAGAGGGGCCTGAGGGTCCCGGTGCTCTCCGCCTGTCTGGCAGACCCCGCTGGACAGGCTGTACAGGGCGAGGGGCCCTACGGGCCCGTGAGCACCGAGCTCTCGAGGCAGTTGTGCCCTGTACCTGTCACATGTTGGAGCACAGTGCAGGAGGCTCCTCACCACCTGGGCAGGGTGTTCTTCGGTCAGGCTGAGGATTTCCATTTGCAGCCCGGCGTCCACGGTGATACAGGTAGTGAGTCTCTGAAGGATGTCACTCACCGCGGCTAGCACCTGGAGGAAGCGGCATGGAGAAGACTTGGAATGCTGCCCAAGGGAGCAACTTCCCCAGCTTCCCCCAAGAAGTGCTTGCCTTCCCTGCCCACTGTGATGGGGCAGAAGGGGCCCAGTGCACATGGCCTGAGGGGCTGCGTGATCCTGGGAGGCCTTCAGCCCTGCCCCCAGGCTGCTTACATGCTGTGGTGAAGAAACACCCATCTGGAAAAACTCCAGAGTGGGCCCAGGACTCACATTCAGCATGGGCATGGCCTCAGTCTCTGGGATGCCCTCGAGGTGGGTGTAAGTGGTGGCCATGCCCTCCGCCAGGGCCATGTCAGCCTCCGCCCAGCCCTCGGCCGTTTCCAACTCCGAGACTGTTGTGAACTCTGAGGATGCTGTGCTGGCAGCATCCTCTGCCCGCAGCTCGCTGGGCCCGGAGTCGGGCTCGGCCGTGCCCTCGGTGGTGGGGCCGCTGGTCTTTCTGCGCCGAAGGCGCAGGAACCTCCGCAGTGTCTGCAGCAGAAGGAAGGGGCGGGAAGAGAGGGACGTTACATGGTCTGCTCCGAGCGTGGAGCCAGGCTGAGCAGTGCCAGGAGGCCCGGCTCAGGTGGGGATGGCCGCAGGTACCTGGGCTGCTCTGCGGAAGCTGCCACGGGGGGGGTCCTGCACTTGAGCCTGCTCCTTGGCTGCATCTGGCGAAGAGTGAGCGCACAGCCAGAGCTGAGGCGTCGTGGGAGAGGCCGGAGAACACAGCCCAGCCCTGCACTCCCCCAGCAGGGACAGCCCTCTGGGTGTCCAAGGGATGGAGCACGGCCATCGGGGGGCAGGCCCGGCCCCTGTCCCATCCCGTCCGTGGGTATGTCCACAGGAATGGGTTGGGATGGGATGGGATGGGATGAGATGGGATGGGATGGGATGGGATGGGATGGGATGGGATGGGATTGGGCCAGGCCGGCCTCAGGTACCGGCCCTGCGGCCCGGCTCTGCCACTCACCATCCTGCAGCGGCCGCAACTGCTCCGGCTCTGCAGGCTGCTCCTCTGGGGCAGCTGCAGGACCATTCCTTTTCTTCCCCCGAAGCCCCTTGAGCAGGCTGAGCATTCTGCCTGCCATCCTTCTGTCTGACCTCGAGGGCACCTTCGAGACAGATGCCTCAGCAAGGTCAGAGTCAGGAAGTGCTGCAGTCGTGCCTTGCAGGCACCTGCAACAGAAGGGCCTCAGGAAGGCTACAGGACAGCAAGTCCTGAACTCGGTTCTCGAGGGCTCCTGCCACAATCACAGGAGACACCTCGCGAGTGACGGAGGTCGCCAAGTCACACGGCCTGGCCACGAGGGCACCGGCCGCAGGGCTGGGATGTGCCTCGAAAAAGCTCCGAGTCCCTGAATCCCGAGGTCTGGCCGTGAGGCCAGCCGCAGGAGGAATGCCTCGGAAAAGCTCCGGGTCAGCAACGAACAAGCAGGCTGTGGGGGGACGCCTCACAGCACCGCTCTGTCACGTCCTGTCCCCTTGCGCGCACCGAGCACTCTGGCGTGGCCGTGGTGCTGCCAGCGCCTATGTCAGTGCGTGTCACAAAGGGCTGCTCAGACACGCTGTCCCTTTTGGTGACACCGTGAACCTTCTTCTCCGTGTCACAAAGGGACACGCTGCCACGTGCCCTGGGGCCACGCCCTCCCCACCCAAGGTGCCCCCAGTTCGAAGGAATCCGTTGTCCCAAGTGTCCAACATAGCCCAGGACACACCAAGACCCACCAAGTGCTCAGGGAAGGGCTCTCCGCGGTGCCCAGCCCGCACAGCCCAGCTGGGTGCCGGCCCTGGAGCAGAGCAGCTTCCAGCAAGCAAGAGGCAAACGCATCTTGCCAAGAGTTAAAACACACCAAATAGGGAAGATGGCATTAATGTGTGCATAAAGGCCTTTGAATTCACAGCTCTCAGAGAGATATTAGGGGATCTCGGCTGGACAGAGATGATCCAGATCTGTCCTGTGCTCAAAGGCGAGGAACACACCCTGCTGCTGTTGCTTGGCGGGGTCTCCGCAGGCCCAGGCGGATGCCAAAGCTGCTCTTCACAGCCTTCTCCCTTCCCACACCCCTCTGCCAAGTGCGAGGGGCCTCAAGGACAGAAAGGAGCGCAGGGAGCCAAAGGGAGATGGGCCACTACCTCACTGGGGGCTCCTGGGGAAGCACTTGGCTTGAGAAGCAAGCCCCTCCCTTCCAATGGCATTTCCCCAAATGCCTCCATTTCCCAGGGAACACCAAGACACACTTGAGAAACCCTGGCAAGGCTGAATTACGCTCTTGCAGCACAGGCACTCCAGCTTGAGTTCATCTTCCTTCCCCTGAGTCTGTTTCCACGTGTCCCTTGTGGCGCGCAGCCCCGGCCCCCTATAAACAAGAGCTGCCCGCTGCCTGTTCAAGTGCCTGAATGCCTGCCTGCGCTCACGGCAGCAAAACCAGGCTGTTCCCAGCCAGGGAGCGGAGCCCTGTTCCCGCAGGAGGCTCTCCTGAGCCCCTTCCCCACTGCGCACGCAGCACTTCTCCTGCCCGCCCAGAATGCTCTTGGCACAGCAGAGCAGAAGCTGGCCAGCTCTGGGCTCAGCTCACCCCAAACACAGCCGCAGGAAGACACAGCGGCTGTTTTGCAGCCATGGCCGAGAGAGATGGGAAGGGTCCCCTGCCTCTGGTCTCGCTTGGTTGGGTTGCTGTCTGTGCCTGAGGCAGGGGCTGCCCGATTCCTCGCCTGTGGGGAGAGCAGAGCCGCCGGAACCGTGGCCAGCGTGCAGGCACTGCCTGACAGCGCTGCGGTCGCTGGGACGGTCACGCCTCTGAGTCTCAGCCATTCCCTGCTGCTGCTGCTGCTTCTCCATTTGCTTTTAGGCACACCCAAAGCTCACTAGCAGGCCACGATGGTGTCTGGTTCTGCCCTCTTCCTGTCCCTGTGTAGGGATGGAGCATTGCTGTGCTTTCAGGAAGCTCTTTGTGAAACCTTCCGGCATTGCAAGCTCCTTTGCCCTCGGAGGATGCTTGCCATGGAATCCCTTACGGCTGGGTTCAGAGCATACTCAAGTTGGCCCTTCTAAAACCCAGGGTCCTTGTCCCCTTCAGTGTGCTCGGCACGACCTTTAACTCCATGCGGCTGTGCAACTGGAGCAGCAGGACAGGGACCTTTGCAGCCTGAGCTGCCCTTGTTCCTCTCTGTCCCTGCACAGAACACAGCGAGGAGGAGAACGGCAGCAGGGCCCTGTGTGTCCCCGGGCTCAGGTTTTGCACCGCTTCAGCTGCACGGAGACGCGGCTCAAGTGAAAAACCAAACTGTTTATTAAGGGAAAGCGAAGCAAAGGGGTGAGCAGGGAGACATAAAAAGGGAGTGGGCAGGGCCTGAGAGCTGGAGGGAGGGAGCTGCCAACAGGGAGAGAGATGGCAGGAGCTCCTGGAGCTTCCCACAGGCTCAGCTCTGAGCAGCAAGAGCTGTGCCTGGAGCTCCAGCTGGTCCATCCTGCTCTGCAGGTGCTCCCATCTTCAGTGGGAGCTGGAAATCGCCGATGGACGCCGATGGTACATCTGATCCAGCAGAGGAACGAAGTCCTGCAGATCTTCTCTCGAAGGCCAGCTGAATCAGGACGCTGATGCAGGATGGGCTCTCATCTTCCCTGAGGGCTTGGAGAGCTGGAAGAGAGAGGAACGGAGCCAGGGTCAGAGGCCAGATTGAGGGAATCCGAGGAAAGCCTCCTGCCAGGGCCATCCCAGCCGGCTCTTGCCATGGCTTCAGCCGGAAGGTGCCGGCCACGGATCCCCCCCGTTTCCCTGATAGCTCTCCGGGCTCTTCCCCTGCCGTCCCTCGTCCGCACGGGGAGCAGAGCCCTCCACAGCCCGGGCACGGATTGTAGCTCCGGGGCCGGGATTTGCAGCTGCCCCCGGCGGCCCCCGCTGCCACGCAGCTGCGGCTGCCCTGACTCACCCTCGCTGAGGACCTGGAGCTCCTCCTTCTGCCACTTCACGAGCACGCCGGCCACCCCTGGGAAGACAGAGCCTGTGGCGGCCCCAGGCGGCGCAGCTGCGCGCCACGGGCGCTGCCAGCCCTGGGGCCGCACGCCCTCCTCCCCGGACAGGGCTCCAGCCGGCCCCTGCCCCACCCCGCGGCCCGAGGGCACGGCTGCGGGAGGGCGGCGGCCGCGCCGAAGGTGGGCGGGGCTGCAGCGGCCCGGGCGCGGCTCCCGCTGCCGGGGCAGCAGCCGGGCCGGGGGCAGGGAGGGGCGCCGGACTCACCGATGATCCTGACGGCCGCCCCTCGCACGGGTCTCTGTGGGCTCTGCAGGCGCGGCAGGGCCCAGCGCAGGTGCTCGGCTGCTCGGCTCTCGTCCTGCAGCAGCTGCGGGGAGCGCCGGGAGGGAAGGCTCGGCGCGGGCTCTGCCCCTCGGCCGGGCGCTCCCCACGCCAGGCACCGGCCCAGCCGGCCCGCACGGCCCGGGCCAGCGAGCAGCGTGCGGGGCGCAGGCTGGCGGGCCCAGATGCTGCGCTGGGCAGGGGCACAGCTGCCAGCCCCCCGCCTTGAGCACCGGGAGCAGGGGACTTCTCCAGCCTGCAGCTGGGGCTCCCAGGCTGTCCTTACCAGGCACTCGGCAAACTTCATCTGCTGCCCCTTCAGCAGCAGCTGCTCGAGATCCCTCCTCCTCAGGAAGCGTGCCGCACGAAGCAGGGCTTTGCGAGAGGACTGGAGAATAGCAGAGAGCTACAGGTGGCACCGGAGCCCGGGGCATGGCACCTGGGTCCCTGTGCCCAGGCCAGGGGAGGACTGGAGCCCGCGAGGCGCCAGGGCAAGAGGCGGCCGAGCCCCCTGCCAGGGATGTGGCAGCATCACACGAACCCTCACCTTGGCCACGTGCAGGTTCTCGTCGTGCCAGCGCAAGAAGAGAGGGAGCAGGCTCTGGCTCACGATTGTCGTGAGAGGATTTTCCCCCTCTTCCGCTACCAGCTCCATCACCTTGCAGAAGAGCTGAATGGAGAGCAGCCGCACCTGGCTGTTGTCCTGCAAGGATAGGAAAAGTCCTAAGCACCAACTACTCCAGGCCCATTAGGGCAAAGGCCCAAAACTGCACAGGGCACAAAGTTTCCAGGCAGCGTCCAGTGCCCTTGGCTGGGGGCACAGAGCCTTACGTTCTCAAAGAGTGGCAGGAGGGACTCAGCCAGGTTCAGGAAGGTGGCGCTGGGTGGCTCGAGGTCTTTGTCCTGGAGCATATCCGTGAGCCCACAGAGGGTCATCCAGACCATCTCTGCATCTGCGTCAGCCAGCTGCTCCACCAGGCGTTGATACAGGCCACGTATTCCTCCGGCCTGTGTGCAAGACGAGGCTGTGCTGTGAAGCCGTGACCAACCGCAGCACCAACGGCTGCTTGGGCCACTTGGGCAGCTGAAGAGGGAGGCAGGAGAGCTGGGAGCAGCTGCCTCTGCTGCCAAAGCCCGGCCAAGCCCAAAGGTGTGCGCTCCCCAGGCCCACGCTGCCAGCGCGGCTTCAGCCCGTGCCCCCTTCTCACCAGCGAGGGCTCCTTGCGGAGCACCGCGAGGCCTCTGAGCGCCAGGCGCAGCCTGTCCCTGCACTCGCTCGGCAGGTGCCTGGATAGCACCAACAGGGCGCTGGGACCGTGTATGCTCAAGTCCAGGCACTCCAGGAGCTGAAAGGCACAGGAGGGTGGTGTCAGGGGAGCCGGCTGGCAGGAGCCCAGAGCCGCACAGGGCCGGGCCTAGGCAGCAGCGGCGGGCGCGGGCAGCGTCCCAGGCGGCTGCAGCTACGAGAGGCCAGAGAGCTGGGAGGCAGCTCAGCCAGGCAGCGCTGGCCATCAGGCTCACCTCCACAAAGAAGGCCAGGACAGGCAGATGCCAGCGTGGCTGCTTCTCGATGAGCAGGCTGAGCAGGTGCGAGGCCATGTAGGGACACAGGGGGGTCAAGCCATGGCGCATCTCCCTGGCAGGGGAAAAAGGCACCAAGGCCCTGAGCCGGGTGGGCAAACCTCTCCCAGGAGCAGCTCATGGAGGTCTGATCTTTCCCCAGCACTCTGCGAGGGCACATGGGCCCCTTGGGAGGCGGCTGCTCCTGGGCACCCTCCTCTCCCAGCCTCTCCAGTCTGCTCGGCCCTCCCTCCGTGACAAGGCCCTCTCGCTTACAAGCCTGGGGACCGTGTGGGGCACTGCGGGCACGGGGCCCAAATGCTGGCAGTGGTGGCGGGGAGTAGGGGATCTCACCTGGCCAGCAGACCCGCTGCATAGTGCTGCGTGTTGGCACAGAGCAGCTTCTCCCAGACCTGCTTGTGCTCCAGAGCCACCAGCTTCTTGTCAAAGCCCAGTCTGGAGAGCAGAGCCTTCGTGGTCTGCACTGCAAACCTGTGTGCCGAGCAAAGGCCGGGTCACGCTGGGAGCGCTGGCCCTGGCCACAAGGGCGTGGGAAGGACAGGGCGACTGGCACCTGTTGGGCTTGCTGGGAAGGCCGTGTTCCTTCCGGCACGCTCTCCAGAAGCTCTGGGTCTCAACGTCTTCTGGCGTCTGCTCTGTGGTGGTAACAACTTGCAGGAGCAGAGCCACGAACAGCTGGGGAGAGTGGAGCAGAATAGCATAGTGCCACTCAGACATGGGGGCGATCCTCCACAGTGCCAGAGTTGCCTGCAAGAGACAAAGCACACTGAGGCAGTGCCAGGGTATCCATGAGGCAGGGCCCGAGGGGAGACGCAGGGGGAGCACCCAGCCTGCTGCCCCTAGGCCAGCTTTCAGCCCAGGCAGGGAGCTGCAGGGTGGGGAGAGCATGGAGAGCTGCTGGAGAGGCAACCTGGAGGGCGAGCATAGGCCAGCTCCAGAAACTCACAGCCAGGGCAAAGACGGCCTTGTTGTCCCCGCTGCAGGAGAACCCGCCGTACGCTGGCTGCTGCTCTATGGCGGAGAGCAGTGCTGGAAGCACCTCAGCTGCGGCTACTTCGGAGGTGCCGATGGCCCTCCACATCAGCGCGGCGGCTCTGTGGGAGCAGAGCTGTGCGTCAGTACCGTGCCCCGTGCAGCTGCGTTGGGCCGGGAGGGAGTGTGGCAGCAGGCTCAGGAAACAGAGGGGCCTGAGGGTCCCGGTGCTCTCCGCCTGTCTGGCAGACCCCGCTGGACAGGCTGTACAGGGCGAGGGGCCCTACGGGCCCGTGAGCACCGAGCTCTCGAGGCAGTTGTGCCCTGTACCTGTCACATGTTGGAGCACAGTGCAGGAGGCTCCTCACCACCTGGGCAGGGTGTTCTTCGGTCAGGCTGAGGATTTCCATTTGCAGCCCGGCGTCCACGGTGATACAGGTAGTGAGTCTCTGAAGGATGTCACTCACCGCGGCTAGCACCTGGAGGAAGCGGCATGGAGAAGACTTGGAATGCTGCCCAAGGGAGCAACTTCCCCAGCTTCCCCCAAGAAGTGCTTGCCTTCCCTGCCCACTGTGATGGGGCAGAAGGGGCCCAGTGCACATGGCCTGAGGGGCTGCGTGATCCTGGGAGGCCTTCAGCCCTGCCCCCAGGCTGCTTACATGCTGTGGTGAAGAAACACCCATCTGGAAAAACTCCAGAGTGGGCCCAGGACTCACATTCAGCATGGGCATGGCCTCAGTCTCTGGGATGCCCTCGAGGTGGGTGTAAGTGGTGGCCATGCCCTCCGCCAGGGCCATGTCAGCCTCCGCCCAGCCCTCGGCCGTTTCCAACTCCGAGACTGTTGTGAACTCTGAGGATGCTGTGCTGGCAGCATCCTCTGCCCGCAGCTCGCTGGGCCCGGAGTCGGGCTCGGCCGTGCCCTCGGTGGTGGGGCCGCTGGTCTTTCTGCGCCGAAGGCGCAGGAACCTCCGCAGTGTCTGCAGCAGAAGGAAGGGGCGGGAAGAGAGGGACGTTACATGGTCTGCTCCGAGCGTGGAGCCAGGCTGAGCAGTGCCAGGAGGCCCGGCTCAGGTGGGGATGGCCGCAGGTACCTGGGCTGCTCTGCGGAAGCTGCCACGGGGGGGGTCCTGCACTTGAGCCTGCTCCTTGGCTGCATCTGGCGAAGAGTGAGCGCACAGCCAGAGCTGAGGCGTCGTGGGAGAGGCCGGAGAACACAGCCCAGCCCTGCACTCCCCCAGCAGGGACAGCCCTCTGGGTGTCCAAGGGATGGAGCACGGCCATCGGGGGGCAGGCCCGGCCCCTGTCCCATCCCGTCCGTGGGTATGTCCACAGGAATGGGTTGGGATGGGATGGGATGGGATGAGATGGGATGGGATGGGATGGGATGGGATGGGATGGGATGGGATGGGATTGGGCCAGGCCGGCCTCAGGTACCGGCCCTGCGGCCCGGCTCTGCCACTCACCATCCTGCAGCGGCCGCAACTGCTCCGGCTCTGCAGGCTGCTCCTCTGGGGCAGCTGCAGGACCATTCCTTTTCTTCCCCCGAAGCCCCTTGAGCAGGCTGAGCATTCTGCCTGCCATCCTTCTGTCTGACCTCGAGGGCACCTTCGAGACAGATGCCTCAGCAAGGTCAGAGTCAGGAAGTGCTGCAGTCGTGCCTTGCAGGCACCTGCAACAGAAGGGCCTCAGGAAGGCTACAGGACAGCAAGTCCTGAACTCGGTTCTCGAGGGCTCCTGCCACAATCACAGGAGACACCTCGCGAGTGACGGAGGTCGCCAAGTCACACGGCCTGGCCACGAGGGCACCGGCCGCAGGGCTGGGATGTGCCTCGAAAAAGCTCCGAGTCCCTGAATCCCGAGGTCTGGCCGTGAGGCCAGCCGCAGGAGGAATGCCTCGGAAAAGCTCCGGGTCAGCAACGAACAAGCAGGCTGTGGGGGGACGCCTCACAGCACCGCTCTGTCACGTCCTGTCCCCTTGCGCGCACCGAGCACTCTGGCGTGGCCGTGGTGCTGCCAGCGCCTATGTCAGTGCGTGTCACAAAGGGCTGCTCAGACACGCTGTCCCTTTTGGTGACACCGTGAACCTTCTTCTCCGTGTCACAAAGGGACACGCTGCCACGTGCCCTGGGGCCACGCCCTCCCCACCCAAGGTGCCCCCAGTTCGAAGGAATCCGTTGTCCCAAGTGTCCAACATAGCCCAGGACACACCAAGACCCACCAAGTGCTCAGGGAAGGGCTCTCCGCGGTGCCCAGCCCGCACAGCCCAGCTGGGTGCCGGCCCTGGAGCAGAGCAGCTTCCAGCAAGCAAGAGGCAAACGCATCTTGCCAAGAGTTAAAACACACCAAATAGGGAAGATGGCATTAATGTGTGCATAAAGGCCTTTGAATTCACAGCTCTCAGAGAGATATTAGGGGATCTCGGCTGGACAGAGATGATCCAGATCTGTCCTGTGCTCAAAGGCGAGGAACACACCCTGCTGCTGTTGCTTGGCGGGGTCTCCGCAGGCCCAGGCGGATGCCAAAGCTGCTCTTCACAGCCTTCTCCCTTCCCACACCCCTCTGCCAAGTGCGAGGGGCCTCAAGGACAGAAAGGAGCGCAGGGAGCCAAAGGGAGATGGGCCACTACCTCACTGGGGGCTCCTGGGGAAGCACTTGGCTTGAGAAGCAAGCCCCTCCCTTCCAATGGCATTTCCCCAAATGCCTCCATTTCCCAGGGAACACCAAGACACACTTGAGAAACCCTGGCAAGGCTGAATTACGCTCTTGCAGCACAGGCACTCCAGCTTGAGTTCATCTTCCTTCCCCTGAGTCTGTTTCCACGTGTCCCTTGTGGCGCGCAGCCCCGGCCCCCTATAAACAAGAGCTGCCCGCTGCCTGTTCAAGTGCCTGAATGCCTGCCTGCGCTCACGGCAGCAAAACCAGGCTGTTCCCAGCCAGGGAGCGGAGCCCTGTTCCCGCAGGAGGCTCTCCTGAGCCCCTTCCCCACTGCGCACGCAGCACTTCTCCTGCCCGCCCAGAATGCTCTTGGCACAGCAGAGCAGAAGCTGGCCAGCTCTGGGCTCAGCTCACCCCAAACACAGCCGCAGGAAGACACAGCGGCTGTTTTGCAGCCATGGCCGAGAGAGATGGGAAGGGTCCCCTGCCTCTGGTCTCGCTTGGTTGGGTTGCTGTCTGTGCCTGAGGCAGGGGCTGCCCGATTCCTCGCCTGTGGGGAGAGCAGAGCCGCCGGAACCGTGGCCAGCGTGCAGGCACTGCCTGACAGCGCTGCGGTCGCTGGGACGGTCACGCCTCTGAGTCTCAGCCATTCCCTGCTGCTGCTGCTGCTTCTCCATTTGCTTTTAGGCACACCCAAAGCTCACTAGCAGGCCACGATGGTGTCTGGTTCTGCCCTCTTCCTGTCCCTGTGTAGGGATGGAGCATTGCTGTGCTTTCAGGAAGCTCTTTGTGAAACCTTCCGGCATTGCAAGCTCCTTTGCCCTCGGAGGATGCTTGCCATGGAATCCCTTACGGCTGGGTTCAGAGCATACTCAAGTTGGCCCTTCTAAAACCCAGGGTCCTTGTCCCCTTCAGTGTGCTCGGCACGACCTTTAACTCCATGCGGCTGTGCAACTGGAGCAGCAGGACAGGGACCTTTGCAGCCTGAGCTGCCCTTGTTCCTCTCTGTCCCTGCACAGAACACAGCGAGGAGGAGAACGGCAGCAGGGCCCTGTGTGTCCCCGGGCTCAGGTTTTGCACCGCTTCAGCTGCACGGAGACGCGGCTCAAGTGAAAAACCAAACTGTTTATTAAGGGAAAGCGAAGCAAAGGGGTGAGCAGGGAGACATAAAAAGGGAGTGGGCAGGGCCTGAGAGCTGGAGGGAGGGAGCTGCCAACAGGGAGAGAGATGGCAGGAGCTCCTGGAGCTTCCCACAGGCTCAGCTCTGAGCAGCAAGAGCTGTGCCTGGAGCTCCAGCTGGTCCATCCTGCTCTGCAGGTGCTCCCATCTTCAGTGGGAGCTGGAAATCGCCGATGGACGCCGATGGTACATCTGATCCAGCAGAGGAACGAAGTCCTGCAGATCTTCTCTCGAAGGCCAGCTGAATCAGGACGCTGATGCAGGATGGGCTCTCATCTTCCCTGAGGGCTTGGAGAGCTGGAAGAGAGAGGAACGGAGCCAGGGTCAGAGGCCAGATTGAGGGAATCCGAGGAAAGCCTCCTGCCAGGGCCATCCCAGCCGGCTCTTGCCATGGCTTCAGCCGGAAGGTGCCGGCCACGGATCCCCCCCGTTTCCCTGATAGCTCTCCGGGCTCTTCCCCTGCCGTCCCTCGTCCGCACGGGGAGCAGAGCCCTCCACAGCCCGGGCACGGATTGTAGCTCCGGGGCCGGGATTTGCAGCTGCCCCCGGCGGCCCCCGCTGCCACGCAGCTGCGGCTGCCCTGACTCACCCTCGCTGAGGACCTGGAGCTCCTCCTTCTGCCACTTCACGAGCACGCCGGCCACCCCTGGGAAGACAGAGCCTGTGGCGGCCCCAGGCGGCGCAGCTGCGCGCCACGGGCGCTGCCAGCCCTGGGGCCGCACGCCCTCCTCCCCGGACAGGGCTCCAGCCGGCCCCTGCCCCACCCCGCGGCCCGAGGGCACGGCTGCGGGAGGGCGGCGGCCGCGCCGAAGGTGGGCGGGGCTGCAGCGGCCCGGGCGCGGCTCCCGCTGCCGGGGCAGCAGCCGGGCCGGGGGCAGGGAGGGGCGCCGGACTCACCGATGATCCTGACGGCCGCCCCTCGCACGGGTCTCTGTGGGCTCTGCAGGCGCGGCAGGGCCCAGCGCAGGTGCTCGGCTGCTCGGCTCTCGTCCTGCAGCAGCTGCGGGGAGCGCCGGGAGGGAAGGCTCGGCGCGGGCTCTGCCCCTCGGCCGGGCGCTCCCCACGCCAGGCACCGGCCCAGCCGGCCCGCACGGCCCGGGCCAGCGAGCAGCGTGCGGGGCGCAGGCTGGCGGGCCCAGATGCTGCGCTGGGCAGGGGCACAGCTGCCAGCCCCCCGCCTTGAGCACCGGGAGCAGGGGACTTCTCCAGCCTGCAGCTGGGGCTCCCAGGCTGTCCTTACCAGGCACTCGGCAAACTTCATCTGCTGCCCCTTCAGCAGCAGCTGCTCGAGATCCCTCCTCCTCAGGAAGCGTGCCGCACGAAGCAGGGCTTTGCGAGAGGACTGGAGAATAGCAGAGAGCTACAGGTGGCACCGGAGCCCGGGGCATGGCACCTGGGTCCCTGTGCCCAGGCCAGGGGAGGACTGGAGCCCGCGAGGCGCCAGGGCAAGAGGCGGCCGAGCCCCCTGCCAGGGATGTGGCAGCATCACACGAACCCTCACCTTGGCCACGTGCAGGTTCTCGTCGTGCCAGCGCAAGAAGAGAGGGAGCAGGCTCTGGCTCACGATTGTCGTGAGAGGATTTTCCCCCTCTTCCGCTACCAGCTCCATCACCTTGCAGAAGAGCTGAATGGAGAGCAGCCGCACCTGGCTGTTGTCCTGCAAGGATAGGAAAAGTCCTAAGCACCAACTACTCCAGGCCCATTAGGGCAAAGGCCCAAAACTGCACAGGGCACAAAGTTTCCAGGCAGCGTCCAGTGCCCTTGGCTGGGGGCACAGAGCCTTACGTTCTCAAAGAGTGGCAGGAGGGACTCAGCCAGGTTCAGGAAGGTGGCGCTGGGTGGCTCGAGGTCTTTGTCCTGGAGCATATCCGTGAGCCCACAGAGGGTCATCCAGACCATCTCTGCATCTGCGTCAGCCAGCTGCTCCACCAGGCGTTGATACAGGCCACGTATTCCTCCGGCCTGTGTGCAAGACGAGGCTGTGCTGTGAAGCCGTGACCAACCGCAGCACCAACGGCTGCTTGGGCCACTTGGGCAGCTGAAGAGGGAGGCAGGAGAGCTGGGAGCAGCTGCCTCTGCTGCCAAAGCCCGGCCAAGCCCAAAGGTGTGCGCTCCCCAGGCCCACGCTGCCAGCGCGGCTTCAGCCCGTGCCCCCTTCTCACCAGCGAGGGCTCCTTGCGGAGCACCGCGAGGCCTCTGAGCGCCAGGCGCAGCCTGTCCCTGCACTCGCTCGGCAGGTGCCTGGATAGCACCAACAGGGCGCTGGGACCGTGTATGCTCAAGTCCAGGCACTCCAGGAGCTGAAAGGCACAGGAGGGTGGTGTCAGGGGAGCCGGCTGGCAGGAGCCCAGAGCCGCACAGGGCCGGGCCTAGGCAGCAGCGGCCGGCGCGGGCAGCGTCCCAGGCGGCTGCAGCTACGAGAGGCCAGAGAGCTGGGAGGCAGCTCAGCCAGGCAGCGCTGGCCATCAGGCTCACCTCCACAAAGAAGGCCAGGACAGGCAGATGCCAGCGTGGCTGCTTCTCGATGAGCAGGCTGAGCAGGTGCGAGGCCATGTAGGGACACAGGGGGGTCAAGCCATGGCGCATCTCCCTGGCAGGGGAAAAAGGCACCAAGGCCCTGAGCCGGGTGGGCAAACCTCTCCCAGGAGCAGCTCATGGAGGTCTGATCTTTCCCCAGCACTCTGCGAGGGCACATGGGCCCCTTGGGAGGCGGCTGCTCCTGGGCACCCTCCTCTCCCAGCCTCTCCAGTCTGCTCGGCCCTCCCTCCGTGACAAGGCCCTCTCGCTTACAAGCCTGGGGACCGTGTGGGGCACTGCGGGCACGGGGCCCAAATGCTGGCAGTGGTGGCGGGGAGTAGGGGATCTCACCTGGCCAGCAGACCCGCTGCATAGTGCTGCGTGTTGGCACAGAGCAGCTTCTCCCAGACCTGCTTGTGCTCCAGAGCCACCAGCTTCTTGTCAAAGCCCAGTCTGGAGAGCAGAGCCTTCGTGGTCTGCACTGCAAACCTGTGTGCCGAGCAAAGGCCGGGTCACGCTGGGAGCGCTGGCCCTGGCCACAAGGGCGTGGGAAGGACAGGGCGACTGGCACCTGTTGGGCTTGCTGGGAAGGCCGTGTTCCTTCCGGCACGCTCTCCAGAAGCTCTGGGTCTCAACGTCTTCTGGCGTCTGCTCTGTGGTGGTAACAACTTGCAGGAGCAGAGCCACGAACAGCTGGGGAGAGTGGAGCAGAATAGCATAGTGCCACTCAGACATGGGGGCGATCCTCCACAGTGCCAGAGTTGCCTGCAAGAGACAAAGCACACTGAGGCAGTGCCAGGGTATCCATGAGGCAGGGCCCGAGGGGAGACGCAGGGGGAGCACCCAGCCTGCTGCCCCTAGGCCAGCTTTCAGCCCAGGCAGGGAGCTGCAGGGTGGGGAGAGCATGGAGAGCTGCTGGAGAGGCAACCTGGAGGGCGAGCATAGGCCAGCTCCAGAAACTCACAGCCAGGGCAAAGACGGCCTTGTTGTCCCCGCTGCAGGAGAACCCGCCGTACGCTGGCTGCTGCTCTATGGCGGAGAGCAGTGCTGGAAGCACCTCAGCTGCGGCTACTTCGGAGGTGCCGATGGCCCTCCACATCAGCGCGGCGGCTCTGTGGGAGCAGAGCTGTGCGTCAGTACCGTGCCCCGTGCAGCTGCGTTGGGCCGGGAGGGAGTGTGGCAGCAGGCTCAGGAAACAGAGGGGCCTGAGGGTCCCGGTGCTCTCCGCCTGTCTGGCAGACCCCGCTGGACAGGCTGTACAGGGCGAGGGGCCCTACGGGCCCGTGAGCACCGAGCTCTCGAGGCAGTTGTGCCCTGTACCTGTCACATGTTGGAGCACAGTGCAGGAGGCTCCTCACCACCTGGGCAGGGTGTTCTTCGGTCAGGCTGAGGATTTCCATTTGCAGCCCGGCGTCCACGGTGATACAGGTAGTGAGTCTCTGAAGGATGTCACTCACCGCGGCTAGCACCTGGAGGAAGCGGCATGGAGAAGACTTGGAATGCTGCCCAAGGGAGCAACTTCCCCAGCTTCCCCCAAGAAGTGCTTGCCTTCCCTGCCCACTGTGATGGGGCAGAAGGGGCCCAGTGCACATGGCCTGAGGGGCTGCGTGATCCTGGGAGGCCTTCAGCCCTGCCCCCAGGCTGCTTACATGCTGTGGTGAAGAAACACCCATCTGGAAAAACTCCAGAGTGGGCCCAGGACTCACATTCAGCATGGGCATGGCCTCAGTCTCTGGGATGCCCTCGAGGTGGGTGTAAGTGGTGGCCATGCCCTCCGCCAGGGCCATGTCAGCCTCCGCCCAGCCCTCGGCCGTTTCCAACTCCGAGACTGTTGTGAACTCTGAGGATGCTGTGCTGGCAGCATCCTCTGCCCGCAGCTCGCTGGGCCCGGAGTCGGGCTCGGCCGTGCCCTCGGTGGTGGGGCCGCTGGTCTTTCTGCGCCGAAGGCGCAGGAACCTCCGCAGTGTCTGCAGCAGAAGGAAGGGGCGGGAAGAGAGGGACGTTACATGGTCTGCTCCGAGCGTGGAGCCAGGCTGAGCAGTGCCAGGAGGCCCGGCTCAGGTGGGGATGGCCGCAGGTACCTGGGCTGCTCTGCGGAAGCTGCCACGGGGGGGGTCCTGCACTTGAGCCTGCTCCTTGGCTGCATCTGGCGAAGAGTGAGCGCACAGCCAGAGCTGAGGCGTCGTGGGAGAGGCCGGAGAACACAGCCCAGCCCTGCACTCCCCCAGCAGGGACAGCCCTCTGGGTGTCCAAGGGATGGAGCACGGCCATCGGGGGGCAGGCCCGGCCCCTGTCCCATCCCGTCCGTGGGTATGTCCACAGGAATGGGTTGGGATGGGATGGGATGGGATGAGATGGGATGGGATGGGATGGGATGGGATGGGATGGGATGGGATGGGATTGGGCCAGGCCGGCCTCAGGTACCGGCCCTGCGGCCCGGCTCTGCCACTCACCATCCTGCAGCGGCCGCAACTGCTCCGGCTCTGCAGGCTGCTCCTCTGGGGCAGCTGCAGGACCATTCCTTTTCTTCCCCCGAAGCCCCTTGAGCAGGCTGAGCATTCTGCCTGCCATCCTTCTGTCTGACCTCGAGGGCACCTTCGAGACAGATGCCTCAGCAAGGTCAGAGTCAGGAAGTGCTGCAGTCGTGCCTTGCAGGCACCTGCAACAGAAGGGCCTCAGGAAGGCTACAGGACAGCAAGTCCTGAACTCGGTTCTCGAGGGCTCCTGCCACAATCACAGGAGACACCTCGCGAGTGACGGAGGTCGCCAAGTCACACGGCCTGGCCACGAGGGCACCGGCCGCAGGGCTGGGATGTGCCTCGAAAAAGCTCCGAGTCCCTGAATCCCGAGGTCTGGCCGTGAGGCCAGCCGCAGGAGGAATGCCTCGGAAAAGCTCCGGGTCAGCAACGAACAAGCAGGCTGTGGGGGGACGCCTCACAGCACCGCTCTGTCACGTCCTGTCCCCTTGCGCGCACCGAGCACTCTGGCGTGGCCGTGGTGCTGCCAGCGCCTATGTCAGTGCGTGTCACAAAGGGCTGCTCAGACACGCTGTCCCTTTTGGTGACACCGTGAACCTTCTTCTCCGTGTCACAAAGGGACACGCTGCCACGTGCCCTGGGGCCACGCCCTCCCCACCCAAGGTGCCCCCAGTTCGAAGGAATCCGTTGTCCCAAGTGTCCAACATAGCCCAGGACACACCAAGACCCACCAAGTGCTCAGGGAAGGGCTCTCCGCGGTGCCCAGCCCGCACAGCCCAGCTGGGTGCCGGCCCTGGAGCAGAGCAGCTTCCAGCAAGCAAGAGGCAAACGCATCTTGCCAAGAGTTAAAACACACCAAATAGGGAAGATGGCATTAATGTGTGCATAAAGGCCTTTGAATTCACAGCTCTCAGAGAGATATTAGGGGATCTCGGCTGGACAGAGATGATCCAGATCTGTCCTGTGCTCAAAGGCGAGGAACACACCCTGCTGCTGTTGCTTGGCGGGGTCTCCGCAGGCCCAGGCGGATGCCAAAGCTGCTCTTCACAGCCTTCTCCCTTCCCACACCCCTCTGCCAAGTGCGAGGGGCCTCAAGGACAGAAAGGAGCGCAGGGAGCCAAAGGGAGATGGGCCACTACCTCACTGGGGGCTCCTGGGGAAGCACTTGGCTTGAGAAGCAAGCCCCTCCCTTCCAATGGCATTTCCCCAAATGCCTCCATTTCCCAGGGAACACCAAGACACACTTGAGAAACCCTGGCAAGGCTGAATTACGCTCTTGCAGCACAGGCACTCCAGCTTGAGTTCATCTTCCTTCCCCTGAGTCTGTTTCCACGTGTCCCTTGTGGCGCGCAGCCCCGGCCCCCTATAAACAAGAGCTGCCCGCTGCCTGTTCAAGTGCCTGAATGCCTGCCTGCGCTCACGGCAGCAAAACCAGGCTGTTCCCAGCCAGGGAGCGGAGCCCTGTTCCCGCAGGAGGCTCTCCTGAGCCCCTTCCCCACTGCGCACGCAGCACTTCTCCTGCCCGCCCAGAATGCTCTTGGCACAGCAGAGCAGAAGCTGGCCAGCTCTGGGCTCAGCTCACCCCAAACACAGCCGCAGGAAGACACAGCGGCTGTTTTGCAGCCATGGCCGAGAGAGATGGGAAGGGTCCCCTGCCTCTGGTCTCGCTTGGTTGGGTTGCTGTCTGTGCCTGAGGCAGGGGCTGCCCGATTCCTCGCCTGTGGGGAGAGCAGAGCCGCCGGAACCGTGGCCAGCGTGCAGGCACTGCCTGACAGCGCTGCGGTCGCTGGGACGGTCACGCCTCTGAGTCTCAGCCATTCCCTGCTGCTGCTGCTGCTTCTCCATTTGCTTTTAGGCACACCCAAAGCTCACTAGCAGGCCACGATGGTGTCTGGTTCTGCCCTCTTCCTGTCCCTGTGTAGGGATGGAGCATTGCTGTGCTTTCAGGAAGCTCTTTGTGAAACCTTCCGGCATTGCAAGCTCCTTTGCCCTCGGAGGATGCTTGCCATGGAATCCCTTACGGCTGGGTTCAGAGCATACTCAAGTTGGCCCTTCTAAAACCCAGGGTCCTTGTCCCCTTCAGTGTGCTCGGCACGACCTTTAACTCCATGCGGCTGTGCAACTGGAGCAGCAGGACAGGGACCTTTGCAGCCTGAGCTGCCCTTGTTCCTCTCTGTCCCTGCACAGAACACAGCGAGGAGGAGAACGGCAGCAGGGCCCTGTGTGTCCCCGGGCTCAGGTTTTGCACCGCTTCAGCTGCACGGAGACGCGGCTCAAGTGAAAAACCAAACTGTTTATTAAGGGAAAGCGAAGCAAAGGGGTGAGCAGGGAGACATAAAAAGGGAGTGGGCAGGGCCTGAGAGCTGGAGGGAGGGAGCTGCCAACAGGGAGAGAGATGGCAGGAGCTCCTGGAGCTTCCCACAGGCTCAGCTCTGAGCAGCAAGAGCTGTGCCTGGAGCTCCAGCTGGTCCATCCTGCTCTGCAGGTGCTCCCATCTTCAGTGGGAGCTGGAAATCGCCGATGGACGCCGATGGTACATCTGATCCAGCAGAGGAACGAAGTCCTGCAGATCTTCTCTCGAAGGCCAGCTGAATCAGGACGCTGATGCAGGATGGGCTCTCATCTTCCCTGAGGGCTTGGAGAGCTGGAAGAGAGAGGAACGGAGCCAGGGTCAGAGGCCAGATTGAGGGAATCCGAGGAAAGCCTCCTGCCAGGGCCATCCCAGCCGGCTCTTGCCATGGCTTCAGCCGGAAGGTGCCGGCCACGGATCCCCCCCGTTTCCCTGATAGCTCTCCGGGCTCTTCCCCTGCCGTCCCTCGTCCGCACGGGGAGCAGAGCCCTCCACAGCCCGGGCACGGATTGTAGCTCCAGGGCCGGGATTTGCAGCTGCCCCCGGCGGCCCCCGCTGCCACGCAGCTGCGGCTGCCCTGACTCACCCTCGCTGAGGACCTGGAGCTCCTCCTTCTGCCACTTCACGAGCACGCCGGCCACCCCTGGGAAGACAGAGCCTGTGGCGGCCCCAGGCGGCGCAGCTGCGCGCCACGGGCGCTGCCAGCCCTGGGGCCGCACGCCCTCCTCCCCGGACAGGGCTCCAGCCGGCCCCTGCCCCACCCCGCGGCCCGAGGGCACGGCTGCGGGAGGGCGGCGGCCGCGCCGAAGGTGGGCGGGGCTGCAGCGGCCCGGGCGCGGCTCCCGCTGCCGGGGCAGCAGCCGGGCCGGGGGCAGGGAGGGGCGCCGGACTCACCGATGATCCTGACGGCCGCCCCTCGCACGGGTCTCTGTGGGCTCTGCAGGCGCGGCAGGGCCCAGCGCAGGTGCTCGGCTGCTCGGCTCTCGTCCTGCAGCAGCTGCGGGGAGCGCCGGGAGGGAAGGCTCGGCGCGGGCTCTGCCCCTCGGCCGGGCGCTCCCCACGCCAGGCACCGGCCCAGCCGGCCCGCACGGCCCGGGCCAGCGAGCAGCGTGCGGGGCGCAGGCTGGCGGGCCCAGATGCTGCGCTGGGCAGGGGCACAGCTGCCAGCCCCCCGCCTTGAGCACCGGGGGTAGGGGACTTCTCCAGCCTGCAGCTGGGGCTCCCAGGCTGTCCTTACCAGGCACTCGGCAAACTTCATCTGCTGCCCCTTCAGCAGCAGCTGCTCGAGATCCCTCCTCCTCAGGAAGCGTGCCGCACGAAGCAGGGCTTTGCGAGAGGACTGGAGAGTAGCAGAGAGCTACAGGTGGCACCGGAGCCCGGGGCACGGCACCTGGGTCCCTGTGCCCAGGCCAGGGGAGGACTGGAGCCCGCGAGGCGCCAGGGCAAGAGGCGGCCGAGCCCCCTGCCAGGGATGTGGCAGCATC
Organism: Haemorhous mexicanus; assembly: GCF_027477595.1. NCBI lineage: Eukaryota > Metazoa > Chordata > Aves > Passeriformes > Fringillidae > Haemorhous > Haemorhous mexicanus. The sequence goes on along the minus strand of NC_082344.1, from coordinate 53,053,246 downwards.
ACACGAACCCTCACCTTGGCCACGTGCAGGTTCTCGTCGTGCCAGCGCAAGAAGAGAGGGAGCAGGCTCTGGCTCACGATTGTCGTGAGAGGATTTTCCCCCTCTTCCGCTACCAGCTCCATCACCTTGCAGAAGAGCTGAATGGAGAGCAGCCGCACCTGGCTGTTGTCCTGCAAGGATAGGAAAAGTCCTAAGCACCAACTACTCCAGGCTCATTGGGGCAAAGGCCCAAAACTGCACAGGGCACAAAGTTTCCAGGCAGCGTCCAGTGCCCTTGGCTGGGGGCACAGAGCCTTACGTTCTCAAAGAGTGGCAGGAGGGACTCAGCCAGGTTCAGGAAGGTGGCGCTGGGTGGCTCGAGGTCTTTGTCCTGGAGCATATCCGTGAGCCCACAGAGGGTCATCCAGACCATCTCTGCATCTGGATCAGCCAGCTGCTCCACCAGGCGTTGATACAGGCCACATATTCCTCCGGCCTGTGTGCAAGACGAGGCTGTGCTGTGAAGCCGTGACCAACCGCAGCACCAACGGCTGCTTGGGCCACTTGGGCAGCTGAAGAGGGAGGCAGGAGAGCTGGGAGCAGCTGCCTCTGCTGCCAAAGCCCAGCCAAGCCCAAAGGTGTGCGCTCCCCAGGCCCACGCTGCCAGCGCGGCTTCAGCCCGTGCCCCCTTCTCACCAGCGAGGGCTCCTTGCGGAGCACCGCGAGGCCTCTGAGCGCCAGGCGCAGCCTGTCGCTGCACTCGCTCGGCAGGTGCCTGGATAGCACCAACAGGGCGCTGGGACCGTGTATGCTCAAGTCCAGGCACTCCAGGAGCTGAAAGGCACAGGAGGGAGGTGTCAGGGGAGCCGGCTGGAAGGAGCCCAGAGCCGCACAGGGCCGGGCCTAGGCAGCAGCGGCCGGCGCGGGCAGCGTCCCAGGCGGCTGCAGCTACGAGAGGCCAGAGAGCTGGGAGGCAGCTCAGCCAGGCAGCGCTGGCCATCAGGCTCACCTCCACAAAGAAGGCCAGGACAGGCAGATGCCAGCGTGGCTGCTTCTCGATGAGCAGGCTGAGCAGGTGCGAGGCCATGTAGGGACACAGGGGGGTCAAGCCATGGCGCATCTCCCTGGCAGGGGAAAAAGGCACCAAGGCCCTGAGCTGGGCGGGCAAACCTCTCCCAGGAGCAGCTCATGGAGGTCTGATCTTTCCCCAGCACTCTGCGAGGGCACATGGGCCCCTTGGGAGGCGGCTGCTCTTGGGCACCCTCCTCTCCCAGCCTCTCCAGTCTGCTCGGCCCTCCCTCCGTGACAAGGCCCTCTCGCTTACAAGCCTGGGGACCGTGTGGGGCACTGCGGGCACGGGGCCCAAATGCTGGCAGTGGTGGCGGGGAGTAGGGGATCTCACCTGGCCAGCAGACCCGCTGCATAGTGCTGCGTGTTGGCACAGAGCAGCTTCTCCCAGACCTGCTTGTGCTCCAGAGCCACCAGCTTCTTGTCAAAGCCCAGTCTGGAGAGCAGAGCCTTCGTGGTCTGCACTGCAAACCTGTGTGCCGAGCAAAGGCCGGGTCACGCTGGGAGCGCTGGCCCTGGCCACAAGGGCGTGGGAAGGACAGGGCGACTGGCACCTGTTGGGCTTGCTGGGAAGGCCGTGTTCCTTCCGGCACGCTCTCCAGAAGCTCTGGGTCTCAACGTCTTCTGGCGTCTGCTCTGTGGTGGTAACAACTTGCAGGAGCAGAGCCACGAACAGCTGGGGAGAGTGGAGCAGAATAGCATAGTGCCACTCAGACATGGGGGCGATCCTCCACAGTGCCAGAGTTGCCTGCAAGAGACAAAGCACACTGAGGCAGTGCCAGGGTATCCATGAGGCAGGGCCCGAGGGGAGACGCAGGGGGAGCACCCAGCCTGCTGCCCCTAGGCCAGCTTTCAGCCCAGGCAGGGAGCTGCAGGGTGGGGAGAGCATGGAGAGCTGCTGGAGAGGCAACCTGGAGGGCGAGCATAGGCCAGCTCCAGAAACTCACAGCCAGGGCAAAGACGGCCTTGTTGTCCCCGCTGCAGGAGAACCCGCCGTACGCTGGCTGCTGCTCTATGGCGGAGAGCAGTGCTGGAAGCACCTCAGCTGCGGCTACTTCGGAGGTGCCGATGGCCCTCCACATCAGCGCGGCGGCTCTGTGGGAGCAGAGCTGTGCGTCAGTACCGTGCCCCGTGCAGCTGCGTTGGGCCGGGAGGGAGCGTGGCAGCAGGCTCAGGAAACAGAGGGGCCTGAGGGTCCCGGTGCTCTCCACCTGTCTGGCAGACCCCGCTGGACAGGCTGTACAGGGCGAGGGGCCCTACGGGCCCGTGAGCACCGAGCTCTCGAGGCAGTTGTGCCCTGTACCTGTCACATGTTGGAGCACAGTGCAGGAGGCTCCTCACCACCTGGGCAGGGTGTTCTTCGGTCAGGCTGAGGATTTCCATTTGCAGCCCGGCGTCCACGGTGATACAGGTAGTGAGTCTCTGAAGGATGTCACTCACCGCGGCTAGCACCTGGAGGAAGCGGCATGGAGAAGACTTGGAATGCTGCCCAAGGGAGCAACTTCCCCAGCTTCCCCCAAGAAGTGCTTGCCTTCCCTGCCCACTGTGATGGGGCAGAAGGGGCCCAGTGCACATGGCCTGAGGGGCTGCGTGATCCTGGGAGGCCTTCAGCCCTGCCCCCAGGCTGCTTACATGCTGTGGAGAAGAAACACCCATCTGGAAAAACTCCAGAGTGGGCCCAGGACTCACATTCAGCATGGGCATGGCCTCAGTCTCTGGGATGCCCTCGAGGTGGGTGTAAGTGGTGGCCATGCCCTCCGCCAGGGCCATGTCAGCCTCCGCCCAGCCCTCGGCCGTTTCCAACTCCGAGACTGTTGTGAACTCTGAGGATGCTGTGCTGGCAGCATCCTCTGCCCGCAGCTCGCTGGGCCCGGAGTCGGGCTCGGCCGTGCCCTCGGTGGTGGGGCCGCTGGTCTTTCTGCGCCGAAGGCGCAGGAACCTCCGCAGTGTCTGCAGCAGAAGGAAGGGGCGGGAAGAGAGGGACGTTACATGGTCTGCTCCGAGCGTGGAGCCAGGCTGAGCAGTGCCAGGAGGCCCGGCTCAGGTGGGGATGGCCGCAGGTACCTGGGCTGCTCTGCGGAAGCTGCCACGGGGGGGGTCCTGCACTTGAGCCTGCTCCTTGGCTGCATCTGGCGAAGAGTGAGCGCACAGCCAGAGCTGAGGCGTCGTGGGAGAGGCCGGAGAACACAGCCCAGCCCTGCACTCCCCCAGCAGGGACAGCCCTCTGGGTGTCCAAGGGATGGAGCACGGCCATCGGGGGGCAGGCCCGGCCCCTGTCCCATCCCGTCCGTGGGTATGTCCACAGGAATGGGTTGGGATGGGATGGGATGGGATGAGATGGGATGGGATGGGATGGGATGGGATGGGATGGGATGGGATGGGATGGGATTGGGCCAGGCCAGCCTCAGGTACCGGCCCTGCGGCCCGGCTCTGCCACTCACCATCCTGCAGCGGCCGCAACTGCTCCGGCTCTGCAGGCTGCTCCTCTGGGGCAGCTGCAGGACCATTCCTTTTCTTCCCCCGAAGCCCCTTGAGCAGGCTGAGCATTCTGCCTGCCATCCTTCTGTCTGACCTCGAGGGCACCTTCGAGACAGATGCCTCAGCAAGGTCAGAGTCAGGAAGTGCTGCAGTCGTGCCTTGCAGGCACCTGCAACAGAGGGGCCTCAGGAAGGCTACAGGACAGCAAGTCCTGAACTCGGTTCTCGAGGGCTCCTGCCACAATCACAGGAGACTCCTCGCGCGTGACCGAGGTCGCCAAGTCCCACGGCCTGGCCACGAGGGCACCGGCCGCAGGGCTGGGATGTGCCTCGAAAAAGCTCCGAGTCCCTGAATCCCGAGGTCTGGCCGTGAGGCCAGCCGCAGGAGGAATGCCTCGGAAAAGCTCCGGGTCAGCAACGAACAAGCAGGCTGTGGGGGGACGCCTCACAGCACCGCTCTGTCACGTCCTGTCCCGTCGCGCGCACCGAGCACTCTGGCGTGGCCGTGCTGCTGCCAGCGCCTATGTCAGCGCGTGTCACAAAGGGCTGCTCAGACACGCTGTCCCTTTTGGTGACACCGTGAACCTTCTTCTCCGTGTCACAAAGGGACACGCTGCCACGTGCCCTGGGGCCACGCCCTCCCCACCCAAGGTGCCCCCAGTTCGAAGGAATCCGTTGTCCCAAGTGTCCAACATAGCCCAGGACACACCAAGACCCACCAAGTGCTCAGGGAAGGGCTCTCCGCGGTGCCCAGCCCGCACAGCCCAGCTGGGTGCCGGCCCTGGAGCAGAGCAGCTTCCAGCAAGCAAGAGGCAAACGCATCTTGCCAAGAGTTAAAACACACCAAATAGGGAAGATGGCATTAATGTGTGCATAAAGGCCTTTGAATTCACAGCTCTCAGAGAGATATTAGGGGATCTCGGCTGGACAGAGATGATCCAGATCTGTCCTGTGCTCAAAGGCGAGGAACACACCCTGCTGCTGTTGCTTGGCGGGGTCTCCGCAGGCCCAGGCGGATGCCAAAGCTGCTCTTCACAGCCTTCTCCCTTCCCACACCCCTCTGCCAAGTGCGAGGGGCCTCAAGGACAGAAAGGAGCGCAGGGAGCCAAAGGGAGATGGGCCACTACCTCACTGGGGGCTCCTGGGGAAGCACTTGGCTTGAGAAGCAAGCCCCTCCCTTCCAATGGCATTTCCCCAAATGCCTCCATTTCCCAGGGAACACCAAGACACACTTGAGAAACCCTGGCAAGGCTGAATTACGCTCTTGCAGCACAGGCACTCCAGCTTGAGTTCATCTTCCTTCCCCTGAGTCTGTTTCCACGTGTCCCTTGTGGCGCGCAGCCCCGGCCCCCTATAAACAAGAGCTGCCCGCTGCCTGTTCAAGTGCCTGAATGCCTGCCTGCGCTCACGGCAGCAAAACCAGGCTGTTCCCAGCCAGGGAGCGGAGCCCTGTTCCCGCAGGAGGCTCTCCTGAGCCCCTTCCCCACTGCGCACGCAGCACTTCTCCTGCCCGCCCAGAATGCTCTTGGCACAGCAGAGCAGAAGCTGGCCAGCTCTGGGCTCAGCTCACCCCAAACACAGCCGCAGGAAGACACAGCGGCTGTTTTGCAGCCATGGCCGAGAGAGATGGGAAGGGTCCCCTGCCTCTGGTCTCGCTTGGTTGGGTTGCTGTCTGTGCCTGAGGCAGGGGCTGCCCGATTCCTCGCCTGTGGGGAGAGCAGAGCCGCCGGAACCGTGGCCAGCGTGCAGGCACTGCCTGACAGCGCTGCGGTCGCTGGGACGGTCACGCCTCTGAGTCTCAGCCATTCCCTGCTGCTGCTGCTGCTTCTCCATTTGCTTTTAGGCACACCCAAAGCTCACTAGCAGGCCACGATGGTGTCTGGTTCTGCCCTCTTCCTGTCCCTGTGTAGGGATGGAGCATTGCTGTGCTTTCAGGAAGCTCTTTGTGAAACCTTCCGGCATTGCAAGCTCCTTTGCCCTCGGAGGATGCTTGCCATGGAATCCCTTACGGCTGGGTTCAGAGCATACTCAAGTTGGCCCTTCTAAAACCCAGGGTCCTTGTCCCCTTCAGTGTGCTCGGCACGACCTTTAACTCCATGCGGCTGTGCAACTGGAGCAGCAGGACAGGGACCTTTGCAGCCTGAGCTGCCCTTGTTCCTCTCTGTCCCTGCACAGAACACAGCGAGGAGGAGAACGGCAGCAGGGCCCTGTGTGTCCCCGGGCTCAGGTTTTGCACCGCTTCAGCTGCACGGAGACGCGGCTCAAGTGAAAAACCAAACTGTTTATTAAGGGAAAGCGAAGCAAAGGGGTGAGCAGGGAGACATAAAAAGGGAGTGGGCAGGGCCTGAGAGCTGGAGGGAGGGAGCTGCCAACAGGGAGAGAGATGGCAGGAGCTCCTGGAGCTTCCCACAGGCTCAGCTCTGAGCAGCAAGAGCTGTGCCTGGAGCTCCAGCTGGTCCATCCTGCTCTGCAGGTGCTCCCATCTTCAGTGGGAGCTGGAAATCGCCGATGGACGCCGATGGTACATCTGATCCAGCAGAGGAACGAAGTCCTGCAGATCTTCTCTCGAAGGCCAGCTGAATCAGGACGCTGATGCAGGATGGGCTCTCATCTTCCCTGAGGGCTTGGAGAGCTGGAAGAGAGAGGAACGGAGCCAGGGTCAGAGGCCAGATTGAGGGAATCCGAGGAAAGCCTCCTGCCAGGGCCATCCCAGCCGGCTCTTGCCATGGCTTCAGCCGGAAGGTGCCGGCCACGGATCCCCCCCGTTTCCCTGATAGCTCTCCGGGCTCTTCCCCTGCCGTCCCTCGTCCGCACGGGGAGCAGAGCCCTCCACAGCCCGGGCACGGATTGTAGCTCCGGGGCCGGGATTTGCAGCTGCCCCCGGCGGCCCCCGCTGCCACGCAGCTGCGGCTGCCCTGACTCACCCTCGCTGAGGACCTGGAGCTCCTCCTTCTGCCACTTCACGAGCACGCCGGCCACCCCTGGGAAGACAGAGCCTGTGGCGGCCCCAGGCGGCGCAGCTGCGCGCCACGGGCGCTGCCAGCCCTGGGGCCGCACGCCCTCCTCCCCGGACAGGGCTCCAGCCGGCCCCTGCCCCACCCCGCGGCCCGAGGGCACGGCTGCGGGAGGGCGGCGGCCGCGCCGGAGGTGGGCGGGGCTGCAGCGGCCCGGGCGCGGCTCCCGCTGCCGGGGCAGCAGCCGGGCCGGGGGCAGGGAGGGGCGCCGGACTCACCGATGATCCTGACGGCCGCCCCTCGCACGGGTCTCTGTGGGCTCTGCAGGCGCGGCAGGGCCCAGCGCAGGTGCTCGGCTGCTCGGCTCTCGTCCTGCAGCAGCTGCGGGGAGCGCCGGGAGGGAAGGCTCGGCGCGGGCTCTGCCCCTCGGCCGGGCGCTCCCCACGCCAGGCACCGGCCCAGCCGGCCCGCACGGCCCGGGCCAGCGAGCAGCGTGCGGGGCGCAGGCTGGTGGGCCCAGATGCTGCGCTGGGCAGGGGCACAGCTGCCAGCCCCCCGCCTTGAGCACCGGGAGCAGGGGACTTCTCCAGCCTGCAGCTGGGGCTCCCAGGCTGTCCTTACCAGGCACTCGGCAAACTTCATCTGCTGCCCCTTCAGCAGCAGCTGCTCGAGATCCCTCCTCCTCAGGAAGCGTGCCGCACGAAGCAGGGCTTTGCGAGAGGACTGGAGAGTAGCAGAGAGCTACAGGTGGCACCGGAGCCCGGGGCACGGCACCTGGGTCCCTGTGCCCAGGCCAGGGGAGGACTGGAGCCCGCGAGGCGCCAGGGCAAGAGGCGGCCGAGCCCCCTGCCAGGGATGTGGCAGCATCACACGAACCCTCACCTTGGCCACGTGCAGGTTCTCGTCGTGCCAGCGCAAGAAGAGAGGGAGCAGGCTCTGGCTCACGATTGTCGTGAGAGGATTTTCCCCCTCTTCCGCTACCAGCTCCATCACCTTGCAGAAGAGCTGAATGGAGAGCAGCCGCACCTGGCTGTTGTCCTGCAAGGATAGGAAAAGTCCTAAGCACCAACTACTCCAGGCCCATTAGGGCAAAGGCCCAAAACTGCACAGGGCACAAAGTTTCCAGGCAGCGTCCAGTGCCCTTGGCTGGGGGCACAGAGCCTTACGTTCTCAAAGAGTGGCAGGAGGGACTCAGCCAGGTTCAGGAAGGTGGCGCTGGGTGGCTCGAGGTCTTTGTCCTGGAGCATATCCGTGAGCCCACAGAGGGTCATCCAGACCATCTCTGCATCTGCGTCAGCCAGCTGCTCCACCAGGCGTTGATACAGGCCACATATTCCTCCGGCCTGTGTGCAAGACGAGGCTGTGCTGTGAAGCCGTGACCAACCGCAGCACCAACGGCTGCTTGGGCCACTTGGGCAGCTGAAGAGGGAGGCAGGAGAGCTGGGAGCAGCTGCCTCTGCTGCCAAAGCCCAGCCAAGCCCAAAGGTGTGCGCTCCCCAGCCCCACGCTGCCAGCGCGGCTTCAGCCCGTGCCCCCTTCTCACCAGCGAGGGCTCCTTGCGGAGCACCGCGAGGCCTCTGAGCGCCAGGCGCAGCCTGTCCCTGCACTCGCTCGGCAGGTGCCTGGATAGCACCAACAGGGCGCTGGGACCGTGTATGCTCAAGTCCAGGCACTCCAGGAGCTGAAAGGCACAGGAGGGTGGTGTCAGGGGAGCCGGCTGGCAGGAGCCCAGAGCCGCACAGGGCCGGGCCTAGGCAGCAGCGGCGGGCGCGGGCAGCGTCCCAGGCGGCTGCAGCTACGAGAGGCCAGAGAGCTGGGAGGCAGCTCAGCCAGGCAGCGCTGGCCATCAGGCTCACCTCCACAAAGAAGGCCAGGACAGGCAGATGCCAGCGTGGCTGCTTCTCGATGAGCAGGCTGAGCAGGTGCGAGGCCATGTAGGGACACAGGGGGGTCAAGCCATGGCGCATCTCCCTGGCAGGGGAAAAAGGCACCAAGGCCCTGAGCCGGGTGGGCAAACCTCTCCCAGGAGCAGCTCATGGAGGTCTGATCTTTCCCCAGCACTCTGCGAGGGCACATGGGCCCCTTGGGAGGCGGCTGCTCCTGGGCACCCTCCTCTCCCAGCCTCTCCAGTCTGCTCGGCCCTCCCTCCGTGACAAGGCCCTCTCGCTTACAAGCCTGGGGACCGTGTGGGGCACTGCGGGCACGGGGCCCAAATGCTGGCAGTGGTGGCGGGGAGTAGGGGATCTCACCTGGCCAGCAGACCCGCTGCATAGTGCTGCGTGTTGGCACAGAGCAGCTTCTCCCAGACCTGCTTGTGCTCCAGAGCCACCAGCTTCTTGTCAAAGCCCAGTCTGGAGAGCAGAGCCTTCGTGGTCTGCACTGCAAACCTGTGTGCCGAGCAAAGGCCGGGTCACGCTGGGAGCGCTGGCCCTGGCCACAAGGGCGTGGGAAGGACAGGGCGACTGGCACCTGTTGGGCTTGCTGGGAAGGCCGTGTTCCTTCCGGCACGCTCTCCAGAAGCTCTGGGTCTCAACGTCTTCTGGCGTCTGCTCTGTGGTGGTAACAACTTGCAGGAGCAGAGCCACGAACAGCTGGGGAGAGTGGAGCAGAATAGCATAGTGCCACTCAGACATGGGGGCGATCCTCCACAGTGCCAGAGTTGCCTGCAAGAGACAAAGCACACTGAGGCAGTGCCAGGGTATCCATGAGGCAGGGCCCGAGGGGAGACGCAGGGGGAGCACCCAGCCTGCTGCCCCTAGGCCAGCTTTCAGCCCAGGCAGGGAGCTGCAGGGTGGGGAGAGCATGGAGAGCTGCTGGAGAGGCAACCTGGAGGGCGAGCATAGGCCAGCTCCAGAAACTCACAGCCAGGGCAAAGACGGCCTTGTTGTCCCCGCTGCAGGAGAACCCGCCGTACGCTGGCTGCTGCTCTATGGCGGAGAGCAGTGCTGGAAGCACCTCAGCTGCGGCTACTTCGGAGGTGCCGATGGCCCTCCACATCAGCGCGGCGGCTCTGTGGGAGCAGAGCTGTGCGTCAGTACCGTGCCCCGTGCAGCTGCGTTGGGCCGGGAGGGAGTGTGGCAGCAGGCTCAGGAAACAGAGGGGCCTGAGGGTCCCGGTGCTCTCCGCCTGTCTGGCAGACCCCGCTGGACAGGCTGTACAGGGCGAGGGGCCCTACGGGCCCGTGAGCACCGAGCTCTCGAGGCAGTTGTGCCCTGTACCTGTCACATGTTGGAGCACAGTGCAGGAGGCTCCTCACCACCTGGGCAGGGTGTTCTTCGGTCAGGCTGAGGATTTCCATTTGCAGCCCGGCGTCCACGGTGATACAGGTAGTGAGTCTCTGAAGGATGTCACTCACCGCGGCTAGCACCTGGAGGAAGCGGCATGGAGAAGACTTGGAATGCTGCCCAAGGGAGCAACTTCCCCAGCTTCCCCCAAGAAGTGCTTGCCTTCCCTGCCCACTGTGATGGGGCAGAAGGGGCCCAGTGCACATGGCCTGAGGGGCTGCGTGATCCTGGGAGGCCTTCAGCCCTGCCCCCAGGCTGCTTACATGCTGTGGAGAAGAAACACCCATCTGGAAAAACTCCAGAGTGGGCCCAGGACTCACATTCAGCATGGGCATGGCCTCAGTCTCTGGGATGCCCTCGAGGTGGGTGTAAGTGGTGGCCATGCCCTCCGCCAGGGCCATGTCAGCCTCCGCCCAGCCCTCGGCCGTTTCCAACTCCGAGACTGTTGTGAACTCTGAGGATGCTGTGCTGGCAGCATCCTCTGCCCGCAGCTCGCTGGGCCCGGAGTCGGGCTCGGCCGTGCCCTCGGTGGTGGGGCCGCTGGTCTTTCTGCGCCGAAGGCGCAGGAACCTCCGCAGTGTCTGCAGCAGAAGGAAGGGGCGGGAAGAGAGGGACGTTACATGGTCTTCTCCGAGCGTGGAGCCAGGCTGAGCAGTGCCAGGAGGCCCGGCTCAGGTGGGGATGGCCGCAGGTACCTGGGCTGCTCTGCGGAAGCTGCCACGGGGGGGGTCCTGCACTTGAGCCTGCTCCTTGGCTGCATCTGGCGAAGAGTGAGCGCACAGCCAGAGCTGAGGCGTCGTGGGAGAGGCCGGAGAACACAGCCCAGCCCTGCACTCCCCCAGCAGGGACAGCCCTCTGGGTGTCCAAGGGATGGAGCACGGCCATCGGGGGGCAGGCCCGGCCCCTGTCCCATCCCGTCCGTGGGTATGTCCACAGGAATGGGTTGGGATGGGATGGGATGGGATGAGATGGGATGGGATGGGATGGGATGGGATGGGATGGGATGGGATGGGATGGGATGGGATTGGGCCAGGCCGGCCTCAGGTACCGGCCCTGCGGCCCGGCTCTGCCACTCACCATCCTGCAGCGGCCGCAACTGCTCCGGCTCTGCAGGCTGCTCCTCTGGGGCAGCTGCAGGACCATTCCTTTTCTTCCCCCGAAGCCCCTTGAGCAGGCTGAGCATTCTGCCTGCCATCCTTCTGTCTGACCTCGAGGGCACCTTCGAGACAGATGCCTCAGCAAGGTCAGAGTCAGGAAGTGCTGCAGTCGTGCCTTGCAGGCACCTGCAACAGAAGGGCCTCAGGAAGGCTACAGGACAGCAAGTCCTGAACTCGGTTCTCGAGGGCTCCTGCCACAATCACAGGAGACACCTCGCGCGTGACCGAGGTCGCCAAGTCCCACGGCCTGGCCACGAGGGCACCGGCCGCAGGGCTGGGATGTGCCTCGAAAAAGCTCCGAGTCCCTGAATCCCGAGGTCTGGCCGTGAGGCCAGCCGCAGGAGGAATGCCTCGGAAAAGCTCCGGGTCAGCAACGAACAAGCAGGCTGTGAGGGGACGCCTCACAGCACCGCTCTGTCACGTCCTGTCCCCTTGCGTGCACCGAGCACTCTGGCGTGGCCGTGGTGCTGCCAGCGCCTATGTCAGCGCGTGTCACAAAGGGCTGCTCAGACACGCTGTCCCTTTTGGTGACACCGTGAACCTTCTTCTCCGTGTCACAAAGGGACACGCTGCCACGTGCCCTGGGGCCACGCCCTCCCCACCCAAGGTGCCCCCAGTTCGAAGGAATCCGTTGTCCCAAGTGTCCAACATAGCCCAGGACACACCAAGACCCACCAAGTGCTCAGGGAAGGGCTCTCCGCGGTGCCCAGCCCGCACAGCCCAGCTGGGTGCCGGCCCTGGAGCAGAGCAGCTTCCAGCAAGCAAGAGGCAAACGCATCTTGCCAAGAGTTAAAACACACCAAATAGGGAAGATGGCATTAATGTGTGCATAAAGGCCTTTGAATTCACAGCTCTCAGAGAGATATTAGGGGATCTCGGCTGGACAGAGATGATCCAGATCTGTCCTGTGCTCAAAGGCGAGGAACACACCCTGCTGCTGTTGCTTGGCGGGGTCTCCACAGGCCCAGGTGGATGCCAAAGCTGCTCTTCACAGCCTTCTCCCTTCCCACACCCCTCTGCCAAGTGCGAGGGGCCTCAAGGACAGAAAGGAGCGCAGGGAGCCAAAGGGAGATGGGCCACTACCTCACTGGGGGCTCCTGGGGAAGCACTTGGCTTGAGAAGCAAGCCCCTCCCTTCCAATGGCATTTCCCCAAATGCCTCCATTTCCCAGGGAACACCAAGACACACTTGAGAAACCCTGGCAAGGCTGAATTACGCTCTTGCAGCACAGGCACTCCAGCTTGAGTTCATCTTCCTTCCCCTGAGTCTGTTTCCACGTGTCCCTTGTGGCGCGCAGCCCCGGCCCCCTATAAACAAGAGCTGCCCGCTGCCTGTTCAAGTGCCTGAATGCCTGCCTGCGCTCACGGCAGCAAAACCAGGCTGTTCCCAGCCAGGGAGCGGAGCCCTGTTCCCGCAGGAGGCTCTCCTGAGCCCCTTCCCCACTGCGCACGCAGCACTTCTCCTGCCCGCCCAGAATGCTCTTGGCACAGCAGAGCAGAAGCTGGCCAGCTCTGGGCTCAGCTCACCCCAAACACAGCCGCAGGAAGACACAGCGGCTGTTTTGCAGCCATGGCCGAGAGAGATGGGAAGGGTCCCCTGCCTCTGGTCTCGCTTGGTTGGGTTGCTGTCTGTGCCTGAGGCAGGGGCTGCCCGATTCCTCGCCTGTGGGGAGAGCAGAGCCGCCGGAACCGTGGCCAGCGTGCAGGCACTGCCTGACAGCGCTGCGGTCGCTGGGACGGTCACGCCTCTGAGTCTCAGCCATTCCCTGCTGCTGCTGCTGCTTCTCCATTTGCTTTTAGGCACACCCAAAGCTCACTAGCAGGCCACGATGGTGTCTGGTTCTGCCCTCTTCCTGTCCCTGTGTAGGGATGGAGCATTGCTGTGCTTTCAGGAAGCTCTTTGTGAAACCTTCCGGCATTGCAAGCTCCTTTGCCCTCGGAGGATGCTTGCCATGGAATCCCTTACGGCTGGGTTCAGAGCATACTCAAGTTGGCCCTTCTAAAACCCAGGGTCCTTGTCCCCTTCAGTGTGCTCGGCACGACCTTTAACTCCATGCGGCTGTGCAACTGGAGCAGCAGGACAGGGACCTTTGCAGCCTGAGCTGCCCTTGTTCCTCTCTGTCCCTGCACAGAACACAGCGAGGAGGAGAACGGCAGCAGGGCCCTGTGTGTCCCCGGGCTCAGGTTTTGCACCGCTTCAGCTGCACGGAGACGCGGCTCAAGTGAAAAACCAAACTGTTTATTAAGGGAAAGCGAAGCAAAGGGGTGAGCAGGGAGACATAAAAAGGGAGTGGGCAGGGCCTGAGAGCTGGAGGGAGGGAGCTGCCAACAGGGAGAGAGATGGCAGGAGCTCCTGGAGCTTCCCACAGGCTCAGCTCTGAGCAGCAAGAGCTGTGCCTGGAGCTCCAGCTGGTCCATCCTGCTCTGCAGGTGCTCCCATCTTCAGTGGGAGCTGGAAATCGCCGATGGACGCCGATGGTACATCTGATCCAGCAGAGGAACGAAGTCCTGCAGATCTTCTCTCGAAGGCCAGCTGAATCAGGACGCTGATGCAGGATGGGCTCTCATCTTCCCTGAGGGCTTGGAGAGCTGGAAGAGAGAGGAACGGAGCCAGGGTCAGAGGCCAGATTGAGGGAATCCGAGGAAAGCCTCCTGCCAGGGCCATCCCAGCCGGCTCTTGCCATGGCTTCAGCCGGAAGGTGCCGGCCACGGATCCCCCCCGTTTCCCTGATAGCTCTCCGGGCTCTTCCCCTGCCGTCCCTCGTCCGCACGGGGAGCAGAGCCCTCCACAGCCCGGGCACGGATTGTAGCTCCGGGGCCGGGATTTGCAGCTGCCCCCGGCGGCCCCCGCTGCCACGCAGCTGCGGCTGCCCTGACTCACCCTCGCTGAGGACCTGGAGCTCCTCCTTCTGCCACTTCACGAGCACGCCGGCCACCCCTGGGAAGACAGAGCCTGTGGCGGCCCCAGGCGGCGCAGCTGCGCGCCACGGGCGCTGCCAGCCCTGGGGCCGCACGCCCTCCTCCCCGGACAGGGCTCCAGCCGGCCCCTGCCCCACCCCGCGGCCCGAGGGCACGGCTGCGGGAGGGCGGCGGCCGCGCCGAAGGTGGGCGGGGCTGCAGCGGCCCGGGCGCGGCTCCCGCTGCCGGGGCAGCAGCCGGGCCGGGGGCAGGGAGGGGCGCCGGACTCACCGATGATCCTGACGGCCGCCCCTCGCACGGGTCTCTGTGGGCTCTGCAGGCGCGGCAGGGCCCAGCGCAGGTGCTCGGCTGCTCGGCTCTCGTCCTGCAGCAGCTGCGGGGAGCGCCGGGAGGGAAGGCTCGGCGCGGGCTCTGCCCCTCGGCCGGGCGCTCCCCACGCCAGGCACCGGCCCAGCCGGCCCGCACGGCCCGGGCCAGCGAGCAGCGTGCGGGGCGCAGGCTGGCGGGCCCAGATGCTGCGCTGGGCAGGGGCACAGCTGCCAGCCCCCCGCCTTGAGCACCGGGAGCAGGGGACTTCTCCAGCCTGCAGCTGGGGCTCCCAGGCTGTCCTTACCAGGCACTCGGCAAACTTCATCTGCTGCCCCTTCAGCAGCAGCTGCTCGAGATCCCTCCTCCTCAGGAAGCGTGCCGCACGAAGCAGGGCTTTGCGAGAGGACTGGAGAGTAGCAGAGAGCTACAGGTGGCACCGGAGCCCGGGGCATGGCACCTGGGTCCCTGTGCCCAGGCCAGGGGAGGACTGGAGCCCGCGAGGCGCCAGGGCAAGAGGCGGCCGAGCCCCCTGCCAGGGATGTGGCAGCATCACACGAACCCTCACCTTGGCCACGTGCAGGTTCTCGTCGTGCCAGCGCAAGAAGAGAGGGAGCAGGCTCTGGCTCACGATTGTCGTGAGAGGATTTTCCCCCTCTTCCGCTACCAGCTCCATCACCTTGCAGAAGAGCTGAATGGAGAGCAGCCGCACCTGGCTGTTGTCCTGCAAGGATAGGAAAAGTCCTAAGCACCAACTACTCCAGGCTCATTGGGGCAAAGGCCCAAAACTGCACAGGGCACAAAGTTTCCAGGCAGCGTCCAGTGCCCTTGGCTGGGGGCACAGAGCCTTACGTTCTCAAAGAGTGGCAGGAGGGACTCAGCCAGGTTCAGGAAGGTGGCGCTGGGTGGCTCGAGGTCTTTGTCCTGGAGCATATCCGTGAGCCCACAGAGGGTCATCCAGACCATCTCTGCATCTGGATCAGCCAGCTGCTCCACCAGGCGTTGATACAGGCCACATATTCCTCCGGCCTGTGTGCAAGACGAGGCTGTGCTGTGAAGCCGTGACCAACCGCAGCACCAACGGCTGCTTGGGCCACTTGGGCAGCTGAAGAGGGAGGCAGGAGAGCTGGGAGCAGCTGCCTCTGCTGCCAAAGCCCAGCCAAGCCCAAAGGTGTGCGCTCCCCAGGCCCACGCTGCCAGCGCGGCTTCAGCCCGTGCCCCCTTCTCACCAGCGAGGGCTCCTTGCGGAGCACCGCGAGGCCTCTGAGCGCCAGGCGCAGCCTGTCCCTGCACTCGCTCGGCAGGTGCCTGGATAGCACCAACAGGGCGCTGGGACCGTGTATGCTCAAGTCCAGGCACTCCAGGAGCTGAAAGGCACAGGAGGGAGGTGTCAGGGGAGCCGGCTGGAAGGAGCCCAGAGCCGCACAGGGCCGGGCCTAGGCAGCAGCGGCCGGCGCGGGCAGCGTCCCAGGCGGCTGCAGCTACGAGAGGCCAGAGAGCTGGGAGGCAGCTCAGCCAGGCAGCGCTGGCCATCAGGCTCACCTCCACAAAGAAGGCCAGGACAGGCAGATGCCAGCGTGGCTGCTTCTCGATGAGCAGGCTGAGCAGGTGCGAGGCCATGTAGGGACACAGGGGGGTCAAGCCATGGCGCATCTCCCTGGCAGGGGAAAAAGGCACCAAGGCCCTGAGCTGGGCGGGCAAACCTCTCCCAGGAGCAGCTCATGGAGGTCTGATCTTTCCCCAGCACTCTGCGAGGGCACATGGGCCCCTTGGGAGGCGGCTGCTCTTGGGCACCCTCCTCTCCCAGCCTCTCCAGTCTGCTCGGCCCTCCCTCCGTGACAAGGCCCTCTCGCTTACAAGCCTGGGGACCGTGTGGGGCACTGCGGGCACGGGGCCCAAATGCTGGCAGTGGTGGCGGGGAGTAGGGGATCTCACCTGGCCAGCAGACCCGCTGCATAGTGCTGCGTGTTGGCACAGAGCAGCTTCTCCCAGACCTGCTTGTGCTCCAGAGCCACCAGCTTCTTGTCAAAGCCCAGTCTGGAGAGCAGAGCCTTCGTGGTCTGCACTGCAAACCTGTGTGCCGAGCAAAGGCCGGGTCACGCTGGGAGCGCTGGCCCTGGCCACAAGGGCGTGGGAAGGACAGGGCGACTGGCACCTGTTGGGCTTGCTGGGAAGGCCGTGTTCCTTCCGGCACGCTCTCCAGAAGCTCTGGGTCTCAACGTCTTCTGGCGTCTGCTCTGTGGTGGTAACAACTTGCAGGAGCAGAGCCACGAACAGCTGGGGAGAGTGGAGCAGAATAGCATAGTGCCACTCAGACATGGGGGCGATCCTCCACAGTGCCAGAGTTGCCTGCAAGAGACAAAGCACACTGAGGCAGTGCCAGGGTATCCATGAGGCAGGGCCCGAGGGGAGACGCAGGGGGAGCACCCAGCCTGCTGCCCCTAGGCCAGCTTTCAGCCCAGGCAGGGAGCTGCAGGGTGGGGAGAGCATGGAGAGCTGCTGGAGAGGCAACCTGGAGGGCGAGCATAGGCCAGCTCCAGAAACTCACAGCCAGGGCAAAGACGGCCTTGTTGTCCCCGCTGCAGGAGAACCCGCCGTACGCTGGCTGCTGCTCTATGGCGGAGAGCAGTGCTGGAAGCACCTCAGCTGCGGCTACTTCGGAGGTGCCGATGGCCCTCCACATCAGCGCGGCGGCTCTGTGGGAGCAGAGCTGTGCGTCAGTACCGTGCCCCGTGCAGCTGCGTTGGGCCGGGAGGGAGCGTGGCAGCAGGCTCAGGAAACAGAGGGGCCTGAGGGTCCCGGTGCTCTCCGCCTGTCTGGCAGACCCCGCTGGACAGGCTGTACAGGGCGAGGGGCCCTACGGGCCCGTGAGCACCGAGCTCTCGAGGCAGTTGTGCCCTGTACCTGTCACATGTTGGAGCACAGTGCAGGAGGCTCCTCACCACCTGGGCAGGGTGTTCTTCGGTCAGGCTGAGGATTTCCATTTGCAGCCCGGCGTCCACGGTGATACAGGTAGTGAGTCTCTGAAGGATGTCACTCACCGCGGCTAGCACCTGGAGGAAGCGGCATGGAGAAGACTTGGAATGCTGCCCAAGGGAGCAACTTCCCCAGCTTCCCCCAAGAAGTGCTTGCCTTCCCTGCCCACTGTGATGGGGCAGAAGGGGCCCAGTGCACATGGCCTGAGGGGCTGCGTGATCCTGGGAGGCCTTCAGCCCTGCCCCCAGGCTGCTTACATGCTGTGGAGAAGAAACACCCATCTGGAAAAACTCCAGAGTGGGCCCAGGACTCACATTCAGCATGGGCATGGCCTCAGTCTCTGGGATGCCCTCGAGGTGGGTGTAAGTGGTGGCCATGCCCTCCGCCAGGGCCATGTCAGCCTCCGCCCAGCCCTCGGCCGTTTCCAACTCCGAGACTGTTGTGAACTCTGAGGATGCTGTGCTGGCAGCATCCTCTGCCCGCAGCTCGCTGGGCCCGGAGTCGGGCTCGGCCGTGCCCTCGGTGGTGGGGCCGCTGGTCTTTCTGCGCCGAAGGCGCAGGAACCTCCGCAGTGTCTGCAGCAGAAGGAAGGGGCGGGAAGAGAGGGACGTTACATGGTCTGCTCCGAGCGTGGAGCCAGGCTGAGCAGTGCCAGGAGGCCCGGCTCAGGTGGGGATGGCCGCAGGTACCTGGGCTGCTCTGCGGAAGCTGCCACGGGGGGGGTCCTGCACTTGAGCCTGCTCCTTGGCTGCATCTGGCGAAGAGTGAGCGCACAGCCAGAGCTGAGGCGTCGTGGGAGAGGCCGGAGAACACAGCCCAGCCCTGCACTCCCCCAGCAGGGACAGCCCTCTGGGTGTCCAAGGGATGGAGCACGGCCATCGGGGGGCAGGCCCGGCCCCTGTCCCATCCCGTCCGTGGGTATGTCCACAGGAATGGGTTGGGATGGGATGGGATGGGATGAGACGGGATGGGATGGGATGGGATGGGATGGGATGGGATGGGATGGGATGGGATTGGGCCAGGCCGGCCTCAGGTACCGGCCCTGCGGCCCGGCTCTGCCACTCACCATCCTGCAGCGGCCGCAACTGCTCCGGCTCTGCAGGCTGCTCCTCTGGGGCAGCTGCAGGACCATTCCTTTTCTTCCCCCGAAGCCCCTTGAGCAGGCTGAGCATTCTGCCTGCCATCCTTCTGTCTGACCTCGAGGGCACCTTCGAGACAGATGCCTCAGCAAGGTCAGAGTCAGGAAGTGCTGCAGTCGTGCCTTGCAGGCACCTGCAACAGAGGGGCCTCAGGAAGGCTACAGGACAGCAAGTCCTGAACTCGGTTCTCGAGGGCTCCTGCCACAATCACAGGAGACTCCTCGCGCGTGACCGAGGTCGCCAAGTCCCACGGCCTGGCCACGAGGGCACCGGCCGCAGGGCTGGGATGTGCCTCGGAAAAGCTCTGAGTCCCTGAATCCCGAGGTCTGGCCGTGAGGCCAGCCGCAGGAGGAATGCCTCGGAAAAGCTCCGGGTCAGCAACGAACAAGCAGGCTGTGGGGGGACGCCTCACAGCACCGCTCTGTCACGTCCTGTCCCCTTGCGCGCACCGAGCACTCTGGCGTGGCCGTGGTGCTGCCAGCGCCTATGTCAGCGCGTGTCACAAAGGGCTGCTCAGACACGCTGTCCCTTTTGGTGACACCGTGAACCTTCTTCTCCGTGTCACAAAGGGACACGCTGCCACGTGCCCTGGGGCCACGCCCTCCCCACCCAAGGTGCCCCCAGTTCGAAGGAATCCGTTGTCCCAAGTGTCCAACATAGCCCTGGACACACCAAGACCCACCAAGTGCTCAGGGAAGGGCTCTCCGCGGTGCCCAGCCCGCACAGCCCAGCTGGGTGCCGGCCCTGGAGCAGAGCAGCTTCCAGCAAGCAAGAGGCAAACGCATCTTGCCAAGAGTTAAAACACACCAAATAGGGAAGATGGCATTAATGTGTGAAAAGAATGAAAGGAATAAATCTCCTACGTATAAAAATATAGAAATCAGATTATAGTAAATAGTCCAGTTCTGTAATTTACTTTCCATGCATTCATGAAAACAACAAGTCTCTCTGTTCAATTTTAAATACACTATTAGCTCCCAATCCTTAGCTTTTTAATAATTACAATTCTCTTTTCTTCCTGGTAAGGTATTGAAAAATTATTCTTTTAAAGCCTAAATAAACACATGCCAATCATGAGCCATCAACTTAACAACCATGATTTTTTTCTGAAATATATTTTTTCTCTTCCATGCCACACCTTTTATAGCATTACTATTTATTTTTTTTCCATTTGTTCATTTATTCAGTCGACATAAGTGAACAATATAAAGCCATTAGTTTCTCTCTTACAGATGTAATCCATCAATCAATTTTCTGCCTTGCTTGTGAGAGTTTTTCACAAAGCTTCAGGAGTGAGGAGAATGTGCAAAACTAAGAAAATGCTAGAAAGGCACATAATAATAAGTAATAATACAGGAAAAACCATCACTAGTATTCAAAAATATAGCCCCTTGAAATACTTTAGAGTAATTTTCTTGAACTTACTGCATTTTAGTTTGGTATCATCCTTTTTATTGTGTAGTAAATCTGTTTTCAATTTCTTGATTGACTGTGAAATTCTGAGTATAACATCCATCAGCATACATAAGCAGCTAGATACTAATTTTTAAAGGTTATCCTACAAGAGAAATGAGGCCTGTAAATTTCTTGTACATCTTTCTTAAAAATCTAAGCTAATATTCTTTTTTCAGATAAAGAGAAGATATGATTTGGAATGATTTTACACAGTTTGAAAAAGACAGATTAAATACTGCTGTGTTTGGTGAGGCTGAAATGATTGCTAATGTTCTGTAAAAGAAATAGGTAGTATTCTTAGACAAATTATCCATACTTATGTTAGGTATTAGTACTTAAATAATGTAAATACACTATTAAGCAGTCCTTGATTAGCAACATTTATGTAGCAGTTATCCCATTTTGTGACCACAAAAAACCTATTGCTTTTCTCAGTGCAACCCACATTGCACTTTCAGAAATTTTACAGGTAAAAGGAAGGGTCATCCTGGAATAATAGAGCTGGGCATTTAGCCTGCCTTATTAAAGCCTTTGATTCTGAATCATCTCCCACCTGTAAACACATGCCAGTATACAGGAGCAGGGAAAGGACATATCATAGAACATGGTCTGGCTGCTAGCATGAGTCATTTCTGCTGTGAACCACAAAGTGAAATCTCAATATGACATGGGTATATATCACCGAAATGGTGAAGATACAGCAGCATCAGCTTTCGTATGTGCAAAAGCATTTCTGGGATATAAATTACATGGGCCTCAGAAACACACTCTGGGTGCTGCAGTGAGCTACAGCTAATATTCCTGCTACTGTCACTGGGCTAGCTGAATTTAAATGTTTCATTTTTTCTGCTGACACGTGTAGCAACCACAGCACTATCCAGGCATGTAGCTATAACCTAGCTATAACGTAGTCCTGTGTGGTTTAACCCCAGCCAGTGATTTAGCACCATGCAGCCAACTTGCTCACTCCCTCATTAGTGGTATCAGAGAAAATCAGAAGAGTAAAAGTGGGAAAAATCTGGGTTGAGTTAAAGACAGTTTAGTAGGTAAAGCCATGCACACAAAAGGAAGCAATACCAGGAGTTCACTCATGGCTTCTCATGGGCAGGCAGGTGTTCAGCCATCTCCAGGAAAGCAAGGTTCCATCGCAGCTAGCACAGCACAACAGGAGAAAGTCCAGCTTGTCAAGCCTGATATCCTTCTGCAACTGGGTAACCCACCTAGCTGATCTAGGAACTCCAGTAAATACAATCTTTTTGAATTTCAGCAAAGCTGTTGATTCTGTGTCTCACAGTCCTTGTGGACAGAATGTCCATTCCACAGCTGAATAACTGTGTTAGGCACTAGGTGAGCAACTGGCTCACGGGTCTGGCACAGAGTTACAGGGAATGGGGTGACATCAGCTGGTGTCTGGTCACCAGTAGAGTTCCACAGGGCTCCATCCTCAGCCTGGTACTCCTCAACATCTTCATTGACAACTTGTACATAGGACTTGAAGGAATACAAGTAAGTTTGCTGATGACATTAAACTGGGAAGCACTGTTAACTCCCTAAAGGGCAGAGAGGCCCTGCAGAGAGACCTGGACAAATTAGAGAGATGGGCAAACACCAACCCTGTGAAGTTCAACAAGGTTGACTGCTGGATTCTGCTCCTGGGATGGAGCAACCCTGTTTGTGTGTATAGACTGGGGAATGAGAGGTTGAATATAGGTCAGCAGTGCCCTTGCAAGGAGGGGCAACTGTGTCCTGGAGTGCACCAGGCAGAGCATCACCACTCAGCTAAGGGAGGGGATTGCCCTGGTCTGCTTCACGCTGGTGCAGCCTTATCTCAAAAATTGTGTGCGGTTTAGGGTGTCACAGTATAAAAGACATTAAGCTATCAGAGAGCATCCAGAGGAGGGTTTTGATGATAGTGAAGAGTCTGGAGGGGAAGCTGTAAGACATTTGAGGTCACTTCTGTTCAGCCTGTAGGAGGCTAAGGGCAGATATCATTGTGGTCTTCAGCATCCTCACAAGGGAAGTGGTGGAGCAGGTACTGGTCTCTCTACTCTTGTGACCAGTGACAGGGCTCAAGCAAACAGCATGAAGCTGAGTCAGGGTAGTATTAGGTTTGATACCAGGAAAAAGTTCTTCACCCAGATAAATGGCTGGGCTCTAGAATAGGCTCCCAGGAGTTGGACTTGGCTCTTGTTGAGTCCCTTCTAACAACACACATTCTATGGAAACAAAAACATAAAAGTGAGTTGGGAAGACAAATGCCATCCCTCCAAATGTTGCCCCCTTCTTCCCCTGTCTTTATATACTGAGCTTGACACCATATGGTGAGAAATATCCCTTTGGCTGGCTGAGGTCAGCTGTCCCATCTGTGTCTTTTCGTATTTTCCATATATCTCCATGGGTATCAGTGTGGCAGTATAAAAAACAGAAAAGACCATGGCTCTGTGAAAGTTCTGCTCAGCAATAGCAACACTGTTTTCAGCACAAATTAAAAACATAACCCCATACTAGGCACCGTGAAGAAGGTTAGCTCTACCCCAGCCAAAACCAGCACATCTAGACAGAGGGCATACTTGAGGAAATAAGGTATTAAAAGTTTTCAAAGAAACACTTCATTGGGAATGAAACTGATCAAATTGTTACTAAAAAAGGTAATGTTATCAACAGAGTCCTGAAGAGATACGTCTATTGCATTTTCTATCAGATATTTGTGATTCTGTAAAAGTTAACTCAATGCCTTCATACCCCTGGTATGAAGGGTATCAATCCTTGAAGCTTCTCTATTGCCAACGTTACAGTAGTGACTTCAGTGACACTGCATACAGGACTTTGGCTCATCACCCAGCACAAGGTACCACATTCAATCCCCACTGATGTTTTAAGAAGACAGGGTTATAAGACATTCAAATCCTTTTCTTCACTGGTGAATCTGACAGTGCTCCTTTCCAGGGAACTCAGGAGTAGCTAAGGTGTGAGCAATGTGCTCCTGCTCCTAAACCTTCGAACCATAGAAATATTCCTCCTAAAAAATGTCAGAAATAACTTGATAATAAGCACGTTCATTTTGAGCTTTTTGGAGCAGAATTTCATGCACTCTGACCACTGTCAGGTTTTAGTTTTTTTTTTTTTTCCTTTCACAATGGAAATTAGTTCAATTTCTATAGCTAATTAAGTGTAGCAACCTCTTCAACTTCTAATTTGTCCTACTGAGAGATCAACTGCTATGGAAGTTAGTTTTAAGCATATACTGCCTCTATGAAAGCACAGGCACTAGGCTTTGCTTAAGAGTTAACACTAAAGTGGTATGATGAAATGCCTGTGCTGTTACAGTGTTTTTCAAGGTAAAACAAAAGAAAAAATAGGAAAATAATCTACTTCCAGAAAAAGAGATGATATTACGACCTACCCCTTATGGCAGGGTAACTGAGATTCTTCTTAGTAATAGATCCCTTGGGACAGATTAGGGGGAAGTGACACTAAGTGAGTGGCGGTTATAAATATGTATATGGCAGGTTTATTTCAGAACAATTTGGTTGCAATGGAAAAGAGTTCTGAAGCCATTTTGGTTATTATCTGTAGAAACGGAGGCATATAAAAGCATAAAATAAGAAAAAAAAACAGGAAAAGAAAAAAAGAAAAAGAAAAAATAGAAAAGAAAAGATAATAATAGAACAGCATCACCACCTGTGGATCCAGCAATGAGAACTATTTGCTGCAATTTCAACATCCATTGGTAAAAGCGATGGCCACAGTCTTGATCTGTTGGGGTGGAAGAAGCCCGTGGAATATAAAGTTCAATGGATTAAAATATATTTTGGCTCATCTGGGAACACACAAGTACCTCCACTGAGGGGTGGGGGAGTTTTACAATGTCTGATGCAACACTGTGGATCATGCCTAGTCCGTTCAGAAATGAATTTGGGAGAGTTTTGGGGGTTTTTGATGGTTGATGACATGTTGAAAGACATGACAGCTACCTCTCACATCAGTGTAGTTGAACCAATTATGCTCCATCATAAGGGATGAATATCTTCAGTCCTCTGAATGTCATGGTTCTTCCTGGGGAGGGGGTGGAGGAGTTTTATACCTGTGCATAACACTTTTTGGTTTTAGGCTGTGTAAGGGGAGATATTTGCTTATAAAAAGCATTATCTCACCTAGCAGGATCTGCATCTTGTGAGCCTTTTTTTTCGTCTGGCTCAAACTCCACCTTATATCCTCTAGTAGTGGGTGTGCATCCCTCTGCACCTGGGCTGTTACCATGTATCATCAACAAAATAACAATTGTTTGAGTCATTAAATTTCAGTCTCACACAGATAGGAAAAAAATATTAAAGACATGTAATCCAAACAGTTTGAAATTCTCAAGCCTCCTCAATACTTTTTTTTTTTTTTTAATATTAAATGGAAACAAGAAAATAAGGAAGTACTTGGTATTTGTTCCATACCAGATTACTTCTAAAAAAGATGGAGCTGACTGAATGATTGGCAGTTCTCTGGAGAAGTCTTCCAATGTTCACTTTCCAACACTCTTCCCTCTATTTCTCTAAAGACAGGCATGACTCCATGAATGGAAGATATCTGGCCAGGTTGTCCAGGGTCAGCCTCACCTCAAACCTATGACAACTGTTGGGGCACTTGCCCTTTTTCTTCTCACCCAGAAAATCTGATGGTGTTTAACAATCTACTGTTGAGGAACAGTCTCTGCCTCTTGATTCCCACTGACAACACCAGGTGCTGTTTGAAGAAAGTGGCAACTGGTTTAGAACACAATGTTCACATCTCTATGGGGCCTGGAAGACATCCATGTGTTCTTTTACTGTCCAAGTTAGCACTGCACTTTTGTCAGATTCAGATTTATGCTTTACCTCAGCCCTTTCAAGTCCCTGCTAAATGTCTTGATTTATTAGTTCAACCTTTCTTCTGCAAGCACAATTCTCCTTGCAGTATCAGCCTATGGAAATTGTTAAAACACTATGGAAAAAAATGCAGGAAAAATACTACTAGGCTCATTTGTAGTATGTACACACTAAATATTTTCTGGAAACTTCAAAATGAAAAGCAAATACTTCATGCCAACAAAGCAATTATAATAAGGAACTGACGTGAATGCTTTGCAACAGTACACCTTGTGCCATCGATAAAGTGTTTTGTTCTTCATTTGAATGCAAACTCACCCATCCCCACATAAAATGCTTAATTTCATCCCAGACTGACACATGCAGTTTCCATGACTGCACGTCTGCTGCACACATTTCTATTGTGCATGAACTGATAACTCTCAAGTGAAATAAAATACTGCTTGCGTTCTTCATGCAGAGCAGTCAAAATTTCTATTTAGAAAAATAAGTCTCTCTGCACATATAAGTTTTCTTTTTCATAAACACCATGAAAAGGACTCTAGAATGGTTTATTTTGATGCTTTGGTTTAACGAGCAAATTAAAATCTCATGATACTTGAACTCTTTTGCTGCCTTCGATACTGAGTGCACAATACAGCTCTGCTTTGCTGACCTTTTTTTCCCTGCCCCCTGCCCAAGGTAGTTCATTTTTCATGGTATTCTGAAAACTGTAAAAACCCCCGACAAATAGCAAGTAGTCACCAAGGACACAAAAACCTCAACTAAAAGAAAGGCCTATTTTCCCCTCAAACCCACAAAAAGTAAAATAATTTTTAAAAAACCCACTTTATAGCCTTGTAAGGCTATTCAGTATTCTGACCATAGTTCCTTTCTATCTTACTGTTTATTGTGGATTCCTGTAATTTTTACCTATGCAGCAGAAGGTAGGAAATGCAAATGTATTAAAAGGTCTTTAGAATGCCACTATGCCATTTTATATCTAGCCACTCAAGTTTTCATGAAAAAATTATTGACTCTAAAGCAGCAAAATGCATGATGCAAAATTCTTTTGTGATAATATATCTCCAGATAACACCTGACATGAGAATTAAGACTTTTGTTCCAAAATAGTTTGCTTGGAGTGTCAAAGTGTAAGAGTTTTCAGAGTTGTCAATGTATTTTCATTGCACACTTAACTTGAGACACAATATTAAACAATTCTTTGGAGAAAATCCTCCCTACAGGAAACTTGTAATCATACATTGGAATCTGATATTCCTCTGCAAAGCCAACAAGGCAACTGATTGCTGGAAAAAACCACATCATCTATATATATGGTGCAGAGATTTTTTCTTTTGACTGGAAACAAACTGTTATCTACCATAATTTTACGGGTCTCTAATTCCTTTCTCTCTTTGTATTCTGTTAAGCTCTTGGCCAGAATACCTTAACAAGTGCTAATGAAGGGGATTTACAGCATGCAATGACACATAACCTGTAATTTAGTGTTGATACTTTCTTCTTTTTTTTCCCTGTAAATTCACAGTTCTTTTACGCAGGGCCCACCAGACTATGAGAATTATGAACTTCATCAGGCTCTCAGCTTTCTAGAGTATTCTTTAAGAGTATTGTTTAAGCTGCCTGAATACTACAAACAACAGAGACTAAAAAATTATTAACAGCTAAACTGTATTTGTATATCTCTGCTCAGTCAAGAGCTAAATCACATTCTCAGCAAGAGATGGCCAAATGGCTTTTTTATCCAAATATTAAGGTCAAGGAAGCATCCCATGAATTCTCCATCTACTCCAAACAAGCCCATAATCACACATATCACCTAATTTCTATTCCAGAAGAAAGGCTAAAATGCACCAGCTAACTCAGCAACCTCAACTAACTCAGCTAGAGAGTCTTCACAGCCCTTGCTTCTCTGTAAGTCATTGTACAGTCTGCTCTTGCTCCTGCTCCCAAAATCTTCATGGACATTCTGCTCTTCCTTGCTTCAAAAATGACTTCTGTGTTGTCAATTGTTCATTTTAAGCCTTCCACCTTTTCCATTATTTGATGGGCACCTGGAAATTCTGCTGCAGTCTGTATGCCTTAGCATGGTTAAATGGAAGATTTTCAGTTCTTTTTCTGTAGAAGCAGAAATAAGCTCTATTTTTTCACAGAAGCTATGTATAGAGAATGTCATCCATCCCTATGCATCCTACAGATTGTCACCTATTGAATAACTATGCAGCTCATGTTTTTCTAGTTGAGCTGTAAACTTGCACCTTTTTAGCATGCACTGCATTATTCTGAAGAAAGGCCAATCCACTCCATGGTCACCAAGAGGCAGGTGATGTTATTGTACTGTCAGCTTTCATAAAGACTTCAGACAACCTCTTGTGACCGCTTTTAAACTGCATTTACTTCTCTTTTCCTGCATACAGGACTCTTTCAGAGATTACTGGTAACTGTGTCCTGAGTCTCCTGCAGACAACCTTGGAACTTTCAGGGCAATGCACTTTTTTTTCTCTCTGATAATTCTGAGCATGTCATTATAATGAGAGCACATAAATTGTGGGTGATCTGAAATCCTCTAGATTTCTGTTCACACAGGACAAGTTTGGAGGCAGGTAGTTCTGCTGTGAATAGGTAACCATGGAGAAAATGGCAATTAATACTAGAGTCAACGAGACTAAAAATAATTCAGAAAAAAGTTTGAAGTTTTATTTGTTACCAGACAGAGCTTCAGAAACAGCACTGGAAGTTTTATTTATGTCCAGCATGTGCTTGTATACATGAGGATTGGATGCTATGATCTGTTTGCATACCTCTGGCATAGACCCTTTTATAAATGTTTTGTGGTTGGCTATTCTTACATGGGATACAATCTTGAATATTTTTAAATGCTTACTGCAGTGCTAAAAGCCAAGAATGTAAAACTCAAACTTGGTCTTATAATTTTGCTAGGTGACAACTAATGATATAATACCTGTCCATAATGTAGGGGTCAGCAAAGAAAAAAAGCAAGAAATTGTCAAAATTATTTAATAAAAAAAGTATTAATTTTTAATTGAAGATTTTATTCTAGCATTGCAAAAATTATTAGCTTGACTTTTATTTATTGTAAAAACAGCCTCAGAAATATATCTGAAGAGTCTTGACCAACCTGCAGAAAACCAATCCTACACTGAAGACCATAGACAGATAAAAGTTCTATAATTTATACTGTACTGTAATTTATATCACTCTGCATTATTATCCATGCAGATTTAGATAATCCTGTCACAATCAGCAAGGCTCCAGCTTTGATCCAGACAAACTTCAGAAAAAAGTAGTACTGTATTTCATAAAGCATACTTTGTATCAAAGAAAATCTGTTGAATAAACGGTCTCAGCTAGTAAAAATCAGAAAGCTTAGAACTCAAAACAGCTTATAGAGGTAGTTTATAATTTACAAGAAAGAAAAAATCCTTTTCTCTTGCAAACTATTACAACAAAGAAAACTTCCATCATGTTCATAGACAGAACTTTCTGCAGACCTCATAATCCCTATGCCTCAGGTATATCAGGTAATAGATGTCCAGAACTACAAAATACTCAAAACAGTTAAAATCCCCAACTCACTGACCAAAATTGCTGCTAAATAAACACCCTCTTTCCCCCAAACCTCTATATTTAAGATGGTATAGATCCTCTGAAGGCACTATAGCAAGAAAAATTCATGTCTATAGCCAAACTGGCCTTAAAACGACCTTTTTAACTACCTCTAGTACCAAGCAAACTTTAGAAAGATGGCAAAGAAAGCCAAACAGCTCAGATACTTATGTTAAGCAAGTTCAACCACACTTTGCAGAAATATAACAGCAACACATCAGAATATAGCTCTGAAGTAACAGCATGTCAGAATTGGATCTGAAATAACTTCCCAGCACAACTCTTCCTGTGACATTCAGGTTAGCAGTCAGTGGCAATGTCACAACATTCAAGCAAAGAAAAGCCCCCTGAATCAACTCAACAGGATACTGGTTTCTTAGAAGTCAGGCAGCTACCTCTGCTGAGGGCTTTATTGCCTACAGCTCTGTGTGTGGGTCAGTGGGATTTGTTAGGAGCAGAAGCAGTGAAGCCAGTGTCAAAGGCATGTGATGAAACAGGTGTACATGTTCTTTCACCTGAACTGATGGCAAAACTCTGCCACATGAGAACACGTCATCCTAGAGGAAAAAGTCTTAATAGCCTTAATAATTTGAAATGGTAAGATGTCATTATTACTGTGTCTTGTCTCTTTGGTTAAAGCTTTGCTTTTCAAATTCAAAAGAAATTGAAAAACCTGAGTATATGTAGTTTGAAAAGAAAGAAGAAAATTCTTGAGGTACTGGCATCCATAGGATTCACTTCCCACATTTCATTACTAAAACATACATTTAATCAGAAAGCATGGGAAATGCTTATACTGTTTTTGGTAGGGTAAAAAAAACTTACTCCCTAACTCCCTAACAAAACTTATTCCCTAACTTACTAATGTAAAGATGAAAATACGTGCTTGCACTGGAACTCTTTCAGTGGAATCTAGTGTTGTTATTGAACTAGTAGCTTAATTTCTCTTCATATTGGCAGGTATGAGACATACCTTTCTTTCTTTCTTTACTGCGAGAATCCTTAAACAAAACCAAACATTTTGTAAACCAAATTTCTGTAAAGCCTGTGGAAAAAAAATAAAAAAAACCACCACAGACAAACTCACTTCTGAAACCCTATCTCTTCCTATACAAATAATAATTTATAATAACAAAATTTTTATATATATATATATATATATATATGAGTCCTGCACACACATACACAAATCCTAAAGCTCTTACCTGATGCTATTTTCCTCTACTTTAAATATTTTGCTTACCTATATTGTTAATAGGGTTTTCTGTGGTAAAATGTTGACATTTCCTCTGGCTGCATGCCTTTGCAAACAAATTGCATATGTAAGTTTTCCATGTCTAGTCAGTTATTAAAGTGGAAATAGCTTAACCATGGAGACAGAAAATCCTCTCTTGATGGGATTTTTAGACCACCTGGTAGTGCTCTGATCTGAAGCATAGAGCTCCATTGCAATTTCAGTGCAAGCACTGACCTGGTCACAAATACTCACTAATTGATTCAGAGCTTTCTGGGACACTCAAAGCATTTTCTCCCCATTCCATCTTCTGAATACACATGGCTTCCAGCTTCAAAGAAATTTTTCCAGGAGCAGGAAAAATTAAGCTGATTTGCAAATCTACTGTTGCTCCTGGAATACTCTTTATCTTACCTCTATAGTTCCTAAGTGCTCTAACAGTTGCCAAATCTTCCTTCTTGGGGTCACATGCTGGAGGCTACTAAGAAATTGTGTGGTCAAGTAAACTAAATACTTGAAGTGCAAAAGAGAAAACCTTTTATTCCCTATGAAACTTATCCTAAGGAGAGGCTGGAAGGTTTTTGAATCCAGCAAGACTTGGAATAGAAGTTAATGAAATACACATTGCATATTTTTTGATCATATAGGGCTTTAGTCAAAGGTTGTTTAAATCCAAAGTTAATTTTTCTGTTGAGAGCTGTGTTAAAGGTGTTTAGAATACTGAATCATCACTTCCTCTCCCCCTTTTCTGATGGATAAATTGTCATAAAAATCTTCAGGTTGTTGAAGAGAATAGTTTGCTGTGATGAAAGACATGGTTTTCCTCAGTTGAAACCCAATGACTTTGAAGCCCAACAACAACAATGTTTTAATGGAAGAAGAAAGGAGAAGATAAAATATTGTGGGAGTGGAATGACTGCAGTTCCTTTAAAAATGATTGCTTTTGATCCTTACACAGTTCAGTAGCAATATAAAACATAGAAATAAGAATTTCTGTGACTAGTACTGTGTAATAAAATGCTAAGATGGTGATCAGATGGGTCTCTTATGAAGAGATGAACCCAAAGGCAAAGAACTGTTATACATTATCTTTCCCAAGGGTACTGTATTCTCATCTGCTCTAATAGGAATTAATTCCCCAAAATTCTTTGGCACTTTTAAAAGGCATTATTTCCAGGCATTAAAATTCCAAATGGTCTGAGCATATTGTGATAGAAAAAGTTCAGAATGTTCAAGAAAATTAGTATATTGAAGTCTTTCCTTTCCACCACTGGTTGTATGGGAAACTATAGCTATATATTCTTTTTTTTTTTTTTTGTTAATAGCCAAAGGTTTAAATGTAATATTTGGAAGTAGGCTAGCTCAGCTTAGAGTTATATTGGTGAAAAGCAGTCTTGTGTCTCTCCACGCTGACTCTAGAGATCTTTCATTAGCAGTCTTCAGTTTCCTTTATGAAATAGTCTTCAGTTTCACTTCTAGTCAAGCCATTAATATGTCATAAAAATTTACATAAACCTCAATTACCTCTAGACAGCATTAAATTTTATAGAGAGGTTATGGCTATGAAATTTCTAATTAAACCAGGAGAAGAAATAAATAGAGGAAGAAATTCCATGAAGCCACACTGCTGCAATCACTGAAAATGTCCCTATGGGTCTAGGATTGAGGGATCAAACACATTTTTTGCACCCACTCTCAAGTTACTGACACCATCTTACAGGGGTAATTTCTTTCATGGACTTAGGTTGTCTGGGGAAACTAGAGACTTGTCACTGATGGAAAATGAGTGTCCCTCCCTGTCCAAAGTCAAAGTTCTAAACCTCTGGTGCACAAACAGCATCATAGCCACCCCACCCTGCTGTGGCTAAAAAGGATAATTACATGGTCTTGGAGCCCTCTAGGACAGGCTCAGGAGCACCAATCTGTCCTAGAAGCGAGACTCTGCCAGTCAGCTCAGCAGCCACATCTTGCAGCTGTGAGAGATGTGGCTGCAGGGCCATTTTGGTTCAGGTTTCAAGAACATAAAGAGAGCAACTTGTTCCCATTCATGCTGGAGACAATTTGAGTGGAGCCCTTCCCTACATTCCCTGGCTAATGTGATTTGGTTCAGCATGAAACATGAAGCATCCTGGCATCAAGCAGCTTGTGATAACACTTCACTGTTTGTTTTATTGACTTAGCAAAGCAAAATGCTGATTCTTGGTTAATGCTCTGAAAATATATGGTAATTTCATGAAAGACTTAAAATAAGGTATCTGGAAATATTCTGATAAGGAGACATACATGACATTTTGGAGATATTTAGGCTTGCAAAACAACACTCAACTCCTACTTTCACTAAAAACCGAAAAGCATCTCTGTTTTCTTATTGTCTTTATGTAAGCATTACACAATCACACATTTAAAAAAAATTTTTAGCCTTTGCAAAACGTTGATAAACAGCTGCAAACCAGGTTTCAAGTTCTTCAGGCATTTCCAGCTTTGAGTAACTCTGGCAGTTTTGAAAGACAGGTTACTCTGGGCTGTTCAAAATCATTACTGGTATACATGAAACATTTTTTAACTGCAGTTATTGGGGATTGTAATGAAGGAGAGTGCAGAAATATTGAAAGTGACTGCTGGGCAGAGAAAGGGTCAAATGATGAAGAAAATGAAGCTTATTTCTTAAAGTGCATACAAGTGAGGCCACTGGTGTGTTTTCATATGCTGGTCTGTTGGAAGTCAGGAAAGATGATAAGTATCTGTGAAACAGTATTTACACTAGTTCTCCTTGGTTCTTAGATCTAGAGGTTATTCCCTAAAATAGGTTATTCCCTATTTTTCTCCCTTCTACCCAAAATTTATGCTTCGACTTTCCTCTGTCTTTCAAGGTCAGTGTGCTGTCATCAAGTTACAGAGGCAGATTCTGAAAAAGATATTTAACAGGATAGTTAAAACTGCTACAGAAGTGAGAAGTCTCAAAAGGACTAAGTTTGCTTCTGGTTTACATTGGTCAGAGTAGTATTCCCAGGACACTGTAAAGCAGAAAAGAACCCAGCTATTTCCACGCTTAATTTAAATGCAGAGATATTTTTTGCACAAGGGGTACTTAAGCTGTAGCAGGATGCAATTGCTATGCAAACTCATATAAGCATTTTTCTAGTCTTCTCAGTCATAATTTCCTTGTCTGTCATTTACTGATGTTTCTTATAAAAATGCACCCATACAACATGTGCTGCATCCATCCTTCTGTCCTGGTTCACACATTGTTTTGAATTTTAAATATTGGGGATTCAGGCATGAAAGTATGGAATAGCTGACTCTATTCATAGGCTTTTCAAAACCCTTGGATTTTTTTTTCACAAAATTCACCTGGAATGATAGAGCTAAAAAAGCAACTACTCAGCCAAAAAGAAAAGTGTTAAAGATTTTCTTCTTGAGCTTTCATTCCTCATCTACTTCAATCAGCAAATATTATTTAGCTGACATAGACAATTCACTGATTTGGCTTGTTTGGAATTTTCTGCTTGTGCTCTCCTGTGGTAGTAGGCAAAAAAAAAGCTGGAACTGCAAATAACTATTGTATGACTTCTGTGTATATTTTGTATCCTGGTTGACATAAACAACCATCGAAAATGAGAGTTTCATGTTCACAAGTACAGACAAAGAAAAGTGCTGAGACCTTGAAGTGGGTCAGTTCATTGTTACATGAGAATTGTGCATTCACTTGGTTTGTTGTTTTGCAGGAAAATGATAAAAGCAGCAAATCTACAGAAGTATAATGCTGTTTATAGAATCTCTCAAAAAGGACAGTGGAGAGTGGCTTTTTGGGTGATAAACAAGGCTCAGTGGCCTTTTTCTTTCCACTGGTGAAACCCAGGAGCCTATATATATATATATATATATATATATATATATATATATATATATATATATATATTTATATATTTATATATTTATATATTTATATATTTATATATATGTCGCTTCATACCATGAGAATGTAAAATTTCCAACCAGAGCAGTTCTTTTGGGCCTGAAGTCCTAATCCTCTTTTTCTCCAACTTCTTTGTAAAATGACCATATCCCGAGTTTGCTTAATGACATCTAGAGGCACCTTCTCAGAGGCCCTATCTGAACAAGAGAAAACCTCAACTCTTCCTGAGTTTTGCCTCCTGTGGCCAATGAGACATTAGAGTCTCAAAGTCTTAAAGTGTGACTGTGGCTGTGGAGAGTTTCCTGTCAATAAGCCATCACAGACATTTCATTGCCACTATAATGCTCTTACTATTACCATTCATAAATCAGCAGCAGACAGAGAAATAGGCATATTTTACTTAGATGAAAAAGAGTCTTAAAGTTTTATGTTGCTTTCTCTCAGTGCATAAAACAGCTATTTTGAAAGCCTTCATGGCAGGAGCTCTTAAGGACCCAAAGTATTCTTTTCCTTTTTCTACTTTGCATTGCCCTTCAAGAAAGGGCACATTAGCTGAGGAAAAAGGAATGAAAACTTCTTGAGGAAGCACAAAGCATACTTTTGGAGTGTAGTTGTGCAATGTAAATGGTGTTAATTTTAATCAATACCTTTCATCTACAAGAGTGAGTGATGTAAAGGAAACCATTACAGCTCTATGATGAAGTGCCAAGCCAGTGATCTGCACTTCATTTTTCTAGGACATATATATATATATATATATATATATATATATATATATATATGTATGCACACATTCCACATTATCCACATCACTCATTGTACCAGGAAAAGAAAGAAACTCTGGCAGCACTGTTTTAGCCCATCCTCCAAACAGCAAATATATGAAGTTACAGAGGCATCTCCCACTAAACATAATCCTAGAGCTCTCAAAAATGTATTTACCACAAGTTAGAGGACATCCAGACTCTATTTCACTTTTTGGCACTCCTACAGCTTCCCATTCAGGGTTCTTTAGATATGCATTTTTTATTTGACTGTTGCCATTTACAGATCTGTGAAATAAGACAGTGTTTGATCTGTCTACAGTGGAGTTGCTACAGAAAGCATAAAGACATTAAGTTCTTCCCATTTTTTTGTCATTCAGTACTGTAAAATAATTTTAACAAGTTGAATGTGCTATAGCCTAATGAATAAAGCATATGCATTATGCAAGGTCCGTCCTTCTGTGCAGATTTTCATTTTTTTCACTGTACTTTTCCAGCCCATGTGTTAAGAATGTAAATTCACTTTTAATAGCCCTTGGTATAAATGTATACCAAGGATGTGTATCAAAATGTATACCATATGTCAGTGGATTATGCCATTATGGGCTTAAAGAGAATTTTGTTTAATCAGATGGACTGTCAGAACACTTTTCATACTCATTCGATGTATTTTTTCTATTCCTACATCAATTTTATCCCTCAAATCTCTATATATTAAGAACATTGTAAAGAAAATCTAAGGTTATTAGAAAAATGAGTCTCCTCCTACTACTCAACATTGTGCAAATGACATCCTGATAGTGAGGGCCTTCTAAGCTCCATTTAAATTGGAAACATATTGAAAGTATAAGTAATTAGATAATTAAGTAGCCCATAGCATCAAGAAATAAATTGGTGGTTATTAGTTGGTTAATTTTCTCTTTCCTTTTCTCTACAGTATTTGTAATCCCTTACTAAATACTTCCATTACCCTTCATAAGACTTTTCTTCTATTTCTTCATAGAATCACAGAATAGCCTGGGCTGGAAGGGACCCTAAAGATGATCCAGTTCCTGACCCCCTTGCCATGGGAAGAGACACCTTTCACTTGACCAGATTGCTCAGAGCCCCATCCAACCTGGCCTTGAACACTTCCAGGGATGGGGCATCTTTCTTCTTTTTCCTTTTTGTGTGAATGGCATTTATGTCTAGCCTTACATGAACCTGCTGTGATAGTCAAGAGGTCATGGACATTTGCACAATAAAAGCTGAATGGCATAATGAAAGGCATAATCACCTTGCAGGTGAAGGAACAAGCTCTGGTAGGGAATGCAGTGGAAGTAAGGCATAAACCTCCAGACCCTGTAATGAATAGGTACCTTCTGCTGATAAAATCATCTCCTGCCCCTCAGAAACAAGATCTTTTCCCTGTCTGATGTTCATCAATATCACTTCTCTCCTGCTCTGCAGTTTCTCCTTTTGCATTGTGGTGTTAAACATAGATTGTAATGAATCCACACAGATTATGGTGAACATCCCTCCATTTCAGTGAGCAGAATTCAGAGCTTGAAGAAAGTTTCAGTTGCCAAGATAATAGGCATAGGATCAGTAAAAGTTTTGGAATTTAAAAAATAATTAGCTTGCTGCAAACCAATAAAATTAACCAAAGTGTTGGTTTGAGAGGGCTTATTCAGTAAGCTCAGATTTAATCATGAAAGCCATAGCAATATGAGAAAATGCTTAGCATGTTTAGCATTTCAAATTTTTAATACAAGATTTATCTTGAATGTTACAATCAATATTTTTGTAAAAAAATATTGATTTTTCAGTTAAGGAGTTGAAGGGACATCATTTTGTGCTGTTTCATTTTCTGCCTAACTCATTATTACATACACACTTGTCTCTGTAAGAGATTTTAATTTTTCAGTAAGTTTTACGTGGTCATCTGGGATCAGATTATTCTTACCAAATGATTTTGACAGAATGCAGATGGAAGCAATCAGAAGATATTTCAGAAATAGGGCTGATAGTTCATCTTCTCCAACTTACTCCTTATATGCTACGAGGAGTGTAAACACCAGAGAAAAGAAATCTCAGTGAAAGATCAAGACCAATAAGAGATTCAAACAGACTTTAAGAAATTTTAAATCATAGATCTGTCATAGATTGTTGCCTTATAATTTACCTTTTACATTTTATATGATTCATAAACACTTTTTGAGTCTCAGATCTCAGATGAGAATTTGCAGCATGATTGTGCATTCCAAAAAGAGTGTATTAAAAATAATGGAAGAATTTAACAATTTTTCCCCAACTTATCTTTTAGCTGTTGTAGAATTTTTCATTAAGAAACCTCTTAAAACATCAAAAATTTTTCTTGAGCTCTTGTGATAGGGCGATAATGGTAAATGAAAAATAATATAGGATCACTCAACAAATATTGCTATAACTAAGCTAAGAATGTATGTAAATGTTCTTTTTGTGAAAATACAATTTTTTTCTGCATTTATATTCATGTCAGAAAGAACTTATGAATCAATTGAACTCTTCAGTTTCTGTTTGACTTCTTTAGTTTTCATTTAATAGTTTGTTTT
Organism: Haemorhous mexicanus; assembly: GCF_027477595.1. NCBI lineage: Eukaryota > Metazoa > Chordata > Aves > Passeriformes > Fringillidae > Haemorhous > Haemorhous mexicanus. The sequence continues at coordinate 53,016,563 of NC_082344.1, read as the reverse complement.
TCAGTTTCATTTCCCTGGAAAAGTTCCTATTGAAATCAATGTTGCCCAGGATAGGTCTTTACTTTTGAAGAATAATTATGAAAATAATATACTTATTAAACATATTGGCTTGAAGAGAAAAAGAAATATTGGAGATATGAGTCCTAAAATTTAAAAAAATCAAATAAGTTATTGTTTACTAGGGCACAGTTGAAAAAAAATGTGTCAAATGGATATAACATGAAAGTCTCATTGTAGTTAATGGCATTTTTAAGGAGAAGAGTTGAGTACCAGTTCATGGCCCTGTTTTGGCTTCCTTTTCTCCTGAACTCCTCTGTACAATTTTTCACAATGTGTCAACAGTAAAAAAAAAAAAAAAAAAAATCAAAGCTGCTTTTAAGGACATAGCTGAAGTGAAAACTCGATTTAATTGAACAAATGAAATTCATTAATTTACAATTTTAAATGAAGGCAATGCATGTGGAGTTCCATCAAGGTTAATCAATTTATCAGTCTGAAGGGACACAACAAAAGGGTGTGTACCAGATGATGGTGTTGAAGTTTGTTTCTTATTATTGAGTCAATAGAAATCAAGGGATTTGTAAATAATTTAATCTCATTTTTGTAAAAAAATGTAAATATTATTGTCACTTGTCAAAGCACCCTATCTCCAAAATGTTAGTAGTCTAGGAAAACTGTTAAATATATTAATCACAAATAACTGATTTATGATTAACAATATAAATCACAGAATTGCAGCACAGCTCATTATTTGTCTGAATCTGTCTTTTATAACTTTGTTTTCAGTTGATTGTCCTATTTGCAATTTTAAAGGTGTGCATGCTGGGTGTATCCTGCAGAGTGCTTCAATGGCAGCTGTTGAGCTGATTGAAAACTTGCATAAAAATAATTTCTTCACTTGTGAGAAAGTTATGTTTAACCATGCTACAAATAAAGCTGATCAATTGTGATTTAAAGCATTTGAGCTTCCCATTTGGGGCACAAATTTTTATAGGGGGGTAGGCTGGTGCCAGTTTTTTGTCTGATGTCCTGCAGACAATGGTCCAAATCCAGGCACTGGGGGGGCTCCTCCCATGCCAGTAACTTTAACTTGCTAGGAGATATCCTCAAATAGTGGAATTCAATCCCTTAAACTCAAATCAAGACAGTGACTGTCATGACTTTGGCTTGCGGCAGATAGCATGGGTCAGGGACCACGACTGTTTGCTGCAGCCCTGCTTTGGGGGCTAATACAATTTAACAGCTTGGACACAAATGCTTCCGTTCCAGTCTGGCCTCTGTCCACAGTGCTCTCCATCAAGTTTAAAATGTTTTTAGCCTTTATAAATTAGACTTTATGAATGCTTGTACAGTTAAGCAGCCAACAAATCAGATCTTGCTAGGAAAACTTAAGTTCTTAATACCTCAAGTAATGAAAAATGTTTATGCATGTGACTGGATTCAGACATCATCAGGGGTAGATTAGACAAATATTGCCAGCCAAGCATTTTAAAAAGAAAGAGTGCACATTCAAAACCTTTCTCTACAGTGACTTGCCCGGGAGCTATGGTTCCCTTAGGCAGTGTCCTGTCAACCTAATCACGATGTTATAAGTTTATTTTTCTCTTGTCCTTTCAGAATATTTTTTTTTTCTCATTCCCCATTGAAAGTCTGCAAGAAAGACGTCAGACATCAGTCTTTTGCACTGCACATTGACTGCTTTCCAGAGAGCAGCTTGTCATTCTGTGAGGCAGGGAAAAGAATGGCATGACATAGAGACATTTACTGAAAAAAACCAAAAGTTAAATTCCCAAAAGCTGTGCAACTTTTGCCTACTGGACAGCATCTTAAAATGTGACCTATAATAAAAAATATTTTAAAATTATGTATAGCAAAGAAGATCTCACCCAAAACCAAAACTTCCCCTCTTGGGCCACCTAACTCACAGCCTTCGGCTTACCCCCTAGATTAGTTCTTCATTTTATATATTCCTTAGATTTACAAGAGTTAAACATACAGAGATGTTTAATTATAAGTGTTAGCATGAGAAAAACATAATTTCTGTGTCTATGTGTGTTTCAATGGCATGTCTAGTCAGTGGTAAGAAAGACATAAAATGGAGTTTTTGGAACTGTACCTAAACCTTTATATTTCCTCCATTGTTTGCCTCCGTACACAATGAACTGAGTGATGTTTTTCCTGAGTTTGGCACTAAGGGAATAAGCAAGTGGTCAAACATATTTTAGAAGGGAGACAGGTAACTGCTGAGTTGTGTCTTACTGAACACATATATGTGAAAAAAAACCAAACAAACAAAGATTATTGTCCGTGATCTATAACTTTTTAAAGAAAATGGTGTTTTGTTACAGAAATGTCGAGCAAAGTCCGTGGTAATTAAGTGTAAATGGTAGTCACTCCACTTTCCCATCTTCTAGTTCCAACATATGCTTGGGTTTTTTAGACTGTCCCAATTCTCCCTCTGCTGCAGAGAAAGGGGGTGGAAAATTTAGACTCAAAGTCAGCCAGCTGTTTAGTGTGATTTACATTGAGTGAGTTACTCTTTACACAAGATGCAAGATGCTTTTAGTTAGTCTTTGCACACAGTTAAATTGTTTTGGACTTACTGCAGCGTATCGGATCAGCATCTTTTATTTTTATGTACTGTGAAAAAAAAAGAATTAAGATATAGGTAGAGCTCATATGATCTGAATTGAGTTCCTGAGAGTCTGAAACTCAGTGTCAATCTGTAGGACCTGTTTGTATAGAATATTTTGTGTTTACTTTCACTCTGGAAATGTCATGTATTTCCATGTAACAGTATTCCTCCTAAAAGCCATAAAACACTGGCTGTCCTTGGCATGGTAGTAACTGAGAGCATAAATTAGTTTGCCTTTGGTATCCTGGGTGTTTTCTGAGTTTTGGGATTAAATACATTCTATTTTTCAGAACACACAAATGAGCTAACATTTTCTTACTGAAGGCTTTCTCTCCTTCAATGATTTATCTCACTTTTAGAAGTTGTCACGTAAGGTCTTATTCAGTTCTCAAGCATTGATATATTTTTGTGTGGAGGCTTTAAAATTTCTCAAATGCAAGGCTCTTAATTTACTGGAAGTAAAATTAGCAGAGGGGTAATTTCCTTTAGCTATTCTTAAAAATGTCTGAGACACTATGAAACTAAAGGTGTTTTCACAGATTGTAAACAGACTGCAGCTAAGTCAGACCTACAGTTAAGTTTACATTCTCTTTTAAGAGAGTTTATAAAAATATTTTAAATTGGAAAGGCCAGATCTGGCTGTACTGTGAAATGGATAATGGCTAGACATTTACTGACAGTTTGCAAAAAGGATTTTAGGGAATGGTCATATAGTTGAAAAGGACCAAGGAACCAGGATGAACTGACAGTAAATGATAGTGTAGGTGCTTTGTCCAACTCAGGTTTAAACAGAACTAGTTCAGAAGGCTGCAGAGATACCTGAGCCAGGCTAGTTTTGCTGCTTTCAGGTGTGTGTGTGTGACCTTTTACATGTGAAAGGGGCAAACTGTCAATCCACACGACGCTGTTGTGTCTGGAAAGTTCACTCCTCACTGACCATATTATCATTCTATTTTTTTTTTTTTTTATGCTTGATTTGATATTGCTAGCAACAGCTGCAATATCTGAGCATCAGATCAGTAACAAAGCAGTCCTTAGAAGTCTTGATGGAGTCTCTGATATCAGGTGTGATAAAATCAAAAGTGTCAAACTTTGACTAACTGCAAGAAATGCTGAGAAAACTTGGGCAGCCTAAGGAGGCATTGGTGGCTGTTCACTGAAAGTCTCCTAAGTCTGAACAGAAAGGCAATTTGTGGACTGAACTTGAAAATTATTTATGCTGTGTATTATATTGTTGCAAAACTCTGGGGATCTGTGTACATATCTCTGTTAAAGTTGAACCAGGAAATCCTAGACTTCCATTGTTCACCCTGCAGAAGCATCACTGTGTCTCACTGGCAGAAAGAGAAAGAATTACCATGAATTTCATGACTGATTACCTCTCTGGAGGCACATAAAAAAATGGTTGCTTGTCAGCCACATCCACTGCTTTTTCACCTGACTGTAGGTTATTGTCTTCCTTTTGCATTATTCCTAGTTTGAAGCCCTCCTCACCAGGCTGGCCAGCTGGTTGGCAAAGATGCTTTTGTTATGAGTTTGTAATAATGTTGGGGAGTTGTTTGTTGTGGGGGAAGGTAAAGGGGTCCAGGACTTGGTGGGGGTAAGGAGGTGGACAGTTCAAAGAGTGATTGGGCCGGAGCATCAACCAATCACTCGACGCCCTGGGGAAATGATTGGTCCAAAATGAACCCCGGTAAGGACCAATCAAAGCGCCCGAATTCCACCAATCGGTATGCGGATCCAAAAACCCACCAATTCTGGACCAGGAATTTGTTATAAAAAGGGGAGTTTTCTGTTCCGGCGAGAACTTTTTCTTTTGGGAGCGTTTTCTTTTGAGGCTTTTTTTTGGGGTTCTTCTGGTTACTTTCTGGTTCCCTTTTTGAGCTGTTGTATGAGGATCTGGGCTTATCCTGGATTCTCTGCTCCCACGACTGGTTTTTAAATAAACGAGAGCCTGTTTCAATCGCTGAGATCTGGCCTCGTTCATTTTTATAACACTTTTGTCCCATGCAGTTGGGTGAATGCTGTCTCTCCCTTTCAGGCCTTGATCCTCAGGGGTTGTAAAAATCAAATCCCTGTTGCTGACACCAAGTACACAGCTCAGTGTTGACCTAAGGGATCTCCCTATACTGTGAATATCCATGAATGTTTTGTACTTTCCTTTTGCTCAGGAAACAATGATTGCTCTGGAATCAAGAACTGCATCTCAAGAGACTTACTCAGCTGCCATGAGTTTTTAAGAAAGTCATTAAAATGTTATTAAAATTTTGTTTTGTCATTTCTGAGGTTTGAGAGCGTATCTGGACCACATTTAGAAGTTTTCTTAAGCCTTGAAGACTAAATACTTCCAAGACACTTCAGTTTCAGAGCACTGCATACTGTAGCACACAGCTTTTGTATCACTGCTGTCTTGAGGGAGAAGACAAGGAATCCTCAGTCATAAAGTCTGTCAATCAGCTTTTGATTTGCAGCATGCTACATTGCTATACCATCAGTAGTGAGCATAAGATTTGCGTTTTCCCCAAATTCGAGGGTGTTGTGAGGCAAGTTGTTTTCTTGATGTGAGGGCTTTGATGGTTTTGCAGTGAAATAGTTGTCCAGGATACTTTCATTGTTGTCAGGTATTTTGTAAGTTTTAAGGCCTTTATACTGTGGAGTGATGAGGTGGAGTGATGTCATCCTTTCACTTAGTTTGCATCATTAATTTCTGTTTTTTGAATTCTTCCTGATCTTTAAAACAGTAAACAGCTGTTTCTTTTACTTCTTCCAGCTTTTAAAAACAATTTATTGAGCTGGAGAAGGACCACTGATGGGATCTCCAGTTCCATCACACTCGTGATAGCTAGACATAGGTAAGGTCTATTGAGACTGGACTGTTAACTTTGGATCTAAAGTATCCACAGAGTACCCAGTATTTTTACAGGTGTAATACAACTACAGCTTGAATGGCAGCTTCACCAGAAGGTCAAAAATTGCAGGACAACAAACATAACATGGCCAGAGGGTTTTCCCCCGCAAAAATGTGATACTTACATATGGTGACACTATGGAGAAAGCTTGTGCTATTCTGCCTGATGCTATTAATAATACACATGCATTTCCTTTCTAAAAACAAACTGAATCTTGCAGGAAACTTGGCTATTTGGAGTATGTTAAACATCTTATTTGAATTAAAAATAAAATATGTTTGCCTTTTTTAACTGAGAGAATCAGGGTGTGGAGACTTAAATTATAATTCATTTTAAATTATATCAATTTGCTCAGAAACAGGTGAAAATAAATCATGGCTTCCTGTTTTAGCCTTTTCTTTTTAACTTGAGCAGAAAAAAGGGAAATGAAGTGGAAAAAACTCTACCACCACAGAATAATCAAATTCTGTCTGAGATCTGAGATGACCATCTGGTTTTGGATAACAGGGGACAAAGGCAGGGAATTTATGAAGGCAGTAAGAATGAGAGCTTATTAAAAAAAAGGGGAAAACATCAGTAAAATACATGCAGACAACATAAAATGACAAGACTGTCTGTCTGTATCTGAAATTGCTAAAATTTCAGGAAGATGCTTAAGATTCAAAAAGTACTCTGTCTTTTTATGAGAGAAAATATTTTCCACATAGATCTGGATTTTCCTTGAAAGTTGCTGAAAAGTTAACTTTTCTGCAAAAAAAAATGTTTTCTTTATTTTTCTTTAGTATGTTACATAGAAACAGTGTGTAAAATAGTTTGAGGTAAAGTGCTAATGATTTTATAATTAAAAAGGCATAATATGTCTATATGAGCCATTTAGAACAGCAATTTTAAATTTTATATTTGTTTCGTGTAACTATAAAAAACAAATCAATGTTTCACATTAGATGTTTTACTAGCAATAGGAGAATAGTTATTCTTCAAAATAAATGTTTCTTTCTGCTTTCCCAAATTGGTCTATAACCTAAAATGTACATGATAGGTGCAGAATTGCTTTCTCCAAAATCCTAAGATTATTCCATATTTATCAAAAGGATTGTGCAAGAAAAGTGGCAGTTGATAGAAAAATAGCCCAGAATGCAATAAAAGATTTGAGGGAAACCATCTCCAGCATTTCAGATACTGACTCTAATTGCTGGAGGCTGAGAAAAAAAACTGTTGAATTTCATCAGATAAAGACAAAACAAAGATGAATAAAACAAAATATTCTTTTCTCATCTAATTTTTTTCATTTAAGAGCATGTTACAGCCACAATTTATCTTGTGTAAAGTAATTGGCAGCTGGTAACAGCCACACTAACAGACGGAACTTTGGTGTTATGTGTATTCTTTTTTATGCATGACAGTTGGGAAGACTGGATGAAGGATTACCAGAATGTGAAGATATTACCTGACTTGCAGCAGAAAAGGGATTATTCTCACCTCCAGTTCCTTTTCTTTTCTATGTTTGCTCATGAAAATAATGGAATTTGAGGTTTGGGAGCGAACAAGGCAAGGCTGCATGTTAAATGTCACAGAGAAGGCATAAAAGCAGTAGTTCAGAGAATTTCCTAGTGCCCTATCTTCACTCTTATTTTGATTTCCAGGTATTGGCATTATGCCTTGATAAAACATACAGCTGGCTAAATGTATTTTTACTTTTCTTGGTGAAAAAACTGTTTAGCTGACCTATGTTGGCACTAACTGCATTTTTTTTAATCTTACATACTTTTCTATACCCCAGAATGTGCTGTATATGTAGGCAATACAAATTTTGTTCTTGTCTATACATACATATCCTTCCCACCACAGCCATCTTTGCAATCTATTCATGTTGGAGGTAAATTCCACCTCTCCCGAAGAGGACACACTTCAGAGTGCTGCTGCCATTCTCCCTAATCTGTGGGAGAATTTTCTTCTCCTCATGACCTGGGTGTTATTAATAATTTTTATAACATAAGAGGATATTCTGTCTCTTTTGCTTTATGACTCCCTTTCTCACTCTCACTTAGGGTGGATGTGTCTGTTCCTGCCTCCATGGATCAGAATCTCTCGGGCTCTTCACTCCAGCTGTGGTAGGGCAACAGAGGGCCTTGGATGAGGAGCTCAGCTGGTGGATAGGTCAGTATGAGCTATCTGTGTTCCATTGAGAAAACCTGGAAACTGGGCCAAACAGGAAGTAACTCGCAAGATTTGCAGTCATCTGAAGGAGCATGTTTGTTTTGGGAAGGCCTACCCGAGGTCACACACCTGTGACTGTTAAACACCAGAAAAGAGAGATTTCACTTGCCATTCCCCAGCTTAATCTATTTTAATAATTTTATTAACAAAGACACCCATTTTACTTTCCAAAAGCTATAAAAACCAGAAAGAGGCAATGCCATTTCAGACATCTGTAAGCAGAAGTGGCTATTGTCTATGGCTTGTGTTATTGTCTGACTTACACAAAGAAGCAGGTCTTGGAATTACAGACCTGCATTGTTTTTTAGACTACCTTATAGTCATTTATGCTTTTATCCCTCCAATTTTTTTCTGTCATAGATGAATTAAAATTAATAGCTAACTGTTACTGACATCCCTGTACTGACATGTATGACTTTTTTATTACAATTAGTGATGAGAAGCTCCTTGCAGATAAGACCCAATCTTGTCTCAGTGGATTCATGGTAGAAAAGAAAAGCTATGACTTAACAGACTAGGGGCTTTAAAAAATGAATCCTTGCCTAGGTGATGCTGAGGAGACAGTGCAGCAAATTCAAGAGGCAGAAAGCTGAAGCAGTAATGGTCAGTGTGAAGATCAGTGGAGAAATCGATCATGAGACTCCTTTAAGACAACACGGGAGATGTTGAGTGCTGTCAGGACAAGAAAATTACTTCAGAAAGTACCTTTAGCAGGTTAAAAAGCAAAAGCATATTAATATTTGTAAATGTTATGAAGGAAGAAACCTTCAGGTTTAGTCAGGCCTGGGGTTGTGAATTCAGAACCTGAATGGGTTTTCTCTAGGCGTGAGGCTGTGTGACTAGCTGGTGGTTTCAATGACTGGGATCAGCAGGAATGCAAAATCTGAAGCAGAGTGGCTACCAGCCCCCTGGCACACAGTGTACAGGACACTTTTAGTAATGAAACCAGGTAATTCTTAAAATTTTTCCATTACCAGATTACCTTATATATTTCCTTGACTCTGACCAGCAAGCTGGGTAGTGCGAGACAAACTGTATTTCTATGCTTCAAGCAGTAAAGTGTGTAAAATACCAAAATTAAAGACAGTTCTGGAAAATAACTTGAAATTCAGCATAGTTTTACTTTTAGTTCCTGCCTAGCATAGCCACAATCTGAAGAGGCACAGTGCCTGACTGTACACAGGACCAACAACATTCTGCATCACAATGTGAATGTGCCCAAATGAAGCAGAAATTCTGTAGCATGGAAAGAAAATGCTCTCATTAATTTTTCATCATATATAGATATATATTTAAATAAATCAGCTCCTGTTTTCTTTGAAATCATCTCAATTCTCATTCAAATGGGGTAGTTCTTGATTTGTAGTAGGATAACACACAATATGATAATGGTAGAAAAGCTATCATGGGGAACAGATCAGTAAATGGCTTTTCCAGATGACAAATGATCCTCCACTTGTGATTCATCTAAGAATATGTGTGTTTACTGTTTTAGTCTCAACATTTGAATGCTGTTTGTACACAGGCATCTGGGACAAGGTTGAATTGTGACATATATTCCAGATTTGCAGTCTGTTCTTGGCATCCTTTTATTTATTGGTACAATATGCTGGGCTTCCAGGTGATCACCTTCAAGTATTTTAAATAAATGGGAAATGAGAATGGAGGGTGATACCTAGGCAGGAACAAATACACAGAGAATAGCATCTGTCATCTGCTGGAAGAGAAGGTGGAACACAGTAGTTCAAGTGAAAGTGACTCCAAAGCTTTCTGAACTGCCGTGTTTGGAGCATGAGCTTCCTTCTGGTTATTGTGAGAAGAGGCTATAAGAGGTCACTGAAGTGTCTGAGTAGAAAGCAGGAAAATCTTGAAGAATTTGTGCACTTTACCTGACTGGCAGACGCTTGCTCTTTGCTTCAGAGTTACCAAGTTCATCCTGGTTTGGTTTTCTTTTTCAATTTTGCTGAAGACACTGTGACATTTGTAATCTTCTGACTATATATAGATATGCTGATACTGAAGTGAAGTGATAAAAAAGGAGCTTTTGGAGATTGGGTAGAGGCAGTATGTCAAAATGTGTGATCTGACTACTTTAATTCTCAGCGTTGTTGTGTATTAGAAACTTAAAGGGAAAAAAAGCCCCAGATACGTGTACTGGGTGAATCAAAGGGTTTGGCTTTCAACTTGTCTAGGCCCTTTCAAGATTTATTCAGATTGTATGGAGTCTGATTTAGAATTATGGCAAAATGCCATGTTAGAGAGTGAGTCCTTTCTCTGGGACGTGCTCTGGAGTCTGCCATGTGTCTCCATACGTATATGAAATTTTGGTTAAGGAGAACAAAATCAGGACGGCTGTAGGCTTGAGCACAGGATCAAATCCTACTGGGATAAAGCACAGTGCAGAGGGAGCATCAATTGACTGGCTTTAATTCCACAAGAAGGCAGTTCTCTGTGGGCTGTCTGCTTTCAAGGACAGTCTAGTTTACTTTAAAAGCATTAAAAGAGGTAAAGAAATCTGCTGTAGGTTTCCTTTACTGATTTCTTCCCAACATTTGAATCCAAGTAGATTTAGCAGGTTGAAGGTGGGAATTATTCCATGTGCCAAGGGGAGCTGATGGAAGTTAGTATGATTGACTACAGAAAGGCACCCCCCCAAAAAATGGATGCTTCTTTTCACAGTAACTGTGGACAGTCCAAGGTGCAAACATGTTTCACATTTTTTAGTATTTCTCTGGCTGTCCATAATATAAAGAAGATACTTGTTATTGAGTCATGCAGTTTCAGGCTCCCAAACAAAAATGTTAACAGTCTTGACAACACACTTTTGCTTCAAAGTTAGTTTATTTGGGATATAGACCCACATGTTGTTCAAAGGCCTAAAGGAAACTTAAAGTGACCAGTCCCTTTGCAGTAATAGCTTTTCACTATAAAATGCGGGCAAGTAAAACTCCCTATTAAAATTTAATGCTATGCTTTAGATAGATTTTCCCCCCTTATGTCCTAATTGCACTCATTTGAAAGTACCTTACAGTGGTGTAATAGAATTAATGTGACTGTAAGGTCTAATGCCCTCTCTCAACACCATTAGACAGCCATACATGCTTCTGCAGGCAGGCATGAGATCAGTGCTGCCCCTTCAGGGATGCACGATGGAGCCTGTCCAGCTGTGCTGTGCCAGGCCTTTGGCAGCCTGAGCCACCTTGGGCAGCATTAGGGGAAAGGCAGCCTCCCCTTAATGACCTTTCTGTTTCCACTCACTCCCATTAAATCTACCCCTTTCATTGTCATAGGTTTTTGGTAACTCACAGCAAGTGCATTAACAGTACTTTTTGGGTTACTGGTGAAGGTTATCCCTGCTTTATAGAGGAAGACCAGAGCTTAAATGATTCCATGAAGGTCATAGTATGTATGATCAGGAAAAGTGGTGGCTTTGTTTCTGTTTCAGCTTTTTCCCTTGCATTAAAGGAAAAGTTCAGGTGAACCTTTTTCCTTTCACAGTGCTATGATTGGGGAATAAGTGTGTTACTCAGCAGTGTTGACCTGAAATCTTGATAAGGAGCTTGTTGCAGAAAACACCTGTAAGGGTAAAAAACAGACTTGAAAGAGCACTTCAGTAGACAGCTCAGAAGTCAGCTGAACACCTGCAACTCTCCCTTATTATCAATACTTCAAAACATTTAGTTAGAGGAGATTATGCCTGTAGCTTCTACATTTGTCTTTCCTTTGCCAGCTGCAGAAAGAGGCATGGCTTTTTTTTTTGCTGCCATATAATCTCTGATCAAAAATTAATTGGTTTGCCTTCATCATGCCTCTCTGTACTTGGATACTCTGGAAAGAGATATGACCACTGTTTAACTTTCTGTCAAAATTTTGCATGGATGGCAGGAGGAAGGTTGGTCCAAGTTTCACCTCTGTTCTCTCTCCTTTTCTTCAGTGATACATCTAGTTACAAACTGGGAAACAATGAAGAAATTTTCACTTGGAAGACCTCTGATTTTTTTGATATAAGGTTGATTTTTCGTTGTGTATTTCTAAGGAGCATAATTTAGAAATGATGAACATTTAGTTCTGCTAAATTTGTTTATAACTAAATAAAACAAGGTAAGTAATTGACTTAGAAAAGTTTAATCCTAGAATGCCAAAATACATGCTATAAGGTCTTTGCTATGGTGAAATAAAATTTGAATATAGCTTAAACAACTACATTTCTTGATTTTGAAGTCTGTGTCGTGTGCCTGAAAATAATTTGCAACTGTTTCTAGCCATTTTAAGCTTGCTGGTTTGTGTGCTTTTAAAGATATTGCTATTGATTGTTATTTTTATTAAAAATCTAGCAGAAAAGGAGAGGAAAAGCTAGTTAAAACTTCATTCTTTCCCCAGAAAAGACACTTATCATTTACAGAATCCCTAAAATATCTAGAAGAAAATGAATTAATTACAGGTGATATTTATTTTAATGGAGACTATTTATTTGACTTCAGTCCAGTTACCTTAGAAAATTGGCAACAAGACAGTTAATAAATGCTTTTATTGATCAATATACCTCAAGAAGACAGCAAGAGGCAGGAGCTTTATTTGCACATATAAAATTATAGGATTTGGATTTAACAATTTAACAAATAAAATGAAGTATCTGGTCTGGGCTAACCTGAAATGTTACCATTTTTTATAGAAGTCAACATGAAATTATTTTTCCTCTGGGAATAAATATTTCCTTACAATGTTTGAAAATGTTCATACTTTTACCCTTAAAACTTCAGTTTTGAAAAACAAAATAAATGCTTGATCATGAAATGAAATGAGCAGTAAAGAAATGAAAAGTCAAAATAACCTGAAAATCAATAAAATATGCTTTCACTTTGTAATTTCTTATTTTATATTTTTGTTAAGTATTTTTTATTATTCTGCATATTTTCTTTATTCAGTAGAACCTGAATTTCCAAACAATTTTAGAAAATCTATTTTAGTAATATTTTCCAGCTGTCAAAATTGATATTCTGCATGTCAATCTGCTCTCCCCTCTCCTTTGCTTTCCAGTCACATGTATTGTTACAGTTCTATTTTTCATATGTTTAGAAACCAGTGAGGTCAAAATGGACAAAGAGAAACTAAAAGGAATTGCATGCTGACGGGGGAAGCTTGCCATGCATCCCATGGGATGAGACAGATAACTGTGTTTCAAGCTAGGCTATTCAGAAATTTAAATAGTCCTAGGGAACCAACTTTCTTTCAGAAGAAGGAAATTTGATTAAACAAGCATCTGGGACTACAAAATAATAAATCTAGATACTCCGGATTTCTGTGAAGCTGCATTTTTTTTCAGATATAACCCCAGAATACAGTAGCAGTTGAAAGAGCCACTGCAGCTTGAAGAAGGGTTCCAAGGAGTGCTCTCAGCAGTGTTCTGGTCTGCAAAAGGCAAATATTGTCCTCTCCTGTTACATGTGTAGTTTACTCAGAATAGCTGCTCCACTGTGCTCTGTGGCTGGTTGGTGACAGCCCTCTTTGCAATTTATCTTAAATGGACAATCTTTGCACTAATTTCTGTTAGAGTCGGTTTAGCTTTCATGCTTCTGGATCAAATGATTTTCCAAGAATTCAAAGCCCTTTCCATCAAAGTTCATTTCAACAGAATGATGTTCAGGATTCTGGACAGACCCAAGTGTACACTCATACCTATCCAGTCACCTTGCTGTGCTAATGATACATTACACTCCAAAGCTGAATATTCTACTCCTAATACACTGTTCTGTGCCAGATTAATGGTAAAGGTTTTCTGACTAAATATGTAAAATAAGTCACATTATACGTTGCCACTTTGAAATATCAGTAAAAGAGATGGAATACTTAACCTAATATGTTTTCTTTGTTAATTTTCTTCCTCTGAAGAGAAAAGACGAAAAATCCATCTTCTGGCCAGGTTCTCATCTCTGTTCTACTAGTTTTACATGATTTTAAAATGGAGTTATGCTCTGAATTCCATGAGGGATGCAAGCATTGCCTCAGGTCCTAACATGGTACCAGATAAAAATGATGAGTTATTGGGAGGCAGTACCATAAGTAGAAGAGAGTTTAACAAGCTTGGAGTTTAGAACACTTGCAAGTTCCTACAGTTTTCCTTCTGTAGATTCTGTCAGAAACCAAACTGAGAATTAAAGAAATGGAAAACCATCCAACTTTCAAAAAAACCCCAAACAAAATAACCCTACATGAAGTTACCTATTCTATTCCTAAGAAACTATTATATTATTATTGCAGTGAGTTAAAAAATTGTCATATTAATACCTTTTTTGGCTCTGTGGTCAGTCATTGCATATTTTGAATTTTGGTGTAAAACCCTTAAAAGTTAACATCAAATTATGACTACTCTTGGGTTTTTCTTTCCTCTTTTATCTGTGCTTTTTTCCTCTGTGAATGTCTGCCTACGTAACTTCCACACATGACTAGTGGTGAAGGAGGTCTCTTCCTTCACAGAGGCATCTGCTGATGAGCAGGAGTACTGTCCCATTGAGTGTGGGCAGACCAGCTGACCAGCTGTCTTCTTCCCCAGAATTGTGTTATCAGCTCTGTGGATTTGTTTTCTGCAGAGGAGCTGTGGCTGAGGGATGTCTCCCTGTAGGAACACATCTGGAAGGCATGGTGTACACTTGTATATAGGGGCTTACACCAGCGACATCTCAAGAAATCTTCATCATGTGGGTTTTACAACTTCTATGGCAAATGAACTCTTTGGTGTTTGATAAGTAGGAGAAGATGATATCTACTTGAGGGAATCTAGCTGACTGTTATGCAAAGGTAATCCTATCTGTTTCCAGTTAGTATGTAGGTTAAAAGCATGAGTATGTGACTGACTGTATAATAACCCATCAAGATCGTTGCTTGAACTGGCCCTTGGTAACCCCTCTTGGTCCCCTTTCAGTTACTGGGCTTTTTGACATCACCCAACAGCATCTAGCTGCATCTTTTTTATTAATAGACAAAATGCCATTCAAGTCACACGCAGTCAAGCAAGAATAGCAGAAATAAAGCTATAATACCCACAGAATGCACTTACTCTCTTATTTGTTTGAGACACCCTTGAAAAAAGGGTCTCAGAAAGAGTTACTGACTATAGTACCTACAGATGAGAGGCCTCTGACCTTTCATTGAACAACAGCATTAATATATGTACGTGTAGTGCCATTCTGCTACATCCCCTAACCCTTGCTAGGAAATCCAATGACCAGTGGTGCTCCCCTATCCATAGTCTTGCTTGGCTTTTTAGCTATTGTAAAGACCTTAAAGCTTGACTGGTTTCATCCCTTCATCCTAAGCCACAACATTTCCCATCTGTGCTGTGCAATATGCAGAGAACTTCCCTAGTAGTATGTGCCTTATCTGCTCTGCAGTCATATATATCCTGAGTACTGAACAATTACATTCTAGACAAAGGTGACTTGATATATACTAAGCAGAAAGTTGCACTCTCTGACTTTATTGAGTTTTTCATTAAGGTGTAACACCTAATGAAATGTTCAGGATTTGGCTTTAGTAGGCTTTTTTTTTTCTGTTCAATTTCCCTTTTTTTTTTTTATTTTGCATAATGAATATTACTCTTCTAACTTAATTGGCTTTATTGATTTTTACATTACTTATTTAAAACATTTGCATGAGTAAATAAGAAGTATTTTAAATCCTTTTCTTCTGAATAGGAGTTGTAACAAAGAAGCACACAATGAAAAACAGTGCTTAATAAAAAGAAAATAACTCAAGCTCAACAAACGTTCATGGAAAATTAAAATCTGAGAAATGGTTTTTCAGCAAGGTGGGATATGATCAGCAGTCAGCACTTGTTTAAAGGCAGTCACAATGGAATTCTTGTTCTTCTCTAGTCTGAGACTTGCTTAAATGTGCTCATTTAATTCCCATCACCATGAATAAAACCATTAGTGCTTATTTTTCTTACTGCAGTCTGATGTCTGCCCAGCTCTGGCTCCCCTATCACAGAGTCCTGAGATCCATGGGAATACACCTCTGGTTTCTTCTTTCCTGTGGACTCAGGAGTCATCCCAGTGTCAACTCAGCAGTATCATATCTCAGAACAAATCTCTAGAACTAGTGAGAAGGAAACATTCCTGAATTACCCCTCCATAGCTTAAACTTTTTTTTGAAACTGAGAGAACAACAAGACTTTTTACAATTCTTTTTTTATAGATGATTTAATATAATTTTAATTCATGGTAGACTATCTAAATTATTTTAATGTCTTTTTATTTTCCCTCTAAGCCATTATTTAAAACTTTAAAATGTTCTTCTGTTAGTAAAACTGCATACTACATTAATCTGCCCTAAAAATGCTGAAGTTCATTATATTGCAATTATATAGTTAGGATAATTAAATATTTTTAATTTCTTAACAGTGAATTCACAGCAGGTGGTTCAGGAAAACAAGAAATGGTACAGAGACTTCAGATAACTTCTTTCATTAACAGGCAAAACCTTCTTGAAAAGGTGCCTTTCTGACATCCCTGCTGGAATGTTAGCAGATGGTTATCTTCACAGACAGGAGCAAGCAGGCAGCAGACACAGGGCAGACAAAATTGCTGTTCCTCACAGAAAGAGCTGCAAGCTGAGCCCTAAGTAAGCTGCACAGTGCTCTGTCAAATGTAGACAGTGGGATCTGGCCAATTCCAGCCTTTAGAAACACAAGGAGTGAGGAGAGAACACCACCGGCACAAAATCATAATGACAGGGTTTTCACTGCCCTGAATCACGTCTCCACACATGGCAGTTTTCATCTCAAGTGAGAATCCTCAAAACCCACAAAGGTTTTGAGGATTCTCAAAAAGAATGCATTAACCTATAAAGATTGCATTCTTATTCTTACTCAGCACAAAGAAATGCACTGGCAATGAAATGACAGGGTATTTCTTGAGGTGTTTTGTCTTACATTTCCTGTAGTAAATACTTAGATGAAAAGTATTAAGAAGCACCAAAGAATTTTTTCAATATTTTCATTTTTATTCTGAAATGAATAGTAGGATTGTTTACACAATTTTTTTTGCCACAAAGTTCATCTCAACAAGCAGACATTTCAAAAAGTGTGTAACATTTCCTATTAATAATGCCTTTGTGCACTTCTGTGTGCTGTTTGTTGCTTTATGCTGCTTCTCTCATCCTTAATGCAGTTCACTTCTCTCACCCCCAGCAATTGTCCCTCTAGCTCTGACCTTGCAGGCCACATCTGCCCTGCTCCTGCTAATCTGTCATCAGGGAATTTGAAACACACCTGCTAAATTCTGGGGAAGCTCTGACCATGTGTCCAGCAGTAGAAGTGTTTAGAAAAGTTTTTGTAAAATTTCAGAATAGTATTTCAGGTAAGACAAAAGTCATAAATAATACTCAAATCAGATACGGGTCAATTTTATTAGGGTGCTTTTTGCTCATTTTTGTAACTATGGGGCACCTAATTTTGGTATGATCTCGCAGTTTACATTAGAAATCACTTTCCTGAAATAAATTCATTAGGATTGAAACTAAACCACATGAGGTTTTCCTTTCAACAATGCCAAAATGTTTTTTCATTATTTCAGTAATGTTTTATCAGATTTTTTGAACTTAAACCAAATCCTTCACAGCACAGCAGGAATATAGAATATACAACTGTAATGCTAAGACCATAAATAATTTCTATAGTTTCATCAAACCCCATTTGAAAAGAAGTTAGGTTTCCTCATCATACTATTCCATTTACAAGGTGGTATGGAACCTCTTGCAAAAAGTATTAGAACATTTTCTGTTTCTAAACTGAAAAATTTATAACCACATATATCTCTCTGCTTCAGTCGGTGAAACTATTCTGAACAAAAGCCTTAAAAAAGTACCAATGTCTTTTTCTATGAATCTAAGCTGAAATTCCATTTGTTTAAAAACATCTTACCCTGAATATTAATCCATTCTCTTAGAATATAATGAATTTTTTTCCAGTGATTTTTTGGGAGGATGCACCTAGATACAAGATTTTCATGAACAGTAGAAAACAGATTTAATTTCTTTTCTCTCAGACAGAATCCACAGGAAGTATAAAATTCATTCCTTCCCCCAGCTAGCCATGACATCAGGTTTCCATACCGGATCAGAGTGATTGAACCGGATCATGTCCAGAGACCCTTTCCAACCTCAACCCTTCTGTGATTATGTATATAAAAATTGCTGCTGAGTAATCTCCTTTCCAAATCTAAAACTGAGTGAGTAACTCACCAAAAATTAATTCAGAGGAAATGTTTTTTGAGTCAGACTGTGATCTATTCTTTTAAAAGTAATAGCGACTGAGTCCGATCTGAAAACTCAGTTTCCTCTCCAGAGCAGTTTTATTTTGTTTTCTTTTCCTTCCCCTTTTCACTTTATTTGTATTGAACAATTCATCTGCATTTGCATTGACTAATTCAAAGTTCTCATTAATTCTGCCCAAAGAGGTTTTAGAATATCTGTCCTGGGAATTATTCAGCACTTGACAGGACATGACCCTGAGGAATGTGGAAACTGACTTTGGGAATGCTTTGGCAAGGGAGTTGGACCCACGGGGATTCCTTCCAGCTTGAATTCCTGTAATTTTTTTTTCCCATTCAGTTTTATACTGAAAACTTAGTATGACATTAGAAATAATGTTACATTCTTTGGTACGTCCCTTTCTCAACAACAATCACTGACAAAAAAGAATCAGGTATTTGTCCCCTCAGCAAAACCAATCCTCTCACAATGCTGACAACTTAAAAGAGACACCTATATGTCTAAGTTAAGATATCATACTATTCCTTGCTGTTCTACTGCTTATGATCAGTGTAACTACTGATTGTAACTGATTATTATGGTGGGGCTCAAACTAGATAATTTTTAAGGTCCCTTTCAAACCAAACCATTTTTTGATTCTGTGATTCTATGATTCTGTTCAAAGGTGTAGATATGGACTGTCATTGAGCACCTTCTACTTGTTAGGTATGTCCATTTTATTTAAAGTAATTTTTAATTCAAATGAATGGAAAGTGTTTTATTTTGTGGTAAGGAAAATCAAGGCCACCTGTGCAATTATTGGTCCAAGTTATTTTCAAAAACTGTTTCAAAGAGCAAATGATAGAATAATTAGAAACAGATTATATCTTTCTTTTCCTTTACAGGATCATATATGCCATGTTGGCTCAAAATGGTGTGAAATAGCCTTGGGATTTCCCAACTTCAGTTTAGCTGCATAAATCTTAGATTAGCCAGGAGTTCTTGGAGTATTTCTGCTTTCTGCTCTGTTCTTGTCTTTCTCTTATGTCCGAATAGTAATAAGGAAGACAGCACAATCCTCAGCTCGTGCAGTCAGCTGAGAATTCTCCTTCTGCATAGGAAATGGGAGTTGAACAAAGGCAGAAAAAACCTTCAAACTCCCTTATTTATGAGTATGTTGTTTTAAGTTATTCAGTAAAGTAGAGTTTAATAATTAAATACATACATTTTGCCATTCAGTCACTGAGGTGTGAAAAAATTTCTAGGCAGTCAGTTTATGTCCAGAAATAAGAATATTGCAACAAAATATGCAATTTGCACACAGAGTCATTTTTATGCTTGGTTCCTCACCAAAAAATTGTGAGGACGGTTTCTCTCTGAAACATTAATTAAAATGCTTTTTTAACCACTCTAAAAGACAACCCTGAATAAATTAGAGCATACACTGATTTGAAAAATACAGTAAAAATTCATTTGTGTACTTGTGTGTGCCTGGGAGAGGAAGGGGTCAAACCAATTTGAAATGTGTAGAGCATGAAGTCTAAATTATGTAAGCTTTACAATGGATAAAAGCTATGTAGGCTGACTGCACACACCTGCTGAAAGCAGGTGGGAAAGAGATAAAAATGCGGCTTCACTTTTTTTTCTTGCAGAATTTTCAATGCTTTTAAAATTCTCCAAGTCCTTTGAGCTATTTCAGAGTTAAAGATGTAGTCTAGAGAAATGGATGAGGAACTCTAATGCCCTGGAGAAGCAAAAAGGATCCTTTTCAAATAAATCAGAGCTTAATGTGTTAGCAGTTCCTGTATTTTTTTTTTAAAGTTTTCATAATTTTCTTATTTCTCTACCAGAAAAATAGTTTTATTGTGAAGAGAACGGTCAGATTTCTAGCAAATATTATTTCCTTATTAATTTTATTTCAGACACTCTCATAATTTACCAATTTTATTTAATGAAATTACTTTTCATGTATAGGGCGCCGGCAGTTTTTCTGTCCACACTCCCCATACCAGGTATGGTGGTCCAGGTGTTTTTGTTTACAAACACTCATATTGCAAGATTGCCAGGAGGTCAGGAGAAGAAAGGAAGGATGTAACATATTCTTTTGTTTCTCAGTCAGGATTCAGGGCCAAAGTAATTCTGACTGCTTTACCTGTTTACAATTAAAACACATGTCCCATTTCTAAATCCATTTCTAAGGACCAAATCAATAAGAAATGTTTTAAAAGGCTCATAACCAGGAGAAAGAAAGAGTATGCCTCTCCTTCTTCCCAAGGTCTTGTGGAGGAACAAACCATGGGGTGGCTTGTCTTTGTTGCAGCTATATTTTCCAGTTCTGAAACCTGCCTCAAGGCGATACTTCTTTTGGCTTCCATTTGCCTTGATTATGGGGCATGTGAAAGCTTCACAATACTGTCCCCATTATGGATGGGTGGCATCCTACCTGTGGCAGGCTGGCTGACTGCCCCTCATGAAGCCCTGAATGTGCTCTGCAGGGGCCACACTCCCCTACCTGCCCACTCTCAGAGTGCTCTCAGAACTCTAAATGGAGTATACAGTAAGATCAAAGGACTATAGCCCAAATTTTTGTGTTACAAGAGCTTGCCAACATAAAAGTAGGTTTTTCTCGTGCTTTTACTGACTTTTCATCAGGAAGGACTCTGCAACTTCTGAAAAACCTCTTGTCCACTGCAGGCACCAGGGCGGGTCCTTCAGTAGACAAGAGACCTTCTCCTGCATGTACGTCCCCAGGTGCTGATTGCTTGGATGTGAAATCATACTGGAGAAACAGCAAATATAATTTCCTAATGATGAATTGGCCACTGACAAGAGACCTCCAGACTCTGTGAAGTAAACTTCAGTAAGGAGTGATTTTGGTGCGAAATAGGTGAGATATCAGGAACCGAGCATTTCTTCTTTGATGGAAAAGAAATTTGTGTCTTGCCTGCTGAAGATAGAAACTTGTTAGGATGAATTCCTAATCCATCCTAAATAAAATCTCTAAGGGTGTTCTAACAGGTGAGATAAAGGAACCGAAAAATTTCCATAATATTTGACCTCTGTAAAATGTGACTCCTGCAAATAACTCACAGATTCTCTCTGCTCCCTGTTAAATACCATCTGATCTTTTTTGGTTATATTTAATCCTGGAGTATACATTTATGTTTTGTAGACAGAACTCTATTTGCATTTGAAGGTGTATCAGGTATCATGTGTTTTTTAAAACACTACTTTAATGAAAAAAAAATTCCCTGAAGGTGAGAGAGGAAGCAACTAGCAGAAATTGTCATTTACACTGGAGGAACCAAAACTTAGAGGAAGTAAAAAACTCCTGTGGCCCTTTCACGTATTTCAGGCTTAGGAATTCTGCAGTCTGGTAGATGACATGGTTTCAAATATGGAAAACATTGGCCATGAACTTATTACAAATGTAATAAACTTGATTATTAAATGATGCATTATTATTTCTTGTTTATATATTTAAGGTATTAATTAGGTAATGTTTAAGTTTTGTTCAAGTATACCTTTTCAGACTATGACCTGACACATCTTCTCTGCAACTCTGTTAAGGTAAGAATTTGAAAACAGGTTTCCTGGTGAAATCAAAGATCCCTTTAGGGAAGTCTGGAAGTGACTTTACATCCTGTCTGGCAGTGACCATTTGTGGATGCTTAGCAAAAACAAGAACAAGAACAGGACAATTGATGCAATGGCTCTTTCCCTTGTGTGTCTTTCCAGCTTTCAGTAATCCAGTTTAGGGACTTCTAAAACCATCAGTGTAGAGACTTAATAATCTTTAGTGGATGTTTCTTTCATTAATTTGTTTGAAAAATTACTTTCTGAGCCTACTTATATTCTGGCCTCTGCAACATGGTGTGGTGATGAGTTCCCTAAATTAATTATAATATGCATGGTAATTTCACTTTTCTTCCCCTCATGTTCCCTCAGTTCTTTCATCATGAGTAACTATAAGAAGTCTCAGTAAATTGTTCTACTAGCTCTATCTTTTTAGTATCTTCTCCTTTCCAAGCTGAAGCATGTTAACTTAGTTTTTCCAGATACACAAACTGCTGTGTATCTCTGGTCACCCCTGTAGCCTTTATCTACCCATTTTTTAGTTCTGGGCTATTTTGCAGATGAGATAAGAAAAGCTGAAGCACTGAGGCTGTAGGTAAACAGCATTTAATCCATGAGCTAACAGCAGAGGAATTATTCTCAATTCTTAATATATTTTACATTTTATTTCCTTTCTGGATTGCCATTGAGAATTGAGCAGATATTTTCAATCCTCCTGTAAAGACTTCATGTTCTGTTTCTTGTACAGTAATTGTAATTTTAAAATACATCATTGTGTACATGCAGTTCTTTTACTCCAAATATTTTTCTTTGCACACAAAAATTTCAAGTCTGCCATTTTGCTGTTTTTCTTTTTTTCTTTTCTCTATTTATACAGTGCTATGAGAATGTTTTGCTACGCTTCTCAAAAAATTGTTTTCTCCCTGTCCTAATTATTTTTGGTGTTGTTTACAAGTATTGTGGTTTCTGTAGTCAGTATCTTTTTCAAAAATGTGATTTGGTAATCATTCCACAAGTCCTGGCACAAATCTCAGCAGAGTGCCTGTGGTATTCTCCAGCACTGAGAATGTCAGTCACTCATTCTTCTCCACAGTGACACAGTCATCATGGTCACAAGCTGGCTGATGTGATACAAATCTTAGAGCTGCTTTCTAAGGTTTGTTTTGCTCAGCAGATAAATAATTAGAAAATAATGTATCCTTGCAGAATATATTTTAAATGATACTATAAAATTCCAAGGAGCACATGACCACAATTAATTTTTAATATTAAAATTATCTTGAATTAGTCTGTGTTGAAGATAGACATCAGATTTGATCAGTCATAAAGTAAGTCTGAATTCAGTTTTAAAATGTATCTGCTTTGTTTTGAAACTATGCCTGACAAGCATGAAATATATTTTATTGTTCTCTTTAACTAGACAGAAATCATTACTTGAATCTATAGCATGTAATTTCGTGCAGGAAGCTGAGTTATATTTTGAGATTAATGAGGGAGAAAAGAAGCTGACAGTTTTAGGTCCTAATGTCTGGGGTTTATAAGATATTATGACATGCCTAATTTGGAGAATCACTTTTTTATTTATGTGTGTATGCACACACATTTTATCTCTTCAAAAGGACAAATATTCCTTTCCCATATCAAACAGATGTTTATTATACCTGTTCTTGCAGCATCAGGCAAACAACACTCCATAATATTCCTACAGAGCCTAGTCTGGGACTGAGGTATCAATCCTTTTGAAAATCCTTTTTATAAATCCAACCTAACACTGAATTTGTGCAAGTAAGCCAATCAGCCATCTTATCTCTAAAAGACATAAGGGTAACTGATAATATTGTTGTTATAAAACCCTTCCCAAAGAGAAATATCTTTTTGTTCCTGTTTCAAGCTTTCGTAATCAAAAAATATCCCTTTTGTTATTCTCCTTACATTGACTTTTCCAATATTCCATCCCATTCTTAAAACAAACACAGTTCAAATCCAGCTGAAACTTTTCCCCTTTTTTTTTTTTTTTTTTAAATTTTGACCAAGGTTATTTACAGGTCTTACTCCTGTTTTGCATTTACTCATCTTCATATCAGCAGAATACCATTTTGACCATGAGCATGAATACCATACTCTGACCAGGGTTATTAAATGCTCTCTTCACTCTGTGCTATCAGTTGACATTCTCATGACAAAAATGAGAGGTGGAATAACACCAGAGGAAAGTAAAAATACTCATTTATCATCACAAACTGAGTGTAGATCAACTGAGTGTAGATCAACTGGGGTGCTTCTTTTAGTTCTTCCATTATTAGAGTGCTAATAATGGAAGAACTAAAAGAAGCACCCCCGTTGTGCTTTAAAAATTCTTCTCAGTCAGTTCTATACAGAGAAGGAAACCACAGAATTTAATTGACCTTTTCTGTACACCACATTACTACTATTTATGTTATATGAGGTATTTGCTTGCTTCCCATAGTTTGCAGCCAATTAGAAACAAAGAAAATTCTTTTTAATCGTTCTTGGCAACACCAAACTTCTTTGTGTAACTTGATTTTGGGAGAGAAAACATCCTGCTGCTAAAGGATTTAAATCTTTTTTTTTAATAAGTTCTTCAATTTGATTTCAGAAAATAATGTTGAATAAAACTAGTTACTGAACATGCTGAATCAGATGATCTTCTCAAATCCTTAATTTTATTTCTCGGTGTGTATGTTCACCTGCTTTACATTTAAATTCCTTCTTCTTTTTCTTACATTGTTTTTAATAAGCTTAATTGTTGATACAAGTTGTTTTCTATTTTTACAGTTTCTTTTAATGGCTTTGTCTGACAAACATTGTTTATATATTCTAGACTGATAAAAGATATATGTGCACTGATGGGAAACATTCATAACAGTTATTGTAGGTCATGAAAATAAGTTATGGTAGCAAGCAAGACATTTTTATTATCTTAGCTAAACATTTTTGGATTATCATTAGTGCAGGGAGATTTATGACTTCCTGAACTGAAGTTTAGGATGCTTTTGAAAGTTATTTCCTCTCCTTTTTTCCTTCCTTCTTATCTTTTAAGTTTTAAATGTTTGAGATAACTTGCAATATATTAGTTTGTACAAAATGAATTAATTTCCTTGCCTCAGTGAGAGAAGGAAATATGCACTAACTATAATTATGAAATGCCATTCATTAATTAGCACAATGTCTGTGGATCCCTCACTGCTACTCAGCAATCTGTATTTTTCTGTATTTTATGATGAAATCACACCCACATTGCTCAGTCAGGTGGTAACTCCAATTTAGGAAGAAAGTGTCTATCAATTACAAATATTGATGGGAGAACTGGAGATGCTTTGGACACTGACACAGCCTCTCATTCTAGGAGATAAATGTGCAGCCCAGTGCAGTAAAGAATCTCCCAATGAAGTCTGTGCCATTGCCATTTTTCTGTTTCACTTTTGTTAGCTGGCACTGTCTTCATGTATTATCAAAGCTAATCCCAAAATAATTGTTTTAGAAAACATAACAAACACACAAACAAAAACCTCATAAACATTCTCATTCTATTCTGTTCTATCACTAGAAAAACTGGTAGAGAAAATGTATGCCAGTAGAATAACAGTAGAAATTATTACGGATATGTAATTTTTTCAGTTCTCTTTCAAATCCTAAGACTGATTACTCTTTTCATTCAGGTCAGAGTGACCACTGGAAAAATTAATTTGAAATATTATTATATTGAAAGTAAGTTTGAAAAACTGTTTTGAAATATTTGAAACAGAAAGAAAGAAGTCAATCTATTTCTGTTTTCCATTTTGAAAATAATATGATAAGAATGGGCAAAGCACAGGAGTCTCTTTCATGCATGACACAATTTCCACTTGTTCAGTCTGACCAGGACCAATGTTCTGTGACACCTGAGAATGATCATGTACAAAAGCAGTCAGCAGACAAAGAATCACTGTCATTAACAATCTGTAAAATGATCCATTATGTATTACTGTGAAATGCTGATTTACAAATTTAGCTTTTTTTTGCTATCCATATTTTGTCTGTCAACAGGATCTTGTGTCTGTTTCAAAGTATCCAAAATATCTGTTAATAATCATGTGCTCAATTCTATTGCCTCTGAACCTGCTGGGAAAAAAAAAAAAATCAAAATCCTGGAGTGATGTATTGGCCAAGAGGAGGTAGAGGAAAAGTTTTTCTCCACTTCTGTCAAAAAATATCTCTATCATATTCACAGACACCCTGTGAATATACCTACTCCTGCCGTTGGCTTAACTGCCTTGCTCCCAGCAAGCACTGAGGTCTGGGCAGAGAAGTTCAATATAGCAGCCACTCTGTGTCCTCCCATCTAGTTCTTTAAAGCTCATAATTTATTGCCCTTCAGCATAATTATGATCTAGGCTTGTACCATATATTTTAAAGGTTTTCAGTTGTACTGTTTGCCTTAAGTGGGGAATGTATGGGTTAAAAAGAGTTATAAAAATGATTTTTTCTTTAGAGAAGGTAATGGTGATTCTGCATCTGTGAAGCATCTGTAAGCACAGCTGTAATTTTTTTGTGTGTGTGTGCATGGACATGATAAATCTGAATGTGATGTGAATTCTCTCCTATACTGTGAAGGGCTTTTCACTTTTCCTGACTGTATTCATAGACTTCATAGACCTATGGCAATATTGAATTGATGTTTTAGGTGTTCTGGTATAATTCCTGGTATCACACACATACATGTCTATCAATAATCATGCCCCCAAATTTGGCAGCCTGGCCATGAACCTCACCAGAAGAAATCCCACTATGACTTTCCTTAGCAAGAATGCAGCAGCTCTGCCATTGCTGTGGGCTGTCCAAGTGCAGGGAGAAGTCAAATTTACCTGACAGGCTCATTTTTGACACGAGAGTGTATCATTCTGAGCAGTATAGAACAGCCTTACTGAGGATTTTACTTCTTGCCCCTGCACTTGTGCCCCAATTCTTGTCCCAGAGTTATCTAGCCATTGCAACCAAAAAAAAAAAAAACAAAAACCAAAAAAACCAAACCCCCCCCCCCCAAAAAAAAACCCCCACATTAAGCTGTCCTGTTAGATTCAGCATGAAGCTGAATCCATCAAATTACACAGGTTTTCCCATATATGATCCTCTACAACACCCTTGAATATACCTTGTAAAAGGAAGGGTCTGAAACATAGGACACATTCTACACACTCCTCAGACTGTCACTGGGACTTCTGGTATGTGTGGGAAGTGCCTTTAAAATAAATTACTGTTTGCAACTGCTTGTCTTCCTTGTCACAGCAGGGTGTCTCACTTCATGGGCTAGAGAAAGCTGAAAGAAAGGTAAGGCAAAGAGGTATAAAAAGAGGTATATTTGTTGCAGAAAAAAAAAGAGTATAGCTTATTCCAGCTCTATCAAAAGTTTCTGGAAATCAAAGGAAAAATCTATTGCCTTGAGCTGAGTATACATCACTGGGTTTTATGGCCTCTGTGTTATTTCCTGCCCAGTTGTGTCTAATTAATGACAAAAGAAAGTGTTTTATGATTATGATGATGCCAAGGTTCTTTGGTTTGCTCAGACTGGCAATAAAGCTGTGTATGCTGAGAATGGAGAAAATGGATCAAATGACAAATGATCTCATTCAACATAACCTGAATTTGAATGATTTTGAATTAAACATTGGCAGTTAATGTATTTTAGAAAAGGAATGCCTATTGTGCCCAACCTGCAGTATTTACTGGTTTTGGATCTGATCCTGACTACTGCCTGAGTAGTAAAAGGTACTCTGAGATAATATTAAATGGGACAACTCAGAAATTTTGTGGAGATGGGACTCCATGGAGTTGGTTAGGGAGGGAACAGAAACAGAAGATGTGGCCAGGTAATGAGAAGTAGTGCTAGACTGCACTGAAAAGTTCTGCTGCAGGCACCTCAGAGGCTGAGGTAATTAGCTCTTGCAGTGTGTAACAGTCAAGAGGGGAATAAAATTTGTGACTGAAACTTAAGATCTGTGTCCAGAACCTTTTCTTACAATGTTAGAGGTAACCTTAAAGCACAATCAGCCTCCCTAGAGTAACTGCTCCAGGAAACTCAGGACTGCTGCTTTCTTTTTTCTTGCTCAGCTGAGTTTCAGCTGTCTCCAGGCTGCACCATGGCACGGACTGAAGAGCATTATCCTGGCTGGCTGAGTCAGCAGCAGACATCACTGAGCACCACAGGCAGATCTCACACCACTGCCCAGCACATCTGTGCTGCCAGATGAGGTGAGCTCCTTTGTTGATCAGGGACAAAATTACACAGATTGCACCACAGAAATTTTTATTCCTGATGACCCTAGATAGAATAGAAGGAACTTTCCTGGAAATCCTGGACCACAGGGATCTGAAGACAGAGTCCTAACTCAGTCTTCTGAAAATGAGATGGCTCTGCATTTTTTCCATTTGCCCATTTTTCCATTTGCCCAATCCTTTGCAATAAGTAATGAAATGAGTATGTTTAAATATATTTGAAAGACTCTTTCAGCTAGATACTATCTTATTACTTGCTCTGCTTAAGATCAGATTTTTTTTTTATTCTATTGAAGTCTCACTCCAAAAAAATCCATAGTATACTGAAATTTCCAGTGACTAGAAACTAAGATAATGGCCTTCCTCTTTCAAAATAAATATAAATAATACCCTTTTTTGTCCATAAGGTGAATCAAGGGATTTGATCACTCATCTTCCCAAGAAATGGCATGAGAATATGACAAATCATAAGACAAGACATGACAGATAGCCTGTGAAGGAATACACCAGAGAAGCACTCTCTGCACTTTGGACTTTAGCTGAGAATAAAGTGTTTTAAAGTTAGCAAATAACCACAATTTTCGTTATTAGTTCTTCACTTTGGAAGAACAGTTATTGGAGCCTGATGCAAAATTAAAACCTTCATCATCCTCCATTATACATCCATACATAATTCATAAAAATTTCCGTATCGCATAAAAAAAGCTCAGTGTTTTAGTGTGTGGCAAATTATCATATGTATTTACAGCATTCCAGGCACTAATGAGGTAATCTTGCTTCATATGCTAGCAGTCAGGAAAAAAAAGCCAGATCAGAAGATCATTACCTGAGCCACTTCAGAGACTCATAGTCAGAAGCCTTTGACAGGATTTTAAAATTAATTCAGTGGGAGTAGGAGAAACAAGGGCTAGAAGGAGAGAAATTAAGGTGTGAAGAACTGCTTGTAATATTGACTAATAAAAGCACAGGTTGATTCCACGTTCCTCTTTATTAATTATATAAATAAAGATAGTTGGAATGTTAGCAATTTTGGATGGCCAATTGCTGCTTTGAGTGTTCTGTACCAAGCGTGTGATATTACTGCTCTGACTTTACATTGTTACTGCAATATTATCAGTGCCAGATCCAGCCATTTCAAAATAAAAGGAGTAAAAACAACCTTGCTGCCTGCTTTTTTTAAATTGATTAGAATAATGTTAGACTATAAGTAAACACACGAGTCCATTTTCCCTGCCTTACAAACCGTATTTGCAAGCTTTGCTCCAAATCTGTGAGCTTTTTCTTCTCCCTGAATATTAATTTATCTAGCAATCTAAAAGCAACAGCTGAATAGCTTTTCTAATGATTAGCACCACTGACATCACTGAGAGAGAGGAGCCTCATCTTAAGGCAGGCCCTGCCTTAAGTACAGCTGTCAATCTACTAATGACCAGTTTATTTTTTTTTTAATAAATGTTATCCAATATGTTGCTTGTTTAAAAGTCTGGTCTCTCAGGGTAGAATTGGACACCCAGATTCCTGCTATCCTTTCTGAACTTCACAGAACAGGGAAATCTGGCATCAGGGACACCTCATCACTCCCATGGAATGGCTGCCCCCAGGATGAAGAGCATTGTCTTGCTTCAGGCCATTTGGTGAATTTGGTGAACACCAGGTTCCAACTAGATCCTCTCAAACAGCCCTCTAGGCTGGAAGGCTGCTTTGGCTTTGGAGACCTCCAGAACTGTCTTTCCTGAATTTAAACCTTTTCCATCAGTGTACTGCAAACACCTCAATAGACTAAAGGATTCATTTACCAGGATTTCTCTGCATCAGACCCATTTATCTCAGTCACCTCACAGAACAAACAGAGGTTCCAGATGTTCACACAGGGCCCACTACCCCCATGCACATGCAGCAATACCATGCCCAAGCTGGGGGCTCAGCAAGGGCTCACACCCTCCTGGGGAAGAAAATGTGAGCTATTGCACTGAGCCCTGCAGCCTCAGGCCAGCCTGGCCACACTGTGAAGTGCTGCAGGCAGCAGTGCCAAGCTTAGCTCTTCCTGAGCAGCAGGAGGGTGCCTGGAACCCCAGCTATGACCTGGAAGCAGCTTGGAGGGAGGAGACACAGGTAGCAATTCCACAAACACTCAAAGGTCCTCATTGCTGCTGTTTCACTGCGGATGGAAAGACAAGCTAAATTTTCATCTGGCAGCTCATCCCAGTTTAATTGTGACAAAGTTAATTTCTGTCTCTCTGCTCCTAGAAATGGAGCTCTGTCCACTTTATGGTGGATTTCTACACTGAGCCATGGCTTCCCAGCACTCATGGCTGTTTGCCAGGTTTGAAACAGGCATTTAGAACCCAGCCAAGGGTGAGACCATGAATGAGGCTTACTAAGCAGAGACCCATTGCTAACTATAATTGTGCCAAGCATTGATTAGATAGTTCATGCATTTTTGTCTTATCAGACCATACCTCAATTGCATCAGAAAAAACAAAGGGCAAAACCTTCACCTTCACTACCTGCAGCCTCATGGCTTGAGTACATATGGAGATGTTCTCTATCCACAGCTTCTACTGTTGGCAGATGTAATTCAAATCCTTGTTAACTTTGAATATCAAACTAAAATTATAGAGGTGCTTTTTAGAGGATTTATATGACTGCCATTCCTATGGGATGACACATTAGCCTTTTCAAAGGGGGTATGAGAAACATTCCCCTCTTTCTACTATGTATAAACTACTTTAGTTAATAGAAGCTGCTACAAAGAAGAAGAAAACCTCCTAGGCTACCATCACTAGTTTATGATGCAGTGTTAGCCATTTGTTCATGGCAAAGTTTAAAGTACAAATTTTATTGAAAAATGTATTGTTTAAAATATTACTCTTGAAATGTATGGCAGAAGTTTGCTCCTCTCTGCTGGAAACTACACTTGTTACCAGACAACTGCAATTGAAATATGCAAAGATGTACAGCTCACTTGACATTTGATGGTCTTATGTTTGAAGCCACATCTGTGGTTCCAAAAAACAAATGACTACATCAGACAAGTCAAAGTTTCCATGTATAGCTTCCTCCACGGGCAGTTCTCTTATTAAATATTCAAGCACAGACAGCTCATGTTTTATCACAATATGAGCATGAACAATTATATTTACAGGAAAGAAGGTGCAGTGACAGCTTTTCACTTATAATTTTTTTTTGTTTTTTTACCTTGCCAGTACCCATACCTCTGTCTCCAATGGAGGCAGCACCAGCTATTTTCCTTTTCCAGACCATGGAGCCACTATTTTGCTGCCCATTTAGGAATTTCAATGATTTTCTGTATGAGAGGTGTTATGAGAACAAATGGATTACTGTAACTATGAATTTTATTTTTTTTTTTTTGAAAAATGGTTTAGGGTCCATTTGCAGGATAGAAAAATCTAGATTTTAATGAGTCTGAGTATTAGCTAACATTGCTAATGCCATGGCATAGATGGTGGTTTACTGCAAAGTATCTATGATGATGATCTCACTCCTCATCTTTCTAGACATGACAACAGGAAAAATGCTCTTTTCATATCCACATCTGAGAGAAGAAGTCTCAGCATTCTTTTCCTCTTTTGGTCTTTGAAGTTTTACTGGTTGTCTGCCTTGAAGTCTTTCAGAGGCCACAGAGGATGCAAAAACACACTTTGCTGGAGTCATAACTATCACAGCAACTTCATACAAAGATAATGGCACATTTTAAAAGAAAATGTGCGATATTTTGAACAGGTGCAGCACCATAAAAATGAAAATAAAGAGCAGAAGGTGGTTGTTTTATCAATAATACAGTTTTGTATGTTACCTTTGTACAAATAATGGCATGTACAAGATACATTCCCATTCCCATCAGGACATTAGGCAATTGTTCTCCTGCAGTGAGTTGATTTTTGTAGTCTCAAATGCTCTCTATGTATGAACCTACTGATTTTTTATAGTAGTCAAGAATATTCTTATGTTAATTAATCTTTCCTTTAGTAATGGCAAGATATCATATGGGTATAGTCTGTTGGTTTAGACATGGCACATTAACCTTACACTTTGTGCATCTCTAGAGCAAAGGCATTGGTTCTCTGATCACAGGCAGCAATCTGTGACTGAACTTCAGAACAACTTTCAGCACTAGTAGGAAAGAAATACAGACTATAGCCTTCCTCTATCTATTCTTGCAGAATCACATCTCCAGTAAGGACTCCCACCATCACCACTCCTGCCCAGGCTGTCCCTTAGGCTTCTTCCAGGGGAGGACAGCTGTAACTAAACTGAAATATTCCCAAAGAGCTGGAATTTGACATTTGTTTGGTATTTTGTTCACTGGAAGTCTTACAGATGTCAATGAGGAAATTTAAATACATGTTGCTTACCATGAACAAAAATCATGGTGCCATGCTCATAAAGAACATGCTTTAGGTATCTCATTATCATCAAAAGGACAGAATATAAAGTATATAAATGGCCACTTCGAGGGTGGGGGCATGGAGAGGAGTATGGTGGCAAAGTTGGATATCACCACTCATTATTCGTGTGGACTGCTTGTTTGGCAGTCATTCCTATGAAACTTATTATGGACTGTCCTTTTGATATTTTGGACAGAAAAGTCTGTACAAATGGAAATTAAACAAACAAAGAAACAAACAAATAAATAAGCAAACAGAAAAAGCCTTTTCCCCACTTGGTACTTTTTAAGAAATTCATATCTTCTGCTCACAAAACATTGCATACGTAAGTATTAAATGAGAAAAGTGTATGAATTTATATTGACCAGAACAGAACTGGATTTGGTAGTCAAATACACTGATTATTAGAAAATTTGTTGCAATACAGTTAAGAAACACTGTTGGTAATCTACCAATGTTATTATTTTACCTTAGTGTAGAAGTTGCTAATATACAGCACAAGCAGCTCATACTTCTCTTCAAAGAAACTGACACTTGTTTTAGTCAGAATATTTTTCAGATTTAAGTGAATTTTTAAAACCTCTTGATCAGTCTTTTCTCGGTTTTGGAATGTACACTACAATTTCTTGGTTTTATTTTATCTATTAAAAGTAGGTCTCCATTAGCTAGGCTTTTACAGTTTTGCTGAAGATTGTATGAAGGGTATGACTCTGACCGGACAGTAACACAAATTTCCTCAGCATCATGCCAAGTGTGATCTCTAACAGCCACAAGAGAATATTTATAGTTCAACAGACATGTCTTATCATACAAAGACTATAAAACAAATTGGCCAGGGTTGTTTAAGCCTGTAGCTTCACAGACACACCAACAAACAGCAGGTGATGTTTTGCTGTGTTCCATGAAATTTTAACCACTGAGGACAAGTAGTTAATTAGTGAGTCACAAGTTCAGTAGGATTTGACACTGAGGAAAAGGACTAAATAACTGTGCCATATGATAAATAAACCAAACACTAAGGAGCAAAGAAAATAACTCCCATGGTAAAATTACATAAGGTAATGTAAAAGTATGCAAGGGATCTCAGTGAGGCCTTTAATATTTTAATGTAAAGTAATACAAGAATGAAAAATACCTAAGAATGCTGCTGAAGAGGTCTCTGGAGAAGGACAGAGTCTATTTTACTGCCCTTACTTTTCTAGTAGGGTCTAGGGAAAGAACATGGGGAAAATTATGTCCAACAGTAAAACAGGTACAGAAAGGCTCCAGGAAACCTGACTTCCATTGCTGCTAACAACTTTTAAATTTTTAAGCCTGAAAGTTCTGGTTCTTACCCAAGGACAACTTACACATATCTGTGATCTTTTCAAAATGGGGAAAATATTTGAATACAGCAAACTAACTACAGGAGGCAGAGGCCATGCACCTGTGCAATTCTTTCCTGAGTAAAGAAGAAAGGGAGAAAGCAAAAGAAGTACCTATGGGTAACTGTTCCCAGGAGGAGCCAGGAGACCTGCAGAGACAGCTAAAAGGAAAGAGCATGTGACCCTTACAGCTGCTAGGGGACCAGCACTGCAGGAGAAGCCCCATCCCATCTCACAAGGGCAGTAACACTTGTGGAAGAGTGGAGCTCCCCAGACAGCAGCAGCAAGGAGAGAAAATGACGTGCTTGGTGCTTCTGCCCAGCCTGCTTCCTTTTGGCATCACCTGAGACAGACTTGGTTGGTATGTCTCAAGGAGAAAAACACAGCTGATTCAGCATGGAATGTGCAGTCCCCTGCTGTGCTTGTAAGTCTCTTAAAAACAGCTTCATCACAATCAGCTTGATGAATAAGGTACATTTGAAAATTTAGAAAAATTGAAAAAATATGGTTCTTCCAATCCTTGAAGGGCCTCCCTGTCTTACATGGGCAACAAGGAACCTTTGCTGCTTCTTACCAGAGAAAAAGTTCAAGCTGAAAAAAGGTGAATTGGTGACTGCATCAGTATCCTTAGTACACATGCAATGCAGTTCATGTCTAGTCCTGTTCTTTGACACCAGTAGGATGCTTTGATGAAAATTAGTTTCTATTTATGTTTGATTATGTTTGTGAAGTTTTAAACAAGTCTCATGGGATGACCTCAACTGGACTTAGACTTCACGGAGATTTCATCAGTAATGGATGTGAAAGACTTTATTATCAAAAGTATAAATTAATCTTCTCAAGAAATATACATTTATTTAATTGTAAAATGAATTTTAACTATAACACACTGCACTTCAATGAATTACATTTTCTGCACAGAGCATGGTAAGATTAGTTTTATAATTGGTATCACATTGGGATTCTGCTTTAAATATTTACCTATGATGAAAAGATTTCTAATAAGACTAAAGATTTTCATGTTAAGTCTTAACCCTGTGGGGATTGTTTTCTTTCAAGAAATAAAGGATAAAACATCTCGGATCATTATTTAACACTGTGAGATTTCCCCCCCCCCCCATGTTTCAGTATTATTTTTTTGGGGTATTTTTCAAATTTTCTTTTACTTTTTACATTTGCAAGACATTTGTTCTCAACAGTGAAAGACATATTATAGCCTAACTTTTGGTTTATTATTTTATGCCCTTGTCCCTGACAATCTCAAACTGTGTGTGCATTGTGAGGCTTCTCTTCCACGAACACACAAACCATGAAAGGCAGGAGGATACACTTGCAGGGAAGGTATTGAACTGGAAAAGAGAGGCCCTGAAAAAAGAATATTCTGCCTCTGTAAGTCTGCATGCTTTCCCCTGTGCTCAGGTGAGAAATGGGCACCCACCTACCTTTTCCAGGTACCTCTAAAGCTTTGTTCTGAAACATAACCAGAGCTCAAGCCCAAGAATTCAGGTCTTGTTCTAAGAGGGATTTATTAAACAGGGCTGAAGTTTTTAGTCTACAGATGAATTACCAGCTTTCATCACACTCTCTCTGCCTCTTAAATCTACTAAGCAGAGTTGGTGAAGTCCCTGTCTGATATAATTTGGTTCAGCAGGAAGACTTGCTTTTGAAGGTGCTGGATGAGTAATTCATCATCCATGTTGCTGCAAAGTTGAAGCTAATTGTATCAAAATAAGTGATGCACCAGTACAGCCTAATAGTGGTGCACAAGGGAAGCCTTGCTCCTTCTCTTTAAAAATATTCTGTTCCATGGCTCTGATGATCTAGTAATCTTCTGCTTGCTTGTTTGCTTTCTTTTTCCAGTCTGTAGAGATAATGCTATCTTTGGAGGTGTGGCAGTGCATCTCATTTACTATGAGATAAGAAAGAGCAGAAATACAAAATATTGCAAGGATGAGAATGAAATTTGCCCATCTAAGATTTCATTCTCCCCCTCCCCCCTTTTTTTTTTCTTCTTTAATTCTGATTTATAAATCTAAATATAAATCTTTGTTTATTCTTGGTTTAATCCTTTGTAGATCCTGAAGCTGCTTTTCATTCAATTCATGCTCACAGGTGTCTGACATTTATAGAAAAAGTTCCAATAGCTAAAAGCAGTCCCTTCAAAGTTGTGCTTGTGTCATTAAATGTTTATTGCTCTCTTCTTTTGTAAAATATAAAGATTCCCTACCCTGTCCTTCACCAAGATAATTTCATACAACTTAATGAAGCAGACAAATAGGTCATAAGTGTCATGACTATAACACGACGTAGTGAGTGTTTTTAATGGTGCTTTGCAAGCTGGAGAATGAGAATAATGGTATTACAAACAGCTAAAGGCATGAATTATTTCTGAAAAATAGTACATTTACATTATGGCTAGTCTTTTACAAAGCAATGGGCAAGTTAGAGTTCAATGTAATTAGGAATATATTCTGTATTAGCTTCATAGCTAATTCTCAAAATTAATTTTTTTCTCTGAAATGAATTCTGAGATGTTTATTGATAAAAATCAAAGTTATCTGCTATCCCACATCATTTAATAGATAAAATCATTAGGTACATCAAAATCTTTATGTTTGATGAAGTCAGCAAGTACTGCTAGGCACTTTGCCCCTTTGTCCTTTTATTAGCCTCCAATTTGGTATTTTGATATCAACACAGTGTCACATGCCACTGTACAAGAAGGATGAATGACATGTAAGAAGGGTCACTCCTCTTGCGACTTTAGGAGAACGCTCTTCCTTAAATACAGCTTTCACAACAAAGTGTCCATGATTCTACCTCAAGGGGCCCTTCCAGTGGCACCACTTGATCTGGCACAGGCCCTTCCCATCATCTGAGGGGTGAAGCATATTGTAGGCCATTCCCTGATACTGAAATAATTCATAAGGATCCAGTTACTCCTGCACGACTGCAGCAGGAGCCATCCACTCTTTCCACTGAGCCCCATCAGTTCTCTTGGCCTTCCTTTCACCTCATCTTCCCTGCCTTCCCAACACAATTCTGAGCTCAACACTAGCTGGAATTACAGGCACTCATTCCCCTGTTGGGTACCAAATACTGCTCATCACAGAACCTACCCAGCTCTGACCTCCTGTCAACTCTCACCAGAGTCTATTGAGAATTTTACCTAGCAGAAGATCCACAGGAAAAACAAAAAAGGGCAGAAATGTATCAGTTTACATAAGATATTATTAAAAATATCTTTTGAATGGAGAAAAGACTTTCTAGTCCGCATAAGAACACCCAATCCCTCATCATCAGACAGATTTTTTCCCAATGCCATGAATTGTTTTGACAATGTAAATTGGCTTCTCCCCTAGATCCAGCTTTTCAACAGCTCCTCACATATTCAGCCCTTATTTTTTTCTGCTTCTCGCTGATTTAATCCAAGTTTTGCTTTAGAAAAATTTCACCAGTGTATCTACTGCAGAATATCTCTGAAGGCAAATCTGTGACCCTTTTTGTGGTACCTGTCTCTGTTCAACATCCAGCTCTGAGCTGCTCCCTTTTCCTCATCCTAGTCCTACATTTTTTACCTACTGTCAGACATTATTTCTTTCATGCCTCAAACATTCCTTTACATTCATTTATCAGATAGCATAATTATTTCCTCAAGTTTTCTACACTTTAGGGAAACAACATCAGTTTAATTCCAGACTATATCTTGAGAAAGAAGAAAAATCCTACTTTCCCCAGTCCAGAGATTTCCAAAATGGGTTTATTCTGTTCAAGACTGAGGTCAAGAAATAGTTTAAAGGCTGCATACAACCATTTTTGGGTAGAACATTGTTTACCAACTTTTTTTAAGACTATGCATTTTCACAACAGCTTTATGGGATGCTTCATGAAAATCAAATTAAGACAAAGTCATATGTCTTGTACAAAATAAGTGTTCTTTTACAAAAACCCCTGTAATTTTAATGTCAACTCTGTGGTATTTCTAAAAATTGACATTTAAAAACTGCTTAGCAGTTACATTTAATCATGTACATTTTAATTCCATATGCATTGTCTGTAATGTGTGTCTAATTTTACAACAGTTGATGAACATTATTTTTTATACTGTATTAGTGAACAAAAGATGCAGCTGTTTTCCAAAGTCAATATTTTCCTCAAGTGTTTCTTTTTCTGCCACAGTTTTTCTTCTGAATGTTACTGGTCTTCAGCATTGAGGGAGATCTCTATATATTTGTAATTCTTTCCCATTGTTAGTTCCATTCTCTATACTTCATCAAATATAAACCTGCTCCCCTTTGATGATTAAAAAGCCAGGGTTATTATTTTATAGGCAAGCAAGATGTTACTCTAAAGATTGTTTTCATATTTTTAACTGCAGAGAGGAATGGTTTTCCTTTTTCTCTGGGTTACTATGCAAAGTATCAACATCCTGAAATATCACACCTCTGGGGTTGAAAGCATGCCATAAAAAAGAAATGCTGTGGAATACTGAGTATCATTACCAGCAATACCAAAAAAACCCAAAAAATATATAAATAAGTAAATTAAATAAGCCCTGAGCCTCCCACAAGGATCTCTTTTAGGTTAAATCTATCAGAAAATGCCACATTTTTATACAATACTACAAGAGGCTTGGGGGGTGTCTACCTTCATTATTCTCTCCCTCTGGTTTCCTTTTCGATTTTCTTTTACTTGGGGTTCAACTGAAAAATTCCCTGTCATTTTTATTACCAAAAAAAAAAAAGTATATAATTTGTTCATCTGCTCTTCTGTTTGCTCAGAATACAGGAGTGTAAGCCCATTCTTTGTTTTCTTCCAGCCCTTCTCCACTTGCCCACATCCAGCCCTTCACCACTCCCCCAGGGACTCTTGCTGGCCCCACTGACTGCTTTGGCTTCTCTGCACAGCAGATCCTTGACTCTGCACCTCACACTGACTCTTTCATCTCACCTTGCATTTCTCCTCTCTGCATTCTACTTTGTTTGAAGCAGAAAAGCAGAAAATAATGTAATTTTCTCTTTTGTTCTTTGCATGTGATTTTTTTTTAAAGTTACATTTGATGGTTAGAGCCTCTTTCTCCCCTCCCTGACTCTTATCTGATTTTTGCTTTCCTATAGTGCTTGCTGCTGTTTCAATCTTCAGCCTTGAGAAAACTGAGCAACTTTCTATTTATTGTCATGCTAAATTTACATGCAACTAAACATGGGACTATAATAATTTATATTGCACTTTGAATTTAAGATTAGTGTTTGTATTTGTTTTGTGTCCATGGTATCCATATATAAATCCATTGAAGCTACAGTTTTTAGGTAAATCTCTTAGCAAGTGGAATAGAAACTTTGGACATGCAGCAAAGACCGAGGAATACCTCACTGAAGGTAGATTGGTTTGAGCCATGCAGTCAGTAACTGTGGGGTGTCTTTTCAGGGATCTTGTGAAACCTTCCCAAAGACCATTGGGATGCTTTCTAGAGAATATATTAAAATTACAAGTGGCATTTTATTTGTCAGTCTTGAATATGAAGCAAATTTCTGACGCCACGAAATACTGCTGAGTTGTTCTGTAGTACTTTGTATACAACAGCCAGGAGAGGGGAGAGAATTCCTGCCAGGTTTCATCCAGGAGTGCCTCCGCCACAGATCCAGGGGGAAAGCTAAAAGCACATGACCAGGGCACAGTGGTATGCCCACAACATGCAGGTTGCTTTTTGTTTCAGGGACTTCTTGCATGAGAGGTAATAACTTCATATTTAGCAGTCCTCAGTGGACTTTCCTTCCCTGAATGTGCTCTGTTGTTTATGAGCCCACGTCCATTTACTGTAGAAAATGTCCCATGGAGGTTTCACAGCTAGGCATTGCACTGTGTGAGAAAATACATCCTTGCTTTGCTTTGGAGCTGCCTCTTGCTGGTTTATTTGATGGCCATTAAGCTGTATATTGGAAGAGACACTGAGTGGGTCCCTACTCATCCTCTCAATGTCTGTAATGATTCTCTGAAGCACTGCTGCATTCCCCTCCAGCTGCTCTTTTCAGCCTGAAGTGTTCTGATCTTCATAAATTCAGTGGCTTCTCACACAAAGTCATTCCATACCTTTACACATACCTATTTCTTTTCCTGCACTTTCCCAGCTCTGCTATGGAAATTAGGTAATATTCAAGATAAAGGGCATCCTGGATTTGTACAAAGGTATAACTATGTTTTTGGTGGGTTTTTTTTGTTTGTTTGTTTGTTTTTTTGGGTTTTTTTTTTGTATGGTGTGGCTTGTTTTGTTCTGTTTTGTTTTTTGTTTTGTTTTCCAATAGTTGCTAAAATTCCATTTTCTTTTTATGGGACTGCCAAGGACTGAAACTGTGTTATCACAGTTCTGTCCATCATGTCTCAAGGTCTTATTTCTTAATTTTTTTTTTCCCCCTGAGGAATATTACCTCCCTTTTCATGGAATTTCACCTACCATTTTATCATCTCTTTATTATTTGTACTCATATTTTCCACTCTAAAAGTGCCAGTATAATTAGAAAACTTTTTCAGCTAACTTTTGAAAACTCTGCAGTGTATGTATGGAGTAAACCCTGGTTTTGATTTTGGATTCAGTCAGAGGAAAAATGCCTTTAAAATATGTAACTCCAAAAGCTTGGAAGTAACTAGTAAGTCCACATGTATTATTGTCTTGAAAGAGCACCGAATTGGAATGTGAAATAAAATCATGCACGCAGCTTACCATTTGTGAATTTGATTAAACAAATCAAAGTTCAGTTTTTCTTCATGATGCTGTTCAAGGAAATGTGATGAAAGGAAAAAAGTTATGGTCCATCAGTGTCCATAAGTAATTAAGAGTTCTGTACTAGTGAAAAAGCTCAATGAGTAATGAAAATTTAAAATCTATTTTTCAGAATAACTGGAGCTCACCAGAAAGAAATTGCAGGAGTACCTTAGGCAATTCTCCTCTTGGGAGGCAAACGTTTATGTCACATGCTTTTATAGATTTAGAACCAGATAATCATTCTTATATAAACTGCCAATGAAGAACACAGAAGGCGACCAAGATCTAAGGGTAAGTGAAATCATTATTTTCACACAGCTATGTGGCTTGTGGTGGTGGGAATGACTGGACTGGTGGCACTCACTGATTTAGAGCAGACCTTGCATTCTCCAGAACTGAGAGAGACACTTTTGCAAGCACCAGTGAAATATAGAGCTTGCCATAGCATTTACATAGCTTTTCTTATTTACCTCCTTTATAGAAGATGTCATGAATGCTGTCATTAAGCATATTTTTAGAATAGCTTTTTCAAGTAAAACTCTTGAATTTT
This sequence comes from Haemorhous mexicanus, assembly GCF_027477595.1. Classification (NCBI taxonomy): domain Eukaryota; kingdom Metazoa; phylum Chordata; class Aves; order Passeriformes; family Fringillidae; genus Haemorhous; species Haemorhous mexicanus. Next base: position 52,975,622 of record NC_082344.1, on the reverse strand, counting down.
TAAATTTGCAGTCTATTTGAATATAACTGCTAAATATGGCTGATAAGCAGCAGAAATGTGCCAACATATTATTCTCACTTATTACCTAAGTTTTGAACCATTATCATTCCATTCAAAGTTTAAAGAACTGTCAAGAGTGTTCAGAAACAGGAATGATTTGAACTTGGGAAGTACTGACTTTTTTGACTGATGGTGAGATACTAGAGGAGATGTCAGTCTGTACAGTTAAACAGGGCAGAAAAGAATGACTGTTTTCTCAGCTCACATCCTGCATGGTACCAGAAGACAGACTATAACTAAATTGTCATTTTCTCTTAAAGACTGCACAAGGGGGTTCAGGTTTCCCTATTTATGAAAGACTTTTAGAATTACAGGCTGTATTTTGTTTGACATTCTTGAAGTCAATGCAAGACTGCGGCATTTCTCCACAAGATAATTATTCCTATATATTGTCAATAAAATGATCTGAAACCATCTTCTTTGCTATTATTGGTTTAAGTGATTAGCAAAGTGTAAATTACATGCTTGAGTCCTTTACATTTTATATTTTTAAAAGACTTTAAAATTAGGACCATTTGAGCCTATAGGTACTGCTGGTTATGAAAAATGTACCTTGTATGATAAAGTATAATAAATAATTGATCACAAATGATCTGATATGTGTCACTCTAAAACCATGTTCTACACAGAGGAAAACAGTTCTAATATATTTAATTCTGTGAAATGCCCTCATTTTGATTTCAGAAAGTTAGATTAAGGTAACCTAATTCACTTATTCTGAAAACTTTAATTCTTTAGTCTGCTGAGCATTTTTAATGAACCAATATTCGACAGAAGAGGGAGCATAGGCAAATTTAAGGAGAAATATTGTTCTTTAAGAGATCTGGTAGAGTGTTTGTTATTCAGGATTTCTGTATCAAAAATGTAATGCATTTCTTGGCATTCTCATTCTATACCATTTTAATAGAAAAAAACAAAACCCAAGCTTTTGTTCTTTCTTTCTTTATTTGCATTTAAATGCAGTAGTAGAAAAATATTCTCATGAGTAAATAGGTTTGGAAGAATTTCAGAAATCTGATAAATATTGATTCTGTTAAGGTAAAGTTCCAAATAAATTGCAGTTGTAACTGTAGACTGGTTTATGAATTGGTTTAAGGAAAAAGGTATCAGATTTATTGAAATCATTATTATCATTGAACTCTTTTGATATTTACTACAACTGAAAGCTGTAGAAATGTTTAACTGAGAGAAAAACACCATCAACATCAAGAAAAAAACCATGTAGTTCTCCAAAATGCTCCTTAAAAAAAAAAAAAAAATTATTCTTTAAATTTTTTCAGTCATCTTTACCCCTAAACAAAGAAAAAGAAGGAGAAGAATATGCTACCTCTCTAAAAAATGTGTGTATTTGAGATCATTTCTTCATTAATCTCTAGAGAAATCTGTTCAATTCCTTTGTTTAAATTATTTTCTTTAGAAGCCCTGTTCTTTCCCATCTCCTATGATGTACAGCTCTTAGAGCTTTTAGGCTTAATGGTATTGATTTCACCACCTTGATGGAGCCTGCCCAAGTGATATGTTCTCCATCCTGTTGCAAACACATAATTTTGGATGAGAAATCATAGTTAAATTTTAATAAAGAATTGCCTGAAACAGAATTGCCTGAAACAGAAAGAACTGAGTTTAACTTTGAAGGGTTTTTTCTTACAGGTTAAGCTCTCTAAAGCTGCTATCTCCTTTAATTTGTCACCAAGGACTCACAAATAGCTTTTATCTCACAAACTAATGCACATTAGACTATTTTCTCAGATGGATGTTATTTCTTGGGTCAAATTGATTTTTTAGTGTTTTAACAATAGCAATAAGAAAAATTTACTCTGAGATCATGGTGAATGAACTCAGATTTAGTGTGGTCCAATAGAATTTAAAGGAGTAAAAAAAAAGTCTATTTTTGTTTCAAGAACTATGTTTTCAGAGAAATACTGAGGCTTGAATGTGCAGTTATGAAGCTATTGTGTGGGCTTGGAAAACAGGATAAATAGGACATATGAGTATGTTACTGGCTCAGTCTTTTTACCTCAGATGTTTTTGTGTCTCTTGTCTCCAACAATGGCCAGATGTGAAAATCCAGGACAGGGGTTTAAGAAATTGTGCCTGTGCAAGCTGATCTCTTCTCTGACACACCCCTGCAGAAGTTTAAGGACTCCCTGTGTTGCTGTACCTGCTCTGTTTTTTGTGTTTAATGTTCCCTGATGAGTCAATCTTTCAGCAGTTTTCTGAATTTTAACAGACAACATCCTGAAGCAGAGAATTTCAAAGTTTAGTGTAAATGGTGAGAACAGCTTGTGTCACTTTTCAGTCTGGAGCTTGCTCATTTCTCTGGGTGCCACCAGGCAGTTGGATCACCAGGAAGGGATGATTCATTCACCCATTCCCTGTCCCATCTGTTGGCCCCCTCCCAAGCTGAGGAGCTCTGGAGTATTTAGCTTCATCCTAAAGGGGAGACAGGGAGATATATCAAATATTTTATCACATTTCAGTAGACTTATGCTGCTGCAGCTGGACTGATACTAAACTTCAGGGCTGCTTAACTGAAGCTGGCATGACTTCACTGCAAAGTCAAACCAGATACTGCAATGCAAAGCTTCTCCAATAAAACAGCTTCCCATTCTTCATCATGGTCATCAGCTACAACGGAGTTCTTGATATTTCTCTGCAAAGAATTTTGTATTTCTAAAAGTAATAATTTATTCATGACAGTTTGAACCTTTTTTTTTCTAGCTGTATTAAACCTGAAAAATTAGCTCTTACAAAATGAACTTGAAGTAAAATCTATTCTGCTTCCTGGAACCTACTCACTACATAGAGTCATATGATTAGTTTCTGATTTAAACCTCAATTCCAATCAAAAGTTTCAGGCCAAAATTTTTCCTTCCAGGTAATTGTGCCAGGAATTTTGAATTCTAGTGCTGGGTTGTAATAGTCAGTGTGTAGGAATTAATAAAATCTAATATTTTTATGTGTTGGCACTGAAGAGGAGACTTCAATCTCTGTAGTAGAGACATTGAACTGAGTCTAAATATTCTTAATTTACATAAACAGACCACTGTTTTCAGTTTCTGTGTACTAATTTTAATTAAGAAAAATCTCTGGTGGATTTATTTTGAAGAGCAATGTAAATGCAATTTTTAAAAGGCTGGATTTACTACACCTGACACCAGAATGCAGTTAGACCTGTGAAATTTTACAATCCTAGAGTAAGTGTATTAATTTCTGTTCTCTTTGTGTCTCTGGAAACTATTTTGATTGTTTTATGTTTAAAATATGTTTTTGAACTGACAAGAGCGCAAAACGCTCCCTGAGTTCAACTGAACAGAATATTGTGAGGGGAATGCTGGGCAAACAGCTGAATGCTCTTCCCAGAGATTCAAAACCCCTCCTTGATTACTGTATTTGGGTAATGCTTTGCAGATGCAAAACTGCCTCCAGAAGAGAGGCTCTGTCCCATGCTGCATGGACTCCAAGGAAAACAGAGGCTTGGTGACCTTCAGAAAAACACTGTAAGCCATAAAACTAACTGCTTAAAACAGTGGAAAGTCTGAAGGAGTAGAAAGTGGCATGAAACAGATCACAACTTTCTGAAGAACAGAATCCTGTTCAGTGGCTGAAAAGTATTTGAGCAGGAGGAGAGGAATTACCTGCAGGGTTTCCTGCAGCTCAAGGGTTCATCACCTCAGGAGTTACTGCACATCCCAGGCCCTTGGCTCACCCTTTGCTGCTCTCTGTTAAACACTGAAAAGCTGCACTGAGCTGAAGACTGACTAAAACACATTTCCAAGGAAGTTTCTCCAGTAAGGCACTGAATCCTGTTTTGTCCCACTGGTTAGGCACTGAACTTGCAGCAGTGAGGGGACAGGGGGCTGCACAGCCCTTCAGCTGCTCTTGGGTGTTTGCAGGGGCGGATGCTGCACCTCGGGGTGCTAGCACAGAGGAGGCAGTGACTTCCAAGCCTTGTGAAGTAAATACACTCTTTCCACCCACTAATAACTGCTGCTTTTCAGGCTCTAAGAGAAACAGACTGCAGAGGCTATCAGGTAAATGGGAAAATAATTCTTGATCTGTAATATCCTTCTTGTTTAGATTTAAGAAATGTTTCACCCATTAACTTGTCAGAACAAAATAAATTTTAAAAAATGTGTCTGAAAATGTCTGCCTTTGTTCCCAGACATTGAGGATTCACTGTTCCTAAGTGCACTGAGCACATCTGAGTGGTGCTGCACAAGTAGTGCTCCACTGGATTGTTAACACAAATGTGACTGCCTGCACGAGGCCACCCCCAGAGAAAACTATTTTTTATAAATAGATGTGTTCTGAGGCAAAACTTTCTTATTCTTTGTCATCTATTATCTATCCTGCCCAGGATGGTGAGACAAGTAGCAGTTTTTGTCATTTAATGATACATTTGTAAAGCACACTCAGCTTGTAAAGTCAGAATTTGGAAATTATGACATTTATTGAAGGTCCTGTAGTAGCAATTTTACTCACTTTTTAGGAGATAGATTTTCTTTTTTTCAGCTTTCTGAAAAATTGATTGCTGGGAACAAAACTGCCTTTGTTTAGTATCTTGTCATACTTCCAAGGAAGCTAAGATTGTGATTGTTCAATAGCAGTAGTAGCAGCAGATAATTTTACATTTAAAGTGCCAAAAACTATTTAGAGGAAAGGTTGAAGGGAAATGTTTTCCATTTGTTAAAAAGAATACTTTAACTATCTCCAAAATATCAAGACACAGGAAAATAGGCAAGGAAAAAATTTTTGGAATTTGTAAATGCTCAGTTTCCCCTATATCTCCACTTGTATTATGTTTATAAGGTTTTGAAATAATATAAGAACTTATTTACCACTGGTTTTTGGTTTATGGGAATCCAGTAGCTCTTCCAGGATACTGAAAAACAAAGCCCTTAAAAAAAAAAAAACCAGCATAAAAATGGGTAGAAAAGAAAGAAATTAAACGTAAACCACTGCTGGATTTGCAAGATGTAAAGCACACAATACACTAAATGTGCATCTTATTAAAAACTCTTGGTACCTTAGCAACATCAATATGAGTATTCATTTTTATGGTGAGATTAACAAAGCAATCAAGGTGTATCCAATATTGAACACAGAGAAAAAGTCAATACTACAATTTCAGAGAAATCATCTCAAAAAAGGAAAGTTGTGTGATATTTGGAATAACAAAAGCAGCATTTAAACCTCTGGAAAGTGTTTAAAATGCAGGGAACTGAAAAAAAAAAGAAAGAAAAAGATGTGTAAATGAATGCCATCCTCAGAAATGCAGTGGTTGTAGCTGCCTTTGGTAACAGCTGGAACAGCACCACCAAGGTGCACAGGAAGGCTGAAGGGGGTTTGGCACTTGTTAGGATATGAGTAGGACATGTTTCCTTTGTATAACACACAGAACTTTTGACCTGGAGCTCAATTGAAATAAATCCTTTCTTTACAAGAAGCAGAGTAAGTCAACAGAGAATTTGTATGTTTCAAGAAATCTCTTTACCACAAGGAGTGATACTGAAAGATAAATAGCATGTTTCTCCATCTCCTTTTGTTTTGGTTTTTTTTTCTTCTAAAAGATAGTGACCTTAAGACCTCTTTTGAATGGAATTCCAGAATTGTAGGAGCTATGTTTTTCAACTGTTTTTAAGAAAATAAAAATATACATGATGTGTATCCCAAGCCCAAGGGATTTAAATTATGCTCTGGATAAGTTGTTGTGAACAGACCAAAAAAACTAGGGTTTTATCTCTGAGGTAAATGGGCTGAAATAGATGAATGACAATTCTTTCACAATCAATCAAAATTGATTTGAATCATACAAAAAAGCAAACTGGAAATGTATGTTTCTTTAGTCGGCTTAATTGTAATTTTTCAAAGCTTTATAATGCATGTTAGAAACATGAACAAAACATATTCCTCTTTTATGTATTTGGTCTTCCTAATTTGAATATTCTAATACAAAAGTATTGGCAATTTTTATGCATGCATTAAAATGAGGGTTTTTTAATGTCTGAATAATATTGTAATAACAAATATTTAAAACCAGACTACAGTAAGGTCTTGGCACATTTAGTGTAAGTCATTAAGATAACCCGAAGTATTTATTAATTCACCACTCTGTGAAACCTGGGATTAACTGAGAAGTAATCAGGGAACAATTGATGTACCTGGGGTTTTTGAGACCAAGCACATTGTGGTTGTCTCAACCACATCTGTCTGATATTCAGCACACTGAGCTGAATTCAGCTCAAAAATGTTAGAAAAAGTAAAGGTCCATGGAAGGGATGAGAAATGGGAATGTTTCCTGATTTCAAAGTGCTTTCAAATTTCACTGAGCATGGGCACTGCATGCTTTCACTAATAGAACTTTGGTAGTGTATTAATTATGAAACAGCTGTTCATTATGCTAATTGGGAGAGTAATCATGACATCTTTTTAAAAATCAAAATTTTCTTCTCTTTATGCAAAAGCTGCAGGTAAGGAACAGTGAAAAGACCTGTCTTGACTCATTCCTAGCAAACTGACCATGGGTTCAAGACTAAGGAAGCACCTCAAACCTGTTAGAATGCTGTGGCAGTTTTGGATTTGCATGATTTTCTTTAATATGAGGAACTATGTCAGTTTATTTATACTTTCTATTAATCGTGAGAAAAGTTCTCAGACACCCCTTTGGCCTTACTTCTTTTGTAAACTGTGGGATGAATGGAGAAGGGAAACACAGTTGTATTCCCTGGGATGATTAGGACCAAATGAATCCATGTTTAACATCCTTACCTTATCAGAAAGAGAAACTGCATCTCATGTGTTCATGTGCTCTCTACTCAGGTTTCCCTGGCTGGGCAAAGTAGGAGGCATGGAAATGCTGACCATAGACTAGGTATGAGCTTGCCATTACCTTCCTCTATTACTGCTTTTCAATCCCATGCTGGACACTGGGGAAGATTCAGGGTATTTTAAGAATTTGATCCATTTATGAAAAATGTGGAAAGGGAGACCACTGATTTCAGGTAATTTTCAGACATATACTGGTCTGTTGGTATCAGAAATATTTATTGAATAACAAAACTAGTTTAAGCAGCTCTCAGGATACTATGAAGAATTTTAATTGAAACTAGACTGCTGCATTTACTGCTGCATTTCTGGTACTGAAGTCCTCATGGTGCACCTGAGACCTGCAAGCACTCTATCTTACTTTATGGTTTTGCTCCTGAGAGAGAAAAGAAAAAAAGTAAAAATCTATCTATCTAGACATATATTGTAGGTTGTCAGTCATTGTCATTTAAAAATTTAAACTGCTAGAACATCATATGAGCATATGTCAGGTTGTCCTTGCTCAGCAGAAGACTATGCACTGTTCACAACCAGTGAAATTATTTTGGTTGTACACAGGGCACATGGTACAACTTAGGTGCTCCACCCTGCAAAGTCCTCAATGGAGATTACTGACAATTGTTTACATCCTGGCCCCCAATACACTGGAATACTATTTTTGAAGATACAGTGAATAAAATACAATACTATATGAAACATTCAAAATCACCATATTTCATAAATCACATAACAGGAAATGGCAACTTTTCCTAATTCACTTTCTTTGCTTATTTGTGCTGTGTCTAAACAGCAAATGGATGACTTTTCCCACTAGATTGCATCCAGGACACAGGAAAAGGAAAGCTGTGAGCAGGGCTTTTTTGTTGTGATTGTTAATTATTTTTTAAATCTGTTTCCAGGGATCATTGTTTTCTAAGAGCTGTAACTCAAACAAATTTGCTGATAACATTATTATGTTATTTGGGTTCATAAAACCAGGAAATTCTAATTATTTCATGTTAATGAAGAGATAGCAAAATTCCAGACAAACTTCCTATAAATAAAAGAACAACCCCTATTTTTTTCCATGGTTCCATTTATTCTACATGCAGAATCACATATTTATCTAGTTAATAGCACATTTTTTTTCTTTCAGAATTAGATACTCAGCTCACATTCTGGCTCTTAGAATTGATCGATAAATCCATGGTAAGTTTGCATAAGTATTTTTCTCAAATGAATCAAGTCCTTGACTGAGATATTTTAATTGCTATAATTTGAATAACTAATTCCAAGTTCTGAAAATTAGGTGAAAGTAGTATGTGATTAACTTCTGGTAATGAAGCCATTACCTGATCAAGTAACATTTCATTCTTGGAACTGATTAACTCTAAATGCAAATGAAATTGATCTGAATTGTCAAATTTTTTGTTGGATTTATAGTACATCTTTTAAATATTCTGCAATGTTATGCAGCATGCTTTGCCATTTTTAATCTTCTGGAAGTTCTGTAAGTTTATATGTCTAACACGAAATCAGAACAATTCTGCTCCAAACAAGAAAAGTGACCATTCACATGCAAAATTTTCTCTGCTTGAAACATTGAGCCAAGATGAAATTCAATCTAACTTTTAGTGAAATGGGAGTTAGTAATTATGCTAACAATTACTTACATTACTTCACACAGACTATATCAAAATGTAACAAATTACCTATGGCAGGATATAAAATTATTGATGAAGAAAGTTTTTGATGCTGCAGTATTAATTTGTTTAATTTAAACAACTGCTGATCTGTTTTCATCACTTCTAGACTTTTATTTAGTTCTAATGTAAAGAATGGTGAGAAATAAAAGTGATGGAGCTGTGCACAGAACATTGAAAATTTTGCAACTAGAGGGATCTTTATGCAACAAAATACAAAAAATTGTTGATTTTCTGTTACCTATGTTATTATGTGTACTGCAATATCCCTCACCCAGGTCATCCAGCTGTCACAATGACCTTTCCACAATCATTTGTATTGACATGCAGATCTGCCTCAAAAAATTCTTAAATTAAATGGATATGACAAAAAAAGATTGGGAAAAAGAAATAAAAAATTGTTTGCAGTAGGAGGGGTGGGAAGGGTTGCCTGTTGTCACAAGATGCTTAAAGGTGTTAAGCAGCCGCTATCATAGAAGAATCTTTAAGTCACTCAATGACTGAAGCCTATATTTTCCTCCATTTTTTACTCTTGGTCTCATTTTCATCTTTAACTTTGCCTTCTGTCATTTTATTCCCAGAGCTTTCTGCTCCTTACATTTGGTGCCACCACTGGCTTGACTCCTTCCTGCTGTCACTCTGTTCCTGGGAAGGGAAAGAGGGGTTACATAGGTCAGTCACCATCCCAGAACACATCATCTGTTACCTGGTAGGTCCAGATAAGTCTTGTTTTCTAAACCACAGTAAGGGAGAGCTCATATGCACAATTTTTTCCAGTTATGTTTCATCCCTGCACTGGGAACAAGCAGCTGCAAGGAAAGCCTCTGTTATACAGTGTGGTACCTTCCCTTCCCTTCCTTGGGAATGGAGCAGTTATCATCTGATACATTTAGGTTAATCTAGCTTAAAAACCAATTTTCCTTACACTAATATCTGCTAATAACTTTTGCCTTTATAGATTCATTTAAAGACAATGAACTCTGATCTTAGGTGCATCACCTGGTTTAAGGGCAGAAAAATTTAAAAAATAGTGCGGCTAATTGAAAAGTAGACAAGCTGTATTTGAAATCTAAACAACCAGAATAGTAAAACATATACATTATGGTAATTTTAGAAGGTAAAAAAATGTGAAGAAGTACTCTACATTTGTTCTTTTGTGGAGATCCAGACTTGGGGGTGACTTGCAAATTCTTGTGCTCTCTTTGTAAAATTCCTTCATACCCACAGCCACCCACCCACATTTGTGGTCACCACACCTGCATGCTCACTCACATACAAATCTACAGTCAGTCTACTACCTAATTCTGCTTTCTTTTAGAGTGGGAAATAATATTCTCAGTAATTCAATGCATATATCCAGATTTCCCCACCAGACGGGGCCATCGCTGAGTCATCCAAGCTGTCAAACATCACTGAGCGTGTTAGGGAGGCCTGCACAACTTAAGATAAAACATTTCAACATCTAAAGTCTGCTCTTGCATTTTGGATTCGTTCTGTCTTTAGAAAGCCATAGTTGCATACATATCTAATAGTGTGGTATTTATCACTGGATTCTAACACAAGTAGGAAATCGAAGTCCTTAGAATAAAAATAGGAGTTAAAGTCACTTCTTGTACAGTTTGGTACAGAACTTTCCAAATGATGCTCAGTTCTTGTAAATCCAGGCAACTCACAAGAATGTTAAAAAAATATATTCAGCACTTTACTTTTTGTAATTGTTTCATCCAGTCCACTTCTAAAAGTTAAGAATGTGTTTGCAGATAAAGTTGGGGGTACTAAACATGTCACATCTTGAGACTGGTGGAAGAATAGAAAAAATGCGCTCTTAAAAGTGATATTAAGAGAATATAGTAATTTTATACTAAAACTCTTCTAAACAAAAAGAATACAGGCATTGCAAAAAGTGTTCTACATACTGGAAGGGAGGTTTTAGTAATCCTACTAGTTTTTAAATGTGTAATTCCTAACTGAGAAACATTCACTGGAAATACTCAAATTGATGGAACAGGAAACCTGGGCAAGCAACACTGAAAATATCCTTGATTGTTTGGTTGGATTTTATCTATATATGGATAAAACAACCAAAAAACCCCTCAAATTCAATTTATCAGAAACACTGGAGAGATTGCATGTTTGTCCACATGAAATGTGTTATTTTTCATGACAAGTCCAAAATTATTCAAAAGAGAGGTCCTTCCTGAGATGTCTGGCAATAATTTCACATAATATCATGATTGACCTATGATTTGCCTAATTTTTTTTTTTTTAGCTGTGTTTTTATCCCTACATACCAAAAGTAAAAATAAAGAGAAGGAAGCCTAGTTTTGAAAAGGAGACTAAATATTTGTGAACACATAGAACTGAAAACCATCCACAGTAGCAAAATTAATCCTAAGAGTATTAATGACAGAAAAATGTATAAAGTTTCTATCTTCATTATGCAAATAGAATAACAGTACTAGAACTATTGAAACAATTTATCACATGAGGGTATTTTCGTGAGAGGGGAAGAAAATCATCATGGCATTATGTGGGCTTTGCAAATGATCAACCTACAGAGATTCTGTGACAATTATAGCAAACAGGGACATAGCTAACTGTTCTACATCAACCTGGCAGTAATCATGAAAGATTGCTGCAGGAACACAGATAATTATACAGCAGAGACCTGTGCTGTCTGCAAATAAGGTGGGTAAGCTATCTCAGGTTCTGAGCTGTACAGATATTCTGTTACATACCAAATATGAATTTCAAGAAATTGAATGGAAATCAGACAATATATCCTGATCATTGCGTTTATAAAAAGGACATAATTTTTTTCTCCAAGAAAATCTTCTAATTATGTAGCTAAAGTGTATAAGCATCTACATCATGCTTCTCTAAAAAACCCACAGATATGCAAGAAATTAATCAATTACCTTTTACTTTTATATATTTGTTATCTAACATTCAATCTAGAGTAGAGTTATGATTAGGATGATAAAAATTTTTGCCAAACTGAAGGAAAAATAATTTATTCTTCTAATAATTTACAGGAGGCAGTAATGCTGTATGGTCTACAAATTATGCAAATATCTTAGATGAACATGCTGGGTACAAGACAGAAGCAGTTTTCTTGGGCAATGGTTTTACCACTTACCATTGCCATAAAATGGCAAAATGATTAGGTCATGGCTCAGGATACTAAATATCCATGAAGTAAAGCAATGTAGAATACGTGAAGTTAACTGTGGTTTGGCACCACATCAGCATTTCCTTGACAAATCCATATCTCTATGTTCTTGCTTGCTATAGAGTCAGACATCCCAGAAATGCAAGTGTTCCCTAATACAGGTTCTCCTTTTGCCACTTATATTACTACGTTCTGGTTATAAAGGATCTATTTCAAATTTAAGTGTTATGCAAGAAGAATAAAGCTGGAAGAGCCTAGGCAATGCCTCCAAAATGATTCTGAAAATTACTGAGCTTCTTCCAACATTAGTAAATTCTAAGAAAATATGTCTTTCCTGGATAATAAGAAATCCCCAGGCTGGCTAGGTTAGCCAGCAGCACTGTACACTCATTTTCAAAGGAGGAAATGCACTAGAGACCTTCACAAAGACCACACTGAAAAGAGACAATATAAAGTTCTCTGTAAGTCTGTGCTAAATAGGTGTTGATATTTTCTTATCTAATGCATGTGACAACAGTTAGATGGAATAGTTTCTGGAATTACAAGCTGCTTTCTTCTTGCAAGGCTTTAATGTGGGCTAATCCTTCTCATCTCCAGCAAGTAGCCAGTATGACACATAAATGGCTAATAAGTGCAAGATGAATGTGTTTGTTGAAATTAGCACTATATCAATCACTAATTCTTGACAAGGTGTGAAATAGTTAATACTTTTCCAAAGGAGATTTTAGTGCAAAAAAACCAGCATGGCTCTCTAAACTGAGAATTCTCAGGGAACATATCTGGTTCAGCATGTAACAATACATAAAAAACAGAGAGCCCAGCTACAGAAATGGAGGTATTTAAGAGCTGAATCACTGGAATGTGTGTGTATGATGTTGGTTTCTCCAGGTGTGGGCAGTCACATCTTTTGATGCAAAACCAGAGATGATTGGAAAATGACAGATATTGTACCTGTTTGTCTCAACTGTCCTCTTGGGTCAGCACTGAATTTCTCATTTAGAGTCATTCTAGAAAATCCATCATTTTATAACAGCACTGCTCACATGGTGGATACCCTGCACTTGAAGTGCAGTTATAAATTCATAAATGCTTTCACAACATAAACCTTTATAGCACTGCACACTGGGTCTTTAAATATCCTTCACTGTCAATGCAGGTGTTCTTTGAGGCTCACATGCCCAGCAATGGAATTACACAACAATATTACAATGCAGCAAGAAGTTCAAATCATTCAGCAGAGTTTTCAGGAATTTTCATAAAATATGCACGTTTATTCTAACTCCAGCTATATTTTCTCCTTTTCCTAGGCTCCATCCTTTTTTGATCACAGTGTCTTGAAATAGTCCTTCATGTTATTCCATTTTTCAGATACTTGCCAAATAGGGATGTTAACAGTTGCAGTGACTCAAAACAAAAAAGCTTCAGCAGTATTAAACATGAAATTCTATTTTGGAACCTATGTGCTCTCTGGGTCATGAATCTCAACTAAATTTGCTCCCTTCAGCCTCTGATTTTGGAAATCCATTGAAAAATGCTAGAGCTTAATAACTGCAGCATTTTAATAGCATTATAAAATGTAAGGCATTCCCAGTTCTACCTTATAGTAAGTTCTGTGAGCTAGGGTAACTATTTAAACTCAGAGAGCTCTTATTTTTCCCTTTCCCCCATTTTTTTTTGTTTCTGTAAGGGCTATTAAATAAATTGCATATAAATACATATATATATATATATATACACACACATACACACCTGTGAATTTATTTGAACTCCTAAACTAGCTAATCTTATGGTTCTTTTCTTAGAGGCAAACTGATAGGGTGATGTAATAGTTTTTTTCAACTTTCACATCTATGAATATATGAATAATTTTGTACTTTACTGAGATAACAAGTTTTAGCTCATTAACATAAGTGGGCCCAAATGAGAACACAAGTATAGAGAGGGAACAGGAAATACAATCAGGATGTCACTCAGTGTAAACTGGTGTTGACTGATTCAGGACACTTCTCTCAGGAGCACTGGTGCAGGTAACACAGAAGTTAGCATAGCCTGGGTATATTTGTGAAATAAAATGGATATAATCAATGAGATAACTCAAGACTTATGGCAGGAGAAATGAGAAGAAAGTATGGTCTTTTCTATAAGCAGGAATACAGGTGAATAATTCATAATGAATATTTTATTTGTTTATTGTATTTGATCTCTTTTTCTGTGCAATATTTGTCCATATACAGGCCTTTATTTTCTCCAATGTATTCATCATTCACTGTATTATTTCTCTGAGAAATTTTTACTCTGAAGATTGACTGTTAGAAGTTTATTGCAAGCATTCATTATTCAAAATTTGCACTGTTCATTACCAAAATGTATCATCTAGTATATTTTTGCTTCTTTGCTTGATGAAGAATTAAGCATAATTCTTAGATTTCCAGTGTGAACCATGAATTGGAAACTTGCTTTCCAAGTTTATTATTAAATACCATTTATTTGCTGCTGTGTCAATAAATTCAAAGAATATTGTAAGACCCATGAAGATCTCAAAAAAAAGGGTGCAGCACTTTATGTGATTTAATTTATCACTGAAGCTACATATCTGTGAAGACATTCCATTTGCACTATGGCGAGCTCTGTGTTTATCAAGTTTACTTATAGAGATGTTTGTCCAATTCTAATGTTACTTTGTTGGCATTCCTTGGAAGATTGTCAGTAATAAAGGAAATTATATGCATTGGTCATTTGACTTGTTTTACCTCTATTGGTGACCAAAACAGGAATTTTCTCAAGGTGAAGAAGGCCTGCATTAGCAGCACGTGACAAACAATCTTTTAAACTCTATCCCGTCCTATTCCCTAATACCCATTGTTTAGTGCCAAAGCCTAATTTTCCTTACTTATATGAAATTTAAACTGAAATCCTGACCGAAATTTCTGAAGGAAATTCTGGATTTTCTAACAGAGAAATAGACTGTAAGTCTTCATGGAAGAAAAGTAGAAAAGAAGCATCACAGCTACCTATGCTGGTAGACTTAATAATCACCAGAATTAAATGTTTTGCTTTAATTTTGTCTCATGATATTATTCTAAAATGCTTCTTGTGGAACAGCTTGAGTTCCATGATTTCTGCCATATCCATCAATATTTTGACAGTGCATTTTAGTTGTATCATGTAAGTGATAACCCAAATTGAAGTTAACCCAAAGGCGTTCTATGCCAAGTCATTTTCTGAAGTCATACTCCAGAACTGCACATGCCAGGTTCTTTCTCCAGCATTTATTCTGTGCCAGCTCCTCAGCACTGTTGGATTTCAACAAGGAGCTGGGAAAGCTCTGCGTTGGTGGCCTCTTTCCTCTCACTCCTGAATAGTCCCTAGGTGTGGGACTGGGCTCGCGGGCAAAGTGTGAAAAATTGTATTGCATTTGTGATAATATGTAATTAACCTATGTTTGAGGATCAGATTGGGATAACTGCACCTCCTGTGGCATTCCGTTTTTATTAACGTGCAGCAGGACTGGATATAGACCTTGATTTCTCGAATAGTCTAAGGTTCTTTTTTGGACAAATGATGAAGAAAATGGCTTATGGCTTTGACTATGTTTGTGTGGCAAATGCTGCTTGAGGGCATCTATTTAATCTTTCCTTTAAGACAATTAAAAATACAACTATATTTGTATATGCCCAAACATTGAAAACCTAGGAAGGGAGTGTTCTGAGGAAGAAGCTGCCATTAATGGCATTTGCAAATTAGCACTAAAAGTCTTTGTCTGCCATGGCATATTCTATTGCCATGCTTATCATCCCCACTAGCAAAGCAAAATGAGGAAAAAATTCCTGGTTTGGTGAAAAATCAGTCATCCTTTAACTGGAGCTTGACTTTTTAAGATACTTTTTATAAGTTTAAGAGAATCTGGTTTTATATTCAAAGTCACTGAAGTTCCTTATCATATATACTTATCAGTGTAACCCTGAGTAATCTCGTTGCAAGCAGTTGCATAAATTATCCACATAGACATTTTCCTAGGCAGGTCTAACTGTAGCTTTATTATAACAGGAAGAAATCAGTCCCACAGTAACAGTACCACTCATCCTGGAGCAATGCACCAACTTCAGAAAGTCAGCTCAGCATAAACATTGTTTCTCTGAGTCATCTCAGTTGTGAACAAGCTGTCAGAAGAAGTGGAAAGAACTGAAAATTTTTCCATCATTTAAAAAATTACACATGGAATAAAAGATTTTTATTCTATATCCTTTAAATTCTGCATGAAACCCATGCATTTAATGTAAGTAGATTATAGAAGCATATAGCTTAGTTAGTTAGCTAATTCTAACTAACCTTGTCACATATAATTTATTAAGATTAAAAAACATTGTAATTAAAAGTGTTTTTCAGACTAGTCGGGAATCCATTGACTGCAAGGACTGATGTATCTATATAAAAAACTTGAAAAACTGAAGAAATTTGAGACACAGAGAACACTGAGAAGGAAAAATACTGTTTTGGTTTGGTGGTGGTTTTTTTTTTCTTTTGTTTTTGTTTTTTTTTTTTTTTCCTGAGATTGGAAGTAAAAACAAGAGCTGAAAATCTAGAGACCAGGTTTTATTTCTTCATGTTCTCTTTTTTTCATCCATATAAACCTTCTATCTCTTTGGGACATCATAATCCTCATCTGTACTGCCCCTCTGATCTGAGGTTTTTTCTTCATTCAGGTGCTCCCTGTGGCTGAGGGCTTGGTGGAGGGGTTGCTGAAATCCCTGAGAGCTGCAGCCAGTCCTGGCTTCCTGCTGCTGCTGTGGGAAGCACCATGGGTTCAACCCTGCTGGAGCCCCCAGGCACCCAGAGAGACTGCTTGTGTTGTGCTGGCAAAGCAAGAGTGTCTCACCGATTTAGGCTCAGTGCTTGGCGCTTGCTACAGGAAGGGGGGGGTCTTCTGTCCTTTCTGTTGATGGTATTTGGAGTTAGGATTACTCTACAGCATTGAAAATAGCTCCTCATGAGCTGTATTGTGCAGTTCTTTTGTGCACTCTTTTGCCCAAGGATCAAAGAAAGCGCCTTTAGCTGTGTGTTACAGGTCTAAAAGCATTATTACTGTTTTCATGAACATCAGTACAAGCTTCCAATGAAACAGTTTTAACTTATGAGTAATACATATACAAAATTACTCTAACATCCCAAGTTTTTTAAATGGTTGGTCTGAGCTGCCATAAGATTTTAACAGACAGCAACCTCTTTGATAACTCTATGTATTCCAATCCTTTTTTCCTCTTTTCTTCTCAGTTTCAAACACTGCAGCTCTTTAGTCTCCTGCTAAGTCTCCCACATCTCATTTTCCATGATTCCGCACATCACTTATGCAGTCTCTGCCTTCATCATCCCTCTATTGTTGTGCAGCAGTCATTGGGTCTTCCTTTCTTGCTGGTCATCTCTGTGAAGTCTTTGCCTTTCAACTGTCACTTTTGGAACTCTTCTCCACTTGGAGTTAGGGTTTTTTTCACTCCAGTGTCTGTTTTGCTCTCAGGGAAGACAGTTCTTTTATCTCTGTCATCTGGTCAGCTCCCTACTTGAAAGAGCAGTCTCAGTTCTCACTCCCACAAAGTCTTTTGAAGGAACACGTTCAAACAACGACCTTCCATGCCCTGCTGTTGGGCCAATCTCTCTCCCAGACACCTGGATGCTTTTCTTCTCCTGTACGCTGATTTCATCCACAGAATATTTCTCTCTTCTTCCACGGACTGATTCAACTGATGCCCACCTCCCAACACCCTGACTGTTCAACCTGCCAGTCACAAGAGCACATAGCCACAGTTTCACTGACATAAATTGGTTAGATGTTTATGAAAAGGTCATAGCAGCTATTACTTAATGACCCCTGTAGCTTGCTAAACAACAGAAGGTAATTTGTGCCAGATTTCTCAATAATAGAAAATAATACAGATCAACGTGTAAAATCATGTTGTGATCATACCAGAAAGCAGATGCTTGTTTCAAGACTTGTCTCTGAGGCAGAAGTATTGTTTCCTTTAACCTAACCAAGTGTGTGTTATAGAGTATGTTCCCTTAAACATTAATGAAACCCCTAAAATCTAGAATAAAACCTGTGATGATCCTTAATCAGAAACAGCCCAAGAAGTTTTGCTGCAGGAATGCTATAACTTACTTTAGCAGGTGTTTACAGCTCTGCTTCACAAAAAGAATATTTTGGGGGGGTTAAGTGTTTACCATTTGTCTGGGGAATACATAAAATATTTAACTTATTTCTCTAAAACTTCAATATCTCTGTCAATCACAACTAAAAGCCAACAGATTTAAAACTTATCAATTTTATATTATTACATCTTTTTCAACAATGAACAAAGACCTGTGAAAGAAAACGTAAAATAGTAAGTAATCATAATCACACTTCAAAGTTATCTGAAAATTTTAAAAATGGTCCAAATTACAGAATCACAGAATCCTTAGGGTTGAAGGACACCTCTAGATATGATCTAAACTCCCTGCCAAGACAGGGTCACCTGGAGCAGGTGACACAGGAATGTGTCCAGGTGGGTTTAGAATGCCTCCAGAAAGGCTTCCTGGGCAGCCTGTTCCTGTGCTCTGCCACCCTCAGTTAAAGAAGTTCTTCCTCATGTTGAAATGAAATTTCTTGTGTTTTACTTTATGGCCATTACTCCTCGTCCTGTTGCTGGGCACACTGAAGAGTTCCTGTCACCATCCTCTCGGCACCCACCTGTGAGATATTTGTATGCATCAATGAGATCCCATCTCAGCCTCTCCAATAACCAAATCAGTTACCCTGATCTGGAAACTGTGTTAGTAATCTCACAGCCAAAGATCTTTCTCTTATTCTTTCAATTAACAGGACTGAAAATATGAGACTCTTAACTATGAAAAATGATTGGTGGACATCTGGGTGTATTTATCTTCTCTCACATTTAAAAACCTAAAAAGAAAACCCCTTTGCACTGGGTTTACCATTCTTAAGAGGAAGAAAGTTCTGTTGCATATACAAATGAGAGACTGACTTCTGGGCTAATCTGAGTTGAATTGCAAATGAGAAATCTGAAACACTTCAGTAAGAAAGGATCTCTTAAACTAATGGTGAGAAAAGTTTTGTTTCAACAGCACTAAATTGTCTAATTCACCTTTTCCTTTTACACATTCAAACAAAAACATTTGAACTTGTGAGAGATCTTTTTTTCAAATGTGAAAATAGAGTACCCTACTTATTCCAGAAATTTATTCTTTTTTAAACGTAAATTTTAGCAAAATGTACATGTTTGCACAGGAATTCCATGGAAAACTCCTTCTAAATGTGAATGTGTTATTTTTTTCCTTATTCCAATGAGAAAATTTCTCCAGACTTGAAAAGGTGCTTAGATAGTCCTTCAGACTACTCAGAAAAGGTAATTTAACATTAAAACCAGTAGGGGCAGTCTAACTTCAATTTATTCCACTCTAAATTCAAACTAATGTAATCCAGGGTTCTGGATATAACGAAGTGCATGGCTGGGCTAAACCCTAAAGAATAACCCATGATAGGTGTTGCTCTTGGACAAAAAAAGGTTTTTTTTCAAGACATGCTTACAAACAAGCGACTTTATATTAAATATTCAGAGGTGTATGCGCACAGAATTATAATACTGCCATGAGTAGGGAGTGCACAAGCATTATATCAAAGGGAAAAAGGGTAAATTAATACATAAAATCTAAAAGATTTTAAAAGTGCAAGTTAGTCTGCAGAATTTTTTTTTCTCCAGAAGTACAATTTGTTTTTTCATTTACTCAAAGGCTGTTCATGCTAAACTTCCTTCCTCCTGCTAATTCTAGCCACATTCACAACTTGTTCTGCTATGTAAAAATTGGTTTTACATTGGATTATAAACAGAAATGAAAGTGTAGAACAATCTCTTTTCAAATTAAAGCAACTTAAATTCTCAAAACATATTATGATGTCATTGTATATTTGATAGAAAATAAATGTCAGTTTGTTTTAGTGTATTTTTTGTGAGATTTCTTTCCATTAAACTGGAATATGTGTTTAGGTTGTGAGTCAATATTTTAGTATAAATTATATCTAGAAAAATGAAGTCAAATAATACTGATTAAAAAATTTTGAAGACATTGTTTGTGTTTTTAAAAAAACTTGTTAAAAGAATTAAAAACATATCCTACTTTTTAATAATGAACATATATTTTAGGACATACACTAATGCCTTTGAATAATTACCTTTCCAGACCCTTACATCTCAGATTTTATACAATTAAAGTTACATCTTTTTGTACTCATGATGGCAGACAACTGGGGGGGGGGGGGGGGGGGATGACGATGACAGGTCTAAATATAATATTTTTACATTGACCTATAATTATTAAAAATAATAATTAAATTACATAATTAACTTAAAAATATTAATGTGACAATTATTCAGAAGTGATTAGGCCATGGGGTTTTCCCTTCTCTAAGGTTAATTGTATCTACCATTTCCTCCTGCAATATTCAAGGAAATACTTGGCTAATGGAAGGAGACTGGGGATGGTTATACCATGCACTATACCCATACACT
This sequence comes from Haemorhous mexicanus, assembly GCF_027477595.1. Lineage (NCBI taxonomy): Eukaryota > Metazoa > Chordata > Aves > Passeriformes > Fringillidae > Haemorhous > Haemorhous mexicanus. Next base: position 52,955,322 of record NC_082344.1, on the reverse strand, counting down.
GTTTTATAAAGTCTTGAGGAGAAGTCAGGAAAGCCTTTGGCAGAGATGGGAAGAGTTTCTTAGAGCATAACACGTATATCCAATGACATTGCTGAAGTGAATTTTACCTGCTGTGTGACAATTTAAAGGAGGAGCCTGGAGCCTGAAACTGGGCTGGGTGAGAGGGTCTGGGCAGGGAGCACTGGAGAGGGGCAGGGCAGGGGCTGAGCAAGGGCTTTGAGTGGGGACATGAGAGAGGACATTGTCCTGAGAGGAAGGATGTGGGACAAGGAGAAGAGCAGGAGAAGGTGCAAGGGGAAGGAAGAATTAACAGCAGAAGAAGTGGAACAAAGAACAAAGTATCCTTCACTGCAGATATTAAGAATATGGCCTGGTCCCTCACCTAGATGAGTTGTGCCAAGGAGCTGATGGAACAGCAAAGGGAAAAGCAAGAAAACCTCTTCCCTTGACTGTAGTCCCTAAGCCCCAACAGTTCCTCCCTCATCACTCACTCTCACTTGAACGTCACTTTTCTTTTGTCCACTTTGCCACAATGTCAGAGGTGTTCTCTGTGCTCTGGACAAGTCCATCAGGTAATGATTGAAAGGGAAGAAGCTTTGTCAAGCTACCTGCACCTGCTCATGACATTAACACTGTCCTTTCCATGTAACACTCACTACTTAAAAACTCCCTCAGTCAAGCAGATTTATTTTACCATACAGGTGGTTGACGCAAGACCAACATAGAAGCCAGCTTGATTTTGCTGCTCAGACCCTACACTCCAGGAAATGACACCAATTTATTGCTGAAAGGTGTGGTTCAATGTCCTTGTCCCTTTGCCAGGGTACAGCTTGGCAACAGAACTTTGTACCTACATCACACTACAAAGATAGTGTGATAGTATACAATGGATTTCTATACCATGACAGAAATGGCAACTGAACTGCCAATACCTTACACTAAAGCTATCAAGTCATGGTCTTTGGGCTGCATTTTCCTTTCTTTCCATCTACTTCATAGGCTCTCAGCAGTGTCTGAACCCTGTCAGTGTCTCAAGAACAGCAAGCAACAGCCAGCAGCCCAGGGAAGGCCACAAGTGAGGATTGATTCTGAGGTCATCAAGAATGACCCCTCTTATTCCCAACACTAAAAGAAATGACCTGTGGAGATGGAAAGAGACCAGGTCTTATTTTTTCAAGCTAAGATGGATGCCTAACTTCATTGGATGCTTTCAGGAACAGCAGAAATGAATGAGTAGAGTACTTGCAAGTGCTGTAAGGCACCATACCTCTTCTTGAACAACTGTATTAGAAATGATGAGAAAATCATTGCCTCTCTGATTTCCACACTGGAGGGAGGGAGTGCAAGTTCTATATACTCTGTAACAAAGATTTCTGAGGCAGACATGACCTTGCCTCAAAAACTGAAGAGTGTTATTAGAGATAAGTAATAGGGGAAGGGGGAAGGATAGTTCATATAAACGTTCCAAGCCTTTGATCAGAGCCACATACTGCAATTGCAATGTGCTGGTTACCTGCATCTGTGGCTGTGTTGGAGGAGAGGCTGCCCCAAATATTCCCAATTTTAATCTCAGACACAAATGGTGGTTGTAGTCTCAAAAGAATGTGACAATTAAAACACCTGTCTTGCAGTAGCACGCTTGCAGCTAACAAGTCTGAGTCTAATTTTGCATGTCTCTGAAAAATGTTAAACAGCAATAAAAGCTTGCTCAGATGAGGGAACACAGCAATGAGGTACCCTCACAAAAGAATGCTATGAACAATATGAAAGAGAATAATAACAATAAAAAAGCAGATATAATTTGTTTTGGGTTTTTTTCAGGAGTCTGGCACAGAACCTTACCCAGAGGGAAATCTCTATCACCAATAAAACTGGTCATTTCTGTGCCATGAAAATACCTTTGCATTACTTGTGTATTTGAAACCGTCTTTAGTGTATTTGGATTTATTTGCAGTTTTTCTTTCTCTGTCAGGCTAGTCACTTGAGCACAAAAATAAGAACTTTTGTAGAGATTTTAGCTCATTCATTTTGTGGTTCCATCTATTCACCGTTTCCTTTTTCCCTCTGCCCTAAATTTTCTATTAGAGTACATAACTTTGTTCTACCATGTAAGTAGGTTGTAAAAAGGTTCTGACTTTACGTAAGTAGTGCATTCTCTATAAAGAATCTATATCCATTTAATGTATACAAATGTGTAGTTTATACACACATATTTGTATCCATTAAATCTTAATATATTTCTCTTTATACATTCAATATCGGTTATGTCACAATGAGTGTTATGTTCTGAAGCATGCAATCACTTGCCAAAGATATTTTTGATGGGTTTTATAGTAACTGTTCTGTACATTTGATACCACCATTGATTCTAGAAGCAGCTCTGAACATACCATCATTGCAGGTTTCCCTCTTGTAATACTCTTAAACTGAGTAATTTCATGTTACTTAGTGTCATCCCACTTCCTTCAGAAGAATAAGCTTCAAAAAAGTTTGTTTCATCTCTGCCAAAAGCAGGGTGCAGGGAAAAATTATTTCTGCACAGCACATGACTCAATATAATGTGATACAGCCTTCAAGGAAAGAGTTAATCCCAGATACCAAGTAAAGAAAGAGCTGAAAATGTGCCTGACTTTTCAGAACAGAATAAAAATGAAGGTATTCTTTTCACACAGATGGAGTTGAAAAAAAAAAAACCCTGCTGTTATTTTTTCACAGGACAGGAGAATAAAGTCTGACAAAGCAGTCATTTGATGGGCTAGGGGTCCTGTGGCAAAGGCTGATTAGAGATGATATCTTTGTGTAGATGAAAGGAGCCCACGTCCTTTTCTTCATTCACTTGGCTATCTGCATTGGCACTGAGGCAATAAATCAGACTATGCACAAGGGAGCTCCTGGAGTAATAATCTCTTCCAAAGCAGAGGTCAAGGGCCTTAGTGTGTGACAGTATTACTGTAGTAATGGGGAAAGTGGCATCCACTGTCAAAGTGACATCTTTTTAGCTTAACTAAGACCAAATTAAGTGTGGATATTTTAGTTTTTGTGGAAAAGGCAGTACTTTGAGTGAGAAAAAGGGGTCAGATCCTGGACCAGTATTCTTGCAGTGATGATGTCAGAAGGTAGATTTTGAAAATAAAGAATTGTAATCCAATCCTTTCAGGTCTTAATATGAAAACAGAATGTTTCAGCTGTGAGATAGGAGTTGAAGATGCACTCATGGTCACCAAATAGTCTCCTACTATTTATCTCTCTGAGCAGCTCACAGACACAGCACATGAAGAGGTGATGTCAGAACTAAGATCCATATAAACCCTTTAAAAACATTAATAACATTTCTACACATAAAATTTCACTTACAGTGTTAACACCACATTTTTCATGTTGTGTTTGAGAGATATTGCCATGAAATTAAAGCATGTCTTTTCAGAGCAAAACAGATAAGTCATATCTGCTGGAATCCTGTGATATGTGAATATGTATTTCTGTGTGTAGTGTTCCACAGACTATACAATCTGTTCATTTGCATAAAAATATTTAAAGTGAATTCCAGTTAGGACAAAAGTCTTTAGTTAAACTTTTAGCTTTTCTGTGTGTTACAATAACCATAACTTTGAAACCTTGTTCATAACTGTAGTTTAATTCAAGCTGGACAGCCCTGATTTTACATTTTATTTCCCAAAGATTGTTGCTTCCCAAGCAGAATTATTTTCTGAGCTGCACTAAATATGGTGCCTGTCCACTTCTGTCTTCTTGTTTTACAACAATATGAACAACGGATGTTACCAGCTCTGAAACAAATGGACTTTTGAGTGTTCCCCTATTGCATACGACATCACTTTGCCTCAAGCCTTCAAATCATTGAAGCAAATGTGCACTATGCATAAAAAGCTTTTCATAAAATGTTTAGGAATTTTAGAATAAATCCAAATATAAAGAAATAGATGATTTTTAACATACAGGGTGCTTTTGTGTGCACAAAACAAACTGAAGAATACCCTATTCCCACTTTAATATATCTTAATTGGATTTCTCTAACTCCTTATAGGTAAGAAGAGGTACATCCTTATGCATGTGGTTTTTTTTCATGGCTGTATTCTTTAGACTGACTGTATTCTCTAGACTGACTGTAAAATAGAGTCGTTTTATGATCTATTAAAGGGGTCTCTTGGTTTTGCTGAAAATCGGGGTTGCTTTCAGAAGGTCCTGGTTGCTAAGTCTCATTCTGTGTTTTGTCAGTGCTTTTTGATTGTACATTGGGACAATTGCACGGATTGCCTGTGCAATTGTAATTCTTACCACTTTAAAGAAAATGAAGAGATCTTCCTTCCTGCCATCTGCCTTAAGCAGAGCTGCATATCTGCCTTCAGCTGTACTATGTCTAATTTGGGAACTAGCAAATCTGTCACTTGTCTCCACATCCAAACTAGTGCCAGGAACGTGCTCCACAAGAAAATATTTATTCGTGTGTGTGCTTGTGCATTTTCTGGTGAACATGTCCTTTACTTGATGAAGGAAGATAAAGAGTTACTTGTGTTTCCAACAATGAATTAAGACTATAAGCAGAAAGATTGATGTCTTTCTCCACGAAACAGGAGCTTGAAGGGACACAAGGCTCCTGAAGGAAGCATCTGGATTTGTACTTAACATAGAACAATGTATATTTTTTTGTCAGGTCAGTTTCTTGTCAGAGCACAGCAAAAAGAATCTTCTCTCACTATACTGTGACTTTGGAGAGGGCATGAATTTTTTTGGCTGATGTCTAACTAAAAATTTTGATATGTCTTAGGCATCTAAAATTATATTGCTAATTTTAACGCATTTAATGGTGCTTTGAAAATGATATTTCTACTTTACCTGACAAGGAAATAAGTCTCCTAAAGACTTCTTAGTTACTGCCAAACGCCCTCTGTGGAGCTTGAGAATGCTGAGAGCTATAATATGATATAGTAGTCTTTCCAGTTGCTCCTAAAAGCTAATTGTTTCCTGATAAAAACATTGCCTTACAAGAGTCGTACTCTTCTGAAAAGCTCACCCATACTATGCATTCAAATAAAGCAGGAGATTTGAATAGGAAGCATTTTAAAATTATATTCATGCCCTAGCTACTCGGTTTTGATGTATTTCTTGTAGCTCAGATCCAGGGAAGGGAATTTGCAATGTCTTGTCTAAATGGTTCCTGGGAGCCTCACCAGCCTTACTATTCTGCACATTAAAAGCTGTCTGAAATTTGGAATTCAAAACACTTTCAAATAGTTTTTTGAAAATTTTTGAGGATAAATTTTCACACTTCCCTGCTTCTTTAAGCAGATTCATGGGGTTTTGTATATCAAGATACACTACTGTTACCTGAAGGAAGAGGTTTCTTTAGGTGAAAGTCTCAGCTGTGATTACTATTAAAAAGCTTGTTAGCCTCACAAACCCAATAAATTCATCTTTATATATACAGTAGGAATCTACAAAGTTTTATTTGAGCAAGATTTAAAATTAGTTTGTACAAAACCACAAAATGATATCATGCATTTTATGTAATTAATATTTCAGGCTAAATGCATAAACCACCCAAGAAGCAGGGAGCAGAAATTAGTACCTTCTTTCCAGTAAGTGCTTTCACTGAGGGGTCACCAGACCTCATTCTTTCAAGCACTTCTTAATCACATAAGTCCTAAACTATTTCCAACAGTGTCTGAATTTCAACAGGAACTTTTAGGTCAGGGTATTGCCCCAGCTGCTGGAAATACAGATCTGTCACTTTGAAGGAATTGAACATAGGTAAGTGCTATAAAAAAGGATGGGAAGAAGCATTGTTGTGCTCTCTTGATTCTTACATGATTTAGAAGAAATTCATAATTGCCTCTCCAAGGGATTTTGTCATTATGTTTTATAAACAATAGTCAGGGCTGCAATTCTGAAGCAAACTTTCTAAACTCCAAAGGATGCTGAAAATAATGATTAATACCAAATTCTGGGGTCAAGCGTACAGCTAACTGGATCCGTTGCAATTCTTATCTTCCCAGGACCAGTGTTTTTTTTTTTTTTAATCTAACTCACAGCATTTTGCATCTAAACTAAATCTCTTCACTGACTGCAGTGAGCAGTTGCACTGTTCAGTAGGTTGTACCTCTAAACACTACTCCAAAGGATCTTGGTTAAGTATATAATTATTGCTTTCTCAAAATCACAGTGGATTACATCACACTGCCTCTGGAGCACATTATCTATTTGTTTTAAGACAGTGACTTCCATAAAAAGTTGTCTGTGTTATAACCACAGCAGTACTTACTCACAATGAGAATATGGTATTGCCTGACTGATTGCTATTACCAAGCTCAGGTTCTGTGGAGGATTTTATTACCTGGCAGTTTGATATCAGGACTTCCTACAGCCATTGGTTCCTGCATTAGGACCCTCATCATTGGACATTATTTTCCAAACTTTTTTCTAATTTCTGTCTTCCTAGGCTCCAGCCAAAAAGCTCACTGTCCTGAAAGCTGGATTACAGTACCCCACCTGTAACTCTCCAGAAAAAAATTAGAATTGAATCCATGAAAAGCAATGATTTCCGCCTTCATGGAAACAAAACAGCAGCTTCAGCAGTATTAATTTTAGAAAGGAATGAGGAATAAAAAAGACTGGATAGAGAATATTTTCCCCCCTCTTATTCTTTCTTTCCTCAGAGTTCAGTTTAAAAAAATATTTACCATGTAAACTTTTTCACTTGGGAAGTTGTTTTACATTTTGAATACAGGGGCTTAGTCCTTGGAAAGTCTATCTGGATCATATTTTTGTGTCTATTAGATCTTTTCTCCTTATTTCCTTTGTGTTGAAAATCTAGCCTTATTTTAAAGAAAAGATTGGTTATTGTTCAAATGAAGATTGGTGGACATATGAATTATTATTTTTCATAAATGATAAGCAAGAGAATGTGACCATGCTTCTTCTCATCCCTTTTTATACCACTTTCCCATGTCCAATTTACTCTCAGTGACAGATCTATATTACAAAGCAAATCGTCTACCTGAAACTCACCATTTTTCTTTTCTTGTATCTTTCTGTTTGTATCCTGTTCTATTCCCTTTCACGATCTCATTTTTTCTTCAACTAAGAAGTTTAAAGGTGTAAAAAAACCTGCCTGGAGGAGACTTTGTCCCATTCTTCCATGCCAACAGAGAAAGCACCAACTTCAACGGAGTTGATGTTTTCACATCTTACAGTCTTGATTGCTTCATTTTATGCCATACTGCAGAAAAGAAAATTTTTATCTCTACTAGCTGGCCCAAGAGTGCTGCTCATCTTTAAAAAGAGTTTTGCAGAACTTTCTCATTAAGCAACTGTTGCACTGTGCTGTCAGTACTACTTCTCAGAAGACCCTGGCAATTCTCTCTTCAGCGCAAATGGGATAAGGTTTCTTCATTTTCTGGAAATCTCTTTCTACATCTCAGAATATTTGGATCCCTTTTTAGCCCTGCTCTCAAAATGAATGCCAGTAAGAGAGCTTGGCTCTTGCTTTAAGCTTGCCACACTAAAGCTGTGGTACATGACTATTGTCTGAGAAGAGATCTCAGATACTTGGTATCTGAAAAAAATTCTGTAATAACTGGGAAGTGTCTGACACACAGGGAAGCCTACCACAAAACCCAGTAGAGTGCTCCCTAAAAGTGGGAAGTTATTCTTGAATTTGACTTGTTCTGCATAAGTTCTTCTTGTAATGGTGCAACAGCCTAGCAAATAATTTTTCAAGACCTATATGTACAAAATGCACGCTATACCACTCACTGGTTTATCCCTATAATCAATGAAGAATTATAGAGGCAGAACTGCAGGAGCATATATCAGGCCTTGCTAGTAGCCCAGTACCATCCTGCAAAATGTTTTTCAGGCTTTCATTAATCACTCCTGTGCAAATTATAAAAAGTAACATTTTCTTGGTAGAATTTATCTTATCTTTCTCCATTTTATTTTAATAATAATATGGATCTGGACTGTTTCTATAGCAAGTAGTGTAGAGATGCTAATCATGGCTATTCATCCAGAGGTTATGGTAGATAATCAGAAAAATGCTGATGAAGCATCTTCTGATATTACTTGAACTTTTATTCAGTAGATTTTATAATCCTATTCACAGCAGTTACTGAATAAATTACTTTCATGGTTTTAAGAGTGCACTGATGCTGGATGTTAATTCATGCTTATTGCAGGAAATTGTAAAATATCTTCTTGATAAAGTGACCAAAGAGAAGGAGTGAATAATTTTTGAGTTTGGTGAAGTGCTGATCAAACAAAGCATTGATTCTTTTTACAGCAATTTTTTTGTGAAATACAAATTAACAGTGTGAAAAGTTCAGAATATATATCTTTGTGAATAATAAAGAGGAGGTATTCTACTTTACTGTTGATGATCTGATGAGAAAAATAAATCTTCATAACAGACATATTTGGGAACTATAGTTCAAAAGGACAGAAGCTTGGGGAAGGGAAATTAATCATAGGTACATGTAAACATTTTTAATAGGACATTTTATTTTGTCTTCTAAAATAAAAAACTGAAATCAATTTTGTAAACATCTCATTATTTGGACGAATCCTGTGGTGTTAAGAAGAGCAGCTGTAATGCCATTTTCTACACCACTCCCAGGATCTGGGAAGAGAACTTAAGTTAGTATATCTTTATATCAGCATACATTATTATTCTTTTCTGGTTCTGAATTTATTTTTTCCCCCCAAAAAATACTCCTATACTTCTGTTGTTTAGGTATCTTTAGGTACCTTTTTCTTCAAGCTCATACTAGTCTCAAACTCCATTGCCTAGTATGGATTCAATTTTCCTTGCAGGAAGGAAGGCTCCTAAAAGAAGGAAGAGTAAAATAGATGTAAATGGAATTCTTATTTTTAAAATATTTTTGATGCAGTATTACAATTGATAAGAGGGTTCTTTTTCTAGATCTTTCAAGGGAAAACTCAGGGACAAATTTTGGAAACTTTTGCCTATTCATTGCAATTCAGAAAGCTGTTATTCATGAAGAGCAAGAAAAGCCTTTTCCGAAAACTTCCTCTGTTGTTGGCTCACTACTGTCTGCCTACAGTTAAAACAACAGTGAACTGGAAAGAAGGATGTTCCTTCTTGGTTGCAGAAATATAAATTTACACTTGCTTGGCTAGTGCTTTCTTCCTGAATGAATTCAGTGCTTCCATTGCTGCAAGCCTTGATGTAGTTATGGTAATGATTTGAATATCAGACTCCTTCTACCTCCTTTTACCTCATGCTGCAGACTCAGGGAAATCCTACGCATGCTAAAAATCAGAAGGCTCCTTTTTGTTCTACTTTGGGTTACTATATGATAAAAATGAAGATTTTTAATGAGAATTTCACCATTAAATCATATCTCCTTCCAGTGATAGGCATGGTTAAGTTCTTACTCTTAGTGAAGCAAATTTAAGCCACCAAGTACTTTGGAAAATTGCTTTACAAATGACCTAACACATTATTGTATTCACCCACTTAATACTCTGAAAATATAGTAGCAATAGTTTAGATCTAAATTTTTTCACATTTTTAAAGACCTACTCATTTATTGAAATCTTAATGAAATTTGACAGCTATTTACTTTTGAAAAGTGTTCCAAACCCGTTTCTCAGTGCTGTCTCCTGACAAGGAACAAATAATATTTTCTTCTATTTTTTCCTGATTTATTGACTGTCATAATAAATAGATGGACAGAAAATTTCAATGTTATGTACTTTCATGATTGTAAATGTTGCAGAAAATCTAGAACCAAAAATCACTGAACAAAATGTTTGAAATTAAGAATAAAAATACTGTGGTGCAGCTCTAACAACTTCTGCATCTCACATGGCCTTGTGCTCAGCTAACCCATGCTCAGAGCTAGGTATTTTTCAAACTATCTGGGAGGCTTTGCCCTGTGGTCTTAACATGACAGGCAAACACCACATATTTGTGTTTCTGTAAATTGTTCTTGCTTCTCAAAATCAGGTTTGCATCACAGAACCACAGAATCACATAATGGGTCAGGTCTGAAGGGATCTCAGTGGGTCATCTGATCCAATCCCCCTACTGAAGCAGGGTCATCCCAGAGCACATGGCACAGGATTGTATCCTGATGGCTCTCAAATATCTCCAGTGAGGGAGACTCCTCTCTGGGCAACCTGTTCCAGTGCTTGGACACCTGCACCATAAATTTCTTCATTATACTCAAGTGAAACTTTCTGTGCATCACTTTTTGCTCATTGCCTCTTGTCCTATTGCTTGGCACAGCTGAAAAGAGCCTGGTTCCATCCTTTTGTCACCCTTCCAGATGCTTATGGACATATTCACTTGTCTTTTCCTCTTGAGGCTGAACAGCTCACTCATCCTTTTCTTTTAAAATGTTCCTGTCCCTAGACCATCTTTGTTGCTCTCTACTCAGCTTGCTCCAGGAGCTCCACATCTCTCTTGTCCTGAGAGCCCACAATTGGACAACACTCCTGATGTGCCTCACCAGGGCTGAGGAGAGGGGCAGGACCATCTCCCCTGACCTGCTGGCAATGCCCTTCCTAATGCATCCCAGGTCTGCAGTGTACCAAATTAGTATCTAATTATAAATATGTGTAATAATACAGGAAGAAAATAAGATTTCTGTGTTGAGAATTGCTTTCCCTACGGGAGTTTTAACTCCTTAGTGAGGACTGAAATATTTACCTGCTGGTATCATAATAGCTTATGATATTCTTTTCTACAGCAGATGTTTTTTAAAAATCTCACTAGCCTGATCCTTTATAAACACGATTTAAAATTGTTAAATTGTTTTAAAAAAGATGCTGATTTCAAGCCAAATTTCAAAAACTGTAAATACATACAGCAAAAAAACCCCAAAAGTAGAAAAAAATTTATTCTGTCTAAAAACTCATTCAAGTCCTCTCAGTTTCATCTGCAGACTCCTTAAAAATCTGCAGTGTTGCCATGAAAAGTTATCTATTTAAAGACTAAAGAGTAAATACTCTGGTAACTAGAAATGGAAAGAAGCAATAAAAGAGACACTCAACATTTTTTTAAAAACCAACAAAAAGTTTTTCTTCAGCATGTCCTGCCAGTATTTTTGTACTTTTCAACTGAATCTATTTGTAGCTCTGAAAATCTGTCAAAATAGCAGTCTGGAAATAACTGCCTTTCCTTACTAATTAGTGTGACATACCATGCGTGGTGATACTCACAGATATTCACAGAGCCACACCTAAAGTTTTATAAAGACATCCCAGTTCTCTGGTCAACATTTTTCAAGCATTAGACTGGTTTGAAACCATGTTCTGAACACACGGAGATCCTGCCTTCAATGGATCACATAACAGCTGGAGCTTTGTAGAAGACATGCATAATGTGGATTGAGTAACTCGAATTACTGATATAATTATGACTGTCTTATGATGTATAATTATCTGCACAAAGAGCCCATATAATACAATAACTCTGTCCAAGGGGCTCCAGCTTGTCTTTAATGTGACAATAATGTGAAGTACTTTACTTTTATGAAGCTCTTTCTAAACACTAACTAATTAATCCTTACAACACTCTTGTGAAGTGCATTTGTAAAGAGCCTTGAGCTTAAATTGTGAGCAATTAGGGTTAGGGTTAGGGTTACATTTTTTGTAATATTATCTCACATTTCACTGTGTGTTCTTGAAGGCTTTCATTTGAAAGGACTGTATATAAAAATATATTTTTAATATTAACAAAAAGCAATTTAAAAAAGTATTTTGCCATCTTTGTATAGAAAAAGGAAATTCTGAAACCAAACATTTTGGCCTGAAGTAGCTTGCATTCACTTGTTAGGTTGGAACAATGTATGAAGAGCACAACAGATCTTTAGCAGAATACAAAATATATTCATGTAAAAAATTGAGGATAGTAGCCAAAATCTTCTGGGCAAAGAATTGGGTCATAAACCTACAGGGATTGGCTACCCTGAGGAAGAGAAATTGCTCTGAGATTTTTGATAGTTTTGGTTTTAAGCTTCAGTAGCAGAAAAGTTTCTAAAGAAAGGGAGGAGAAGAGTGTGCCCTGCAACACTGGCTTGCTTTTCATTAAAGAAGGATAAGGGTATATTCTGATTAGCTGGAGAAATAATTAAAGGAATTCTGTTTTCTCAGAGGTCACAAGATCAGACTTTTATATGATCCCAAATGCAATCACTGAACAAAACCATTAGATTTCTTATTCAGGGAAAATACATGAATGCTATAGCTGGTGATGCAATCATATGGATTACACTCTACATTGTTTTTATTGTCTTCCTCGAAATTTTGTGAATGTTATTTATTTTCTTACCAGCAGGAGGGAAAAATAACTTAATATAGTCAACAGCTAGTCAAAGGTCCCTTTTGAAGACCTTAGTAGCTTTCTAAAGCCTTACTATGAATCACAGTGAAGGAAAAAATTCAATTTGCATTGGAGAAAGGGGTATTTTAATTAATTTTATTTTCAATTGACCCTTTCACTTTATAGATTTTAGTGCTTTCACCATGAAATAAATTTTATTTAATCTAAGCATAAGGACTCTTAATTATATCGGAAGAGTTCTTAATTATGCCATTTCCAATAATAGTGGAACTTCTTTTTGTGTGAGACTAATCAAAGGTAAAAGAAGTCAGAGTGTACTTTGGAATGAAATTTGAATGCTTTTGTGCTCTGGTGATTTCACACCAAGCAAACAGTCCTCAAAGAACTCTTGATGGTCTTTCTTGTTACAATTTTAAGGTCTGAAAATTTCTTTTTATACCAGGTGAATGTTAATTATGTCTACTTATTAATCTCTAATCACACCTACTGTGTTCCTGTACAAGCTCAGAAGGGATGAGGAGACATAGGTATTAACCATGATCAACCACTTGAATTACCCAGTGCTTCCCCTAAAAGGCAGCTACCAAAAATAAATATTTTTTCAGATAGTCTACATCATAATCTTGTTTTTGTCAATTTTTTTGATGTCCTGAGGTGGAGACTGTGCTGGTTTGGGGTGGGGTAGGATTCATTATCTTCATGGTCACTAGTATGGATCTGTGTTTTAGATGTATGCTAAGCCAGTGGTAAAAATACAGGGATATTTTCATTACTGCTGAGCGGGGCTTGCATGGTATTGAAGCCATTTCTGCTCCTCACCAGCAAGAAGGCAGGGCCTGCACAAAAATTTGGGAGGGGACACAAATAGGACAGGTGACCCCAAATGACCCAAGGTATATTCCAGACTGTATGAAGTGATTCTCAGTATATAATGCTGAGGGCTGAAGAAGGAATGGGAGGCATTTGGGGTGGTGGGGTTGGTTTTCCCAAGCCAGCCGACACGTGGTAAAGCACTGCTTTCCTGGACATGGCTGAGCACATGCCTGCCCACGGGAAGAGGTGCAGACACTTGTAAGGTTTTGTTTGCATGCAAGGCTTTTGTTTTCCTCATTAAACTGCCTTAAACCAAACCCAGGAGTTTTCTCACTTTTGCCTTTCTGATTCCCTCCCCCATTCTGACATGGGGGGAGTGAGTGAATGTCTGAGTGAGGCTCAGTTGCCATGGGGTTAGACCTTGACAAGGTCAGTGCATGTTGTTATAGAAGTTGACAAGAGACATGTAAAAACATTTTCAGAAATAAAAAAACTTAACACCTTATTAAGCAAACACGCACAGAAAATACTTTTCTCTCTACTGGTATTTGGTTTTAAATGAAATGCCAGAAGTCAGACTGTACAGACAATTAGGATGAAATGCTCACCCCCTGTAAAGCTACCAGCAGAATTACTCCTAATTTTCTTTGAGGCAAAGCTATATGCTATGTAGCTTTCTTAGATAAACACAGGGTATATTCACACAAAAATTTGAGATTTCAGGTCTTAAAGGTGCTTTAAAGAAATTTAATTTTCCCTGTAATATTCTAGTTTTTTTCTTAGGGGCATGCTTATATTGCCTTCCAATGTGCTGTTTCACCTTGGTAAGTTTTATTATTTAAGAGTGCAAATCAGTTCTTATATGTTTCAATAAATCTTGTTCTTATTTCAATTAATAAAAGAATATATATAAATTAAATAAATCTGTGGTTCAAGCATAGCATATATAATATCTCACAGAGTTCTACAACATCCTGCTTTTTTTACACAGAGAAAATATCACAGCTTCCTTTGAGACAGGGATAGGCATAGTAGATTCACAAAATTTAAAGCTCCTAATTAAAACTTAGAATTGAACCAGGGACTACAGAATTCTTGAAGCATCCATAGCCATGTCCAAATCCTTTTCATATGATTTTCCTTACAAAAAAAACCAAAAAAACAAAAAAACAAAAAAACCAGCTGGTATCACTTCTGTTCTTAGGCTTCTATCCTTCTGTAACTATGCACCTATCAGTAAATTCAACACTTTTTCTGGAAAAGGTGGATGGATTAGGCTAAAGTAATATATTTTTCTTTCTGAATGAAAATGTAATGACAAATGTTTGAGAATATGTGTCTTTCTGGATGCAGTCATACCAGTGTTTTTGTGGTTTTATGTCAAAGTTACATTTCTAACAAACACTTTACTGGTGTTTCGAATTACCTTTCAAATAATTCACAACTCAAAAAAATATAAATTTATACAAATTTAGATTGTGTTCTAAATGTAGGATTGTATAACCAACAATATTTGCACCTTGTTAAACAAACATAAACAGTACTTGGGTCTGGGTAGCTTCTTTTAGCCAACCTGCAAGGATTATCTTCTTGCAGAAAGGGAATTGGCTTGGCCACTGAGGAGTCCCAAACCAACAGCAAAATAATTTTTAAGTGTTGGAAAAGAAGAACCTTGCAAGTTGTGACATTTTGAAATAATCTGCAGGTTATAGACATATAAAATCTTCAGGTTACAGTGATCATGGAGTGTATATGCCTTACTGTTTCTATGAATTTGGGATGAACAAAATAAAATCTCCCTTATAAAGTGGAAACACTGTTGCACCCATGAGGATTTGGGATTTACATATTCTTATCACTCAGCCTACAATAATATACTCTAAACAGGCTGGTTAATTAGCTGGGGGAAAAAACAATTTCTTCCTCTTCCGGTAATGCTTAGAATCATTGAATTAGATTTAGACAAATTGTCTATAACTGATTTCTTCATGCTGGGTTTTTTTTATTTTAACGTGCATTAGGAGTGTCAGAAGAAATGCCTCTGGTAACTTATGTAACTTACAAAGCCTCGAACGTGAAGCCACAGATTTAATTCAAATATGCAAAAGATCTGAATTCTAGAAAAAAGGAGATTTTTCTTGAGATCTGCAGGTAGTTTTTACTAAAAGAGAAAGTTCTTAAACTAAATTCAACACCAGTAGAAGTTTAATTAATTTTACATTATTTGGTGGTGCTAGGCTTGACTATTTGATATAGCTTTTCCACAATTAATTCTACATATCCATGAAACACAACATGCTTATTAAAGCTAGGCTTGAAAAGTAACCCTGGTCAGTCCTGCTGGAGCAGGACAAAGGTATAAAAGAAAAAATTCTGTAAAAGGGCTGTAAAATGTTCTTAAAAATGAATAATTGCAGTACAACTGGTACAAAAGAAGGTGAAAATATCCTACAGGAAAAATGGGGAGTCTTGTAGGTGAGAATTATACAAATGGAGTATCATAATTAAAAGGTCATATATTCAATGACTGATACGAATTTCTGTAATAAAGTCATGGCTAGCTAGCAGAAAATGTCAAAGGAACATTAAAAGATGACTGTAACTGATTTGTCTATGTGAGACTATGACCTATTGCTATGCACAGGCTGTGGAAAAGGTAGATAGGGATATTTCCCCTCATTCTGCCTATGCAGCTGTTCTGAGGCATAACACTAACTTCAAAAGTGGTGCAAGGAGCTTATTGAGAAAATCCTATGAAAAGCTGGTCACAACACTTAAAGAAAGACTGAACTCTCAAGGAACTGCTTTTAAAATGCACTAGAATGATGCTTCGTGGCATGGAGGGAAAAAACTAAAAAGGCCCAGTTGGCTTATCTTGGTAAAAGGCTGAGTAAGTGTATGGGCATTGTCTCTAATCAATATATCAGGGACCAGCTTTAGAAAGGTTAAAAAAAAAAATCGGCAACAGAAAACATGAACAAAAGAGGACTGCAGGACATAGCCTGTGTAAGTTATAATGTTTCCTCCCACAACTAAGATTTGTGATTATTTTCTGATATATTCACACAAAAAATTCTAACTTGCAGTGCAATGACCAGGTTGTTCTATGGTAACATACACTTATGGGTTAGAAAATTCATGTAGCTCACCAGGAATTGACACAACTCTCAAAAGACCAGAGATAAGCAATTTTATCCTGTTACCTATTCCCTCTATGTTTCAAATCAAAGATAGCAGATGACCCAGCTAAATATGGAAAATTTAAATACCGAGTAAACATCCTAATAAATTGCCTGCCAGCAACCATTTAAAAAATTATTGCGCTTGGAAACACTGAAATCACCTATGTTGTCAAGAAAGCAAAATTCATTCATAAATGATTTATCAAATCTTAATCTATCACATATATTATAGATATTAAATAATTTTTCTGGGATTTACATATTTATATATTATACACACTTTTAGCTGATGGAATTCCATCATTTCAAAAAGATGGTAATTACTTAAAATCCACATTAGAGTAGTATTAATGTAGAAAAAAAATAGGACTCTTTAGGACCAGCAGTAAATTCATTCCTAAAGGAGCCAATGGGCAGAAAGCCTAGTATTTCACATTTCTGTAGTAAACACCGTAATGAGGTCCCAGTTCAGGACAAATATTTATAGAACTGCCTTACACACTTGCTAATCCCTTCCCCCATAATAGTCACAGCACAGCTCTTCATGTATAATGGATGGCTTTGCAAATGTGGATGAAATTCTTATGTCTGCATGTGAGAGACAATAGCTTTCAGAAGACTGTTAAATGATAGACGAGACCTGAAACCATCATGAATAAAATAAAAATTAGTAATGTATTCATTCGGTTTGAATATTTATTTTGATACCAGTTTATATCAGAAAAAAATATTACAATCCTCTTTCCCAAAAAATATCTTGAGTAGAGAATAGACTACTATGCCTTTCTTTACTTACAGAGTTCTCTGTGCAAAATAAGGTGTTTAATAGAAAACAAAAAGCCTGGTTTTGTCCAAAAGCTTTTTAGCTTATTCTGGCTTGTACCTGAGTGGCTGCTTTTATTTCTTTGCTGTCAATGCATTTTTAATGTTTTTAAATTGCCTTGTTCTTACTGACTTGGGCTGAAATTCTGCTGGCACCATCTGTGAAAGGTTGCCAAATAGTGGTTAATTTGCCACTGCTGATTTCCCAGTGGAAGAGACAGGTTTTCCCAAAGTAACTTTATGCATGTAAAAGCAAGAGGGCAGGAAAATCAGGAAAGTGGGCAATTCAGCAGAGCGAACTAAGTGGAGTAAAGTGAAGAAATAGATATTTTTGATGTAGGTGCAATAATTTTCTGCCAAGAAAGCAGAGACACTTCCATCTCCTCAGTCTATTCCTATCACAGTTCCAAAGGATGAGAGCAATAACTGTCTCATATCTATGGCAATACCTGTTATTTGCCGTACATGGCCACGAAACAGCTGATTGTAATTGATTCTAAATCTTCCTAAAAATATTTTTTTTTAACTGGAGCTAATTCTCCAATCTTCCTCTGAGATTTGATGCCAGAAAATTATTTCTTAAATCTTAGGGCTGTAAGGGGACAGAGATCTCGTTAGATCCCATTGGCCACATAATATTAAATTTTGTCCATATAACCAGTAGGAAGCCTAAATATTTTAGACTAAGCTCCTGAAACTGACTTGTGAATCAGAACCAGGGTATGCAACTTGAAGATCTGCTTCCAGCAGGGAACTGATTAGGCAAGATAAACACAACTGTACAGAAAAGAAAATCATATCCCACACTGAAACAGGATATTTCAAGGTAACAAAAAAATATGGCAATTAATAGGAATCCAAGTATGCAGATAACTTTAGTTGAGGAGGTAAGGAAAGCCCTTTCTCCTGCCTTATTTCATAAAGACTCATATTCAGAATTTTCTCCGAAACACCTGATGATGTATAGCTTCTTTCAGCCCCCACTGATTCCTGTAAGATTTTGTGCATTTAAGAATTCAAAGAGGGTGTGGTGGGTTGACCCAGCTATCAACCAGACACCAACACAACCTCTCACAAAATCCCAGACTGGCTGAGGATAGAGAAGACCTATGGAAGAAACCTGGTACAAATGCTCTGCTCAAGCAGGACCACCTACAGCCAGTTTCCCGGGATGGCTATTAAATATGTCTGAGAAGGGAGATCCTAGAACTTCTCTGGGTAAAGTGTGCTAGTGCTCAGTCACCCTCACAAATAAAAAGAGTTAACTAACTTTTAGAGAGAACCTCATTTAGGAGGTTTTAGTTTATGTCCATTGCAGCTTGCCCACAGTGCTTGGGCACTGCTGAAAAGAGCCTAGCTCCCTCTTCTTTACACCTTTCCTCCAGATATTTACATACATTGATAAGATTCCTTACTGAACCTTGTCTTCTCCAGGCTGAATAGCCCCTGCTCTCTCATCTTTTCCTTATAGGAGAGATGCTCCAATCTCTTGGCCATCTCAGGGGCCACCTTTGCTGGACTATCTATAGTATCACCAGGTCTCTGAACACTGGGTAGTCCAAAACTGACTGAGATCACACTCATTTCCATTTGCTCTGGAATGGGGAAAAAAGAGAAAGAAGGCAAGAAATCTCATTGATCAATTAGAGTGAAACAAAGGACGTACACCTGAGCAAAGAATGAAAAAAAAGGCACTTTTCTCTGCTTCTTATTAACAGGCAGTTCTCCAGTCACATCTGGGAAAGAAAGACCTCAGTATTGACAATAGTTACCTGGAAAGAAACTGCAACCACACCTGTACCCCCCCGTCCCATCCTTTCCTTGAACTTTTATTGTGAGGGATGACATCATATGAAATGGGATGGGATGGGATGGGATGGGATGGGATGGGATGGGATGGGATGGGATGGGATGGGATGGGATGGGATGGGATGGGATGGGATGGGATGGAATGGGATGGAATGGGACGGGGTAGTGGAAGATAGCCCTTTGGTCACTTTGGGTCCCAGTTTTGTCTCTTCTAGCCTTTCCCACTCCCAGCCTACTCATGTGGAGGGCAGTGTGGCAGAAAGGGAAGACCTCGATGCTGCACGAGCGCAGTTCAGCAACAGCCAGAGCTCTTAACTGGTGTATTTTCAGCACTGTTTTAGGCACAAAGCCAAAATACAGCTGCCTATGGGCTTCTCTGAAGGACATTAACGCTACCCAACCGAACCCAGGATCAGTTGTAAATGGAGAGACTTTTTACATGATCATTATTGAAACAAAAGCATGAAATGAGTGAAGATGAACAAGAGAAGGGGGAGATATAACATGTTTTTTACATTAATAAGTGCATTTTTCCTTAATATAAATCTGAATTCTGTGGGGTTGAGAACATTCTAGAATCAGACCTGATTGCAGCATGGAAAAAGGCACAAACATCTACAAAAGATCTAGTAGATCCTGAGAAAACTTACCAAAAAATTTTTCCTCCGAAGTCCTGCTTTTCATTCTGACCTTCACTTACCTATCTGATCTCAAAATCAAATAAGCTTATTAAAGTGTTTGCTCACACAAACACTATTCTCCTGGTATTTATGCTTGATTAGATATGACTGGGTAAGCTCACAAATAAAAATCTAGCTTCATGTTTACCTATTGCTGCTGGGAGCCTAAAAGTTCTTGACTCAAACACAGCCTCTAGAAGTAGACATTTCAGTAGCAATCACAGGGAAATTTTGCAAACTGACCAGCCAGTTTTTTCCTTTTCACCCAAATTCTGATGACTAAGGGCAAGCCCATCTAAGTCTCATCAAGAAACAGATGCAGACTGAATCATCAACCCCATACTGATGCCACTGCATTTCCTTTTGCTTTTTTTTTTCCTCCGTTTTTGTTCTTCTAAAGTCCTTTCTTCTAAGCTCAAAGTGTTTCTTTTACGGAGCATTGTGACATGGCACTCCTAGGAAGTGCACTTGTTATTCTTACCTAAAAAGTGCATTTCTGATTGCGCTTTACAATGAATAGCTGCTTTAATGTCACAATTTATATAAGAACGATTCAGCAGCACACATTAAGACAGGTCTTTAAACTAAACTGAATCAATGTGTGATTCAGAAATTTAGAACCAATTACAGCCTCTCTATATTAAAATCTGGTGCTTGGTCATTAAATGAAATATTTTAGTCTGACAGAATTGATGGAAAAATCTGTTATGAGCTGTGTATCATCTCATTTGTGACAGACTTATTTTCCATACCAGAAAAGTCTTGGCTTGTAGATTATGGAATTCTTAATTCAGGAAACCTGAATGGAGAAGTGTCAAATATGAATTTCTGTTTATGATTAATGAAAGAAAATTATGTTGAATAAAATTAACTATCAGTTTTAAGGACAAAAATATGAGCCCATTACAAATATAAAAGCTTGCATTTTGTGAAACAGATTTCAGTGTTATATGAGAAACTGTAAAAAAATTAGTGATCCTATAACTGAAGGCTCTGCCATCAGCAGAGCAGACAAAGAGGCCAAAATATATTGATTTAAATTCCTATATTTTATTAACTGTATTTTCAAAAGTCATTTATATGTATTTTGCATTTGTTTATGTTTAAGTGTTAAATATTTTATTTTTCCATACCTTTTGTCTATTACAGCACCAACTTTATAGCTACAATAATGATCACTTTGGGGACTGTTGTAGATCCAAAATTACTAAATCAGGGAAACTACAATAACGTTATTAAAACACATGCAATTGACATTTGTTCATTTCCTTTTTTTCTCCCATTTATATATTTTGTAGGTATGTTTAATTTGAAATGTCTAAATCTTTTGAAAACCACATAAATTCAAATAATTTTCCACATCTTGCTTTCCTTTTTCTGGTTCTTATAAAGAATGAAGTTAAACTTTTATCTCTAAAATTAGCCTTGAACTAAAAATATTTCTTACAACTAGTGGCAAATTGTAAAAGTCAGAACTTCATTAGATGAAAAGTATCAGTACAAAAGAGACAACAATTGTGCAGTCAGTAATTCATAAGGTTGTTGTCTATTATTTATTAGGTAATGTAAGAATAACAGTGGAGGGAGACAGAAATGAAAGCAAAATACTAGATTTCTCAAGTGAAGAGAAAATTTTTCAGTTTCTGCTCAGTGCAGCACTGTTCTTTAGCTAAAAACTGTTAAAGAAACTTCCTCACAATAAATAACTGCCACTGTTAAAAGCTCTCTCTGATGCTGGAGATTTGGGTGAGGTAAATGCTCCTCTGACTCAGTACAAAGACAAAAGACAAAAGACACTTGAGTCAAACCTCTCCCTTTAATAATTCAAAGGTGTTCTCTTTTACTTAGAAACAGCTCTTTTCTTTTTTAAAATCCATCATACAGGTAATGTTAAAGCTGTTTCTGTAAATATTGAAGCTTTCTATGGAAGGTTATGTAACTCTTTTCCTGTTACTACTGTGAAATACTCATAAACAACTATTGCTACATATAGAATGAAACACTGTGTTTCCCATATAGATTCATTTATTTAGGAAGAATTCAAAATGGTACTTATTGAGACTATTACAGGTAGATATGATTTATTCTGTTTTGATGGTAGTCTGCATCAATTCCTTCATGTAGGTCTAATAAATACCTCTGTCTGGAAGGTCTGACACAATGCGAGGGAGAATAATGAAACTGCATGTGGGAGCATGAGATCATTGCTCATAAAGTGAAATTTGCCTGCTTATGGAATGAAAATAAACATGTAAGATTGGGTACCTATCTTTTTGTTTACATCAATCAAGCTCTCAAACAACCAAACTCATATTTAATTGGAAATAATATGGATAGATAGTGGATGATAGTAATTACATACTGTCATAAGCTTACAGTTGCACTCAAGTAGGATATGACATGCAATTGATATTTTGTAGATATATTTTGCCACCTCTGTGAAAAATTTGAAGGTTTGGTTCATTTTCAAACACTGGTCTTTACATGGTGGCCTCTGTGTTTGTGGAGTTGTGACCATTACACAACTCTGATATTGGTAGGCCAGTTTAAGTATCAAAATATCAGTCTATAAATTCTGAATGTGGTAGGCATTCCTTTTTTCCTTTTTATTTCCTCTGGTTTTCATTTATTACCTTTCTTTTAAATTTTGCAGTAATAATACTATGTAGAAAGATTTCCTTTGAGGCTACCAAATGGCAAGCATCTATCTTGCAACTCAAAATTATCCCAACTGTTGTTCTTGATACCTTGTGTCCCTCAGGGGTCTGTATTGGCACCAGTGATATTTAATATCTTCATTAATGACATAGACAGAGGGATTGAGTGCACCCTCAAAAAATTTGCCAATGACACCAAGCTAAATAGTGCAGATGACACTCCTGAAGGATGCCATCCAAAGGGACCTGGACAGGCTCGAGACGTAGACCTTCGGGAATTTCATACAGTTTAAAAAAACCAAATACAGAGTCCTGCACCTGAGCTGGGACAAACCCCAGTATCAACAGGGGCTGGGGTCTGGGGGATGAACAGATCCAGAGCAGCCCTGACAGGGAGGATTTGGTGATGCTTGTGGTTGAGAGGCTGGACATGACCCTGCCATGAGCACTCACAGCCCAGGAGCCAAAGGTGTCCTGGGCTGCATCCAGAGCCCCGTGGGCAGCAGGGGAGGGAGGGGATTCAGCCCCTCTGCTCTGCTCTGCTCTGCTCTGCTCTGCTCTGCTCTGGTGAGAGCCCACCTGCAGTGCTGCAGCCAGCTCTGGGGGCCCAGCACAGGAAGAACATGGAGCTGTTAGAGGAGGGCCACCAAGCTGATGAGAGAGATGGAGCACCTCTCCTATGAGAAAAGGCTGGGAGACGTGCGATTGTTCAGCCTGGAAAAGAAAAGGCTTCAAGGTGACCTTATTGTGACCTTTCAGTACCTGAAAGGGAGCTTACAGGAAAGAGGGGGTGAGACAATTCACAAGAGCATGTAGCGACAGGTCAGGGGAGAATGGTGTCAGACTGAAAGAGGATAGGTTTAGATTTTTTCCCTGTGAGGGTGGTGAGGCACTGAAACTTGTTGCCCAGAGAAGTTGTGGAAGCCCCATCCCTGGAAGAGTCCAAGGCTAGGTTGGATGGGGCTCTGAGAAACCTGGTATAGTTGACAGTTCCTGCCCATGGCAGGGGGATTGGAACTAGATGATCTTCACTGTTCCCTTTCAACCCAAACCATTCTACAGTTCTGTGATTTGGCAGTCACATGACATTTTAAAAGACGTGTCAATGTGAAATGCAGTTTCTCTTTGCTACTTTTCCTGTTCAAGACTAGCAGTTAATGTTACAAAAGCAATAAATTAAAACATATCTATATATAAAAATGCCCAAAAATGGAGGAGAAATATTAAGTTCAATGTCTGTACTGCAGCTGAGGAGTAGAGATTTCCTTTTAAAATTTCTAAGTTGTATATATATGGGAAATAAACTCTCTGCATTCATTTGTGGGGTATGGAAAGATGAGTTTGAGAATTCAGAGTCAACTATTTACACTGTTGCTCCTCACATGAGGGTTTTTTCATGCTTGAGCTCCTGTTTTAATTTGGGTTTAGGAAAAGGTACCAAATTAATTAAGCAGCAGCATAATGGATCCCTTGAAGACAGAGGATAGGTTGAATACTTCCATAGCAGTCATTCCTAGGACAGCAATTGATGCTAATGAACTTTGAGCTAAAGAAAACTGATAAATACCATGGCAAAGTAATTTCTTTCCACTAGGGAATTATTTACACCTCCTGTCTGCTCTGTGACAATCGGAGAAGTAAAAAAAGGAAAAGGAAAAGGAAAATACAAATACTGAAATTTCTCACATGTTTTTCTTACAAGTTCTTTTTCTGGAATATAAGTAACTATCCCAGGATATACTGTTATATATCCAGGATTCCTGCCCACTTCTTATAGTAGTTAATAGGAAAAAGTGAGAGTTGTATTTATAATTTTCTCAGATCCTTACAAGAGCTTTTGAACTTTTAGAACTCAAATATTAGAGACCATCCTATGCAAAAGGATGAAATTTCAAAATCTACCAGCAGATTATTAATAGCAACAGACTAATTAGAGATATAACAATAAATATCTTTTTATTAGGCCATATTAACTGTTAGCATTGAGAAGTCACCAGGTGAAAGAGTCTCTGACAAAATCTTTTGTATTTTTCTGAAGTGATTCTTCTATATTTTAAAATTAATCTGATGGAGATTAAGAAGACTCAGGTTAAACATGTAAGTGAACAGTTTCTCTGTCTTTGTAGTGAGGATATCATTGGGTCTTCTACAAAATTACCAGAACTTTTCTGCCCTTAGAATATGTTTAGGTAGCCTATTCTCCAGAATTCAGCTGATTTCAGTTATCACATTCAGTGTCAAGCTTTCTTGCTAGTTTTCACCAAAGCAATTTTTACATTACATATTTAATTTACTTTGAAGCCTGGCTGGGCTAATACAATGTTTGGTATTAATGGTTAGAGGCTCCGTCTCCCATTAATCTTATGAATTAATTATTTCAAGTCTTCTGCTCACACTTAATACACACAGAAAGGTAAGAATGCTTTTTGAACCACAAAAAAGTGTACTGCTGTTTGCCTTTTTAATTGGATTGTATTCAGAGCTTGTGTACCACTACAGAATATCCCTAGGAACAATGATAAGCTTTTTCCCCTCATTACTCAGAAAATATGTACATGTTCATTTCTGACAGGTTGTACTATATGAACCATACAGTTTCAAATCATCTGACAGGCAATCTAACAACTACCATAGCAGGACCATGTGCCAGTTCTCAGGAATACCAATATTTACTGTTCAAAAATCACTCTCAGTATGTAGAGAATGAGCAGCAGCATAAAACCTTTCAGTTGCTGTCCACTGATTTTTCCACTCCATTTTTCTTCCAGAGACAGTGGTTTAGTAATAATGAATGAAGATAATAGATATTATGGCAGGCAAAGCTGATAACTTACAGCTTTGAGTTTTGCTATGGATAAAAGCAAATAAAACATTTTTTTATATTTTTCTCCTCTTTTTGCATACCACAGGAAATGATTCAGCCGTTCCTGAACCAGCTCCCAGAAACTGTCAGGTCCAGCGCTCCATCTCCTCTGCTGGGAGTTCCCATGGCAACATCTTCAGCTGAACGAAAAGGAATTACAGATAGATATTTATTTATTTTTTCCCCCCAGCTCCCCCCTTCCCGTCCTCTCTGTGCCAGTGCAGAAAATGTGTTGCTCTCTAATCTGTGGGGCACTGAGAATTGCCATTGAGCCACCCAGCTACATTTGCTCTGTTTGTTGCATTTGAAGAGTCTGTCCTAGTTCCTCTCTGTCTCTTGGGTGTCTGATTTACGACATCAAACCAGAAAAAAAAAGGCAAGAGAGACTTTCAAGAGTGGAAGTTCTTGTTGGGGGGAAGATGCTAGCCCAGAGCTGTCTTCAGTTCCAGTGCTTCAAAAACAGCATATTCAATTACTTTTTTCTTCTTTGACTGCAATTTTCCAAGGAGTGTGTTATAATCCTTAAAGATAAGACATCACAGATGAACAGTGGCATCTAGAACCAAGACTGCAGAATATTTGCAGATGCTTGGATTTGTGTCAGTGAATTGTGCTCTGATGAGACTGGTGGTTGCTTTGGCCACATTTGGCAGCTGACAAAGGCTTATAACTACAGCAATTATCTGTGAGAAAATAACCCAGACCTAGGTGAATTTTTAAAAACTATTTGCAGAAATATCATCAAACTGTCACTCAATAATTAACTAACTTTTCTTTTTTTTGCAGCATGCAGGCCTACTGGAAAGAAAAGCACAGTGACAGGCATGTAACACCCAACTCTTGCCCAGGCTGTAATTTTAGTGGAAGCATAAATGCTGGGTGCTCTTGCACAAAAATGGAACCAGTTGCTCATGGTGGCCCTGCTGCCAGCTGGGGTGAAATCCAGGAGTATCCTCTGCAAACACACTCAGCTTTGAAGAGATCACATATCCAGGAAGAACACAAGCATGGCCCAGACCATGGAGAGGATCTGTGTCCATGGTGTCAGAACAGAAAATTATCCTCTTTCTTTTTGGCTCAGGGTGTTTTCAGTCCTGCAGTGGACTTAAGATTTCTGCTCTGCTCTTGGGCCGGAGTTTACTTCAAAGTGGTATTTGAAGACATGAGGACAGATTGCCAAGACTTAGATGTGGAGATGCTTAAGCCATGATCTGTCCTTCAGAGAGCTGGAATGTGTTCCCAGGTTCCTGCAGTGTGGTCTGGGACAACAAACATCAGGGACCATATTTTGCTGAATCTACTCTGTGCTAAGATTGAGGATGATTCAGGCTTATGTTTCTGAGAAGTTAATTACTTAGATGGAAGGAGTGGCTATGCAAGAAGTAGGCTGTAACACTTACATCAATTCCTGAGATGAAGAGTTTCATCTTAAAAATTATAGAACAAATAAGAAAGCAGAGTATCATCAGTACTGTACCATCCTGCTCTGCAATGTTTCTCAGTGATGATGCTTCAGGTAGTTTTTTTCATCGTCCCTTTCGGTGCTCAGATGTAACTCTCACATCCCCCACAGATTGTGTGTAGTATAGGGATGTCAGCAACAACCTTTGCTGACCTCAGCCTCCAACAGACATGAATCCAAGCACATATACTCACATATATATTCAGTTTTAAATTGCTGACCTATAAAGCAATTTAAGATGACAGAGCCTGGAAAAGATGAATGAAGAATTTTGTAATATATATTAGAAATTGTGAAAAAATATATAATCAGAGTGGTAGCATCTACAAGACAGACTGTATTAATAGTTTTTGTAGAAATTTTAATACTTTCAACTTAAAAGTATACCTGAAACAGGACTGAAAGAACTGTATGAAATAAACTAATTTGTTGGGTTTGTTTATTTATGAACTCTTCCTGAAACTTTGGTAAGGTCAGGGATTGCTTTCATGCCTAGAAAAGAGCTTCTGCCATCATTTGTTACCTCAATGGATAGTATGCCTCTCCTCTTTACCTCTCTAAAACCAGTGAGAACCTGGCTTGGAAGCAAGCCTATGGCAAATACCAGACTCCAGAGCTCTCAGCTGAATCCTGGAACTTTCTAAGCAGAATTTCTCTGCCACTGTTACAAGGAATGAAGAAATATTTTTTTGTAAAATGAATGAAAACCACTACTGATTTAAATGTTTCAGAAATTCTGAAATAAGTAGGAATATTTGAGTCTTTTCTTGCAGCAGAAGCATTCAGTAAACCAAATAAGTGTATCCTGTGCATACCATAGCTTAGCTGTTTATGTTCTAACTACATAATTATGATCATTAATAACCTTAAATTCAGAATGTCCCTTTCTTCAAAGGTGTGAAAAAACAGCCCTATAGTCCAAGTTTTGTTCTTGGTTAAAATAAAAAGGCGAATGTGTCCCTGCCCTGATTCTGCTTTGAGCATCTTAAAAATCTCCCTTGTTTCTTTCAATCCATTTAGTGGCTGACCAAAGTAATTGTGCCTTCAAAATCCATTACAGTTGTTTTCTGTATTACTGTTCAGGCTTTGCATTAACCTAATTATCAAATGAAAAACTGGTATAATCTCTCATGGCAAACAGTTTGCTTTTTAATTATGAAGAAGCCTCTCACCTAACAAAGTTTCACAGGTGAAGGATCTCCTCTGATCCTCCATTGACTCAATGTTCTGTCTGTTCCCATTTCAGTTAAAGAGAGCTCTTGGAATGATACGGTACATGGAGGTTTTCACCTTCCCTTGATAAACGTTGTGGAACAAAGACCTGCTGTAGTAAGAAGATTAAAAAATAATAATGTGATGATAAAACAGATGCCAGCAGTGCAATAAAGATCTCATGTACTCTAGATCACCAATAATAATAATGTATGTCTGTGTGATAGAACATCTCTCCATCCTAGGTCAAACATTCTGCTTGTCTCATAGTGCATATGATCGAAAATTTGTTTCTCCCATATAATCCACTTGAAGTTCTTACATTATTCATGTATAAGCACTAACTGGAATGAACTAAATACTTTCACACAGTAATAAAACTAATGAATCGTGCAGTAAGTATTAGGTACAAGAGTTTAGGCATGCTAACAGGTTACCATGTATCAGCTATTCCATGAGAAGTGTGCAAAATACACAATTAACAGCCTCTACAAATTTAACCCTTTTTTACAGATTCCCACAGAATTGGTAATTGAACTTTTCCAATAAAAACAATTTGATAGACTATTTTTTCTTAAAAAAACATATTTTCAACTTCTTTTTTGACAGAGTTCTAATATTAATCTAAAGTCTAAAAGTTTTTAGAGAATTACCTGAATTTTCTTAGGTAACATTTTAATAGGAATTTCCTTTCTTAGTAGTGTTAGTAAATACAGCATTTCCAGAACAAGCACATCGCTTTTCCAGCACCTAGCCACTGTTTCGGCATAAAACATCCCGCATTCCTACTTACATTGGTTTATTTTGAAGAGTACTGCCATAAATATTTTCTATTTTCAGCAAAGACAATCCTGCATTTTCACTCATATGGTTATTTTTAATAAAAAACTTTTTGTTAAAGATCTCTCTGTATATAATCTACAATGCATTTAGGGGCATCAAGGACTCAAATTTATTTTCTATAGCATGAGATCGGAAATTTAGATGCTGAATGAATCCAAATGCTTGTGAACTGAGTTTCTCCATCCCAATATTAAACAGAAACATTGGTTTTAAATAAAAACATAAATAGTCCTTTTATTTCTAAACAGACTGTGCTTTAAAAAAATTTTTTTCAAAATAAAAAGGGAAATTTAGTAAGACAAGACCATATTAAAAAGCAGACAATGTGAATATATATTGGGAATAAAAGAACATTCTCATAATAGATCAAGAATAATATTTCATAATTGCTTTTTTGCTACTATGTTTTCATATTTCTGTGAAAAAACAAATTTTATAATATTTCTTTTAATATTTTTAGGTTTTCTTCATTCGAATATCAAAGGAAAGAAACCCTTTATTGTTAACTTCGATTCCGGCAAAAAATTAAAAGTGAGGGGTTTCTCTTCTTTAAAATTTATGTCTAGAACAATGCCGGAAGTTTCCACAAAGATCTCCAAGAAAGCAGAGCAATGCTCCATCCCTAGACAGGGACAGGAAGAGGGCAGAACCAGACACCATCGTGGCCTGGTAGTGAGCTTTGGGTGTGCCTAAAAGCAAATGGAGAAGCAGCGGCAGCAGCAGGGAATGGCTGAGACTCAGAGGCGTGACCGTCCCAGCGGCCGCAGCGCTGTCAGGCAGTGCCTGCACGCTGGGCGCGGTTCCGGCGGCTCTGCTCTCCCCACAGGCGAGGAATCGGGCAGCCCCTGCCTCAGACCCACTCAGCAACCCAACCAAGCGAGACCAGAGGCAGGGGACCCTTCCCATCTCTCTGAGCCATGGCTGCAAAACAGCCGCTGTGTCTTCCTGCGGCTGTGTTTGGGGTGAGCTGAGCCCAGAGCTGGCCAGCTTCTGCTCTGCTGTGCCAAGAGCGTTCTGGGCATGCAGGAGAAGGGCTGCGTGCGCAGTGGGGGGAAGGGGCTCAGGAGAGCCTCCTGCGGGAACAGGGCTCCGCTCCCTGGCTGGGAACAGCCTGGTTTTGCTGCCGTGAGCGCAGGCAGGCATTCAGGCACTTGAACAGGCAGCGGGCAGCTCTTGTTTATAGGGGGCCGGGGTTGCGCGCCACAAGGGACACGTGGAAAC
Source organism: Haemorhous mexicanus (assembly GCF_027477595.1). Classification (NCBI taxonomy): domain Eukaryota; kingdom Metazoa; phylum Chordata; class Aves; order Passeriformes; family Fringillidae; genus Haemorhous; species Haemorhous mexicanus. The sequence goes on along the minus strand of NC_082344.1, from coordinate 52,925,433 downwards.
AGACACAGGGGAAGGAAGATGAGCTCGAGCTGGAGTGTCTGTGCTGCAAGGAGCAGAAGTAATTCAGCCTTGCCAGGGTTTCTTAAGTGTGTCTTGGTGTTCCCTGTGAAATGGAGGCATTTTGGGAAATGCCATTGGAAGAGAGGGGCTTGCTTCTCAAGCCAAGTGCTTCCCCAGGAGCCCCCAGTGAGGTAGTGACCCATCTCCCTTTGGCTCCCTGCGCTCCTTTCTGTCCTTGAGGCACCTCGCACTTGGCAGAGGGGCGTGGAAGGGAGAAGGCTGTGAAGAGCAGCTTTGGCATCTGCCTGGGCCTGCGGAGACCCCGCCAAGCACCAGCGGCAGGGTGTGTTCCTCGCCTTTGAGCACAGAACAGATCTGGATCATCTCTGTCCAGCCGAGATCCCCTAATATCTCTCTGAGAGCTGTGAATTCAAAGGCCTTTATGCACACAATAATGCCATCTTCCCTATTTGGTGTGTTTTAACTCTTGGCAAGATGCGTTTGCCTCTTGCTTGCTGGAAGCTGCTCTGCTCCAGGGCCGGCACCCAGCTGGGCTGTGCGGGCCGGGCACTGTGGAGAGCCCTTCCCTGAGCACTTGGTGGGTCTTGGTGTGTCCTGGGCTATGTTGGACACTTGGGACAACGGATTCCTTCGAACTGGGGGCACCTTGGGTGGGGAGGGGGTGGCTCCGGGGCACGTGGCAGCGTGTCCCTTTGTGACACGGAGAAGAAGGTTCACGGTGTCACCAAAAGGGACAGCGTGTCTGAGCAGCCCTTTGTGACACGCGCTGACATAGGCGCTGGCAGCACCACGGCCACGCCAGAGTGCTCGGTGCGTGCGACGGGACAGGACGTGACAGAGCGGTGCTGTGAGGCGTCCCCCCACAGCCTGCTTGTTCGTTGCTGACCCGGAGCTTTTCCGAGGCATTCCTCCTGCGGCTGGCCTCACGGCCAGACCTCGGGATTCAGGGACTCGGAGCTTTTCCGAGGCACATCCCAGCCCTGCGGCCAGTGCCCTCGTGGCCAGGCCGTGGGACTTGGCGACCTCGGTCACGCGCGAGGAGTCTCCTGTGATTGTGGCAGGAGCCCTCGAGAACCGAGTTCAGGACTTGCTGTCCTGTAGCCTTCCTGAGGCCCCTCTGTTGCAGGTGCCTGCAAGGCACGACTGCAGCACTTGCTGACTCTGACCTTGCTGAGGCATCTGTGTCGAAGGTGCCCTCGAGGTCAGACAGCAGGATGGCAGGCAGAATGCTCAGCCTGTTCAAGGGGCTTTGGGGGAAGAAAAGGAATGGCCCTGCAGCTGCCCCAGTGCAGCAGCCTGCAGAGCCGGAGCAGTTGCGGCCGCTGCAGGACGGTGAGTGGCAGAGCCGGGCAGCAGGGCCGGTGCCTGAGGCCGGCCTGGCCCCATCCCATCCCATCCCATCCCATCCCATCCCATCCCATCCCATCCCATCCCATCCCATCCCATCCCATCCCATCCCATCCCATCCCATCCCATCCCATCCCATCCCATCCCTGTGGACATACCCAAGGACGGGATGGGACAGGGGCCGGGCCTGCCCCCCGATGGCCGTGCTCCATCCCTTGGACACCCAGGGGGCTGTCCCTGCTGGGGGAGTGCAGGGCTGGGCTGTGTTCTCCGGCCTCTCCCACGATGCCTCAGCTCTGGCTGTGCGCTCACTCTTCGCCAGATGCAGCCAAGGAGCAGGCTCAAGTGCAGGACACCCCTCGTGGCAGCTTCCGCAGAGCAGGCCAGGTACCTGCGGCCATCCCCACCTGAGCCGGGCCTCCTGGCACTGCTCGGCCTGGCTCCACGCTCGGAGCAGACCATGTAACGTCCCTCTCTTCCCGCCCCTTCCTTCTGCTGCAGACACTGAGGAAGTTCCTGCGCCTTCGGCGCAGAAAGACCAGCGGCCCCACCACCGAGGGCACGGCCGAGCCCGACTCCGGGCCCAGCGAGCTGCGGGCAGAGGATGCTGCCAGCACAGCATCCTCAGAGTTCACAGACGTCTCGGAGTCGGAAACGGCTGAGGGCTGGGCGGAGGCTGACATGGCCCTGGCGGAGGGCATGGCCACCACTTACACCCACCTCGAGGGCATCCCAGAGACTGAGGCCATGCCCATGCTGAATGTGAGTCCTGGGCCCACTCTGGAGTTTTTCCAGATGGGTGTTTCTTCTCCACAGCATGTAAGCAGCCTGGGGCCAGGGCTGAAGGCCTCCCAGGATCACGCAGCCCCTCAGGCCATGTGCACTGGGCCCCCTCTGCCCCATCCCAGTGGGCAGGGAAGGCAAGCACTTCTTGGGGGAAGCTGGGGAAGTTGCTCCCTTGGGCAGCATTCCAAGTCTTCTCCATGCCGCTTCCTCCAGGTGCTAGCCGCGGTGAGTGACATCCTTCAGAGACTCACTACCTGTATCACCGTGGACGCCGGGCTGCAAATGGAAATCCTCAGCCTGACCGAAGAACACCCTGCCCACGTGGTGATGAGCCTCCTGCGCTGTGCCCCAACGTGTGATGGGTACGGGGCACAACTGCCTCGAGAGCTCGGTGCTCACGGGCCCGTAGGGCCGCTCGCCCTGTACAGCCTTTCCAGCGGGGTCTGCCAGACAGGCGGAGAGCACCGGGACCCTCAGGCCCCTCTGTTTCCTGAGCCTGCTGCCATGCTCCCTCCCGGCCCCACGCAGCTGCACGGGGCACGGTACTGACGCACAGCTCTGCTCCCACAGAGCCGCCGCGCTGATGTGGAGAGCCATCGGCACCTCCGAAGTAGCCGCAGCTGAGGTGCTTCCAGCACTGCTCTCCGCCATAGAGCAGCAGCCAGCGTACGGCGGGTTCTCCTGCAGCGGGGACAACAAGGCCGTCTTTGCCCTGGCTGTGAGTTTCTGGAGCTGGCCTATGCTCGCCCTCCAGGTTGCCTCTCCAGCAGCTCTCCATGCTCTCCCCACCCTGCAGCTCCCTGCCTGGGCTGTAAGCTGGCCTAGGGGCAGCAGGCTGGGTGCTCCCCCTGCATCTCCCCTTGGGCCCTGCCTCATGGATACCCTGGCACTGACTCAGTGTGCTTTGTCTCTTGCAGGCAACTCTGGCGCTGTGGAGGATCACCCCCATGTCTGAGTGGCACTATGCTATTCTGCTCCACTCTCCCCAGCTGTTCGTGGCTCTGCTCCTGCAAATTGTTACCACCACAGAGCAGACGCCAGAGGACGTTGAGACCCAGAGCTTCTGGAGAGCGTGCCGGAAGGAACACGGCCTTCCCAGCAAGCCCAACAGGTGCCAGTCGCCCTGTCCTTCCCACGCCCTTGTGGCCAGGGCCAGCGCTCCCAGCGTGACCCGGCCTTTGCTCCGCACACAGGTTTGCAGTGCAGACCACGAAGGCTCTGCTCTCCAGACTGAGCATTGACAAGAAGCTGGTGGCTCTGGAGCACAAGCAGGTCTGGGAGAAGCTGCTCTGTGCCAACACGCAGCACTATGCAGCGGGTCTGCTGGCCAGGTGAGATCCCCTACTCCCCGCCACCACTGCCAGCATTTGTGCCCCGTGCTCGCAGGGCCCCACACGGTCCCCAGGCTTGTAAGCGAGAGGGCCTTGTCACGAAGGGAGGGCCGAGCAGACTGGAGAGGCTGGGAGAGGAGGGTGCCCAGGAACAGCCGCCTCCCAAGGGGCCCATGTGCCCTCGCAGAGTGCTGGGGAAAGATCAGACCTCCATGAGCCGCTCCTGGGAGACGTTTGCCCACCCGGCTCAGGGCCTTGGTGCCTTTTTCCCCTGCCAGGGAGATGCGCCATGGCTTGACATCCCTGTGTCCCTACATGGCCTCGCACCTGCTCAGCCTGCTCATCGAGAAGCAGCCACGCTGGCATCTGCCTGTCCTGGCCTTCTTTGTGGAGGTGAGCCTGATGGCCAGCGCTGCCTGGCTGAGCTGCCTCCCAGCTCTCTGGCCTCTCGTAGCTGCAGCCGCCTGGGACGCTGCCCGCGCCTGCCGCTGCTGCCAAGCCCGGCCCTGTGCGGCTCTGGGCTCCTGCCAGCCGGCTCCCCTGACACCGCCCTCCTGTGCCTTTCAGCTCCTGGAGTGCCTGGACTTGAGCATACACGGTCCCAGCGCCCTGTTGGTGCTATCCAGGCACCTGCCGAGCGAGTGCAGGGACAGGCTGCGCCTGGCGCTCAGAGGCCTCGCGGTGCTCCGCAAGGAGCCCTCGCTGGTGAGAAGGGGGCACGGGCTGAAGCCGTGCTGACAGCGTGGGGCTGGGGAGCGCACACCTTTGGGCTTGGCTGGGCTTTGGCAGCAGAGGCAGCTGCTCCCAGCTCTCTTGCCTCCCTCTTCAGCTGCCCAAGTGGCCCAAGCAGCCGTGGTGCTGCGGTTGGTCACGGCTTCACAGCACAGCCTCGTCTTGCACACAGGCCGGAGGAATATGCGGCCTGTATCAACGCCTGGTGGAGCAGCTGGCTGATGCAGATGCAGAGATGGTCTGGATGACCCTCTGTGGGCTCACGGATATGCTCCAGGACAAAGACCTCGAGCCACCCAGCACCACCTTCCTGAACCTGGCTGAGTCCCTCCTGCCACTCTTTGAGAACGTAAGGCTCTGTGCCCCCAGCCAAGGGCACTGGACGCTGCCTGGAAACTTTGTGCCCTGTGCAGTTTTGGGCCTTTGCCCCAATGGGCCTGGAGTAGTTGGTGCTTAGGACTTTTCCTATCTTTGCAGGACAACAGCCAGGTGCGGCTGCTCTCCATTCAGCTCTTCTGCAAGGTGATGGAGCTGGTAGTGGAAGAGGGGGAAAATCCTCTCACGACAATCGTGAGCCAGAGCCTGCTCCCTCTCTTCCTGCGCTGGCACGACGAGAACCTGCACGTGGCCAAGGTGAGGGTTCGTGTGATGCTGCCACATCCCTGGCAGGGGGCTCGGCCGCCTCTTGCCCTGGCGCCTCGCAGGCTCCAGTCCTCCCCTGGCCTGGGCACAGGGACCCAGGTGCCGTGCCCTGGGCTCTGGTGCCACCTGCGACTCTCTGCTATTCTCCAGTCCTCTCGCAAAGCCCTGCTTCGTGCGGCACGTTTCCTGAGGAGGAGGGATCTCGAGCAGCTGCTGCTGAAGGGGCAGCAGATGAAGTTTGCCGAGTGCCTGGTAAGGACAGCCCGGGAGCCCCAGCTGCAGGCTGGAGAAGTCCCCTACCCCCGGTGCTCAGGGCAGGGGGCTGGCAGCTGTGCCCCTGCCCGGTGCAGCATCTGGGCCCACCAGCCTGCGCCCCGCACGCTGCTCGCTGGCCCGGGCCGTGCGGGCCGGCTGGGCCGGTGCCTGGCGTGGGGAGCGCCCGGCCGAGGGGCAGAGCCCGCGCCGAGCCTTCCCTCCCGGCGCTCCCCGCAGCTGCTGCAGGACGAGAGCCGAGCGGCCGAGCACCTGCGCTGGGCCCTGCCGCGCCTGCAGAGCCCACAGAGGTCCGTGCGAGGGGCGGCCGTCAGGATCATCGGTGAGCCCGGCGCCCCTCCCTGCCCCCGGCCCGGCTGCTGCCCCGGCAGCGGGAGCCACGCCCGGGCCGCTGCAGCCCCGCCCACCCTCGGCGCGGCTGCCGCCCTCCCGCAGCCGTGCCCTCGGGACGCGGGGTGGGACAGGGCCCGGCTGGAGCCCTGTCCGGGGAGGAGGGCGTGCGGCCCCAGGGCTGGCAGCGCCCGTGGCGCGCAGCTGTGCCGCCTGGGGCCGCCACAGGCTCTGTCTTCCCAGGGCTGGCCGGCGTGCTCGTGAAGGGGCAGAAGGAGGAGCTCCAGGTCCTCAGCGAGGGTGAGTCAGGGCCGCCAGGGGACGCCGGTGGCAGCGGGGGCCGCCGGGGGCAGCTGCAAATCCCGGCCCTGGAGCTACAATCCGTGCCCGGGCTGTGGAGGGCTCTGCTCCCTGTGTGGATGAGGGACGGCAGGGGAAGATCCCGGAGAGCCTTTCAGGGAAACGTGGGGGATCCGTGGCCGGCACCTTCCGGCTGAAGCCATGGCAAGAGCCGGCTGGGATGGCCCTGGCAGGAGGCTTTCCTCAGATTCCCTAATCTGGCCTCTGACCCTGGCTCCCTTCCTCTCTCTTCCAGCTCTCCAAGCCCTCAGGGAAGATGAGAGCCCATCCTGCATCAGCGTCCTGATTCAGCTGGCCTTCGAGAGAAGATCTGCAGGACTTCGTTCCTCTGCTGGATCAGATGTACCATCGGCGTCCATCGGCGATTTCCAGCTCCCACTGAAGATGGGAGCACCTGCAGAGCAGGATGGACCAGCTGGAGCTCCAGGCACAGCTCTTGCTGCTCAGAGCTGAGCCTGTGGGAAGCTCCAGGAGCTCCTGCCATCTCTCTCCCTGTTGGCAGCTCCCTCCCTCCAGCTTTCAGGCCCTGCCCACTCCCTTTTTATGTCTCCCTGCTCGACCCTTTGCTTCGCTTTCCCTTAATAAACAGTTTGGTTTTTCACTTGAGCCGCGTCTCCGTGCAGCTGAAGCGGTGCAAAACCTGAGCCTGGGGACACACCAGGCCCTGCTGCCATTCTCCTCCTCGCTGTGTTCTGTGCAGGGACAGAGAGGAACAAGGGGAGCTCAGGCTGCAAAGGTCCCTGTCCTGCTGCTCCAGTTGCACAGCAGCGTGGAATTAAAGGTCGTGCCGAGCACGCTGAAGGGGACAAGGACCCTGGGTTTTAGAAGGGCCAACTTGAGTATGCTCTGAACCCAGCCGTGAGGGATTCCATGGCAAGAATCCACCGGGAGCAAAGGAGCTTGCAATGCCGGAAGGTTTCACAAAGAGCTTCCTGAAAGCACAGCAATGCTCCATCCCTACACAGGGACAGGAAGAGGGCAGAACCAGACACCATCGTGGCCTGCTAGTGAGCTTTGGGTGTGCCTAAAAGCAAATGGAGAAGCAGCGGCAGCAGCAGGGAATGGCTGAGACTCAGAGGCGTGACCGTCCCAGCGACCGCAGCGCTGTCAGGCAGTGCCTGCACGCTGGGCGCGGTTCCGGCGGCTCTGCTCTCCCCACAGGCGAGGAATCGGGCAGCCCCTGCCTCAGACCCAGTCAGCAACCCAACCAAGCGAGACCAGAGGCAGGGGACCCTTCCCATCTCTCTGAGCCATGGCTGCAAAACAGCCGCTGTGTCTTCCTGCGGCTGTGTTTGGGGTGAGCTGAGCCCAGAGCTGGCCAGCTTCTGCTCTGCTGTGCCAAGAGCGTTCTGGGCGGGCAGGAGAAGGGCTGCGTGCGCAGTGGGGGGAAGGGGCTCAGGAGAGCCTCCTGCGGGAACAGGGATCCGCTCCCTGGCTGGGAACAGCCTGGTTTTGCTGCCGTGAGCGCAGGCAGGCATTCAGGCACTTGAACAGGCAGCGGGCAGCTCTTGTTTATAGGGGGCCGGGGCTGCGCGCCACAAGGGACACGTGGAAACAGACACAGGGGAAGGAAGATGAGCTCGAGCTGGAGTGTCTGTGCTGCAAGGAGCAGAAGTAATTCAGCCTTGCCAGGGTTTCTTAAGTGTGTCTTGGTGTTCCCTGGGAAATGGAGGCATTTTGGGGAAATGCCAATGGAAGGCTGTTGCCTGGACTCAGCTATAATCTCCTTCTACTTGTTGATTTACAATGCTTCATGTCTTTTTCAGCTTTACTGGAACATCTTAGTGTTTTATGCAGCTGAATCTTGTGGACTTTTATTCTTTCTTTTTGAATTTATCAAAGGTTTTATCATTTTTGTGTATCTGTGGGCTTGCTCCAAGGCCTGTAGTTAGCAACTGAAATATTCTCTGTCTCAAATATATTTTTTCGAGCTGTAAATTGATTCTTTAGGGATAAAGTATCATGTGTCTCAAACAAACTAAGTAGATTCTTGAGTATCTTTAAAAGCAAAAAGTAAACCTTTTTATGTGTCTCATTTGTGCCATATAAAATAGATCAGAAATTCATTTCACAGCGACAATGTTATAAAAATAGGTTATAAAGAGGTGATAATAAGGCCATGTTACCTTTGTTGACTAGTTCATTTATTCTACTCATGGATTTTTGACTAGATCAATCCTCTTCTTGGCACTGGGTTTGGGTTTTGGTGAGCAAGTGGTGTGTCTCTTCAGCTGCTTCCTGCCTTTACTTTCCCCATACACCTAGAATACACCAAGTGCTTTTTCTTGGCCTCTAGTCAAAGGGTGTCATCAGGTTGCTGATAAAACACTTGCACATTGTTACCTCACTATTTTTCCATAACTTGCAAGTGAACACAGCTTTTCAGTGTCAGAGAAGCATATTAGCTGTTAAGGGCTTGAGTGATGAGGGTGGTTTACATTCTATAGATGGCTTTCCCATGGGTACACAAGCAGTGTTGAACAGACTTTTTTCAAGCTCTCAAAAATTTTAATCTTCATGTATCTTTTCAAATAGGTACTACTGAAGAAGCCAATAGCTTTCATATTAGAAATCACTAATTGTAAATGTACTTAAATGTGCATTGGCAAAGTATTGCGAGCCTGCAGTCTTACATCAAGGGGTGTAAAGAAAAAAATTGATCAAGGTCATATTTATCATTAAATATTCATATTCTATTTCTTTTCTTGCCATTTTATAGTAAAATAAAAGAACTTTTAAAAATAACTAAGGAACATTTTTAAGATCACCAAGTCTCTTCTTACAAAGGGAATGGTGAAATGTCCTGGAGTGATATTATGAAGTATAACTAGGCATTTTTTTTTTTAGCAAATCTGAAAATTATGGCTTTCAGAGAAAAAAAGAAGACAGCACATACATGATGTGACCCTGGTTCTCCTCATTGATAGGCAAAATAAACTTCTAAATCTTGTGGCTACAATGCTATTCATTTTCTAAAGAGCATGCCTCTGTTACCAATACACATCTCAGCATATGTCTGGTAGCATAGCAGTTTGGAGCACAGGATTACTTGGAAAAGGATATTTTTAAAAGTTGTTCAAAAGACCTGTTGAAGAGTTGTCTCTGGGATTGGCATGTGTCTACCATGTGCAGAGCCAAAAAAGTAAGATATGAGGAGAAAGAAAAGTGCTGTGTTATGAAAAGCATTTAAAAGTCATCATCAGTGAAGGTAGGTCTTGGGTATTCATAGCACATGAGTAAACAAAGGACTAACATCTACCAGAAAGCTGAAGAGATAGTAGCAGTATTCTCTCTGGGATCTATTTACTAGCATGGTTTTTATTAAAGAGTGATGGGAAAAAATAGCGTAGAAAATACAAACCCTTTCAACAGCATCATGAAAGAATATTCAAGTAAGAGTGCTAAAGTTTTAAGGATGATATTTCCTTGCCTGTTGCATGCAGGTGCAATTCCCTCAACACTAAATATAATTAATTATATGAGTTAACAGTAGAGAGCTCTCTGGAAGAATCATAGATTTTGGTAGTGAAGTGAAAATTACTTAACTCTTGACTCACAGGAGACAGTGGGTTATGTCAAATGATGCTGATTCATTGTTTCTAATACCAGTTAGTAATTTTTTTAATGGCAAACTTACAAAAGAAACTAAATGAATTGCTTTCTTAATGTAGTAATATCTTTCGTTAACAATAAACAGCTGATATTACTGGAGGCAGAAGCAATAATTTGTAACAAATTAAAGTATTCTACAATACTGTGGAAATTTAGCTGTATAATTTAACTTAGGTAAATTATTAATGCTATTAAATTGTTAGAATCAAGCCATGTGAGAATAAGTTACAGATTCTAAACATGGATTCATTCAGACTTGAATGAAAGTGTTCAAATGAAGATCAATCCTGAACTGTAAGAAAATCAGTTGTGCAGCACTGCACAAGTGCTTAATTTGGGATATTTAGAAGAGTTTATTTAAAAAGGGATTTGAAAACTTGTTGCTTTCTGATACAAATACTGGAGAGAAATTACTCAGGGTATAAAGGTCCTGTTTCTAATACTGTCACTAATTGTTTTTAATAAATCTCTTGTCTGAATTCCTTTCTTTCTGTAACATTCATATACCACTTGTATTATGAAATGATATTAAAACCATTCAAAACCCATAGTGCTGTCTGTTGCTGCAAACAGATGAGTCCCAGCAAAGATGCCCATCAGCTGGGTATGATCTGGGTATACTGAAATCTCCCAGATTGTGAAGAGGATGGGATCCCTACTCTCTCTACAAAAAGTCCAATTGAACCATAAAAGGTGTCAGTATTTATTAAAACTTCATCCACAGCTTTGGTAAAAGATTTTTATGCTGGGCCCTGTTTCCAGAGCCAGAGGCCTGTATTGGATGTTACTCAGTGTAGAAAGCTATATAAATATATATAAAAATATATATTTCTATAAAACATATAAATATATACAAATGCATGCACAGCCCCACATGTGTGTACATGCACATACATGGGCCCTGCATTAGTGGTGAAGTCCATTGAAATAAATGCTAATGAATGCGTCTGTAGCCAAGAAGTCTTTAACAAGTCAACCTTCCAATTTGTCCTGACCACTTTTTAAATGTGTCTTATTTCACTTTTTGCAGCAGTTATTTCCTCACATTTACTCATCATTATTATCTTTTGCTGACGACTTATTTCAGCTTTAGAAAGAGAATTTCCTAAGACATATTAATTGATATTTCTATTCTCAAGGAGGCAGTAATTGATATTTCTAAGGGCTTCTCTTTTTCTGCATAAGAGCGTGTCTTCCATATGCGTGTATGCACAAAATTTGCTTCTAATTGCCCAGAATTCAACTTAGCACTCTATTATTAAAGAAAGATGGTTAGGTGTCTCTTTTTCTACACAGCCAAGATGTGTAGGGAACAAAAGGTCGTTGTATCATTGCAAAGCAACTCCTAACAGTAATTTATCGTTAAAAACTATCTACCAGGTGTTTTAAAGTAGGTCTCAGTTTTTTCCTTCAACCAGTTTGTATTCTACCATTCAGTCAGCTTGTGTTACTGTGTCTGCAGAAGCACATCAAATTGTGTTAAGCCCAAAATATTTAAAACTGTGTAAACTGAATGAGCAGTTCAAAGGAAATATTTTCACTCACCTTTTGATATAAATACAGATTGTACAAGAGTGGTCCCAAACAAATAAATTCAATGTTTATTATGATGTGGTTTCTATGTGTCATTTCAAGAAAGACTATATTGAAATAAACCAGGTTGGAATGACAAAAGCTGGACTAAATTCAATTGAGCACATATGTAGAGAAAAACTATCTACAGCTTCTTGACCAAATACAGAGAAAGTTAATTCTCTTCATGTATTCCTCTCTATATGTTTTGGCATGCAAAATTCAAAACGGGGTAATAAGAGTTCTTTTCTGCTGGAAAAGCATCACTATGAAAATGAAGTTCTTGCCAGCTGTAATACCAGTCTTTCAAAAGCCTGATGACTTTTGAATACCTGATGGCTTTTGAATACCTGATAGCTGCAAATCCTTCTGATGAAGTTTATTGCAGATTTGATTATTAACATGTTAGTATTTCAGGTGCTTTTATGGTTTGTAAAATTTAGTCCCAACCATTATGCAAAAACAGCGTGCCAAAGTTTTGGTGCTTATGTGTCCTGTGTATTACTCAGTTTGTTAGAAAATTATCAGTGAAGTGAAAAAAGTGCACACAACTTTTTCTGCGTAGCACAATAACGATTAAAAAAAATGAGCTTATTTTCTAATTTGGAGGTAAGAACTGCTCTAGTCAGAAGGTGATGAGAGAAACACAAACTTTCCCAAAAGACAATAACTGTTTCATGAAAAGCCAGCCAATCTAGTCCTGTGAAATTCTACATATTCTAGCTTGGTCTGGCATGAGCTATTTAGCTCTTGCTTTGTCTCTGAGAGGGAAAGAGAGCTTTGCAGATTAAAACCGTAGCCTCCAGTCTACTGGGACCAATCAGCTAGTTTATGTTTAAATTGTTGCAAGAAATTGAATTAAATATCCAGTATCCTAGGAAGCACATATAATACTGTCAAAGAGCTATCTTTAGCCCTCAAGGCATGTAATTACTAGCTCTGGTCCGTAAGGGAATTTCATCCTGAGAGATTTTCATTATATTTCAGAAGGATCCTCTCTGCTAGTGGTAGTGGATGCATCCTAAACAACATTCAGCTTCTTGCCAATGGGATACTGAGGGTTCCAGAGAGTGGAAATTCATATCACTGACATGTTGACATGGGACAACCCATTTATACCAAAATACTATTATATTACTCTTGCAGCCACTTGTTATTTCTGCTTTCCTAATAGTAAGAAAAATAAATAACTCATGAAAGCTCTACCATGAATAAGACTCAAGCAATAAAAACTCCATCGAGCTCTGTCAGTCATTCAACTCTTTGCAGTATCAGTGTGTCTAGCTTATTAATGAAATAGATTTTTGCTTGAGAATGGCTGCTTCTCCATAAAATTAGGAAGATATGCTAAAAGCAGCACTATAGACTCTTTTTCACAGAAAACTATTGCTATTATTTATTTCTTCAACATCAAGGTGGGGAAAGGAGAGGTTTTTTTCACTGTTATTGTCAAGTACTTTTCAGATTTTAAGAAGCTGGTCTGGTTTAAACATAAATAATTTTCCTCTATTGATGTTTTTTTCCCAGTTGGACAACTCAGGGATAGCGCAACTCTCCAGGTTCAAAATTTACAGCTGACACCTGCTTTAATTTCCTTCCTGCTTCCCTGATCAAAAGTACCATGACAAATAAGGTTGATAAAATACTTGTGAGTATTTTTTAATACAAAATTTCACTGTTAAATGAAAGTTATTTAACCTTTTGTGCTTAATTATCTATGTGGCAATCTAGCTAATATTCTGAGAACATATTTTAAACCGTGATTTGTGTAATTAAAATTTTTTTGTAAAAATACTTTTTATTCCACCAATAATGAATTTTTTCCTCTCATGTAAAATTAATTTACTTTTCCCCAGTAGTACCACAATGTATTTTGCCTTCAGTGCCTACACACTTAAATCATTTGCCTCATTTAGCACTTAAAAAACAGGGATGCTCAGGAAAAAAAAAAAGGAAATACGAAGTCCAATATGATACTGCTGAGCACTTAAGATCAAATGATTTCAGGTAATATGGATCTAATCTGGTGTCAATATACAGGAAAGTGTAATCCAAAGCATAATAAACTTTGCTTATCTACACACTTCTGAATGAACACTCTTATCATGTTACTGATTCTAGGAGTAATAATTTTGCATTTGAATTGCTTTCCACTATACCTTTAGGCAATATTTGTCCTCAGCTGTATTCAAACGCAGAGTTTTGAAGAACTGCTTAGGACAGCCATCCTGCTGAGCACCCCCAGTTATCAGAAGGGTAAAATGGTCTGACTTAAAATAAACCATCATGATGAAACTCTTTCAACTGTTTACTAACAAAGCATGAAGAATAATCTTAAATATATTTAAACTCTAATTCATTTAGTTTCTCAGAAATTCAGGCTGAGAAAGTGCTTTAAAACAGATGCATTACAAGCACCAAGCAAAAGATGACAAAATGCCTGATAGTACTCTGAGAGTGCTGTTTGCCATCAGTGGAATTAAGGACCTACAGTCACCAGCTGGTAACATGCACAGCTCTTCTCTTCACGTGCATCAGATACAAGCAGAGGCCACGCCGCTGATGTTAACAAAGGAAGATGAAGTATACTCCCATTAAAAAAAAATCTTCAGAGTTAGAGGTCATTCAATTACCCTATTCTACCTCCTTGTTTTTTAAAAGTAATGAATGCTAGTCAGTTGCTATATGTGCTATTTGCTGTATGTACCTGGGAACTATCTGTTTTTTTGTAACAGCAACAGCTTCACCGGCACGAAAATCCATCTACGCAAATAGATATTATTAGGTTGTTGTTTTTACAGTCATGTTTGCCATTATTTCTTCCTAATTCTGTTCCCTCTAATTTAATGTTGCATTGAGTAAATGCTATTTCCTTGTCTAAAAAAAAAAATCCCAATTAATGTATCTGAATGGCAAGATGGCATTTTTTTGCCTGAGAATGATAAATACATTGTTGCTAGGAAACAGTTTCCAAAGACAAATTTTTTGAAGGACAGCAATTATATGCATTTTAAAAATGTCCCAACTGTAATCTCAAAGCAATGCAAAACCAGAAAGTTCCCTTATGGGATGGAGAGACTCTGTAGACAGTGACAGCCAGTTAGTAACCTGTTTTACTAGATAACCCTTTTATTACATATCCTTATTTTACCCTCTTCCTACACCATGTAAAACATACCTTTCTGAGACTCTAATTCAAGCAGTATTCAAGCATGATTGTAGGTCCCACTTTTCTGACATATACTCTGACCTTCACAAACATTGTCCATAAGAATAAAAACAGGTTAGCTCAGAAATGGGCATAGTCTTGGTCTCTGATACCTTCTGGACCACAGCTGGGCTCCCCAGGAGTGCTGGCAGGTGCAGGGGGTGGGGCAGAGCTGGGGGTTGCTCTGGTCCAGGGGGTTTTCCAGATGACTTGCTGTCCCATCTGGCCTGCCAGAACTGATGCCTTGAGAGGCTGACCTGGAGCAGAGACTAGGCAGAGCTAAAGGAATAAAGTAGGTATTTATTCAAAGGCCTTAATGGATACACCTTGGGCAGTACAAGAGCCTGGCCAGGGCTACACCCAAGCTGGACCCAAAATGGTCACAAAGTGGACGACTGGTCAGGAGGTTTTACACTTGTATAAGTTTTGGTCAATTTGCATGTTGAGATTAATTATAGCTTCAGGGTATGAAGTTCCATCCCTCTTGTTTTCTCTCTTCAGTCCACCATTGTTTATACTTTTTGGGCCTGAAGCTTGTAAGGGTTGTCCTTGGTTCTCAAGCTGGAAAAAGATTGTTTTGTCTAATTACCCTGTGAAGAGAGATTATTAACACTTAATATGAAGCTCAGAGCTACTCACCTAGGCAGCACAGAATCTGAAAAAATATGAAAGCTAAAACTTAAGGCATCATGGCCTTCCTCAAAAATACTGATTTGCATATTTGATGTATATGTATGTAAAGACTGGATAAGTCTATTTGGAAAGTCTCAGTAATATGCCATTATGGCAGCCTCAGAAAAAGCTGGGTGAGGTGACAGCTGCACTGAAATTATTGACACTAGAAATGTTTCTGCATGGCCCAGCTGCTAAATATGTGAGATTATTATTTCCCTTTAAGTGTCCTTTTATTTTCCTTTACAGTGTCTTTTAGATGACACTGATTTGAGAAGACCAAATGCTACTGTGCCTGAGCTTGCACCTCTGCAGAATATTCTATGTAGTCTTGCTTCTTGGGCATAACTTTAGAGAATTCACTGTCCTGCCCCTGGTCCCAGAGGCCCTCTTGTCCAGTCTGGAATCTTCCCACACTATGGGCTCCAGGCAAGGTGAAACCACCACATATTCCCCAGGGAAGCAATCACACACTCAGCTCACAGTCCAGTGTTATTTTCACAGCACTTCCTTGTACATACCTTCCCCACCAGGCTGTCCTTTGCCCTGGGACATCTTCTGTAATAACACCCAGTCTGCATTTCAGAAGCAGCTGTAAGAAAAAACCCAAACCTGCTCCATCTGCTGCCCCTGTTCTGTTTCAGGGACAGTATTTTGCAGCAGCTGTTTTCTGATGAGAATTTCAGGGATAGCCATGGGAGGCAAATAGATCCTCTGACACCTGTGATGACCATGGCCAGTAGAGGATGTATCCTTCATTAGGCTGATGGGAACTCCCTGGACTCAAGGCAATTTTGGTGCAGAAAAAGGGAGTGCCTGTGAGCTCAGGACATAAAATTACATATATGCAGAGAATTTGGCAGTAGCACCCTAATTATTGATTGATATTCTCAAGTAACATGAATAAATACTTAGCAGTCTGGCCAGTATTCAGGTTCCTCGGATTTCTTCATTTGCCAGCATCCAGATGAGATTTTCTGGTCTGTCCTGTAAAACTGCATTTTGCTTTACCAGAGAAAGTTGTTTCCAGAAGATGACTAATTCACACTGGTAGTGAAAGTCTATCAGGAGGCAAAAAAATGAGGTAAAGGCTCTGAAGTCAGAGCTCAAGGGATTCTTGGTTGAACAAGAAAAATGCTGCCGAGAGATTCTAGCTGTGCAGGTGCATTAGACAAGGTATCTATGTAATGATCATTTCTTTTTCATGGAAGAGTAATTCTAACACTCCTTTGGTCCTTACAATGGAAATGAGTTTGTTTTTTTTTTAAACATGAAGCTTTCATTACTTGCTTTATGTAAACTTTCAAATTTAATCAAATTTCCTTTATGATTAAAAGAATTTAGAATACAGTATAAAATACAAAAAGTGCAAAATATATGTAGGCAGAGAAAACATGTATAGTGTTATCACTAATAAATTCAATTTTGCAGATGCATCACTGCATGAAGGACTTCCTTTGCATGACATGTTTCTTACTTCAGAATTTTTGATCCAAGGTAAAGAAACAATAGCAACACAAAGCTTCCCAGACAATGACTATATAGTTTTTCATTACAATAAATTTAAATTGAAGTATTTGTTACCATTTAAGACTAATTTAAGTATGGAATCATAGAACCATAGAATCTCTGAGGTTAGATAGGACCTCCAAGATGATCGAGTCCAACCTTTGACTGAACATCACCATGCCAGGAGTCTCATGCGATTTGCCTCAGCCCGTTGATCCAGCCTGTCCAGGTCCCTCTGCAGAGCCTTCCCTGCAGTGGAACAGCACTGCTACCCAACTTAGTGTCATCTGCAAATCTATGAAGGGTGCACTCAATCTCCTCATCCAAATGATCTTTAAAAATAAAGTCCTATTGCAAGTGTCCTTGTTAAATAGAGGCAGGAGTTCCCGAATATACAAATTGAGACACATATTTCTCTGATTTTAAAGTTTTGTATTTTTACAATAAATAAGGATCACCTGTACTGAAACTGCATTTATGTCTGCAATATGCACTAACATTAAAACAAAATGGGCAGGGTGACCAAAATGAAATATGCTTAAATATCTCAGAATGTAGTAGTGATTCCTAAGTTATGTCTCTGGGCATCTAAACTAATGGCTAAATAAAAAAAAAAGCCATAAGTATCCAAGTTGACAAGTACAATCCCAAAAGGCTTCACTAGCTGTTTAGTTAGGGAGATTATTAAACTAATAAAATCCAAAAGTTTTGCTTTTAGGATCCTGCAGATTTTCAGCCCCAAAAACTGCTGTATCAGGTATCCCATAGTCCTCACTCAGACTCTCAGTCTACACAGTCCTTTGGGGCTTCTCAGCCCTCTGAGGTTTCCAACATTTTGGGCATTCAGTGTTGATATCCAGCCTTTTGCAGGAAAATTCACCAATGCACTTCACTAAAACTTGGCACCAAACAAAAGCTGTACAGAACATTAGTGTCAAGCATACCCTAGCAGCCACAAATTGTGTTCTGGTTTAAAATATCTTTGAAAGGCAAGATATTCAGGAGGAATTTCATGTATTCAAAATGTCTCTGTTTTATTTTTTTTGTCAAGACATGAAAAGAGAAATTTTTTTACAGCTACAGTGGGATTGCCTTGTGCCTTTTCTCTAGATAAATTACCTAATTGTATTTATTTCCTCATTCCTCTGTGTGTATATGTATAGGTAATTAAAATGTTTTATGTATAGGAAGAATGTTTTTAGTTTTGGTGTGATCAAGTGTCACTGGAAGACCAAAGTTCCAACTTCCTTGAAATGAAGTATAACAACAGATGTGTCCTTCAAAATTCAGAGGAGCAGGGAAAGAAAACTTGGTTCTTTTACTCCAGCCAGCAACTGAACCCCACACAGCTGCTCACTCACTCCTTGCTTGTCTCCCATCTCCTAGATGGGAGACAATCAGCAGGATAAAATTTGTGGGTTGAGATGAGGGCAGTTCAACAGGTAAAGCAAAATCCTTGCACAAAAGCAACAAAACCCAAGCAATTAGTTCACCACTTTTTATGGGCAGGCAGGTGTTCAGCCATCCCCAGGAATGCCTGTCTGTCACCATCTGTCACATGGAATGGTGACTTGGGAAGACAAACACCATCACTCTGAAAGTCCTTCCCTTTCTTTTTCATTGGCCAGCTTTCCATGCTGAGCATGACACCATGTGGGTTGGAATATCCCTTGCTTCAGCTGGGATCAGGTATCCCAGATGTGTGTTCCCCTACATTTTTTCTCCTCAGCCTTATCAATGGTGAAGTGGGGTGAGGAGCAAAGAAAACCTTGGCTTTGGGAAATTCCTGCTCACCAGTGGAAAAGCATCCCAGTGTTATCAACACTATTTCCAGCACAAATATATAAAGTATATCCTCCTACTATCTACACTGAAGAAAATTAACTCCATCCCAGCCAAAATCAGCACAGTTTATATTATCTCTCTTAATTCAAATTCTCTTGAGTAGTAATATATTTCACTAATTATTCAGAAATTACTATCCTCTGATTATTTCCTGCTCTGTAATTGATGACATGGTCATCTTTCTAATTCTCTAATCTTCCTTTGATTCAATCAAACAGAAACAGTCCTGTTGTAAGGCTTTAGAAGGATCACATTATTTAGGTTTGACAAGATTTGGGCAGAGAAGAAAAATACTTTCTAAAGCTGTTATGTAATTACACTACATAATGGCTGCTGCAATTCAACATGGAGAAATGCAAAGCATTGCATAGGAGAGGGACCAATTTAAAACTTCTCACATATACAAAAAAAGTCCTGAGAAGGGAAATTATAATTCTTGAACTATAGAAGATCAAGAAAGGAGGGTTTGCCTAAAAAGAAAGATTAAAAGCAGCTAGACTAATTAATTTGAAGGGAGTGGGGAGTAGGTTTGTTACAAGACAGTAAAATCTGTTATGGTAAAGATATATATTAAATCAGAAATTATAAAAAGAATGTTAGTCCATGCCCTTCCCATAATATAAATACAGAAAAGCATTCACAGACAGTAAGATTAATGTGTTTGAAATGGTTCAGGGGAATACATTTTTGTGCAACGTGAAATTTATCTGCAAAACTCCCTGTGGAAGATATCTTTCTTCCATATTGTTTAGGATATTAACTCCTCACTTCCACTGACAAGTGAGAGTAATTGTTCCCAAGGTATCTAGTATTATTGGTTACAATTTCCTCTGAAGCATCAGTTACAGCATATTCTCAGAGGGCAGTGTTAAAGGAGCTATGAGGTGTTCAGCTGCTCCAGCAAGACAAACCATCCACTTCCATACCTGGCTGAGGATCCCAGAAGGGGAGAACAGTAAATTCCTAGTTCTCATTGCTGGTGCAAGAGAAATAAGGTTCAGGCAGCTGAGTTTTCCCAGCAGTCTACTCCAAAATAAGTATTTAAAAAATCCCATTGTACAAAGTTTTGCATACTTTGATTCATGTCCATCAGGGTACTTTAACTTATGCTTAAGTTCAGCATTTAAACTGGTTTGCTTTCTGCACAAGTTTAACCCCTTGGATCTAGAGATAACTGCAGAGAAAGAGAAGAAAGAAAATGGATATATCTGTACCCATTCACTTCAGAGACAGTGCCATTCCCTTGTGACACCTCATAGAAGAACAAAAACTTTTCTGACTTCCTCCACAAAGTGTATGAGAAAGTAAAAACTCAGCAAGCAAACCTTATTTTACAACATAGTAGGATGATTTTTTTTCCCCCCCAAGGCTTCTCAGTTCCTGATGGAGCTTGGTAAAATGATCACTCCTTGCACTTAAGGCCTCTCTGGATTTTCTTCCATGCATCTTTGTCACTCCTTTTTCTAATAAAAATGCTAAATTAATGTATTTTCTCCTTGATATAGTATGGGTTTATATGAACTTACTGACTGTTAAAAAGCTATTTTCAGCTGTATATCTCATAGCACTTTCACAGAAATCATCTGATGGATTTTATAGTTTTTTAAAATCTCCCGTGTCACATTCCAGAAATAAAGTACTAAAAAATATTTCTTATAACAACAAAGTCCATTACAAACCCAGATATTTGAATACATTATGAGTTTCATGTATATAGAGTACCTTAGTAAGAATTCAGGAAGTTCACAATAACATCTGATAACTCTCTTTTTATAACAGTTTTAAAATATTTGAGAGTCTCAGTAGTATCCTTCTCTGAAAGGTAACACATGTATTTTTAAGTTTGGTTTAAGGTTTTTTTAGGGATAAATACTGAAAATTTGACATATTATCAATGCTATCTTTGATAATAATTCTGGTTTAAGGAATTGCTGTCTTTCATGCATATTCAAATTGCTTACAAAAATAAAATGAAAAAGATTATGTAAATAAAAGCAGCAGGAGTTTTGGATACAGGGTGACTTTACAAGCCTAGTTAAGCATGATAGGACAGTTATACAGCCCAGTCAAGTATGGCTGATTGATTTTTATCTGCAAATTGCTGTCAACTGTGAAAGCTGGCTGCAGGTTGTTAAAATCAAGAGCCCTGTGCATTCTATTTAGAGAACACTGGTTGCATAATAAATCTGCTTTCCTGTGAAAAGCAGGCAATTAGTATTAATGATTTCATCACAAAGAGCAGGAGAACACTTAAAAGTTGCCAGAGAAACTGGCTTGAAAAACACTGTTAAAACAAAGATTATGGTGTTGCATAGGAAGAGGTGCATCCCTCAAAGCCTGGAGAAAATAAGATCTCAGAAACACGGTGCCCATAACAGCACAATATACAAAGTACACATTAAGGACTTTTGGACAAAGTGGGTACTCTCTAGGTAAAAAAATTAAGAAAGGAATACAGTCCACTAACACACGGTGGCCATGTGTTGGGCATACCACATGTTACAATGTTAGTCTCATATTTTGATGAAATACACAATTAAGCAGGGAGTTAAAGATTGGTAGGAATTAATCTGAAGAGCTTTCTGTGTGACAGGGGACTCAAAAAAGCTTGATTTTTAGCCTGCAAAGAAAAAAAAGCTCATAAGGATTATAATTATTGTCTATAAATGCAGCAAAATGCACATATATGGAAAGGAAAGAGCAATCCTGAGACAGCATATCCAAAACATTTTTTTATCTGAAATATTGAAAATATACACTTTGAATATATTTACCTTTTGTTAGGTTGTCTTGTCATGATGTTTCAGCTTTCTAGAAGGCAACCATAAGGAAGTTGAGTTTATAATGAAAGGTAAGGAATGGTAACTGGTCTAATTTAAGGAACATTTCATGGCAGGAGGGAGTTTTGCAGAAAACAGGAGGAAATAGTCTCATATGTAGGCCACGGACTCTACATCAAAGTTAATTTCTGCAGCAGTGCCAAGCAGGTTGCAGGGATTTTTAACCATGAGTGATGACAAAGGAAGATGTGTTGTGGATCATTAGAGTACATTGAGTGTGAATCTACAGAAAAGTCAATGATATGGCATCATGCAAATGAGGATCTAGAGACCTCCCAATAAGGCTTATCTCAATAACTAGCATATGAGTAATTAGTTAGCTCCAAAAGTGCCTCATAGACGTGCAATAGAGGATGAAAACCAGTAAAAGAATGATAAAATATATGAGAAACTACTTCAAAGTCTAAAGGGGATGTTGTAGTTCAGATTTTCTGTATCTCAACCACTGGCCAGATGGGCCCACATGTGCTTTGGTGACCACTGTGTTGTAGTAATGTGAGCTGGATATGTATTAAACTGCTCTGAATTGATACTACTGGGTGACAAAACAGATGCTGATGAAAGCTTAAAAAGCAGATTGAGACTAATTTCTGGAAAATTTGGAAGCAGGAAAAATTCTGGAGAAAACATCTCCAGGCAGTGAGTTTCTCTGCTCTAAGGCATTAAGAGTACTTGTATGGGACACATGCTGAGAAGAGCATCTGGCTTCTGGGCTGCAGGCTTTGGGCTTCTGGAAGAGGAGTTTTGTACAGCAGAAGTCAGTTCTTCAGGATAGAGGTGCAATCCTCTGCTTTATTCTGCAGCCAAAGTCATCCACTCAGTTGAGAAAAATTATTTTTGGTACCTATTCCTGAAATGCTCTTGCTGACATTCTGTAAATAATTCTACTACCAATGGTGAGTGGAGGCTGAGGCAAAGGTAAGAGGGAAAGGAGGAGTTCAGTTTATGAAAAAAACATTAATAAAGTCAGCACACTAGTGGTAAGAGCCATCTCAGAGTCATAATATGGTGTAATGGGCTATACCATAACTTTCCTGACTGACATGGTCACTTTCACTGACAAGCAACATGCAACACTCTCATTACCAGTGGACACTTCAGAAGATGTGACTAAAGAAGTCCTTGGGTAAAATCAAAAAACAGACCACAGTATCTACAAGATACTGTGAGAAATGTCTAGAAATGAGAACAGTTAGAAAGCTTAGTCTTAGTCAGAATTCTCTAAAACAATTAAGATAGGTTTCGTATTCCAGTGAGGCAGCTTCTTGCTTAAATACCAGAGATCTGACTGAGATACATTTTAAGCCAGGTCATGCTTTCTTTTTTCTGCCAAATATAATTAAAAATGTATTGAAATGTGCAAGCTGCACTATTCATTAAGCATTTCCAGATGTAACACCACAAGGAGCACTGCTGTTGTTCTGCTTTTGGCACTTGACATTACCATGGCAAAAAACCTGCTGAGCTAATAGAGTGTCTGCACATTGGAAACTAAAGCACGGCTGGGGTTGAGAAAAGCAATTCCCTAAACTAAAAATTACCTGTAATGCAAGTTCTTGCAATTCTCCTTTAACTAAAAAAATGTTGTGGTGAAAATCTAACAAATAAAGGCTAAAAATATAAGCAGGGATTTGGGTTTTTTTTTCTTTCTACAGACTATGAAAGTTTGGATTCCTGTTCTTATTTAGGACTAACCTAGAATTACCAAGTTTGAAGTCCTTAAAAATTTTTTTCATTTTTATTTATGAAATATGTTCAACCATCATCTTAAATGATAAAATTTGATTTTAAACCATAATGTCATCAATAGCAATATGAATTCAAGACCAGGGAGACTTCCTGAAAGATGCAGGTTTGACAGGGTTGCAGTTGATAGGGTAAGTGCAAGACAGTACTTAAGCACATACTTTATACCAGAAAAATGCAAAATCATAGAATCTTTTAGGTTATGAAAAGAGCTTTAAGACCATTGAGTCCAATCATTAATCTAACATTTCTAAATCAACCACTAAAGGACATCCCTAAGTACCTAATCTACATGTCTTGTAAATACCTCCAGAGATGGTGACTCCACTGCTACCCTGAGCAGCTGTTTCAATGATTGACAACTCCTTTGGTGAAGAAATTTTTACTAATATCCAGCCTAAACCTCACCTGGTGAATCCTGAGGTCATTTCCTCCTGTCTCATTTCTTTTTTCTTGGGAGAAGAGACCAACCCACACCTGTCTAACCTTCTTTCAGGAAATTGTAGAAGTCCTCCTGAGCCTTCTTTTCTCCACTGTAAGCCACCTGAGCTTCCTCAGAGTACTTCCTCAGAGGCTTCCAGCTCCTCCTCTTTGTTGGCCATGCTGTGTGCATTGATCCCACCATGTTACCCTTTTTGTGACTGAAATGAACTTGATCACATTCATTAAAAGCTTGGTTCCCTGCTCTTCTGGCTCAGCAAAATTCCCTATTTTGCAGCTTATCTTCTGGATTTGTGCTCTGTCTCTGGCCAATGATTCAGGGGTTTTTAAGCCAAACCTTAATTTGAATTATTCTTATTGGTAGGTTGTCAGGTCTCAGTTTAAATTTTCCTTTGCGATTCTTAGAAAATCCATTTAAAGGAGTTCCCATCAATGTATTTTTTTTTCAGTAATAAGTAAGCCTTATGCAGTAAGACACTGCCTATCAGACACTTCCCTTGGCAAACAGTGCTTCTTGTTTACTGAAAACTCCCTCACTACAGGTTATTTTTAAAAACTGTATAATAATTTTGATGTGTCATAACCCACCCGTAATTTTGAAGAGTAGCTTATCTCAGTCCAATGTCATTCTTGGCTGATGGCCTGGAAGCATTATCTAGATCTGGAAAGGTCAAAAACAAATTCAGTGCCAAAGTAATGATAAGCTGCAGGTGGGAGCGCAAGCTTTCCAAATCACATAAAATGCCAGGAAATTTTCCCAAAAAGATTTTTTTTTTAGCATTTATAAAGTAATTTAAATAAAAAAAAAAAAAATATGTCTGTGATATGTAAGTAGCAGAAGAAAAACTGTAACTTTTGCTGTCTGTAAATTATGGTATTCATCAGAAATTTTTTAAAACTTATAACTAGAGTCATGAAATATTACTAGATCATGTTCCATATTACAAGCTCTCTTCAGTGAATGTTGTGGTCCAATATTTTGTTCTTTGTCTGTGTGTATGTTATGTGAACATTTGGTAATAATTTCTGCAATCAGAACAGTGAAAAAATCACATTCGTATGATGTATGGACTTCTCACTCCTTAAAGTCCCCAATTATTCCAGAACTTTGTGGTTACTTAGGAACAAATAAATACCTGTGAAAAATTCCCAGGTGGAGAAAAATCAAAAGCTTAAAGAAGAGATAGACTAATAGGAGCAGGAGGTTATAGATGGGCTATACCTATGCCCAGTTTGGCTTGTAAATTGGCAGTGGAAAATAAGCCAGGCATCCCAGCAAAGCACAGAATGTTCAGAAGGAGCTGAGCCTGGAGCCTTGCTCCCAGCTGAGCACTGGGAGTCAGGTGGAGCTCTGCTCTCATGTAGCACTGCCAGTGCCCTTGACACTTTATTCAGATCTGTCTTCTGCACCTGTGCACAATGAGAGATTCATAAAGACATGTGTCCATGTCAGATCATAGGGAAAAAACAAACAGAGGTATTGAAGGACAGATATGTGCCATCTAGAAATGCAAAGACATTAAGGGAAAAAAGCTGGATTACCCCATATTATCATTTTTTTCCCAGGTCAAATGAACATTTTACCTGAGTTTAGTTAATTTCTTCATTTTCAAATGGGTGAAAACAGTTTAATTGAGAACCCACAGCTCTGATACATCAGGTAGTCAGGAGGAGAGGCTGTCACTGCAAAGCCCTCAGCTATGGCCAGAACTGCAGCAGCCTGCTTACCCAGTTGTTTCTCTCACTTCTCTTCCCAAACACACTGTGCATACCACTGGTCTATTTTATGAAAACTTTTTTTTCCCCCAAGAGAATGAATTTTCATCTCGAAAGATCTATGATTTCATTCAAATCTGGGAGTGCTTCTAGAATTGGTTTTTTTTGTTGTTGTTGATGGGAGTGTTGATATGAGCTGCAGCATACTCCAAGGTGTTTCTCCAGCAGATGGTGAAAAACATTTTATAATATGGTGGATTGTGACAGTAGGAGTAGTTCCTATGTTCCTGGGAATGCAGACTTCAAAAAACCAAAATAATTGTCGTGATTGCAAGGATGTTTAAGCAGTTCTCAGGACAAATATAGTAATTCTTACTGTTATCCCTGTAAGTTATAGTTTTCATATAGTAATGTCTAGATTTCTTAATCTTTCTGCTTTGATGGTATTGAAGTAAGATGAGCAGCAAAGATTGCTAACAGACTTTTTATTACTGTTTACAAGCATTAAGTGATGAAAAAAAAATGAATAATTATTTTTTCATTTTAGCATCAACAGATAACAAGTATCAGCACCAGAGCCTTGGAAATGTCATAATCTCTAAGGATGCTGTGAAAAACAGGGGCTAGCACACACACAGAGACATTAATCCTTTGTTAATACCTTGAGACTGCTGTATCTGTATGGCTCATGAGGCTGCTGTGTGGTTACTCAAAACCTGTGCATCTCAAAAAAATGTACAGTCACAGCTGCTTCACCTTGCATTCACAATAAATTCATTTAAGAATGAAACAGCACACATTTTCAGTGGAGGTGGATTTCCTATGTGTGTGTTCACTATCTGCAAATTTTTGCCATAGGTTAAATAGAGCATGTCATTATAATTCATCTTTCATCTTTGTTCTTCAGGCTCCAAAACGTCTGGGCTTTCTCATTATATTTCCTTTAGGTTGGATCTGGAAACTAATGAAAACCTAGAAAAATACTAAATATATTTCTAATTTGATACTTATTAAAATCCAATTTGGAAAAAAATTGTATTCACATTAATCTCAGGGCTGTACTGAAATGCCTTTCAGCTGTCAAAAAAGGTTAAATGCAGAGGAAGCTCACATAACTAATGAGGTTGATATTAAAGACTTCATTTTGAGAAGTCTGTTTTAAAGATATATGCTTTCCTAGCTATTATGTTTTACAAATAAAATGAATCATCATGAAAATATTTATTAATACACATTTTACATTAATTGCTTCTGCCAATGCTAAGGCTTTAGGAATCTGTATTGAACTCATCAATGCTATTGAAAAACTTTTGTATTCTCATAATCATTGAAGTCATCTAAGATCTATTATTTTCTGAAGTTTTTCTAGCATTAACATTCCTTTCCCTGTCACAAAAAAGGTTGGTTTGCACTAACTACAGGGCAAGATTTTGTTCTCATATATCTTAAAATATACTATATGGGACTTGTCTTTGAATATTCAATTTCAACACATTTTCCCACAGTTAATTGAGTTCTTTGGTTTATTAACTGATAGAAACAAGTCCTGAAATGCAGCTAAATTGTACAATACTTAGAATTGACTATGTTTACTCCTGGTTTACCAGGAGTAACAGAAAAATAGAATTTACTGATTGAGATATCTGCAAAATCTATCTGACTTGACCACCACAATCATGGTGTTTATTCCATTTTCCATGGAAAATGTTATCAAGTTTAGTTAAAACCTGGACCGTAAATTAGTAAGATAGACACTTAAAAAGTGATTTTGTGAGAATACTGTCACTATTTTCAAAGCAAACTTCTGTCTGTGAGTGTCTCCATTTACCCTGCCCTCTAGGACACACACAATCCCTGACAGCCAATCTGGGGCACAGCTGCTTTAGCAAGTCCCCATGCTTTGCCAGACCCTTTCTGCTAATCCACCTCTCCATGCTGCCCCAGTCCTGTGACTTTCAACAGAACATTCTGGGCTGGAAGAGACCCACAGGGATCACTGAGCCAAACTCTTAAGGGAATGACCTGTATGGAGACCAAACCCACAACTTTGGTGTTATTCCTTGCTCTTCCGGAATACACCAACAAAAACATTCAGTCCTCGATTGCGGGTGCTGAGCTGCTGCTGAATTATTTTGAGGGAAGTGTGTTTGTTGCAGATGGCGTGAGCAACTCTCACCAGGCTCTGCAAGCTGTGTACACTGTGACCATTTGATTCTACACTCTCCTTTGCCATGGCAAGGACTCCTAACATCTTCAGAAAAGCAATTTGCCACTTTTACCTATCTGGCCTCCCCATTACATATCAACAGAAGTAAAGGTAGGACTTAGGGCAAGAAATAACTTTAGAGCTTTTACTGTCCATAATTAATTTTTCTAAAATCTTCTCATAAGTAGAGAAGCTCTACTAACAAGGCACAACTCTATCCTTTTTTATGTTGTTGTTTTTGGGTTCGTTTTGGTTATTTTTTTTTTTAATTGATTTAGTTTGGGTTTTTTTCTTTTGTTTGGGTGGGCTTTTTTGTTGGTTTTTGTTGTGTTCTGTTGCATAAAAAATGAAAAAGGATAATTTATATTGAAATGTCAAAGTACTGAGGTAAACAGATAGTAATAGACTTTCACTCAGACATTATGATTACTTAAATACATTGCCGTAAAAAGGCAAACAATCAACAGAGTTCTTTAAAAGGTTCAGTGCAAATTAGTTTCTGGCAAGGACTGTGCACTGTTCAAGGCTACATTAAAGCCTTTCATTTATGAATTGTCAGAAAAAAGCAAAGGATGCTATGTATGCTATAAAACGAGACAAAAGCCTCAGAAGCCCTCATAGGGCATTGGGCAGTTCATTTTAAGGTGGTTGTGAGTACCATTTTCTATCCCTGCCTCGGGGTCACAGATAGCAGCAGGACTTGGGAAATAAAGGCATCAGTCAGGAACGAACATTTATGTGTGTGCCTCTCCAGAGTTTAATTCTAATCTGGAAAGGAGTTTTAAACGTGAAATACAAATAATTATTCTCCCCATTTTTAAAAGGAAAAGTATGTTTGAGGACATGCAGCACCACACTGACTCCTCTTTTGATTCTGTTGTCCCTCACAATAGGTGGCACTGGGAATTTTCACATGTAAATCTGTTGAGCTTAACCTTCACTTTTTGCCATTGAAGCAGTCCCCTATTAACATTTCCCTGTATAAAATGTTTTGGAAATATCAAAAGTCATATCCTTCAGTTATTTACATAGTGTCATTCCATTGTTTTGAGACTATTTGTTAAAGAAATATAATGAATATTCACATTTCTGGTCACAGTATTGACGCTGGGAGACATTTTTATTTTTCCACCATACCTTCATACCTGTATGAGCTAATTTGTCAGAGTTTCTTTGTCAGCTCTCTAGGATGTCTGACCAGAGCATGACAAATGTTCCAGTTTAGCTATTTTATGTACCCTTTCCACAACTTTTGCCTTTCTTGTTCAAAGGAAGAAGGAAGTGAAAGACACTTGCATTCCATCAGATGAGGTTCCTCCTTGGAGCACAACTGCAGCAGCAGAATGCTCCTGCTTGATTCTCTTCTTGTTGAATAGGGTTGTGTTCCTCATGAGGAGGTTGTATCTGTGAACGTGCTCTCTGGTTCCTTTCCAAACTTTCTCTGGTAAGATGCCTGTGTGGTGCAAACAATCTTCTTCTGCTGGCTCAGGTCAGAGCTGGGCACGTGAGAGCTTCTGAGTGATTTCCAGCTGTGGCAGGGAAAGGAACTTGTGAGGTTTTTTCTTTATAATTGACTCTGCTATTAAAAGGTCAATAGGTTTATGCAACAAAAATTTGAATAACATTCGTATAATAGGTCTTCTAATGGCTCCTCTTCTGACCTTGCTGACGGTCAAGAAATTTTTACTGGGCTGAGGTTACAATCATTCTTGTGGATTCTGAACAGAGAATTCAGGGTTTGAAAAGTGTACTTTAGTCAAATCTGACTGCGTGGGAGACAAATGATATTTGAAACTGAATAAGAAATAGACTGAAAAGGGGTGGGAGAAATAAAATCAAAGGAAAGGAAAAGATAGGAAACTTCCTAGAAAGAAATGTGGGTAGATGTGTAGTCAATGCAGGATGAATAAATGAATAGACAATGCAAAGAAATATTGGAAAGAAAATGGAAGGAAACAGTGCCTGTTAACTGACATGCCAATGCTGAGAGAGTTGTCTCTGTACTTTGTAAGCTGCCTTTCTCCTGCAAGCACTGAAACAAAAGTTAACAGTGACAGAGCGGGTGAGGTCTGACTGTGCTGTCCGCCCCAGCGCTGGAGTGGTAGCGACCTCTGCTAACTCTCTGTTCAGAAAGTCAGCACCAGTAGGCTTCACCTGGCTCACACTAAACACTTCCTCAGGACCTCTGGTTTCATCAGACACAAAATGATGAACACAATCACAAAATCTTGGGGAAAAATGCACACAGCAGGCTGTGCCAAATGTTCCATTTCATTTGAAATCATTGGTTCCTGGAGAAACTATCTCAGGCCCTCAGTGATGTTCTGCCTCTGGGGCTCTTAAAGAGGATTACAAGCCAGCAGGCATCATGGATAGGCTTCCACTCCTGAACCGGGCTAGAACAGAGACTAAACCTGAAAATTGAAAACCTGCTTCCATGTGGGCAAACAGCAGAGGGAAGGTGCAGGAGCAGCAGCCACTGACTGTGGAGATTTCACTGGTAACATTCCTGTTCTCAGCGACACTCTTACAACACCGTCGGATTTTTCTTTTTTAATTAAAACACCTAAATCACCTTAAATAAAATGTGAAAAAACCCCTCAGATTATATTTTTCCTGATGGAAAAAATGCTTTGTAGGCCTTGCAGCTGATAGTGAGTGCAGACCTTGAAAACCCTGGGGCCTGGGGCTGTGTGGAGGAGAAGGGGAGGGCTGCTGAGCAGTGCAGAGCCTGCAGCAGCCATCCACCAAGATGTAGCAGTGGTACCAAGTGCCACCATGCTTTCCAGCATGCATTTCCAGCAAGAAACAGAAGCCCTTATTTCTTGAGACTTCAATTAGCAAAGAGGAGTGGGAAGACCTGCAGGTAGGTCGTACTCACCTCAAGGCCAGTCACACACCCTGGAACATCTTGTGTCAGGGGAATAGAAGAGGAAAAGGAGAGAAATTGGAATCCTCCTGGGACCTTCTCTGAGATCTTTCTCTCTTGATCCAAGGTGCTTCCTAAGTCACCTATGCCTCATTTCCTTAGCAAGGAGAGTGTGCATAGTTGTTTTCTGGACAATTAATTTTTTCTTAAAGGATCTCCATCATTGGGCTAATGGCAAAGAGCAATATTTGAGGAAGAGCTCATACTTGTGACACCTCTTAAGAGGGAAGAAAAGCTTTCTGCCAGGAGAGAGCAGCATTACGAATCTCTCAGGAGTTTTAGGAAAACTTCTGTGCAGCTATATCTAAGTAATGGATATAAACCCACAAGAATGTACATAAAATCACACACACTATGGCAGAACAGGATAGAAAATGAATACCACATAGCAAACATCAAACATATTTAACAAACCAGCCAAATACTCTCAATGCTATAATGTTAAGAACAGTACAGGAAATGATATAAGCAAAACCAGAAAATGGATAAGTATATAAACTCAGTATTTCTCAGCAGAGTTTGATGGAAAAAGTTGTTTTAAAGCTCTCTTGTGGCATTTTGATGCAATTTGCATCAACAACTGACAAATGGTTGCTGAAAATGTCATTCAACATATGTTGCAAATTTTCATAACAGATTTTGCAATGGCGGTGATATTAAATTTGCATCACCAGTCTTTTTTAAAATCAAATAACAACAATTGGATAGCACTAAAATTATTACCAGGGAGAAATATTAAAAATTCCAATTGATTTTGTATTTACTAAAACCTCTGCTATTTTCTGAAGTCTCTGTCAGAATTCTGAGCTTGTTGTAGTGTCAAAGCTTTCACTCTTGATTAGCACATGTTTTCCTGAATATTAATTTGTGCTTTGGAAAGGGTATTTTTTTTTAAATGGTTTTGTGAAGTTGTATGAAATTTTCTTCTGAGATGCTTTGATGCTAAAGATTTTTATATATTTGACATGGATGTTTTCTTTTTCCACTTAATATTTTCAGTCACTACTTTTTGGGTGCAACAGAAGAGGTCTGGCTGATATGAGAAGCTAACTTTGCTAGTATACTTAGTTCTTTATATTGCTGCTTAGCCATTACTCAAATAGGTCCACTAGTAAACCCTTTTTCTGAAATCCCGGGCACTACAAAGGACTTCAGAATTTTCTATCATTCCTTTCAGTGTTGCTTTCAGCAGCTTGATTATATAAAACAGGGCTTGGGTCCCTACTGCCTTTGCACATTTTCTAAACAAGATTTTTCTTGTTCACAACATACAATATACCTCTGTGAACAGAAGTTGTGGAGCAAGCAGCTTTTGCTGACCCAGTCCATCTGTTCTCTTCTGTTCTTTGTGGCTGGAACTCTGTTTCATCCTGGACTTTGACCAGGATTTTATCATCAAGCCATACTTTAAAACTGTTCATATTATGAATATTTGCCTAATTGATTCAGGTTTTTGTCATCATAGTAGATTGATTAAAAAGAGTGTCTTACTGCATCGTACTAGTAAGTGGAATTGGTCGGTTTATTTTCAAACCTATAAACTACATGATCTGTCAGTGCCCTGATGACTTTGACCTTGGATTTTATGACATAAAATGCAGAAATTACTACTTTTGCATGAAATGACATCCTGCTTTTCTTTTAAGCCCTGATATTCTTGACAGAAAATGTATTCAGTTTTTTTTTTAACTAGCTTTGAATGCTCAGCCCCTGCCTGCTGGCTCAGCTATCAGAGTTGCAGGCTAAGCCTGGGGAATCTCAATACCGTGTGCATTTTGTCAGAGCACTATCTTTTTCTTAGCTTGCAAAATATTAGGTTAAGAAAAATATAATCTTCCTAAAGGAGAATAAGAAAGACTGAAATGACTGATCATTGAACATAGTTTTCTCTCATGTTTCTCAGGTTTTTCTCATCCATACAGTGCCAAGAGTGTTGAGCACTAATTTTACAGGCAGACTGTATATTTGCAGACAAATATTGAGCATCTTATTTAAGGCTACCTGATGCAGATTTTTTGAATTACTGAAAACCTCATGAGAGATGTTGAAGCCTCTTCCTGTTGGACTGAAGCAAAAAAAAAAAAAAAAAAGCCTTAGATCTCCTCAGAAGCATATGCATAACGGATTTGGGACTCATCTGTAATAAAGTCAATATTCAAAACATACCATTAATGTATTAATATTATACTGGTAAAAGACAGTTTTGTGGCTATGAAGAGAATTGCTTAATCTTCCTTTGTGCTTGTGAATAAACTAGGAGTCCTTTAACCAGCTTGATGATTTGTATATGATTGTTAGCACATTGCTTTTAGATTTAGGGCATGATTATTTATGACTTGTTTGTCCCCTTTTGCAAGCAAAATACACATAACAGCAAGAATTTGTGAAATAAAATAGGAATAAAATTAACTTCCCTAATCACCAGAGGACCTGTCCTAATTTATTTTTGCCATTGCTTTGTGTCTGCCATAGATGCAGGGAGGTGTCCTGAAGCACATTGTATGGGTTCCACCAAGGCAAGGGATCCTGCCTTCGGGAATCCTGCGTGATGTTTCTTTACTTTCAAATGCAGCAACTGCCAATGAAACATCTCTGCTGACATCATCTTTTCCATTAAAATACAAACTGAGGAGATATTTCAAAGATAACCTCCTAAACATCACAAAACTTCATTGGAGTTTAAAACACACTAACTGGGAAAACATATTTAATTTTGCTTCAGTAGAATTGTCAAGTAGCTTTTCCATGATCTTTTATGCTACTTAGATTGGTCTTCTGGTTACAACACTTCATTTTATGCCATTAAATTAATGAAAGATTGATTTATCTCATGATGCTAAGTGAAATAGCAGATGAAATTCCATATTGATAAACACAAAATAAGTTTTCTCAGAGAAAAATAAGATGAACTGTACATGCCTAATGATGAGTTTTAGCTTGATCGTTACAACTTTGAAAGAAGATATTTAAGACTTTTTGAATAGGATTCAAAAACATTATCTCCATCCTTAGAAGCTGTAGAAAGAGAGTAGTAAAATGTCTTAATAAAAAGATTGAGAGAAAATTATAAGCTTTTTTGAGAAATTAGTATAATTTTCTGAGAAAATTATACTAATCTTTTCTGAACTCAGGTAAAAAAATATAGCAGAAGTGAAAAAGGCAGAAAGACAAACAGGAAGGATGGTCAGAGTTGCAGAAGAGTGTCTCCTCAGGAGGCCTGAAGTGGATCAAGTTCCTCAGTCAAAAAACAGGAATGACTCAAAAATAACAGAAATTCATCAAATCAGGAATAAAGTAGAGATCATAGGAAATACTTGTATTGGTACTGACTTAAGCACTACTTACTGGTACTTGCACTTCAGCAGCATTTTGAGCAGTATAACTCTAGAAGCAGTATTGTCGATATTTATACAGAAAGTTTAAAAAACACTACGTTATTTTCCATAAAGTGCCTGATTACTGACCCATTGCCAAAGGACATGGTTGTTAAAAGCTTATGTGGTTTCAAAAGATGATTTGACATACTTTTGGAATAATTAAAAAAAAAAATCCATCAAAGGCAATATAAACCCAGCTATACAATCTCTAGCTTTGGAAGTCCTTAACTTCCAAACTGCTGAAAGCAAGAGGCAGTAGAAATGTGCCTATATACTTGCTGTGCTCCTGCACCTTTGTCTAGAATTTGTGTTTAGACATCAACAGGTCCACATTGTAAATTTCAGTGCAAGGAGAGGATTTCTCACATTAGTTCTGCAATAACAGCAATAGGAGAGCAAGTGAAAAAGCTTTAGCAGGGAAACAAAGATTTCTTCAAAGCTCTTTGTATTGTATTCCTGGACTGCAGTGCATTGCAAAGATAAGTCAAAAATGGAGAAACTGATTGATTGGAAATTTCTTGGATCAACTCATTCACTTGGGCAGGCAAGTCAGCTAGGAGTGGATGATCACTGACCATTTTTTCTGTCTGCCCCACATGTCAGGTCAGTCTCTAATTACAGCATCACAGCTCTGTACCTCAGTAACCAGCACGGCCACTGGGCTTTATGCACATCCATTACCATGGTCTAATGAATATAATGAAAGGTCTTAGGGCTTGACCTTCAACCCTGGGGCATGACCCTGGCCATTGGGCTGCCTGCTTTGTGCAAAGTGAAGCAACCTGGACTTGATTATTTCATATCTTCCTCCAGGTATTTCTGAAAACTGTGGGGATTTCTCATTAATGAGAAAGACAGTGTCTCAGGACTCTGTTTCCACACTGAGTATCCAATGTAAGCCTAGAGGCAACAAATTCTGTGCAGGACCAATGCTAAATGCATATTAAATCATGGCTGGCATTTATACTGAGAGCCCCAGGAGTGCCTGACAGCTCCCAGATCTGGTTGTACTGCTGGCTGCCAACCTGTTCCATGGCACGCATGGAAGGTCATTGCTTGTGTGGAAGATGTTCACCTCCTCAGCCCTTTTTATTGCAGGGAGGAGGTCATTGTGTGGGAACTGAATGACACTTAATCCAACAGGTCCTGGAATCACCCTGAAATGTGGGATGTGCTGCTGATGTACCTGTTTCCCAGTCAGGGTTTGAGAGAGAAGTTAAAGCGTTTTCAGACATGAAGTGAGAATAAAACAAGGAAAGGTAAATTTCATTTTCCTAGATCTTTGATCAGAAATTTTAGTAAAGACAGGAGAGTTTCCTTTGGACATTTCAGACATTTTTATGCAACAGATATGTTAAGTAGATCATGCACCTTGGCTGGTAAGTATTTCATGTTATTATTCTGTGAAATAAAATCTGCAATTTTCTTCACAAGGTATGACTTGGGGCAGAGGTCTGTGTTTTCACTCTACTTGTAGTCTACAGGTTTTATTTGTAAACATAACTGTGTAAAAGAAATCATTTTGCCTAATTAAGAATTTATTGTTATTTCTTCTGATGCAAATTTAACTGCTTCCAGTTTTCTACTTCCTGCAGGGTGCCCTGATCCATAATTAGTCTGGTAAAAGTATTTGTTGGTATCAGATTTGTTTTCAGGCATGCCAAACACCTCATGTATTGCAAGAACTCTTTTTAATAAATGCTTGTTTATATTGCAGAATTATCAGAATCCCAGCAAAAGCCAAATATGACAAAAAATTATTTTTAATTTATTTTACGAAACATTTTTAATTTGAAAATCAATTGCTTTTAAAAAAAAATGGTGCTCTTGCATTCATATTCCATCCAGCAGTGATTTGAACTTCTGGGCTCAGGACTCACTAGTTAAGATGCACAACAGAATCCATAGGAGGTGAGTATCCTGTCAATTAGGAGATCCATGGTAGGTGTAATTAGATACATTCCTTGAGCTTCTCAGGGAGGTTTTCATAATTATTTAAACAGCTTTTAAGTAATTAGCACTTTTAAATGCCATTTTCTTGTATTCTTAATTAACAATATCCTTAATTAACAGAAAGATTCAGAAAAAAAATTTGATTGAATGATAGATTGAAAATTTTGAATATATTATATTTGTAGTTGCATTGAAGTTTTATATCTTACACTTCAAAATTATCTCATCATTGCAAAATAACTAAAATATTTAATAGAATGTAACAAAAAAGTGATTTTACCCATATAAAGAATATGCTGATGTCTACCTTTTGAAAACAGATGATGGTCCTCCTCTGTCTCCACTAGAAAGATTCTAAATTAATATTTCCTTTGCTATAGAGAGTTGGTGTTGCTTTCTTCTATGGGTCTGGGACAAGTTATTCAATTTTGGCAGCTTTACATAATATGATTACATGAATAAATTATTTTCTATAATATTTATTTGCTTCACATCAATCTGACTTTATATTCCTGAAGTGAATCTTATACCAATGAATTAGGAGATTCATTATTTCAGTGTTAATGAAAATAGTTCTACACTTTGCAAATGTTAAGGTTGATGAAGTTGCACATTATGGATAAAATGCATATATAGAAAAATTTAATACAGGGGTTTTTTTCCCACTTGTCAAACACAGAAAGTCATGTAAGCTTTTGATCCTGGAGATCAGAAATAAAGAATGAACAATCTCTTACTTCTGTTATTAATAGACCAAATGTTAGGCTTGCATTTTTCAGATTACTTTCAGTAGCAATCTGAAAGGTGAAAAGGTGTGAAAGGGTAAGATATCCTCAGGGACAAGAACAGAGGGTCTTCCATCCTATTTTCTGGCATGCTAAGGATATTATGGTGAGGGATACTTCAGAACCTTAACCCTCCTATATCTTCCTATTTCTATTCCTATTCATGTTGCCTCCATTTCCCTCCAGTGCTTCATTTTCTATGCTGATAAACAAAGTTTGTAAAGAAAAATGGAAGATTCATAATTAAAAAAGAAGCTGAAGATGAAAGTAGTCTTTTTATCTCATGAATGGTCTATGAACGTCATTTAGTATTTTGTTTCTAAATCAACACTGCACAATAATTTAATGCATTTAGTGATTCTTCAGATGCTCAGTAGTACTCAGACCTTCTACATAATTTAGGCTAAAATGTTGAAGGCTATGAGCCAGTGGAAGTAAGCTATGGAAAATGGTATAATGACTCTTATTCTGTGATCTCAAAGGATGGAAATACCTCCCTGATTTGAAACATTCCTTTCTTTTTTGGTTGTGTGGATTTGTTTTTTTTTTGTTTTGGTCTGGTTTTTTTGTGCATTTTTTTGAGACTGAAAAAGATGGTAAGAAGTGGAAGCTGAACTCTTGCCAAGAAATTTAGTCATCCTTCCAAGAAATTGAATTATTATGCTGGAAAGGATACACATCAGGTAATATTTACTATTGGTAGCAACCTACATTTACTCTGTTGTCCTGTTCAGGTAGAACTTGTTTTTTATCTTGACACCTGTAACTGGGATATTGTGTTTTTAAAAGAAGAGAAAGGGTTGTAGGGATGGGGTAGAAGATCAAAGTCAACCATAAGGAGAAAAAAAACCAAGCAAATACAAAAAAGCCAAACCATGTAGAAACAGCCTGAGGGGTTGGGTTTTTTTGTTTTGTTTGTTTGCTTGGTTGGTTGGTTGTTGTTTTGCTGTATTTTGGTTCTGGTTTTGTTTTTTTTAATGTAGGTTTCAGGAAAGTGCCACTGTTAAAATCACTCATCTGCTATGTGTAAAGTGTACTAGAGCCATCAAAAAATCTTTTTCTTGCACATGGAGACGAGCATCCGTGCGGTAGACTGGGGATGGGCCGAGCAAATAAGATAGTTCTGCAGCTGGGAGCCATACCATCTTTCTTTGGAGTGATGGAAAAAGGAAAAGAGTGAAAAGTGCCACAGTGATGCACTCAAGAGAGCCAGCAAGGCAAAACCAGAAAATTATTTACCTTTGTGGTAAAGCCCAGCACGACACTTCAAATCCATTTATTAATAATAAACTCACTAGTGGAGTGCTTTAGCTGCAGAATCCTAAATGTTTATTTAGCAGCTGACCGTGGGTGTTACTTTTTAGTGAGTCAACAAACATTCACAAAAAGTGGCAAATCTTTTGACCTGGTGCTCTAGTAAAAGAGGACCTGCCTCGTACATGTATTAAAATAAGCATTAACAAAGCTGAAGCAGGCAGATGCTTTCTTTCCCTGTCATAAAATAATCTTAGAAGAAAGTGAGATGAGTACATGGAATTTTGCTTACTTTGGAATACTTTTTCCTTTTATCCCTTGAAATAATATACTTGGTTTATGAATAGTCATTTTGCAGAAGCCTGCATCCTATAAATTGCTGTATCTCTATATTTTTCTTAGATAACAATCCATATTAGTATACCAAGGGTTTTAGAAAAAAATTATGTAAGAATCAATGCAAGATCAAGGAAACAGGCAGAACACCCATTGCTAATAATTTCTTTAGCTATTTTCTAGAGTATTTTGTTTCTGTCATTTCAATTATACTATCTACATTTCATTTTCTTTCCCACTAAAGGTTATAGTTCCTTTCTAAAATTAATTTGCTGTCGGCGGATAGTTTCCTTTTGCTAGGTCCAGTCAGTGAGGCTAATTTGACATACTGAATCATGTTATCTAAGTCAAGAGGAAATGTTTAGATTACTTAGTTTCAGCTTAGATTACTTAGTTTCATCACCTGTATCCTTTGGGTTATATATTTTTTCACAGGTGTAAAACTTGCTGATTGTGTATGAATTAATTGTTCCATTGAATAAGACATTAAATAGTAAATTCTCTTTTTTTTTTTCCCCAGTATATTGTACACTGCTTAGTCACATTTGCAGTCACAAATAAGGAAATAACTGTCAATTTGTAACCATAGATTTTTGTTTAAGAAGACCCTTAGGATCTTGTATTCCTTGGCTTTTGGTTTGATTTTTTTCCTTACTTTAAACTATTTCTCAGGAACTGGTGTGTGTTTATGTGTGTATGTGTGTGTGTTGTAATTAACTTTCATCTTTGCATATGTTTTAAAAATATAGCATTAAAACTTGCCTATTTTCCAAACCATACTTACAAATTGCCTTCCTCAATTTATTTACTGGTCTCTATTTGTACAGTGAAAATTTCTTATGCTGTATTTGTCCATTCCTCATCTTGGAAGTCGATGTTCTCTTCTTTGGTCCATGAAATTTGTAAATCTATCTTAGACTCACTCCTTCCCTTCACTGTCTCCTGCAGTATGGCTGTCATGTCTTTCCAGAAGTGAAAGTTTGAAACTGGCTACATTAAACATACATTTTGCTCAACAAATTATCAAAGGCTCTAATTTATCTGCATGGCTGTTCTGAACTCATGGTGAATTATTAGACTTCCAGTGTGGTCTTTTCATTTTATGACTAAAAATAAGCATTATTTCATATTTACTCTGAATAAAGAGTAGAAGTTGTTGAAGGTTTTTGAGCCCTTGCCCATATTCCCTTTGCCATTCCATCTGAGAACAGCATTTGAAATCTGAAATACAGCCCTATTTTTAATACCAGAACACAGGGTGCTTGTATGTCAGATGCCTGGTGCCATTACCTCTAATAATCAAACCTTCAATTTTCTCAGATAATTAAACAGAATCATTTGACAAGATACATTTTCTAGGAAAGCATGTCAATTGCTTGCATTATATTTTTACTCTTTGTCTTATATTAATTACAGTTCATTATATTCATTATTTTTTGAATTCTGTATGAGCTCTCTCATTACTTTCCCCAAGGCTGATGCCTTGCTAGCCTGCCCATAGTCGTGTGGGTCAGCCAGCACATTCTGGCTCAATGGTTTCAATGGCACACTTTATTTCTTCATTTGTATTTTCTCTGGCATGCAGAGAAATGAATCTCCTGAATTAGAGCTTGAAAAGCTTTGAGATTATCAATTTAAATATAATACAAAAAATTATTATGCAATGTAATGAAGAACGCAATAATCAGGTAGTGAACTAAGGGGAGCTATAAGCCCTATTTTAAAGAGAGAAATAAGGAAGATCTGGGTAACTACAAGCTGATCTCTCCTTTATGCACAGCAAGATCATAGAGCAAATGCTCCTGGAAACTATGCTAGGGCACGTGGAAAACTATGAGGGGATTGGTGACAGCCAGCACAGCTCCACAAAGGACAGATGACAACTGACAAATCTGGGGGCATTCCAAAATGGAGTTACAATGCTGGAGGATCAGGAAAAACCATTGATGTCAGTTACCTGGACTTGTGTCTCTTTGTTGGTGACATCCACAAAATTGAAAGCTGCAGCAGGATTTATCTGTACTTGAAGCGTCTTCCTTTCCTCTCTCCAGTTGTGAAATGCAGAGGGACGCTGAGTTTTACCTGATTAAATTTAGGCAGACTGGTCAGATGGTCACAGAAATGCAGTCTAAAGTGCCCTGTGGCATTTTGAAATCCAGTGCAATACACTTCTCAGTACACCACACTCAAGGAGCTTCTGGAACAGATGAAGTTGGGTGAAAGTAATAACTAATTTATAGGCTTAGCAGAAATACTTCCATCTCTAAGGTTATGTCAGAAATCTCAGAGGGCGCAAATGAAGAGGAAAAAACAAAAGTAAAAAGTGTGAATCTCAAATTCAGATCTAGGAACAAAACTGGTCTCTTAAAACATTGTGGTTTTACTCAGGTCTGATACTAGCATGCTGAGCTGGTACAGAAAATGATGGATTATTTGAAAACCAAACAATGAGGTATCAGCCAAACGTTATCTTCACAGCATGGTGATTTGTGTAATGGCTCATAATCAGATTTTA
The DNA here is from genome assembly GCF_027477595.1 of Haemorhous mexicanus. NCBI lineage: Eukaryota > Metazoa > Chordata > Aves > Passeriformes > Fringillidae > Haemorhous > Haemorhous mexicanus. Next base: position 52,885,095 of record NC_082344.1, on the reverse strand, counting down.
TTGTCCTGACATTGCTTTTCTTTTAAATAACAAGCTGAGTAATCCTTAAAAAGAGGTAGACAATGAGTAGATTTGACCTAATTCCTTTGTTCCTATTGTAACATTTACACAAGTTTTAAGTATTTCTAATATCATGCATTCATCCAGTAAAGCAGACACTACTGATGTTATTTACTCCTAATTTTATCTAAATTATACACAAATCTGTCTGTCTCTTCCTTGATGACCTCCCCACCACCATCACCCCAAGCAGACGTGTTTCCAGCAGGAGCTGTTATTTGCTGTTGCTCAGTTCTCTCTTTCATTGTGGAGTTTGAGGCACCACGCACGGCCAGGGCACACCTGGTGTGCTGCCATGGGGCTCTTCACAGCTGGCAGCACAGGGGAAAAAGGGAGGCTACACCTCTTTGTAGAATAGACAAATAATTATAAAAACCTTGGACTCAGTTTTGGATCTGTTGGAGCTATGTGAAAAGGAGAGAATCTGAAGAAGGAGGGAAAGATAAAAAAGAGAACATGGAGTGACAGTGCTGCTGTTGACTCCCAAATTTCAAAAAAATTCTGTACATTTGTTCAAAACTGACACATAGTTTGGACTTAAACCATGACTGAAGTTGTGGGTTCTTTTCTCTTGCTGCTTCTTTGTTCTTTAGATTGTTTTCACTCTTTCTCCACTGCTGTTGTATATTTTGAGTCTTCAATAGACAGGTGACTTCTAAAGCTGTCTGAATGTATGTGATATGGCATACCTGGAAAATATCTTTTTAGGGCAGGTCTAATATTATTTTTCTGGTCGCTGCAAGTGTAACTCTCAAATACTTTGTCCTGCTTATTTTAAAGTATACTTGTATATATGTTTATACATATATATACATAAGTTTTGCTCTGTTTTAGACTTGCTGGATTCATATTTGCTGCATATCTGAATCCCAGTACTGACTGCAACATGATTAAAATTTAATACTTTACTGTTAGTCAGCTATTCACTGTGTCCATTTTCAAAGTGATGAAACTGTGTGAAATAAACAGACTTTTCCCTTTGGGAAAAACCCTTATCCCTTTTATTGGCTATTTAGATCAGACTTCTATGCCTTTCACCCTTTCCCTGTGGCCCTAAGTGCATTTCTTGGGAACTAGGTGTCACTCATATCCTTAAAAAAATACTTCACCTCGGATTGACTGTGCTTGGGACCTGAACAGAAAGTGTATAATTTCTGGGGTCACTTCCCTCAAGAAATGAAAAAAATCTTCCTTTTTCCAGCTCTTTGGTTTTCAGACTGCCATTCTCATTCAGCGAGGTCACAGGATGAAAACTCCCTTGCTGGAAGCCTGGGTATCGATCATAGTTATGTCTCTGCAGATGCACCATTTTATTGCCTTGCTCTGACATTTCCCTCTGCTTGCTGATCTGTGCTCTGTTGGTTTATTGGGTAGCTATTGCCTTCAACGACAGCAATATTCCAGCCATGACACAGGAAATAATCCATCGGTTTATGCAGTGCTCATGAAAACATCACACTTAAGTAAAATCTACATAAACTGGTGCAGATGAATCCTGAATGGCTCTGGTCAGGTTATGATATGATTAAATATATTCTGTGGAGTGCAAGTGCCATTGCACAAGGGTATTATTAATGGAAATGGATGAAAATGGATAGTTCTGAGGATGAGAAATGTTCTATAGCTCTTTATGGCAATTCTTGCTCTTACTACCTGCAGCCACTACAACAACATGTTGCTGAGAAAAGAAGGGAATTGTGTTTATTTTCATCTCAGTAGTTTCTCCCAATTTCCTAAACCCTTCAACTAAATAAAGCTTAGATGTCATTCTGTGGTTAAAACTTTTTGACTGAATGCTTTTCTAGTTTTAGGCGGTGTTGATTTTCGTAGATTTCCAAAAAAAAAAAAAAATTATTTAAATTCAAGCAGATTTTGATGAATGGAGATAGGCCAAAAATCATTGAAAAAAAAATCAGCCTCCACACATAGTTGTGGAAGAGTTTGCAGAGGCAGATTCGTTATTTCTAGGTCACTACAGGTCAGTAAAAGCCAATTAAAAGCCAATTCTGGTCAATCAGTATCAATTCTCTTTGTTAAAATTGTATTGTTAGGTAATTTATTGCTCATTTATTTCTCTGAGGAGTCTACCCTAGGACTCACTTCTATGGAGAACTAGGAATGTGCAAGGAACAGAAGGAAAAAACAACTGTTTTAAAAATAATAATTTCCCAAATAAAATCATTCTAATAGAGTAATCTTGTGAAACAGCAAATCTTGAATATGTTCAAGTGAACATACTGCTCACTGCTCACAGCTCTGATAGTGACTGATCTGAATCTTCAGATTGATTTGTGGAGAGATGAGAGATGGATGCTGTTTTTTCTAATGCTGGTCTACTGCTATTTGATGTTACATTTTTGATGTACAGGAAAATGAGAGAGAAAGGTAAAGTAACCATAGTTTACCTTCTGTAGAAAAGAAATTGTGAAGAGTGCTAAAAAAGGGATCTGTGGTAAGCCTAAGAAAGCACACAGTCGTTTTAGGAATCTGTCATATCCTAAATATTAAAACATTTTAGAAGCAACAGTACAAACTGAAAATTGAAGAAGATTCATCCACAACTTTCTATCCCTGCAGCTCTCTATAAACCTTTCAATCAAAGAAAGTGGAGCAAAAAATAAGAAATAACATAAAGTCTTTTGTCTTAAGACACTGTTTTTACAAAATTGTCCTCTGGACAATTTTACCATATATTCTTTCTTTCTGAGAATATACAACTGTGTTAACTGCTCACAGAGAAGTGTTTTAGTCTCTTATTGCTTCCAGCCACATGAACAGGCAGATGAGGCAACTGAGAATATGAAGGATCCATACTCTGACCTACTATGCTCTATTTAAGGGGCACCTTGGGAAGTGCTGGGCTGTTTGTTTTCTGTCTGAGAAACTTGTGTGTTAGGAAAAGGAGCATCTTCCCTGAGTGCCTGCAAACCTCACAGATGCAGACTTCTTATGCCAGCACTCTAGCTGAGCTGCTGGGAGAAACAGGCTAGACTAGATCAACAGGAATAGGTTGTTTTGTGGGGACTCAGGAGGAGTCTGTCCACGTGGTCATTCAGGATGGATCAAAGCCCATGCAGATGTTTTTCTCGCCTTGGATTTAAACCAAGCACCATGCTCTGGAAGGGGAAAAGCTCAAGTTCTTGATTCTAGACTCGCCTTTTAGCTGTCTCACTGTGGGCTGTGAGCCAGTACTGGTGGGGCAGGTTGCTCTCCAGCTGGGCTCACCAGATTATGTCCTGTACATAGCCCCAAGCCCAGGTGGACATTTCAAATCAGAGCTACAACAGGCTGGCTACACGGAATGAGAATTTGCTGGCACAGGAGCTTAGTAGGTTTGATCCTTCTCTGAAGTTACCCTTTGGTCACCTTGTGGGGCAGATACAATTTCAGGGTTAGAGAGGATCAACAAAAAAAGCTGAGGAAGTCATGAGTGCATGGGTACATCAATTCAAATATTGCCTCTTACAGAAGACAAAGAGAGCCTTACAGAAATTGTACTTTGAAAAACATCAACACAGTGTAAAACAAAAACCCTACACTATTCATGAAGGACAACCTTTTTACTCTTTCCTCAACCTGGATGTTTTTATTCTGCACTGCTTTTTGGACCACTATACCGGAACTCATATTTCATTAACATTGCCAAGTTTTGCAAATCTCTCTTTAGTTATTTAGAATCTGACAAACCCTTTTAAGTTTTTGACCTAAGAATCTGAAAGCCATGTAAAGGAATAAAACCAGAAATTCATCTCACAAAATATTACTATGTTTCTGTAATTTTTAAACTGAGCATCCCAAAGGGAGTCTCTATAATAGCCTTCATAAACCAAGAAAAGAGAATAGCAACCATAAACCTCCTTACCTGTTAATGTATCTTCTATTGATCTTGCAAATAAGTTCATCAGAGAAATACAAAGTATCTCAAGTGATTTCTGGGTAAAGCACTGCACACCCTATTGCAGCATAAATGGTCCCTAAATAGGCATCTTTGAGAAGCAGCACAGAAAAATAACTCATTAGGAAAACTATTTTAAAATAGTTTGTTTCTTCATTGTGGGAATGGGGTATTATTGCCCTAGAATGATTTAATTCACCCTAATTATATTCTGTTTGATATCTGCAGCTGTCTTGGAAGCAGGCTTCTGCTATGTAAATCCAAGAAATATTTCTCATCTCATTTGAAACCCCAAAGTACTCTAATTTTCAAAGGAATTTTAAGCTGATCTCTACTTATATTCATTGAATTTTTCAGAGGATTATCAAAAGAATAACTCAAATTTCTGAATCCTGTCACTTATATAGACTATTCATCCTCAGTGTACCTCATAAATGTATATACATGGAATACAATATGTATTTGCACTACAGTGTTAGGAAGTTGTGTAGAGGCATGATTGTATGTAACCAAGAACATCTTTGTTTTGAAATGTTCAATGAACATATCAGTATAAATTGTGGGTTTTTTTTCTTTTTTCTTTGAATTTCAGTTTACTTTAGAACAGATGTGAAGCTGTCTCTTCAGCAACTTTTTAACATAGTCATTAAACAGCACCATTTTGCTTGACATGGAAAAACCAAAAGAGGAAAAATTTCTGAAAAAAATAAGTGTTTTATATACATCCTTCAATGTCTTTGGCAGTAGCTGTCCTTGTTACAGTGCCACATTGCATAACACACATAATGATGATGTGCAGGAATTTTAATTAAATATTTATTCATGGATGATCACCATAAATGGCAATCAGCAAACACTGGTATTTATTCTGGAATATTGCCATCAGTTCCAGCCAAGATAGGAAAGTGAACAAGGTGGAGTGAAAAATCACAAGGACCTGTAAAACACATGAACATTCAGTAAGTGATGGCTTCTTCCTCCTCTCTATAAATTACACCTAATCAACACCTACAAATCATACACCTAATCAACAAAACAGAGCAGTTTGCTTTCTTCTACTATGAAGGAAAATGCTCACTTTATTAATCTTAGGAAGGGTTACAAATAGTTTGGAAATAAAACAAGGGAAGTCAAATGCTTTCTTTCAAATAAAAATACCTTATAAAGACAGAATTCTAATCAGGGCTTAGAAATTTTAAAGTAAAAGCAGTTTTATGCTTTGAAGGTAGAACATGACTAGAATTTTGATAGTATGCAAAAGAAAAATTCAGAAACTTCCATCCATAAGGGTGGAACTTACATCCATTAAGGGTGTTTTTCAGGTAAACTCCTTAGGAAACTATAACTCTGTTTTTGGGTCCACACCATCTTACAAGACTAGCTAAATTGAACATGAGGAGCCTCAAAAGGGGCACCTGCTACATTAATTCCACCATAGAAGCCAGTTCATTAGACACAGTTCTAGACTATCCTGTGCTTCCCAGGTTCCTACTTCTCTGTTCCCAAATCTCCCACACACTGTTATAACCCATATTAGCAAAGGGAAAGCACCACCAAAAATGGAAGGACTCATCTTGTTCCTCTTTGAAAGAAATTCAGGACAAGGTTTGGTTAATGAATCCCAGTTTGCCATGGATGTTCAAATTTCTCATCCTCAAGTTCTTAAAAGGAATTCTTCCTTTACCCACAGTTTCTTATTTAACCTGTTTTATATGCTCCATCCTGACATGCTAGTTGCAATGGTTCCCTTTACAAGTTTCCCAAGGCTCTTCATGTACTCAGCAGTGAATAAATGTTATTAGCCCTCAAGTTAAAAATTTGGTTTAAATGGAGGTTCATGAAATTAAAAGTTCTTTTGTGGATGTAGCATTAGATATTAAAACCAAAGAAAAGCTGCAATGATGTGAAGATGGTCACCTGAATATCCTGAAATTATTTTATGGAGACTGGTAACTTCCATTCACAGAGGAAGACATCAGAAATTATTAAAAATTCCTCATAATCTAAAAATAAATGCTATACTGGGAAAACTGATTAAAGCTGGAGTGTCTTAACTTTTAAACAATTTTAATAAAAGAAACTTCATACATTTTAAACACATGCAAGATTATTCTTCAGGGACTGTTTCAAAACTACTTTTAGGGAATGATCTGGAAAGAACTATAACTCAGAACTTTGCCAAAATGTTGTAATGCACATTTCAGGATTCAATATTAAAATAATTTTCTTTCAGCTTTTCAATAATTTCCCTCTCTCTTAAATAAATGGGGCAGATCATGAGTAAATGTGAGTATACAAAAACACCCTTATTTTCAATTGCAGGCAAAACTGATATAAGAATGTGGGAAAATATGAGGATTCAAAATCTGTGGGAAAAAATGGCATTCAGCAGATGCAGTTTAATATTTTCCTAGCTCACTCCACTTTGTGAAATGTGAGAAATAGCAAATGCTGGAACTGCAGAGATGTGTGTGACCATAGAAACATTGTGCCAACATATGAAAAAGCTTTGATAAAACACCAGTATAATAAGGTCTTCAGGTGGGAATTTGAACACCAGCAGCTAAGGATGTTCAGCTTATGTCTAAATCAGTGTTAGAATGATAAACAAATTATAAAGATTTTACTTGCTAAAAAGCAATTTCTACAGCAAATTATAAGAATATTAGAGAAAAAATTTGAAAGTTTCAATGGAAGCCTTTCACTTTTAAGTCACAATTTTGATTGTTTATGGTGATGACTTTCTCCAGCTTTCAGAGTTTTCTTCTGTGCTTCATCACTTTTTCAAAATGATAGAAATTGGCCTTGAAAGGATGCTCTCTATCTCTTTCAGCACCTTAGTTGTCTTCCACGGGGTGCCACAGATTATGTCAATTTTTTTCAAAGTAGTAACAAATAGATCCTTATTTACAGCTAGTGGTTCTTCTCCTGGACTCCTTTTTCCCTAAGCACAAGCTGAAGACTGAAACAAAGAAGGAATTGAGCATCTCAGCCATATATAGCATCTGAGGATGCATCAGGAAGGGGCTCAGTACTGGGACTGTTTACCCTGGAGAAGAAAAATTTCCAGAGATCTTAGGGATCTTACCACTGTGTGTCAGTAGCTGGTAGGGGTAGAGGGAAGAAATAAGACAGAGTAATTTTCTCCTTCATGATATCCAGAGGCGGGACAAGAGACAATAGGCACAAACCAAAATACAAAAAATTTCATTTAAGCTGCTTTACTGTGAGGATGGCTGAACCTTGGAACAGATTGCCCAAAGATCATGTTTCCTTGGAGATGCTCAAATCCTGACTGGATGTGACCCCCCTGCTCTAGCTGGTCCTGCCTGTAACTCCATGTGTTTTACCAAATTATGTGTGAGGGCCCCTTCAAACCTCAACCAGTCTGAAATGGTGGGGCTCTGTGACAGATACTGCTTAGTAAATTCACATTCCTAGACATAATTACTAGAGCTTGCGATAAAAACAATGTTCATATATTTTTACTCTCCTTTTTAATTTTCATAAATTTATATTATGTAAAAAATAGATGTATTTATTTATCTACAGATATAAAGGAATAAGTAGACTGGAATGGCCACATGCTTAAGCTTAGCATATGGACACTACCAGCATCTCCTGTAGTGAAAGAAAAGACAAGGCTTCTGTGTAAAACTTAATTTAAAACATTTCTTATTCTGCTTCTCTCCAAGACCCTTCATCTGTGCACTTGTTCATGACAGCAGCATCCCAACACCTGATGCAAGGCAGGCGGGGATTTTTATTCAGCAGATATGTAAATTTTATGTTGATGAAGATTTTTACAGTGCATATCTGGAGATGTCTGGCTTGTACTTTTCAAATTCCCATTGCAGACAGAGTCTTGCTGAGCAGAGTAGTCTGCTTTAATCTTGGGCTCAGCAATTTGCCAAGGATTACATGATTTAGACTGCATTCATAAGTAAATCAGGACCTGATGAGACCCTTTTACTTTATGTCACTTAGAAGAAGGAGGCAAAAGAGATCTAATGTCATATAAAGCTAAGTCCATATATTTGGAAAGCTACAGGCAAAATTTTTTACTATCTTTTGAAAAGTATCCTGTGAAAGTCGTAGAGAGAGTAAACAAGGTCTGCAGAACACAGAGGTATGAGAAGAAAGAAGGTGAGGAAGATGCAGAGATATTTGAAACATATTTCTATGAAGAAGTTTGTTGAGACAGCAGGAAATAAAGATGAAAATATTAAAAAAAAATCACTGTGCAGTTTCAATAAGATTAAAAAAATTAATTACATGGCATTCTTTGAAATGATTCAGAAAGATAAGCAGCAATAGGCTTGGTGAAAACCATGGGTTTGGGTTTACAAAAAAACTCCACAAAGCAAAACAATTTGCAACAAATGTGTCACAACAGGGGCAAACTGATGCTGGAAAAATTAACTTTTATTTGAATAACTAAATCATGCAAACAGGTGCACACAATCTGTACTATTAAAGTCACTGTAGCATCTCTCTGCAGGACTTTTCTTCATGATTCATCAACCTTTCATAGATGCATATACAAGTGATATATAGTACAATTGTTGGAAAAGATGGTAAGAAAGTTTGTCAGAAATCAACAACTTCAAGTTGTGTGAGATGTATGAGATTTAAAGAATAGACTTACTGATAGAATTCAAGCTTCGCAGAGTAGTGGGCAGCTGAGAAGTTTTACCCTGTATGGAATGGGCATTAACAACAAAAGACACTTGGCTGTGTTGTTAGCTGACTTTCCTGGCATCCCATAATGCCAGGATTGTCAAGCAAACTGCTTCTGGCAAGAGGTTTTTTTGAGCAGTACCATGGATATTTATATATGAAAAACTTTATGGTCCTGTCATCACTGTTGGTTCAGCCACTTGCTGGGGCAGCTGAAGCGCTGTGAGAATATTATGTACTGAAGAATAAATTATTCTGTACATGGCTACATTTATTTTCAGTGGATAGCAGGATCGATCTGCAGCACAAACTGATCTGTTCTGGAAATATAAGATAATATATACTCAGTAGTAAATGTGAAAATAAGATACCTTTTCCAGACCAACTCTGTGTACTCAGCTCTTCTCTAGGATTGTTGTTGTTTCCTATACCTAAAAAGTAGTTTTGACTACGAGAAATTCTATTGTGTTCCTGAAATATTTGTTTTTTTTGTTTCAGCCAGCTTTTGTCTTCTTTTTCAAACTATTCACCCATTTTCTTTGCTGATGGACAGACTCTCTGCATAGTAGCCAGGAGAGCATCTTAGGAGTTTTTGGCTTGTGCACAGTATCACAAAGAAAGTTGTTCAATAGGTTATTGTGTCATTTGTATGTGGTTCCAAATCTGTGAAAAAAAAAAAAAACAAAAACATTTTAAGTCCTATAAGTCAAACAAGACTTTTGCAGGAAGCAAGAAAACCATCATGTCTCAGTGCAATTTAGATGACTTGCTGGAATCAGTAGTTTCTCTATGCAGTGCTTTAAAAGCATATTAGCTAGTGATAAACCTGACACAATTGGAAGGGTTTATCCAAAATGTACCATGGAAGACTGTTACATCTGTCTACACAGCTGATCTTGTCTTTGGTGTTCCTTAATAGTCTTGTTTTGTACCTCACTTTTTGAAATGTCAATTTTCATTTCTAGATATTTCTCCCAAAGTGGTTCTATACCACTGTAATTCTCATTGGCCAGGTATCTAAAGTAGATTTCTATAAACCCTAGAGGCTGTACAGAAAATGTCAATTTGCTGGCTTTAATTTCAAAAGTGTTTGTTTTTCCTCTGGGTCTAAGAGAGGATCAGGAGAAATAGAAGCTTTAGAGTTCCACTGAGTCTTTTCTGGAGGCATTCAAGGCCAGGTTGGATCAGGCTCTGGGTAACCTGGTCAATGGAACAAGGTAATATTTACGGTCTCTTCCAATGCTTACCATTCTACAGTTCTATGATTTTCTAAACTATTTTCTCTGAGTGATAAGTAGCTACAACAGTATTTCCTTTGTCTTCCAATTTTTATTTCACCAGTCTAATGGGACATAGGAGCTGAAGTACCACTTTGAATGAAGACAACACAAGTGTGATTATGAAAGTACTTCAAATAATATGTTTTAAGCATTTTTTCTGTCATGCAAACTTTCTTGTATATCAATAGAAATGGTGCTTTTGCCAACAAATGTTTTGGGAAGATGTCTTTTCCCAATATACAGATGTTCTTTGATACGCTGCAGTCTTTCAAGAAGAAAAAATTGCAGGGAATTTGTGACATAAGAATATGAGGGAAGAGACACAATTTGCAGTAAACACTGTATGGTTAACTGTAGAAAGAAAACAGAAAATGAAAATGCAGATAACACTGAAAACCAGTGTTAATGGAGGCAACTTTCATAACTGGTATTGAAATAACAACAAAAATTATTCAAGTACGAATTAGCAGAAACAAAAGCTGCATTTAAGGTAGACTATGATGTTGAATGACGCACAGTTTGCCTGAATCTAAGCATAGCTGGGTTTGATAATGTAATAAATGTTGGGTTGGGTTATTTTTGTAATGTGAACTCACCTAGGTAACATTTCCATGCACATTTGATCATGCATGTTTTCCAATACAAAGACTGAAGACAAAAGAAGGAATAAAAAAAGAAAAAAAATCATAATTCTTTTCCAAAATTCACCCCTCATGTGAATTCCCTCATGGAGAACACAAGTCTGAGCAGCCACAGCTATATTTAAAACAAACTAAGCAAAGACTAAAGAAAAGATTTCTTTCCTTCTTCCAGAAATATATTTATACTGCTGTTTCTTTCAGATTTCCATTTAAAGAAATTCCATTTTAATTGGCATAATCTTTTGAAGCAGAACATTTGCCACTTTTTAAACAATAACCAGAGAACACACATAGCATGTGCAAATGTGTGCCATTTATTTTTCCTCACCTAGCACCTAGTTTATTAGATAGAGTACAGAAGCAAAAGCAATTATGCAAAGGACAAAACAGATTTTGTTGAAGGTACATATATTGGACTAATTTGCACCTGAGTATAGTTCATTAATTCCACTGCACTTTTTATAATCTCCTGCTTAATTTCTCTTCTTTTTTTTTTTTTTTTTTTTTTTTTTTTTCTCTCTCTTGGTAATATAAATTCATTCTCTAGCCAGAGCTAAGAAGCTAAAAAGATTTAGGTCATGATTAAATGCTCCAGTACCAATGACTATCAATAGACATGACACTATGAAAAAGATTCAGCTTCTCAGTTAACTATGAAGATATCTGACTCCATTGCCTTTTTTCACTCATTTTCAAGACATTTGGTCAAAATAGCACCATTCCATAGTTTCTAAATCTAGGAAGTGTAAATGGACACAGACACTTCTATCTTAAAGGGGCAGTAGGCAGAGCATACCAGCCACTGTGAAGAAAATTAACGCTACCCCAGCCAAAACCAGCAAAATTGGATGTCAAATGATGGCCTTAAAGTAAAAGTATTTTCTTTAAGTAATCAAGAATAAGGTGTTTGTCTACAAGGGGTTTGTCAGTAAGTTGAATTAAGCTGAATTAAACAGAATGCTCACAGCTTCATCATGGACTGATAAAATGTCTATGTCTTAACCTCTCTAACTGATAAGGACAAATCAAAATGATATTTATTCAGTTGTTACTGAATACAATTTCCTCAGTGAATTAAAATGGGCTTAGTAAATATATATATATATATATATATATATATATATATATATATATATATATATATATATAAAAAGCATAATTCTTTAGAGTGGTGTACACTATTAAGATGGGAATTAGAAGCAGACATGACGAACAATAAAATTGGCAAATCACATATTTAAACACATAGAAATTTCTAGGTACATAAACAATCCTTTCACATGAACAGTAGATTGAATCTTAGTACTAGGTTACTTTTAAATTCTAGCATCATAAAAGAAATTTGCAAAAAAAAAAGGGGCTTAAACCATGACCATATATTGCTGACTCTAAAAGCAGAAGAGGCAGATATGGCAGCTCCCCACTGCTAGAGAGCGTAGAGGTATACACATTTTCCACCCTAACTGATAAGCCCTCCTCAGTCTGAAGGGAATGTTTTTCTTCAAATTTCCCATACAGATTCCCAAATGGCTGAATCTGGGCCAGAGGATTCATGATGAAGGAAAGAGATATGTGAAAAGGTGGCTCCAAATCCTCATGTGTAGGGTGATGACAACTCTTTGTTCAATTTCTTTATCTGTTTCTACATTTTTCTAGATACAGATGCTATAAAAATATAATGCTATTGTAAACTCATAGTTCTCATGTTCTGGCTTCAACAGGAAATACCTTAATTAATACTCTGGTTTCTCTTCAGATTGTATAAATCTTTTGCCTTTTACTAAAGATTTCCATGGAGACAAATAGGCACAAGAGTTAAGTATTTCTTTTTTCTTTTCATTAGCAACACAGGTGTATGGCAGGGCTGTCCTCTGGCAAGGGGTGGGGTGATTAAGAGAGGCCTCCAGGGAGTACAGGGACCCAGAGCTGGGCAAACAGGAATGAATCAGATGTGGGCAAACAGGGCATGGCACATCACTGAGGGCGTGGCACATCTTTGAGGGCGTGGCACATCTCTGAGGGTGTGGCACAGCTACAAGGGCATGGCACAGCACTGAGGGCATGGCAGAGCACTGACGGCGTGGCACATCACTGATGGCATGGCATGTCTCTCAGGGTGTGGCACATCTCTCAGGTGTGGCACATCACTGAGGGTGTGGCACATCTCTCAGGGTGTGGCACAGCTCTGAGGGCGTGGCACGTCTCTGAGGGCACAGCAGTTTGTGGCACAGCAGTTTGTGCAGCAGTTCGCGCAGACAGGGCAAACAGGCAGGGTTGCAGGTTTCCTCCTGCTAGTGTGGTTTTTGGCTTGTTGTTTCTTGGGTTTCTGTTGGTTGTTTTTACGTGTTTTTTTGTTAACAACGATTTTTACAGGGTTAAAAACTGTGAGTAGTACCAGTGTATGTAACCAAATAGAGCCCTCCAAAAAGGATTTGTCTGTGCAGACCCATTCCTGTGCGGAACGTTTGAGTTTATCAGTGGTACCGGGGGGGGTTGCAGAAGAAGCCTGCCTGTGGTGTGAGCAGGTGAATGATCGCCTTTCACTGGTGGCCAAGCATAGGGAGGAAGTCAAAAGACTAAGGACCTTTGCCTTGAAAGGCTGCATTTCCCCATTTCACAGGGGAAAAACCTGCAAACAGATACAAATGCTGTCAGTACAAGTCTGCTGCAGCAGCTTCTTCTCAGTCTCAACGAGCAGTATGGCATGGCCTGCCATACCTGCACCTCACGGGTATTTTCTGATGGGTAAGGGTATCTGCTAAACACTCAAGAAATCTAGGATAAAGGGGGTGTTCCCTGTCATCTTTGAGTTGAGAAAGGTGGCCTGTGGATGCCAGTCAAGCAGGTCCAGTAATTTGGAGTCACAGCCACCTTCTGGAAGGGAGCTTGTGTGTGAGAAAAAAAGCAGCTCCAGGAAGATGAGAAGGGACGGTGTGGGTGGCTTCTACAGTGGCAGACAGGAACAATGGAACTCCAGAGGATCAAGCAACTTATAGTTGGACTATCAATACTCATATTAAAGAGGGTGTTAGGAGACTGCTAAGTTCAGAGAAAGGCAGCTCCTCTAATTGCTTCTTGCCATGGGTGGTCAGGCAGAAGTTGAGTATAAAAGATCCCTGGTAGTTGCAAAGTAAGACTAACAGCAAAAATGCGTTTTAATTTCTCATTTTCCAGCAAAATGTCAGGTTTTTTATGAACTCTCTTCCTGCTGGCATCCTTTGGCCTCACTCCTTACAGTAGCATCATGTCCTGCTCTACCAGACTGCATCTTTAGAGTATCCTCTTTCTCTTCTCAGTCAGTGCTATCTTTTCTGGTTACACTGTGTTTACGGCCAGAATCAATAATATAGGTAAGGCATGAATAATTCATATCCACCAGGATCAGTTTTGGTCTCCCACAGGAGCCTATGAGAGTGATCATTTTCTAAACTAATCTCTCAGGTTTGTGGACTCACTCTGCCACTTCACAACAGCCAGAGCCATGAGACAACCTATACTTCTTGAAACGTGTATTGCAGCTGTCTTTGCTTTGTCAATAAAAAATTAATTCTGCAGATGGGTCTTATTGATATGGTAGGAAGTTTAGCTACATTATTTTTCTTCTCTCTTTCCTGCTTGAATTCAGCTCTAAAATACCTATGTAATATCTCCTGCTATATGAAAAAATGTATTTGGCCTGATTCCAGCTATATTTGTTTTGGATTTATAGTTTTTAATGGTTTTCTGTTAAATAAGTGCTGATTTACATTACCTTGAGTCCAACTTCACCAGCCATTATCCTAGGCTTCAAAAATATCCTCTAAAATCTCTCTCAGGTATTGCAAAGTTAAACCACAGCAGCAGACAGGTTAGACAACCTGACTCATGTTAACAACCAATTTTTTTCCCCATCCATTTAATAGCTCATGAAGTTTAAAAGCCAGGTTCCTCAATTACTTTTTGCATTTCAACCAATTCATTCTGGTAACGTCTCCCTGTAAAAATGAGATAACATGCTGTAAAGATAAAAGTGTACCAACGTGCACTTTACTGAATGTCTGCATTATGGGGGCTCTGCATGTCAGAGCTGCTGTGCTAGTTGAAGATGACTTGAAATAAGCCCTTTAATTGATCTGCACATCAAATGCTCTGAGAAATGTAAAAGAGGGGCTTAGACTGTCAGTAGTTTGGTTAGCTGGCAGTGTATTGTCTCCACTCTAATTTCTTTAATGTGCTTGGTGATAACAATGGCTAAAATTCATCTGCTGTCATGTGTCAATATATTTCAACAAAGATTAACAACCGGTTATTGGAAAGTTTTTTTGTATTTCTTTCTTGAATGTAGAATCACTAAAGCAGTGTCAAGGTATTTTAGCATTGTATCTCCTAGGTCATTTGTGGTGCCCATTTTTATATGAAACATGCCTTTTCACCATCTCTGGCTGTCACAGAAGTTCACAGTGTTTATAGAGAGGAAAAATGTTGGGAAACTGTTCCAGTGTGCTGCAGGCTTTCTGAGAACAGATGTCAGCTAGACATTAAAAAAACCCCTTGGCTCAACTGAGTTTACCTTATAGACATCCTTGGGCTATTAAAAAAACAACCTTGACTTCTGTTCCCCATCACATAGAATTAGTGTGCTGTTGACTTTATGCTTGATCTAACACAACTGAATTTAGTAGTCTTATGCCAGGGATGAATTCGGCCCTTGGTCTTTAAAGCAATTTTTCCCCTTGTGTGTAACAAAAACACCATATGGTGAGTCCTTGGCTTGGTATCCATAGCTCAGCTTGCTATCACTCCTTTGTGATGCTGTTGCTGGAAAAGGTTAGAGCCTGCAGATCTGGTTCAGTCAATTCAAAATCTGCAGCAACAGAGGGTGAAAAAGGAGTTAACAGAGAGCTTCATCCATACAAGTCCTCTTGCTCATACTCTGGGGGCTTTACATGCCCTCATACAGGTTGAATAGTTCACTGTTTATGGAGTCATAGACTTGAGATGCAGATAGAATCAGAGCAACAATCCTCTACCTAAAATGTTCAATTATTCCTGTAGTTCAGTCAGTGAGACATTCCTTCTCCTAATTACTTGGAGAAGCAGCAGTGCCTGGACTAGCTCCCCTTCACACCATCTCAAATGAAGACCTTTGCCATAGAATATGTTCACCAGTAGTACAGCAAAGAATTAGTGAGCACTAAGAAGCAGCTTTGTCACAGTGCACAACGTATTCACAAACAATCTGAGGATCTTCACTAAAAAATTCTCCTCCCCATGTTGAAATTGAAAGCCAGGAAACTACAATTACCTCAATATATTGGCTGAATTTAATTGTCCTAACTGCTTTTTCCCTATACTGGTAAAAACCTGCGCTTGCATGTTGCAAACTAGGTGGAATTGTAATTTGACCATGCCAGTTTCTTCAAAGCCTCTTCAGTGGTTTCCTCCCTAAAGCCATATGACAGCATCCCTGTGCCATGAACTGCTGAGCTGCACCTCTGCCTTTTGCCACCTGCCTTGTAGCAGGATTAGCTCCTATTTGGTCTGGTTTTTGCCAACATTTGACTTGCTGTTTGTCTCAAGCATGTCTCCAGTTTCTCTGCTGAGCTGCGTGCGGAAAATTGCTTGCAGATAAAAAAATGTCAGCTTGATGCTTTCAGCCCTCTCCCTGAAGCTGTTCAAACACATTCAAGACTTCCACTGTTGGATATCAAAATACTAAATTAGGATTTTTTCTTTTTTCTAGATGGGTTTGTACATAAAGAAGAATTCAAACAGCCTTATATATAAAGAATGATATTGCTTTATCCAAAGTTTTAGGAAGTGTTGAGTTTCTTTTGCAAATAAATTAATTAGTCTTTCACTTGAAAATCAATCCTTTAGGGATTTTTCATGCTGTTTCCAATCATGCACTTGTCTCAGCTAAGCTTAGAAACAGAGAGACAGCTCTTCAAACTTCCTGTATCATTAAAATTCACAGAGCATTTATGGAAGAAGAACCATTAAAAGATTTATTTCAGTGTTACTGGTGGGGTTGTTTTCTCTCATTTTTAATAATTGATGGTTCTTTTTCCTGCAGAACAAGTTTGTACACTTGCAGTATGGCAAAGAGGAAAATTCACAAAGCATAGATGAGCTCGAGAGGTGCTACCTCTTCTGAGTCCCTCCTCATTTGAGAGGGAGAGGCAATCTTTTCTGAAGAGCAGTTCTAGAATAAAAGCCCATTTAAAGGCATATAAATCTTCTCCCAAAGGAGCTGTCTCTGTCAGCTGATGACAGGCCTGGAGGTTAAAATCTCCAGTACTAAAGTTAGCCTTTGTGGACACCCTTTCCCATTGCAGGGCTTTTTACTGAACAATCATCTACTTTCTATTTCACAGATTTCTGCCTCATTGGATGCACTGAAGGGAAGAACAGGCTGTGTCAGTATTTATTTATTTTTCCTGCCAGCCTCTCTGTCAACCTGTGGTTTTTTGCTTTATTTACTGCCAACTGTTCAGACCCTACTCTGAGTGCAGAAAACATATCATTTTCCAATCCAACTGTGAGGTGAGAGGGTAGGATTGTTCTCCTTTTACTAATCAGGACATAAAGGGCAATGAAATTACAGACATAAAAGAAAAAATAAACCCTGCCCTTGAGACACATGAGCAGGGTTTGAATGTTCAGAGCAGAGCTCCTATGGCTGGGGCCGTAGCTGATAAACATTACAGACTCTTCATTCCCTGTATGAACCAGTACAAGTGGAGGATGAGATCCACAACTTAGCAGAGGATTTTCCAGCTTTGATGGCTGCTGTGTCTCTGGCATGTGTGAGTCCATTTCTGCACTTGGAGAGATGCTTTGCCCTCCCCCAGGCCTGCATCTCCCTGTCCCTTTAGCTTGTTCCTACCCAGTCCTCTTACAAACTTCTCAGAGGGTCTCTATAACCCTGAATGCCATACCCTCGTCTGCAGATCTTTATTCAACTCTTTGCATCCTTTATTCATCTCTTTGCATGTGTTCACTATTTTCAGCCTTGCTGTCCTAGTTTCACTGCGTGTTTCCCTCTCCCAGCACACTGCTTGCTCATCTAGGTCTTTTGCCTTGAAAGGCTGCATTTCCCCATTTCACAGGCTGTCGTGCTTTCTCCTGGTTCCCAGCAACAGCCACACTTAGGGCAGTGGAACGGGCATTCTCATAGACCCATTGCTCATAGCAGTCGTTAGTAATCATTTCAAGAAGTAAAAATTTCTATTTCAGAGTCACTTTGCACACTCTTCAGAAGGAGGAGCACTGGAAACATGAAAAACAGTAAGGATTTTTTTTGTAGGCTAGTAAGTTGACCATTCTTTAGTAGGCATTCTTTGAAACAGCTGCTTTCCTGAGTCAAAGCAGGAATATATTGGAAGGCCTTATTCCTCAGAGTCTTGGTCTCAATGGAGCATAGACCAATTACTAGTCCTTGCTGATACTGTTGGAAACTTTTTTAAAGAAACTTTCTAAAAGAAATTCTGTCTGAAGTGCATTTGCTGACATGGAAAATTTTAGCAGCAACAGCTGAAATTTGACAAACTGGTAGATAATTGAATGCAGGATCTTATACAGAAAGTGTTAGATGGCAGCCGTTTTTATGCTCATATTCCTACTCAGCTCCATTTATAATGTGCCACATTTCAATTGCTACAGTAATGGATGAGAAAAATATTACTCAACTTTTCATCATTTTCTTGCAAATATAAATGGAATAATTACATTAAGTGTATCAAATTTTTCACATAAAATGTGTTGGTGGTTTCAGGATATTCCTATTTCACTTTTAATGACAAAATGCATAGCACTATTTTGGACTGAAATCAATAGTCCAATCAATACGTAGTCATGATAATTTTTAAGTTATTATGAATATGTGTTAATTTTGGTAGTCAAGTTCTATGCTTTTTCTACTTTTTGTATTGTTTGATTTTACACATACTAATGTGTAAACACTGTTGCAGAAAAATTGTATTAGCAGGAAAAAACAGGTTATTCTTTTTAAGGTAATTGTTTTGTTGAATCAACATAAACTGCTTGCTCTTTCTCTAGACTGCTGCAACTCATAGGAAGATTATGAGTCACCAAGCAGCAGACTTCTGTAAATGGAATAGGAAATTAGATTTGTAAGAGCTTTTCCATTTAGGCATGGAAGCTGTTCTAAAATCATAAGCATTGTTTGAATCTTCATGAAACTGTTGTAATGTAATTACAGCTAATAAAGAAAGTTCAAAGGGCTATTTGGTTAGAGCAGATGAAATAGCCAGATATAAACCCCATGTTTATCAGAGGAAGTAGCTGTTAGCTGGAAGGGCTTGTATCTCTATTTCATTTCTTTTCTATGACACGTGAAGACAATGCTCACCCTTAACCAATACAGAATAGAAAACCTTGAAGAAGTCCTGAGGTGTTTTGTTTCAATACCCTTACTTTAACAAATGCAAACTGGCACTCTCCAGTAACTGTGTGTATGCAAAGATGCAGGCTGGGGCTTTTCCTCTGACTGCAGAAACTATGGAGTAATCAACCGAACACTTCACAAAGCTCCTACCCATCTGCCATATGACACAATTTAATAAGCTGCATTTTTTGTAATCCCCAGACAAAATTGCACATCTGTTAGCTGCATTAGCCACCTGGGCTTGTAATAATATTTCTGAAGTATTTTAAAATAAATGTGTTTCAAAAAAGCTGGTGCATTTCTTTGAAATTGTCTACCAGAAAAATGCGTTCTCAAAGTCCAAGTTTGCAGTGATTACAACTCAGTTTTCTCACCTTCAGCTTCTCTCAGGCAACAGGATAACTCCTGGGAATCATGAGCACAGATATTTATAAGCTACAGGAAATGGGTCTAGACAGTACCTGTTTCTCCTCCTATGGTATTTAATCTCTAGGTTTCCAACTACAGAGGCAAAAATTAAAAAAAAAAAAAAAACCAAAACTTACTTGCATGATATTTATCAGCCCTTGAAATGAACTTGAAGTTTAGCAGTGCTTAGAGTTGCAGGGTAGTGCTTACTTGTGATGGGAGCACAGAGTAGTTTGCCTTGTGCAAGCTACTGACTTTTCATTTTGTGGCAGGGACTCAGCACAATACAGCTGTATTTGCTTTCTGTGAAGCAGGATTCTAGGTCTGTCCTTGTCAATGGCTAAAAATAGCTGAGAAGGCAGATGTTTCTTTATTGGGAAAGCAGAAAATAGGGCTGGGACTATAACTTGTCCTACTGACATTACCAGACAATTACCTATGTTTCCTGAACTCATGTGTATATTCTGCTTTTGGGATGCTCAGTTACACTGATGGAAAGACACATGATGTAGTTTTTATACACAGCAATACTGAAAAAACATATATATGTTACAGCAGAGTATCCAATGGCTTTTGTATTTCTGATACAGAGATTAGTAAACACATGTTTTATTGAGAAATAGTATTTAGTTTATGAGACATCAGCTGAGTCCAGGGTTGCTTTATTCTTTTTTTCAATTCACTGAGTGTGAAGAAACAATTAGGAGTTTTAACTCAATATCATTGAAATATCATTTTCTTAGGAAGTTAAATTTTATCTTTATTACATGCTCTACACAGTTTCCACAAGGGGTAAATGATTATTAATAGCAGATCTTGCACATTTAATGAGCACCTGCTATGCAGTGTGGGTCGGCGGTTTTGATGAAACATTACAAAACACTTACTATAATTAGTACAGTTAGGCCTTTCAAAAAGCTGCCCTGTCTGTAGAAAATCAGATTCTGAAACTTACTTAGTGGTCTTTGTACTACCTGCTGATTTAAACAAGTTTCTGGCTGTTTGGGCAACATTTATTAAATTGTCAGCTTTTCTGGAGAAGTGCTTCACAGTAGTGGTTATAACCAGGCAGAAATGTTTGTATTGGATTAGGCCAATTGCCCATTTATACATCTCTCCCATCTTTGACATCGACTTTTGTGAAATAATTCAAGGGGAAATGCAAGAGATTGCCTCCTATACAAAACCTCATCCTTAACTGAAAGTTTCTTTTTAGTAGTTCTCTAGTACATTCCCTGCAAGCATGTGTACGACATCTAAAATGGGTGGTTCTTGTCTAATTTAGCTCTCCACTTGCTTTTTTCTTGTGAAAAATCTTTGTTTAAACATGCATTGTATAGAGCAGCACTGCTATGCCCATGCCACGCTGCTAAGTTTGGACATGGCCTGTACGTGACCTATTCACAGTCACCCTCCTGCTCCATCTTCAATCTGCCTCATTTATTTACTCTATCAGGTCTGCATGAGGAACAGCCAAAAAATCCTCCTGTATACAGAAATCCCACATCTACATTTCTGTACATAGCAAAAATAATTAACAAGAAGATACTATTTAAGTTTCATAGTAAATTGGATTACTAAGATAATGACATTTATTTATATATTTATTTATGAGGGTTATTTTCAGCAATATTGGTTCCTTTCATGCAAAAGCTTTGATTTTGTCTAAGGTTTGTCTTTAAACCAAATTAACTTATACCAAATGTTTCTGCTAAGAAGGCAATGTTATCCCAATCTGAAATTATTTGCTTTACTTCTGAAATATTAAAATGTTCTTTGAAATGCTCAATCAAACAGTTCTAATAGGAATTTTTCAGCAGATATTTCTGCAAAAAATGTTCATGTTACTTTTGAAATACTCTTCAGTAATGAGTTCTGAGAACTGGCCTTATGTGTTTGCTTGTTGAGCTGAAAAAAAATTAATATAATATTTTGTTTTAGTCAAACAACATCCTTGGAATGTAACTGTGAAACCACAAAAATCAAAAAATAATTTTTTCACTGAAAACTGGTTAATCAGCTAATGTAGCAATTAAATTACCTTTAATTTCAATTTAAGCCATTCCAAAAACCTAGAAAATAACTGTAAATTATCTTATAGAAGAAAATATGCTGCCGTTTATTAAATGAAATGTTGGGGAGATATTCTAACAGAATTTACTGCAACTACACTGTCTTATAGTTTCATGACCTGCTCTTCTTTCAAATACTATGGCGAGTAGTGTTTTAGAAGCCCAAATTCTTGTGAATAACTAACTGTTCTGTTGCTGAAAGAAATGTATTGCATCTTTTGGTTTACATTGTAGTAAGACTCATTTTCAAACCCCAGTTTTGCTCATTTTTACTTGAAGGACAAAAACCAGAGGAACCGTTTAACACAGAGTATGATCCATAAAGCTGTGAGATTGCTGCGGGCAACTTGATCATTAACTTTGAAATTCAGTTTGACTAACTTTTTCATGCACATTATGCAAAGTTATATTCAGATTCGGCAAATATTTCCAGCGTGAGAAAATATTGGTGCAAAACAAACACATGGAAAATTATCAACTCAAACACTGAAAATATGTTTGTAAATATAATGAAGTGCTGCCTCATGCTTGTGGAAAATTCACTTTGCTTCAAAAATATAAACACTTAAAAGGAAGATATTTTTCTGAGATAGTGTTAGCATATACCAGTTTCTGCAGTTTATTCTTCAGTCTTCTCTGTTCACAGTTGGACTAAGTAATTGCCAAATCTGAACTCAACATGTTTGTGATGCTGGTATCTTATGATTATAGTGTGATGCATGTAGACATTTTGTGTATGCCTGTATCATTTACACCATGTTAAGAAACATTTTTCCTTTCACATATTTTGGTTCAGGGAAAGCACTTGTTTTAGCAGGGTCAAAAAGCACTGCAGGCAGGATGCCTGAATGATTCAGCTCAGACTGAATCATTATATTTACAGTTTGGAGAAATCAGTTTGGTTTCCAATTAAAAAAAAAAGTAAATGTTATGCTAATGCACCTAAAGACTCTAGCATTAGTTTCTTATATATCTCTAGGGCTCAAAGTACAGGAAATGAAATAAATCTCTCTTCTCTCCACTTCCCAAATCCCTATCATCGATTCCTAACAATAATTTGCAAAATGATGGGCAAAATATTTCATATATTGCTGATGTGATTTGGGAAAAAACTAATAAAAAAAGGAGGCCTTTGATCAAAGACTCCTCTTGAAGAGAAGACGCAGTTTATTTGGAGGTTAATATCTTGGCGTGCTTCAATACTTTAGGTCTGCTACAATGAAGCTGTCAAAATATTTTTATTTTCAGAAGCCTTGACTTCAGAGAAGCAACTCTTACTGTCACAATGATCCATGACCTAGTTACAAACAGATTTGTTTCCTTTTTTTCTCCCCAGTTCTCTTTTCCCTTCCCTTCCCTTCCCTTCCCTTCCCTTCCCTTCCCTTCCCTTCCCTTCCCTTCCCTTCCCTTCCCTTCCCTTCCCTTCCCTTCCCTTCCCTTCCCTTCCCTTCCCTTCCCTTCCCTTCCCTTCCCTTCCCTTCCCTTCCCCTTCCCCTTCCCCTTCCCCTTCCCCTTCCCCTTCCCCTTCCCCTTCCCCTTCCCCTTCCCCTTCCCCTTCCCCTTCCCCTTCCCCTTCCCCTTCCCCTTCCCCTTCCCCTTCTTCCCCTTTGCTTTATTTTACTTTATTTTACTTTATTTTACTTTACTGCTTGCCATGAGATGGCTTAAGGAGCAGGAATCACTCCAGGGTCAGAAGAAGGGAGCCTGTTGGTCAGTCCAAGTGCCAATACAGAAGGCTGGTGCTACCAGAGCAACCTGAGCTCCAGCTACACAGGCAAGGTAAAATAGTACAGGTTCTGTACACTGTTATGTACAGCTGTGTTCTGTCACGAGTAATCTGCAGTGAAAGCAGAGAAGCTTTTCCCTCAGTGCCTTTTCCTTCACTGGCCTTAGTCTAGTTTAGGAATTGCCCTAAGAACATGTATGTAACCATTTACATCAAAATAGGGTAGTAGACCAAATGTAATGTCCCTGAGAGCCAAATGACTTCACACACAAAATCCCAAAGCAGGGGAGAAAGTTATTCCATGTTTCAAGGACCTAAGAAATGCTTTTTCTTTCAAATGAGTGGTTCAGGCATAGATTTCTTTTCAGGGATCAGAAAAAGCACCAGAGATTGCTTTTATATACTATTTTCAAGTCACACCTGCTCACCATGAGGCAAGATGTCAGAAAATAATGAAGCAACATTATACATATTGAAGCTGCAGGATGGGAAACGGGAATCAGATCAAAGGTCTCTGAGAGATGAAACTTAGAAACAAATGAATTTCTGACACTGAAGAGTGAATAGACTATCTTTGAAATTCTTTCTCCAGTCACTGGAGCATGCTAATGGGTTTTCTATTTCTTTTTTTTCCTTCATCTTCTTTTTTTTTAAAACATATAATATGACAGAATTATTACAAACACCAAATTCAGTACAGCTGCTGATGTAAATTTTCCACAAAGCAAAAAAAAAAAAATTATTACACTGGTATCTTACATAGAGATGTATATTGTACATATATTATCCAGAACATATATTGAGGTCAGTAAAACACACTAATGTATTTTACTGACCTCAACATGTGTTCTGGATAAAACTACAGAAAGATCGCCATTTCACATATTATTCTCTGGGAATTTACACTGTAGTGGTCTGTTTTCTGTACGTTCCCAGATTTGTTGCCTTTTGGGAAGTGCAGCTCTCTGCAATTTTTGCATTTGGAGCCCTATACAGAATTCAAACATGGTGATGCAAACTAGAGTGAGCAATTGCAAAAGAGATTAGTCCAGCCTACTAAGGAGTCAATCAAAATTATCCAGAATATTCTCATGTTGGGCTGCTATAGCCCACGTGGTAGGTGCTGCCACCATCAAAAGCAGGGAGCTGATTTTTCAGAGAACCTCTCATTTCTCCTTTCTCTGAAGTGAGCCCTGTAACTGGCGCTGCAGCTGCTGCTGCGCTGAAGGCTGACACGTACAGTGCAGGTGATCAAACTCGAGGGACTGAGCAGGCAGTGGGGCTGGGGGAAACATCTGGCCCTGCTGTGACACAGATCCCTGGGCTTGCAGGAGACACCTGACGGACTTCAGGTGAGGGCTGAGGCCAAGCAACGAGTCCTCACGTTTTGAACACTCCTGGACTTCCTTGTCACCCAGCACAGAGCATACTCCTTTCATTTTCACCAGAGTGCTTTCAGCTACTCTCCTTAGATACTGTAAATGCTGCCCTGCACTGAAAATAATCCTCTCTTCAGTTATTTTTGTTTGTAAATGTCGCAACATCATAGATGAAACCTTGGAAAGGTATGTCTTTTTTACCCTGTATTAATTCATTGATATTCTAATCATATTTAACGTAAAAGGCAAAATATTTCCCATGAATCTCTGGTCAATTAACTTTTCAATGTTCTTAAATAATCCTTTGCCAGAAACATTAATGCTTATAGTAATGGAAATTGCTTCCCAAATCCACAGGGTGTTGAAAGTCATTGGAAAATAAGATATAATAAAGAATATTATGAAAGAAAATATAGAGATGAGCTTATTTCTCTACTGAAAAGTCAGGCCTGCAAGTCAAAGTGAATTTAAATAATTGTTTTTCAATTTTTAACAGACTTGCAAGAAAGACTATTGTTTCCTTTGACATAGTATAACAATTTTGAGAACAGGCAATCATTTGAAATGACTGTGTAGGTGTCATGCTTAGCTAATCATGAAATGTCATTTTCAAAAACATTAATGTATTCCTGTTAGAATGGGAGTCAGAGTAATGCACTTTGTAAATGAGATCAGCATTCATTAAGTCTGGAGAAAAACTCTTCACTGGCTGCACCATAATGCTGGTTCCTGTCTTCTAGTAATAAAAGCTGTCATGCTTCCTCCTATGAAGTGCTTGGCGGCTGAGCACTGATAAGATGAACAAACAATAAAACCCACACATAACCCCTACAAACAAACAACACTCCTGCAAAGAGAGAGCAAAGCTGTAATAGCAGACTATAGAAATTCAAATGCAACAATGGAACTAAACTTCCAAGATGGGTTCCACACTCTAAAATTGTTCTTGTATTCAGTTCTTACCCAGGTCAATGGGATAGGGGGATTTGTAGTACTCCTTGAGGAAGATCCAAGCCTGGAAGGTCACATTGGGATGGGTTTTAATAAGCTCCTAAAATGAACAAAATATATTCTGAACCTGTTGTGTAAATCTAATTAAACAGTACAGCTCTTTCTATTGCATGATGAAGCTAATTCTAAAGCAGTTAAGGAGTTACTGTCAGATTAAAAGAAAAATATCTCCCCCGCAACTGATATATACAGCCCCAGACAATAGGAACACTTTTATTTTGGATTTAAGCAATTCTGCCTTTTTCCCTACTTTTATAAAGTTCTCTCCATAAGCCTAACATGCAAATTTTCACCAGCATTTGAGGATGAATGAAAGTGAAATCGTGGAACACAAAAGCTAAAACCTCTCAGACTTCACTTAGTTTACTTTCTGAAGCACTTATTTATATGGCAATGTCGATTTTTCAGTAATTCATGCATGAACTTGTCAAAAAAACCCTATTTCCACTTTCCAGTAGTACAGTAAGTTTTTTGACATACAGATTGGTGATAGACTGAACAAATAAAGTATCTGGAAAAATTTTAGAGGGTTGAAAAATAAGGAAGTCTTTCCAGACCAGTAAACTGCTTCATGTATTCTTCTCATAAACCCAAGAGCTGCCAAAGCACACATTAAAGCACATATTTTCTTCTGTTTGTACCTTTGTACCATAAATCACAATGTCAAAGCCTGTTCTATTTTACTGCATTTAACTTTTAGGCTGAGATAGTAGAACAAATGTATTTTTCTTGGAATGATAGGCACATAATATTTTCTGATGAAAAACAACAAGCAACTGTGGAGTAACTAACAATAAAGATGGGGCAAAATTTATTCTTCTTGTTGTCTGGAAGTGTTATTTATAATGACAGGCTTTGTGCTAATGCCCAGCACATAAAGGGTACTCACTGAGGCAAAAAAATAGGAGTATGTGTTTAAAACTTTCCCAATGTACAAGCTTCTTTGTTAACATTTTAGGATCTTGACTACAATAACTTTTTGATACATGAAAAGGGCATTTTATGCAACATTCTAACTCCTGATCAGTTTCCAGTTACTTAGAGAAACTGCGCAAAGTAACTTGATTATAGTGGAATAAAGTCAGATTTTCAATCAATGACTAAAAATCATGCATGAAATTCTAAAGAAACTGAGAAATGCAGTTTTAATTGTGGTGGTTTGGGACTAATATTGCTCTTTATTATATATGCCTGCACAGCTTTTTCAAAATGAGTCCCAAACTGTTCTCAATTGTTACTCATTCATTGCTTTAACATTTCAGTGTTTATAATCATAATGGTGGAAACAGAAAACAGTTCAGTGTTACTCAACTGACCTATCAGTTTTCTAACTCTAAGATTTGTCTTTTCTTCCCTGTAGCCTGGATCTTCTCCTCAGATCCTCAATTTTAAAATAATTATACTTTCATTTTTTTTAGACATGGCATTTTATTTTGGTGTTAGCTATGAAAATAAAGGCAATCCCCATTTGCACAGAAGTATGACTATCTCTTATTAAGTCTTTTCCATGTGTTAGTAAGTATGAAAAGAGGTGAGTATTCAGACACTGAAGTAACAGGCCCTAGTTCTACTGACACAGAATTCTACTAATGTGACTGAAAGTTAATATGGTTTTTGTTTGCTCATATGCTTTTTCCTTTAGGACAACGTTAGTGTCCATATTATATTTCCTCCTTGTCAAGTAGGAACCATAGGATTTCTGGTCAGAAATGAGATTAAATGACTTTATCTACCTCTGGTATGCAGATTTCTTGGGAAAGCATTGTTCTTTCAATTCATTGTTTGAATATTAAATCAACTTTGGTTACTATGGCTCTGCCTGAATTGTTGGATAAATTTGGTTCAATGCTGTTTGTCATGTTTTGGGTCATACCTGAATTATTCAGTGATCTCAGGGGTATACTCACCCATGCAAGACAGTTAGTCCAAGAGAAAACAAAACTCTTCATTGACAGTCACTAGCATTTGAGAAGACTAATGGATCTCACAGTCCCACTCTGATATTTTGCTAACAAGAATTGAGTGAACAGTCAAAAATGCAATCACTGCATGTGAGCAACTCTGAGACATTGGAAGAATGAATACATATCACTGCTAGTCAGCCAGCACAGTGTCTGGCCTGCTATTTTCATTTATTCTTCATATATTTTTTACATACAGAATACAGAAATGTTCAGGATTTAATAAAGGTGTATTGGAGATGTTTCAAATTCACCCTTTTACCTTTTCTTTCTAAATTTTTATTTTGTTTCTGGTAAATTAACTTGGGTATCTATGCAGGGCTATTCTTCTGTATACTGTATATTCTTCTGAACCAAGAGTATTCAAGGGAAGTCTCTCTTAATTTTAATACCTATTTATACTTCTTAGCCTAAAAATCTTCTATTGCCTACCATTTATGTTTGTTCTATTGCTTCCTTTTCAAAGATGCTTGTACTTCCTGAGAGAGATGCACCTAGGGTAAGAAGCCATGCTGCTATTCATTTTCACCCCCTGCTCACATTTCTGTAAGAAGCTGGCACTAACAGTGTATGTGTTGAGTCATTTGCCTCAGTATTGGAGGATGTAGAGAGTGGACTTGTTCCTGTCACTTGAAGGAGAATACTTGCACTTGAAACAGTCTTCTCATCAATCCCAGTGGTGAGCTGAGAAAATTAGAATGGAGAAGTATAGTTATCACTGGTGCTATTCTACACAATCATTAATGAAGAGATACACCGAAGGCTGCTAAATCTAAACCCATCCTGAAAACATTTCAGTAAGAATCTTGTCCAACAGGTCCCTTACTTTTTAGATAAAGAATATAAATAATTGCAGTAAACATGTATGTGTTTCTAGGTATTTGTAATGAGACTAAAGACAGAGAGGTAAGAAACACCCTCTCTGCTACATTTGCATGACTTCTACCAAAGAACTCATACAAAACCAGTTTCCAAAAGGATAAATGCAACACACAAATTTCAACACTAATTTTCTCTTGCTGTGCTACAAAGTCTTTGAAAACTTGCAAATGGTCCCATCTGATGTATCACTTTATTTTATATAAATTAAAAGATGTCCCTTTCAATTATAAAATAATAATAATAATAAAAGCATTATTTTCCTGTTTCCAATAATGGAATATACAAACGTAAACTTTGCCAGCAAAACTTTTGCAGCAGAGACTTTTTCTTATGGCGCAATATAATGCCCCTAACAAACAAGAAAAAATGCATGAGCAAGCTGAATCTACATAAATTTTACATTAAAATAAGTCCTTGTGAAAATGTTGTTATGCTAATTGCCTGACTCAGTATGATATCATGTCAAAATGTAATCATCCAAATTCATCTCTAGATCCAAATGTGTCACCAGCTGCATATATCAACAGTTGAGTTACATGAGCCATTCATTTGGCCCAGTATGTAATTTATCTAGTTATTTATGTGATCTATATAAACTAATTTCTTCCTGGGTCAGGACACCGCTGCAAAGCTGATTAATGCTTTTGTCATTTCATGTATTGATTATTGTAATTCACTACTTATTGGTTCCCTCATTGCATGTCGCACAGGCTTCAGCTTATGTAAAATGCTGCTGCACATATTGCAGTCAAATTATGAAAGTTTAATGGCATCACTCTGGTTTTAATGAAACCTTGCTGCCTCACTGCTCATCCCTGGAATAGGTACAGTGTCCACAACAGTCAGTGTAATGTGTAATCTTTTTAAACATTTCCTGATGTTGTGGGGAATGACCTTCCTCTTTCATCACATATTAGTTCCTTGCTTGATAACTCATGTGGAGCTTGCTGACAGCACTCAGCCATTAGACAGAACCATGGCTAGTTTCCTTCTGAAACCCTAATGCCTGAGTTGGAGGGGACCCATAGCAGTCATCGTGTCCAACTCTGAAGAAACGGCCCATGGTGGGGACCAAACCCAGCACCTCAGTGTTGATAGCACCCTGCTTTGACTAAGAGCTCATCTCAGGGTCACTCATCTGTTGTAGTGTGCTTTTATGCTTTGTAATACCTTGAAGTAGTTTGGGTTTTGTATCCCTGTATTTTTCCCAAATAGTTTATCCCACACTGTACCCCTTTCCCTTTACCTATGCAATCCCTCTCCCTTGATGAGATCATCCCCAAATCCCCACCCTGGCTCTCTGTCAATCACTCAGCATCCCATCCCCTCCATCTAGAAGCTTCGGTTCAAGACATTGAGTGATTAGCCAGAGGCTACAGGTCAGCCCCCCGAGACTTGCCCTATACTCTGTCCTAAATATCTATCCCCCAGTACCCATGGTTTAGGGTCACTTATTGGTTAGGAAAATGTTATCAAAATGTTATTTTGGTTTCCACCTTCCTTTTAAATGGAACCTTGGCACATCTCCCGGGGCTCTCAGCAGGAGGCCCCTAAGGTGCAGGAGCTTCCCGGAGCTCCTGAATAAAACCTTGGATTAACCCCTGCTAAGAGTCGGCCCTTTATCTTCCACCGATATCTCTAGTGTCTCCTCTGCAGCAGGCAGAGGAGACACTAGAGATATCGGTGGAAGATAGAAAGAAAGGCGACTGGCCTGGCTGCCCTCAGCACCCTCGGGGAACAAGAAAGGGTCTCCCTGCACTCAGCCGTGTCGGGGTCGCTCCCCCGCTGTCTGCCGACTCGGGCCTGGCCGGGGCTCCTGAGAAGGCTCCCAGAGGGACAGAGACAGTCATGGCGACCAATGGGGGCTCTGAGTCGACCCCCAGAGCTCCCAGACAGGGGCTCGGACATTCTTTCAGACTGTTCATGAAAGCCTGTGGCCGACAAGTTACCTGAGTAAGAACACACTCAGTTTTAATGAGTTGCTCTTCTGGGGACGAGACTGGTAGCTCTTGAAGCACCCTCAAGAGTCAGTTTCAGGTGGAAGACATCATCCCAGGAACCCCTCCTTTCCCGTTCTATAGCTGGATTGGTAAATTTACCTTTACTTATTTTTCTCCCCTCTTCAGAGGGGGGTGTTGTTTCCCTTCCTCTGATTTTAGGCTCGCCTCAGAGAGCCGAGATTTTTTTTCTCTATTTTTGGCAAGCTGCCAGCTGCAGGCATTTGGGTTTTCTTCTTTCACCCCCCTCCCCCACCTGCCACCACCACTGGGGTTGGTGAAAGTTGAGATACAACTCTTTAAATCACAGCTGTAATGGGTGTCAAGCTTTCTGTACCTCACAAAGGTGTCTATTAACATCTTTTAGATTTTCTTAAGAGTGAAGAAATCCGATTTTCAAAAAATGGTGTTAAACTATTTGTTAGATGGCTGTCCCTTCATTTCCCCGATGTATCAACTGAAAATATTCATGTCTTAGCATTCTGGGACAAAATTGTCAATGAGTTATTGAGAGCAGGGAAGTCAGGTGATAAACCTCTGTCAAAGTTTGCTTTTCTAGCTATGCAGATAAGAAATGTTGTAAAATCTAAATCAAAGATGCAGGAACAGCCATCCGGAGGCAATCTGAACACCTCTGCTTCTCAAAAACCCGATTTACCCCCCTCCAAGTCAGGTTTTCACTCTCCTAGCCCTCTTCCCTCACCCTCAGCTCCGAGACAGGACTTTCTGAGGAAAGCTACACTTCCTTGCTTTCCTCAGAAGCTCCCAGTCTCCCTTCCAGAGAGTTCTGGCCAAACTCTCCGGCATTTTACCCCTTCCCCTATTCCTCTAGTTTGCAACAACCTGTCCTGAAATCCTTGTGTTCATTTTGATACCCCCGATTCACCTCAGGTGATTCCCCCAAGCCATGATGGTGGATACCACATGGTCATTCCAATTCCTTCTTCTTCCCAAAATCCTTTTCGCTCTTCGAACAACCCATGCTGATCCGGAAATCCCGCCCCTGCCACCCTCCCTCCCGGCACCCTTCTCCCTCCTCCTGCTCTGTCTCTGTCCCTCCGCCCTATCAGGGGTTCGCCCATCGGGTGCCCCCTCCCTCCGCCCCTCCCACAGCCCGCCCTCCAGCTCCCAGCTCGGAGGGACCCCTAGTGCTGAGCCTGGGAGCTGGAACGCAGAAACAACTCCGGTCCTTTCTGCGGCCACTGTTTTGTACATTTCAGATCTAAGTGGGGGGATTCAACCACATTATACCCCTTTTCCCTTTGAATCTATCAAGTAAATCACAAAAACCCAGAGAGATTTCGACAGATCCACTGAATATTTTAGGGGGCTTCTTAAAGCTAGACTTTCTGCTAATGTGTTAACACTAGCTGACATTAAACACCTTTTTTCCTGCCTGTTATCCCCAACTGAATACCTCTTGTGGGATGCAGCATGGAAAAAAAAGAGTGAGAGCCAGCTTGCCAGCCCTTAGGGCTGATGTAGCCTCCGCCCAGGATGCTTTTGGTACAATGATATCACTAGACCATATCACTAGACTGGGCAAGGGGAGTGGGAGGTAGGAGCAAGTCAGGCAGAGGGCATTCCCAGAAAGGCTCTCAAAGAAAGTGCTGTGGCAGCTGGGAAAGCTTTCTTTGAGTTGCGCCCTGATGGTCCACTTGAAAGCTACTTGAAAATAACACAATCTTCAACTGAGTCCTTTTTGAGTTTTGTGGAAATGTTGAGAAAAGCTGTGGAATTGCAAGTTCAGAATGAAAGAACCAGGATGGAAATCCTCACCGAGGTTGCTAAACAAAATGCCAATGAGAAGCGTAAAGCTGCCATCCTGAGCGTGCCCCTCGATCCAACACCAACGCTACAAGCAATGTTAGAAGTCTGTGAAAAGAAAGTTACCATCACCCCTGCTGACCAAGATGAGAGACTGAAACCACAGAGAAAGATTGCAGCTGTAGACGCCCCTGATCCAACATTCACCAGCTAGCTTCAGCGCGTCACGATGCCACAAGAGAGAACCTCCAACTCTAATCGACCGTGCCACCCTTGAGGGAAGTTACGGCATTGGATGCCGGACTGCCCTCTCAAAAAACAGTTTTTAGATTTTAAATACAATAAGCTTAAAGATCAGAATTCTCCAAAAGATAACTTTCCAAAGAGCACTGAATAAGGAGCGTTCTTTTTTCCACTGCTATGACAAAAATAGGGTGGATCCAATTCTAGCACAGGACAAGGAAAAAATGCCTAGTTTAGAAGACTGGCTTGTGCCAAGTCAGACACTGGTATTGAACAAGACAGAACATTCATTTAACTCTGACAATCCCAGACCAATTCTAACTACCAATTCTTCCTGTGACCCTTACAGATTGGCACTGACACAGCATCTCAATCTCAAGGACACTAACTGGCTTTCATAACTGTTAACCCTGAACAGCCAGGTACTTAGACACAGCTTTGCCAGGATCGTCACAGTAAGTATATCATCCCAAAGGTAATTACCAGTCTCATATCATCAGACCTAAAGCAGTTTGTCATTTGGCTCCACTGTACTCACCCACCCGTGTTCCTACCCAAAGGCCAAATAATAGCACAAGTCATAATGATCAATTGAGGGCAATTTCTGATGATCAGCAATTAAAAGAAAATATGATGGCCTCAGGTTCAGCTACTAATTCTAAAATTATGTCTGAACCAAATCCGACTTCATTACTTTAAGTTGAAGTCCATTTCCTACCCAAATTTTAGCTTGATTGTCAATCGTGAAGATTAAAACATCTTTTTATTTTTGTCCAGAGACTTATTTTTAGATGGCCACACAACATTATGACTAAAGACCAAAAGCTGGTTGGTACAAATGTGTGAGAAGTAGCCCAGGAGATGATTTCCTACAGTTAACATGGGACCAGTTTTGTAACATGTGTTTGCAAAGTCTTTTATGGGAGAGGCATCAACTGCCTAACTCATGCTGTGCCAAAAGAAGGTGTTGCTGTGGATTTAAAACAAGCCCTGATATCAAGCAGGTTGCCCTGAGGGAAAGATTGAAACATATACTCAACTATAAAGGAGGATTTTACTTAAGGATGAAAAACGTGCTTAGATCATGCACACAGCTGATAGAAACTGGAGCTGAATTTAACTTGAACATTCACCTCTTATATTTTGTTGACCTGCTTCTATAATCATAATCAATATACATTTCAAAGACATTATCTGGTTTGGTTGCTGTCTGTGCCTGAGGCAGGGGCTGCCCGATTCCTCGCCTGTGGGGAGAGCAGAGCCGCCGGAACCGCGCCCAGCGTGCAGGCACTGCCTGACAGCGCTGCGGCCGCTGGGACGGTCACCCCTCTGAGTCTCAGCCATTCCCTGCTGCTGCTGCTGCTTCTCCATTTGCTTTTATGCACACCCAAAGCTCACTACCAGGCCACAATGGTGTCTGGTTCTGCCCTCTTCCTGTCCCTGTGTAGGGATGGAGCATTGCTGTGCTTTCAGGAAGCTCTTTGTGAAACCTTCCGGCATTGCAAGCTCCTTTGCCCTCGGTGGAGGGATTCCATGCTTGCCATGGAATCCCTCACGGCTGGGTTCAGAGCATACTCAGGTTGGCTCTTCTAAAACCCAGGGTCCTTGTCCCCTTCAGCGTGCTTGGCACGACCTTCAACTCCATGCGGCTGTGCAACTGGAGCAGCAGGACAGGGACCTTTGCAGCCTGAGCTGCCCTTGTTCCTCTCTGTCCCTGCACAGAATACAGCGGGGAGGAGAAGGGCAGCAGGGCCCTGTGTGTCCCCGGGCTCAGGTTTTGCACCGCTTCAGCTCCACGGAGACGTGGCTCAAGTGAAAAACCAAACTGTTTATTAAGGGAAAGCGAAGCAAAAGGGTAAGCAGGGAGACAAAAAAAGGGAGTGGGCAGGGCCTGAGAGCTGGAGGGAGGGAGCTGCCAACAGGGAGAGAGATGGCAGGAGCTCCTGGAGCTTCCCACAGGCTCAGCTCTGAGCAGCAAGAGCTGTGCCTGGAGCTCCAGCTGGTCCATCCTGCTCTGCAGGTGCTCCCATCTTCAGTGGGAGCTGGAAATCGCCGATGGACGCCGATGGTACATCTGATCCAGCAGAGGAACGAAGTCCTGCAGATCTTCTCTCGAAGGCCAGCTGAATCAGGACGCTGATGCAGGATGGGCTCTCATCTTCCCTGAGGGCTTGGAGAGCTGGAAGAGAGAGGAACGGAGCCAGGGTCAGAGGCCAGATTGAGGGAATCCGAGGAAAGCCTCCTGCCAGGGTCATCCCAGCCGGCTCTTGCCATGGCTTCGGCCGGAAGGTGCCGGCCACGGATCCCCCACGTTTCCCTGACAGCTCTCCCACCGCCGCCCCTCGTCCGCACGGGGAGCAGAGCCCTCCGCAGCCCGGGCAGGGATTGTAGCTCCGGGGCCGGGATTTGCAGCTGCCCCCGGCGGCTCCACTGCCACGCAGCTGCGGCTGCCCTGACTCACCCTCGCTGAGGACCTGGAGCTCCTCCTTCTGCCCCTTCACGAGCACGCCGGCCAGCCCTGGGAAGACAGAGCCTGTGGCGGCCCCAGGCGGCACAGCTGCGCGCCACGGGCGCTGCCAGCCCTGCGGCCGCACGCCCTCCTCCCCGGGCAGGGCTGCAGCCGGCCCCTGCCCCACCCCGCGGCCCGAGGGCACGGCTGCGGGAGGGCGGCGGCCGTGCCGAAGGTGGGCGGGGCTGCAGCGGCCCGGGCGCGGCTCCCGCTGCCGGGGCAGCAGCCGGGCCGGGGGCAGGGAGGGGCGCCGGGCTCACCGATGATCCTGACGGCCGCCCCTCGCACGGGTCTCTGTGGGCTCTGCAGGCGCGGCAGGGCCCAGCGCAGGTGCTCGGCTGCTCGGCTCTCGTCCTGCAGCAGCTGCGGGAAGCGCCAGGAGGGAAGGCTCGGCGCGGGCTCTGCCGCTCAGCCGGGCGCTCCCCACGCCAGGCACCGGCCCAGCCAGCCCGCACGGCCCGGGCCAGCGAGCAGCGTGTGGGGCGCAGGCTGGCGGGCCCAGATGCTGTGCTGGGCAGGGGCACAGCTGCCAGCCCCCCGCCTTGAGCACCGGGAGCAGGGGACTTCTCCAGCCTGCAGCTGGGGCTCCCAGGCTGTCCTTACCAGGCACTCGGCAAACTTCATCTGCTGCCCCTTCAGCAGCAGCTGCTCGAGATCCCTCCTCCTCAGGAAGCGTGCCGCACGAAGCAGGGCTTTGCGAGAGGACTGGAGAATAGCAGAGAGCTACAGGTGGCACCAGAGGCCCAGGGCACGGCACCTGGGTCCCTGTGCCCAGGCCAGGGGAGGACTGGAGCCCGTGAGGCGCCAGGGCAAGAGGCGGCCAAGGCCCCTGCCAGGGATGTGGCAGCATCACACGAACCCTCACCTTGGCCACGTGCAGGTTCTCGTCGTGCCAGCGCAGGAAGAGAGGGAGCAGACTCTGGCTCACGATTGTCGTGAGAGGATTTTCCCCCTCTTCCACTACCAGCTCCATCACCTTGCAGAAGAGCTGAATGGAGAGCAGCCGCACCTGGCTGTTGTCCTGCAAGGACAGGAAAAACCGTGAGCACCAACTACTCCAGGCTCATTGGGGCAAAGGCCCAAAACTGCACAGGGCACAAAGTTTCCAGGCAGTGCCCAGTGCCCTTGGCTGGGGGCACAGAGCCTTACGTTCTCAAAGAGTGGCAGGAGGGACTCAGCCAGGTTCAGGAAGGTAACGCTGGGTGGCTCGAGGTCTTTGTCCTGGAGCATATCCGTGAGCCCACAGAGGGTCATCCAGACCATCTCTGCATCTGCATCAGCCAGCTGCTCCACCAGGCGTTGATACAGGCCGCATATTCCTCCGGCCTGTGTGCAAGACGAGGCTGTGCTGTGAAGCCGTGACCAACCGCAGCACCAACGGCTGCTTGGGCCACTTGGGCAGCTGAAGAGGGAGGCAAGAGAGCTGGGAGCAGCTGCCTCTGCTGCCAAAGCCCAGCCAAGCCCAAAGGTGTGCGCTCCCCAGCCCCACGCTGCCAGCGCGGCTTCAGCCCGTGCCCCCTTCTCACCAGCGAGGGCTCCTTGCGGAGCACCGCGAGGCCTCTGAGCGCCAGGCGCAGCCTGTCCCTGCACTCGCTCGGCAGGTGCCTGGATAGCACCAACAGGGCGCTGGGACCGTGTATGCTCAAGTCCAGGCACTCCAGGAGCTGAAAGGCACAGGAGGGCGGTGTCAAGGGAGCCGGCTGGCAGGAGCCCGGAGCCGCACAGGGCTGGGCCCAGGCAGCAGCAGCAGGCGTGGGCAGCATCCCAGGCAGCTGCAGCTACGAGAGGCCAGAGAGCTGGGAGGCAGCTCAGCCAGGCAGCGCTGGCCATCAGGCTCACCTCCACAAAGAAGGCCAGGGCAGGCAGATGCCAGCGTGGCTGCTTCTCGATGAGCAGGCTGAGCAGGTGCGAGGCCATGTAGGGACATAGGGGGGTCAAGCCATGGCGCATCTCCCTGGCAGGGGAAAAAGGCACCAAGGCCCTGAGCCGGGTGGGCAAACCTCTCCCAGGAGCAGCTCACGGAGGTCTGATCTTTCCCCAGCACTCTGCGAGGGCACATGAGGCCCTTGGGAGGCGGCTGCTCCTGGGCATCGCTCGGTGACAAGGCCCTCCCTCAGTGACAAGGCCTCGGTGACAAGACCCTCTCGCTTACAAACCTGGGGACTGTGTGGGGCACTGTGGGCACGGGGCACAAATGCTGGCAGTGGTGGCGGGGAGGAGGGGATCTCACCTGGCCAGCAGACCCGCTGCGGAATGCTGCGTGTTGGCACAGAGCAGCTTCTCCCACACCCGCTTGTGCTCCAGAGCCACCAGCTTCTTGTCAAAGCCCAGTCTGGAGAGCAGAGCCTTCATGGTCTGCACTGCAAACCTGTGTGCGGAGCAAAGGCCGGGTCACGCTGGGAGCGCCGGCCCTGGCCACAAGGGCGTGGGAAGGACAGGGCGACTGGCACCTGTTGGGCTTGCTGGGAAGGCCGTGTTCCTTCCGGCACGCTCTCCAGAAGCTCTGGGTCTCAACGTCCTCTGGCGTCTGCTCTGTGGTGGTAACAATTTGCAGGAGCAGAGCCACGAACAGTTGGGGAGAGTGGAGCAGAATAGCATAGTGCCACTCAGACATGGGGGTGATCCTCCACAGCGCCAGAGTTGCCTGCAAGAGACAAAGCACACTGAGGCAGTGCCAGGGTATCCATGAGGCAGGGCCCAAGGGGAGATGCAGGGAGAGCACCCAGCCTGATGCCCCTAGGCCAGCTTTCAGCCCAGGCAGGGAGCTGCAGGGTGGGGAGAGCATGGAGAGCTGCTGGAGAGGCAACCTGGAGGGCGAGCATAGGCCAGCTCCAGAAACTCACAGCCAGGGCAAAGACGGCCTCGTTGTCCCCGCTGCAGGAGAACCCGCCGTACGCGGGCTGCTGCTCTATGGCGGAGAGCAGTGCTGGAAGCACCTCAGCTGCGGCTACTTCGGAGGTGCCGATGGCCCTCCACATCAGCGCGGCGGCTCTGTGGGAGCAGAGCTGTGCGTCAGTACCGTGCCCCGTGCAGCTGCGTGGGGCCGGGAGGGAGCATGGCAGCAGGCTCAGGAAACAGAGGGGCCTGAGGGTCCCGGTGCTCTCCGCCTGTCTGGCAGACGCTGCTGGACAGGCTGTACAGGGCGAGCGGCCCTACGGGCCCGTGAGCACCGAGCTCTCGAGGCAGTTGTGCCCCGTACCCGTCACACGTTGGGGCACAGCGCAGGAGGCTCATCACCACGTGGGCAGGGTGTTCTTCGGTCAGGCTGAGGATGTCCATTTGCAGCCCGGCGTCCACGGTGATACGGGTAGTGAGTCTCTGAAGGATGTCACTCACCGCGGCTAGCACCTGGAAAAAGCGGCATGGGGAAGACTTGGAGTGCTGTCCAAGGGAGCAACTTCCCCAGCTTCCCCCAAGAAGTGCTTGCCTTCCCTGCCCACTGGGATGGGGCAGAGGGGGCCCAGCGCACATGGCTTGAGGGGCCGCGTGATCCTGGGAGGCCTTCAGCCCTGGCCCCAGGCTGCTTACATGCTGCGGAGAAGAAACACCTGTCTGGAAAAACTCCAGAGTGGGCCCAGGACTCACATTCAGCATGGGCATGGCCTCAGTCTCTGGGATGCCCTCGAGATGGTTGTTAGTGGTGGCCATGCCCT
The DNA here is from genome assembly GCF_027477595.1 of Haemorhous mexicanus. NCBI lineage: Eukaryota > Metazoa > Chordata > Aves > Passeriformes > Fringillidae > Haemorhous > Haemorhous mexicanus. The sequence goes on along the minus strand of NC_082344.1, from coordinate 52,846,542 downwards.
CCGCCAGGGCCATGTCAGCCTCCGCCCAGCCCTCGGCCGTTTCCAACTCCGAGACTGTTGTAAACTCTGAGGATGCTGTGCTGGCAGCATCCTCTGCCCGCAGCTCGCTGGGCCCGGAGTCGGGCTCGGCCGTGCCCTCGGTGGTGGGGCCGCTGGTCTTTCTGCGCCGAAGGCGCAGGAACCTCCGCAGTGTCTGCAGCAGAAGGAAGGGGCGGGAAGAGAGGGACGTTACATGGTCTGCTCCGAGCGTGGAGCCAGGCTGAGCAGTGCCAGGAGGCCCGGCTCAGGTGGGGATGGCCGCAGGTACCTGGGCTGCTCTGCGGAAGCTGCCACGGGGGGGGTCCTGCACTTGAGCCTGCTCCTTGGCTGCATCTGGTAAAGAGTGGGCGCACAGCCAGAGCTGAGGGGCCGCGGGAGAGGCCAGAGAACACAGCCCAGCCGTGTGCTTGCCTGGCAGGGACAGCCCCCCAGGTGCCCAGGGGATGGAGCACGGCCATCGGGGGGACAGGCCCGGCCCCTGTCCCATCCCGTCCGTGGGTATGTCCACAGGGATGGGATGGGATGGGATGGGATGGGATGGGATGGGATGGGATGGGATGGGATGGGATGGGATGGGATGGGATGGGATGGGATGGGATGGGATGGGGCCAGGCCAGCTGCAGGCACGGGCCCTGCGGCCCAGCTCTGCCACTCACCGTCCTGCAGCGGCCGCAACTGCTCCGGCTCTGCAGGCTGCTGCACTGGGGCAGCTGCAGGGCCATTCCTTTTCTTCCCCCGAAGCCCCTTGAGCAGACTGAGCATTCTGCCTGCCATCCCGCTGTCTGACCTCGAGGGCACCTTCGAGACAGATGCCTCAGCCAAGGTCAGAGTCAGCGAGTGCTGCAGTTGTGCCTTGCAGGCACCTGCAGCAGAGGGGCCTCAGGAAGGCTACAGGACAGCAAGTCCTGAACTCCGTTCTCGAGGGCTCCTGCCACAATCACAGGAGACTCCTCGCGAGTGACGGAGGTCGCCAAGTCCCACGGCCTGGCCACAAGGGCACCGGCCGCAGGGCTGGGATGTGCCTCGGAAAAGCTCTGAGTCACTGAATCCCGAGGTCTGGCCGTGAGGCCAGCTGCAGGAGGAATGCCTCGGAAAAGCTCCGGGTCAGCAACGAACAAGCAGGCTGTGGGGGGACGCCTCACAGCACCGCTCTGTCACGTCCTGTCCCGTCGCACGCACCGAGCACTCTGGCGTGCCCATGGCCCTGCCAGCACCTATGTCAGCGCGTGTCACAAAGGGCTGCTCAGACACGCTGTCCCTTTCGGTGACACCGTGAACCTTCTTCTCCGTGTCACAAAGGGACACTCTGCCACATGCTCTGGGGCCACCCCCTCCCCACCCAAGGTGCCCCCAGTTTCAAGAATCCGTTGTCTCGAGTGTCTAACCTAGCCCTGGACACGCCAAGATCCACCAAGTGCTCAGGGAAGGGCTCTCAGCGGTGCCCGGCCTGCACAGCCCAGCTGGGTGCCGGCCCTGGAGCAGAGCAGCTTCCAGCAAGCAAGAGGCAAACGCATCTTGCCAAGAGTTAAAACACACCAAATAGGGAAGATGGCATTAATGTGTGCATAAAGGCCTTTGAATTCACAGCTCTCAGAGAGATATTAGGGGATCTCGGCTGGACAGAGATGATCCAGAGCTGTCCTGTGCTCAGGGAGGGAGAACACACCCTGCCGCTAGTGCTTGGCGTGGACTCCGCAGGCCCAGGCGGATGCCAAAGCTGCTCTTCACAGCCTTCTCCCTTCCCACGCCCCTCTGCCAAGTGCGAGGGGCCTCAAGGACAGAAGGGAGCGCAGGGAGCCAAAGGGAGATGGGCCACTACCTCACTGGGGGCTCCTGGGGAAGCACTTGGCTTGAGAAGCAAGCCCCTCTCTTCCAATGGCATTTCCCCAAATGCCTACATTTCCCAGGGAACACCAAGCCACACTTAAGAAACCCTGGCAAGGCTGAATTACTTCTGCTCCTTGCAGCACAGGCACTCCAGCTCAAGCTCATCTTCCTTCCCCTGAGTCTGTTTCCACGTGTCCCTTGTGGCGCGCAGCCCCGGCCCCCTATAAACAAGAGCTGCCCGCTGCCTGTTCAAGTGCCTGAATGCCTGCCTGCGCTCACGGCAGCAAAACCAGGCTGTTCCCAGCCAGGGAGCGGAGCCCTGTCCCCGCAGGAGGCTCTCCTGAGCCCCTTCCCCACTGCGCACGCAGCCCTTCTCCTGCATGCCCAGAACGCTCTTGGCACAGCAGAGCAGAAGCTGGCCAGCTCTGGGCTCAGCTCACCCCAAACACAGCCGCAGGAAGACACAGCGGCTGTTTTGCAGCCACGGCCGAGAGAGATGGGAAGGGCCCCGTGCCTCTGGTCTCGCTTGGTTGGGTTGCTGACTGGGTCTGAGGCAGGGGCTGCCCGATTCCTCGCCTGTGGGGAGAGCAGAGCCGCCGGAACCGCGCCCAGCGTGCAGGCACTGCCTGACAGCGCTGCGGCCGCTGGGACGGTCACGCCTCTGAGTCTCAGCCATTCCCTGCTGCTGCTGCTGCTCCATTTGCTTTTAGGCACACCCAAAGCTCACTAGCAGGCCACGATGGTGTCTGGTTCTGCCCTCTTCCTGTCCCTGTGTAGGGATGGAGCATTGCTGTGCTTTCAGGAAGCTCTTTGTGAAACCTTCCGGCATTGCAAGCTCCTTTGCCCTCGGTGGAGGGATTCCATGCTTGCCATGGAATCCCTCACGGCTGGGTTCAGAGCATACTCAAGTTGGCTCTTCTAAAACCCAGGGTCCTTGTCCCCTTCAGCGTGCTTGGCACGACCTTTAACTCCACGCGGCTGTGCAACTGGAGCAGCAGGACAGGGACCTTTGCAGCCTGAGCTGCCCTTGTTCCTCTCTGTCCCTGCACAGAACACAGCGGGGAGGAGAAGGGCAGCAGGGCCCTGTGTGTCCCCGGGCTCAGGTTTTGCACCGCTTCAGCTCCACGGAGACGTGGCTCAAGTGAAAAACCAAACTGTTTATTAAGGGAAAGCGAAGCAAAGGGGTGAGCAGGGAGACAAAAAAAGGGAGTGGGCAGGGCCTGAGAGCTGGAGGGAGGGAGCTGCCAACAGGGAGAGAGATGGCAGGAGCTCCTGGAGCTTCCCACAGGCTCAGCTCTGAGCAGCAAGAGCTGTGCCTGGAGCTCCAGCTGGTCCATCCTGCTCTGCAGGTGCTCCCATCTTCAGTGGGAGCTGGAAATCGCCGATGGACGCCGATGGTACATCTGATCCAGCAGAGGAACGAAGTCCTGCAGATCTTCTCTCGAAGGCCAGCTGAATCAGGACGCTGATGCAGGATGGGCTCTCATCTTCCCTGAGGGCTTGGAGAGCTGGAAGAGAGAGGAACGGAGCCAGGGTCAGAGGCCAGATTGAGGGAATCCGAGGAAAGCCTCCTGCCAGGGTCATCCCAGCCGGCTCTTGCCATGGCTTCGGCCGGAAGGGGCTGGCCACAGATCCCCCACGTTTCCCTGACAGCTCTCCCACCGCCGCCCCTCGTCCGCACGGGGAGCAGAGCCCTCCGCAGCCCGGGCAGGGATTGTAGCTCCGGGGCCGGGATTTGCAGCTGCCCCCGGCGGCTCCGCTGCCACGCAGCTGCGGCTGCCCTGACTCACCCTCGCTGAGGACCTGGAGCTCCTCCTTCTGCCCCTTCACGAGCACGCCGGCCAGCCCTGGGAAGACAGAGCCTGTGGCGGCCCCAGGCGGCACAGCTGCGCGCCACGGGCGCTGCCAGCCCTGCGGCCGCACGCCCTCCTCCCCGGGCAGGGCTGCAGCCGGCCCCTGTCCCACCCCGCGGCCCGAGGGCACGGCTGCGGGAGGGCGGCGGCCGCACCGAAGGTGGGCGAGGCTGCAGCGGCCCGGGCGTGGCTCCCGCTGCTGGGGCAGCAGCCGGGCCGGGGGCAGGGAGGGGCGCCGGGCTCACCGATGATCCTGACGGCCGCCCCTCGCACGGGTCTCTGTGGGCTCTGCAGGCGCGGCAGGGCCCAGCGCAGGTGCTCGGCCGCTCGGCTCTCGTCCTGCAGCAGCTGCGGGGAGCGCCGGGAGGGAAGGCTCGGCGTGGGCTCTGCCGCTCAGCCGGGCGCTCCCCACGCCAGGCACCGGCCCAGCCAGCCCGCACGGCCCGGGCCAGCGAGCAGCGTGCGGGGCGCAGGCTGGCGGGCCCAGATGCTGTGCTGGGCAGGGGCACAGCTGCCAGCCCCCCGCCCTGAGCACCGGGAGCAGGGGACTTCTCCAGCCTGCAGCTGGGGCTCCCAGGCTGTCCTTACCAGGCACTCGGCAAACTTCATCTGCTGCCCCTTCAGCAGCAGCTGCTCGAGATCCCTCCTCCTCAGGAAGTGTGCCGCACGAAGCAGGGCTTTGCGAGAGGACTGGAGAATAGCAGAGAGCTACAGGTGGCACCAGAGGCCCAGGGCACGGCACCTGGGTCCCTGTGCCCAGGCCAGGGGAGGACTGGAGCCCGAGGGCAAGAGGCGGCCAAGGCCCCTGCCAGGTATGTGGCAGCATCACACGAACCCTCACATTGGCCACGTGCAGGTTCTCGTCGTGCCAGCGCAGGAAGAGAGGGAGCAGACTCTGGCTCACGATTGTCGTGAGAGGATTTTCCCCCTCTTCCACTACCAGCTCCATCACCTTGCAGAAGAGCTGAATGGAGAGCAGCCGCACCTGGCTGTTGTCCTGCAAGGACAGGAAAAACCGTGAGCACCAACTACTCCAGGCTCATTGGGGCAAAGGCCCAAAACTGCACAGGGCACAAAGTTTCCAGGCAGTGCCCAGTGCCCTTGGCTGGGGGCACAGAGCCTTACGTTCTCAAAGAGTGGCAGGAGGGACTCAGCCAGGTTCAGGAAGGTAACGCTGGGTGGCTCGAGGTCTTTGTCCTGGAGCATATCCGTGAGCCCACAGAGGGTCATCCAGACCATCTCTGCATCTGGATCAGCCAGCTGCTCCACCAGGCGTTGATACAGGCCACGTATTCCTCCGGCCTGTGTGCAAGACGAGGCTGTGCTGTGAAGCCGTGACCAACCGCAGCACCAACGGCTGCTTGGGCCACTTGGGCAGCTGAAGAGGGAGGCAAGAGAGCTGGGAGCAGCTGCCTCTGCTGCCAAAGCCCAGCCAAGCCCAAAGGTGTGCGCTCCCCAGCCCCACGCTGCCAGCGCGGCTTCAGCCCGTGCCCCCTTCTCACCAGCGAGGGCTCCTTGCGGAGCACCGCGAGGCCTCTGAGCGCCAGGCGCAGCCTGTCCCTGCACTCGCTCGGCAGGTGCCTGGATAGCACCAACAGGGCGCTGGGACCGTGTATGCTCAAGTCCAGGCACTCCAGGAGCTGAAAGGCACAGGAGGGCGGTGTCAAGGGAGCCGGCTGGCAGGAGCCCGGAGCCACACAGGGCCGGGCCTAGGCAGCAGCGGCGGGCGCGGGCAGCGTCCCAGGCGGCTGCAGCTACGAGAGGCCAGAGAGCTGGGAGGCAGCTCAGCCAGGCAGCGCTGGCCATCAGGCTCACCTCCACAAAGAAGGCCAGGGCAGGCAGATGCCAGCGTGGCTGCTTCTCGATGAGCAGGCTGAGCAGGTGCGAGGCCATGTAGGGACATAGTGGGGTCAAGGCTGGGCGCATCTCCCTGGCAGGGGAAAAAGGCACCAAGGCCCTGAGCCGGGTGGGCAAACCTCTCCCAGGAGCAGCTCACGGAGGTCTGATCTTTCCCCAGCACTCTGCGAGGGCACATGAGGCCCTTGGGAGGCGGCTGCTCCTGGGCATCGCTCGGTGACAAGGCCCTCCCTCAGTGACAAGGCCTCGGTGACAAGACCCTCTCGCTTACAAACCTGGGGACTCTGTGGGGCACTGTGGGCACGGGGCACAAATGCTGGCAGTGGTGGCGGGGAGGAGGGGATCTCACCTGGCCAGCAGACCCGCTGCGGAATGCTGCGTGTTGGCACAGAGCAGCTTCTCCCACACCCGCTTGTGCTCCAGAGCCACCAGCTTCTTGTCAAAGCCCAGTCTGGAGAGCAGAGCCTTCATGGTCTGCACTGCAAACCTGTGTGCGGAGCAAAGGCCGGGTCACGCTGGGAGCGCCGGCCCTGGCCACAAGGGCGTGAGAAGGACAGGGCGGCTGGCACCTGTTGGGCTTGCTGGAAAGGCCGTGTTCCTTCCGGCACGCTCTCCAGAAGCTCTGGGTCTCAACGTCCTCTGGCGTCTGCTCTGTGGTGGTAACAATTTGCAGGAGCAGAGCCACGAACAGTTGGGGAGAGTGGAGCAGAATAGCATAGTGCCACTCAGACATGGGGGTGATCCTCCACAGCGCCAGAGTTGCCTGCAAGAGACAAAGCACACTGAGGCAGTGCCAGGGTATCCATGAGGCAGGGCCCAAGGGGAGATGCAGGGAGAGCACCCAGCCTGATGCCCCTAGGCCAGCTTTCAGCCCAGGCAGGGAGCTGCAGGGTGGGGAGAGCATGGAGAGCTGCTGGAGAGGCAACCTGGAGGGCGAGCATAGGCCAGCTCCAGAAACTCACAGCCAGGGCAAAGACGGCCTCGTTGTCCCCGCTGCAGGAGAACCCGCCGTACGCTGGCTGCTGCTCTATGGCGGAGAGCAGTGCTGGAAGCACCTCAGCTGCGGCTACTTCGGAGGTGCCGATGGCCCTCCACATCAGCGCGGCGGCTCTGTGGGAGCAGAGCTGTGCGTCAGTACCGTGCCCCGTGCAGCTGCGTGGGGCCGGGAGGGAGCATGGCAGCAGGCTCAGGAAACAGAGGGGCCTGAGGGTCCCGGTGCTCTCCGCCTGTCTGGCAGACGCTGCTGGACAGGCTGTACAGGGCGAGGGGCCCTACAGGACCGTGAGCACCGAGCTCTCGAGGCAGTTGTGCCCCGTACCCGTCACACGTTGGGGCACAGCGCAGGAGGCTCATCACCACGTGGGCAGGGTGTTCTTCGGTCAGGCTGAGGATGTCCATTTGCAGCCCGGCGTCCACGGTGATACGGGTAGTGAGTCTCTGAAGGATGTCACTCACCGCGGCTAGCACCTGGAAAAAGCGGCATGGGGAAGACTTGGAGTGCTGTCCAAGGGAGCAACTTCCCCAGCTTCCCCCAAGAAGTGCTTGCCTTCCCTGCCCACTGGGATGGGGCAGAGGGGGCCCAGCGCACATGGCTTGAGGGGCCGCGTGATCCTGGGAGGCCTTCAGCCCTGGCCCCAGGCTGCTTACATGCTGCGGAGAAGAAACACCTGTCTGGAAAAACTCCAGAGTGGGCCCAGGACTCACATTCAGCATGGGCATGGCCTCAGTCTCTGGGATGCCCTCGAGATGGTTGTTAGTGGTGGCCATGCCCTCCGCCAGGGCCATGTCAGCCTCCGCCCAGCCCTCGGCCGTTTCCAACTCCGAGACTGTTGTAAACTCTGAGGATGCTGTGCTGGCAGCATCCTCTGCCCGCAGCTCGCTGGGCCCGGAGTCGGGCTCGGCCGTGCCCTCGGTGGTGGGGCCGCTGGTCTTTCTGCGCCGAAGGCGCAGAAACCTCCGCAGTGTCTGAAGCAGAAGGAAGGGCGGGAAGAGAGGGACGTTACATGGTCTGCTCCGAGCGCGGAGCAAGGCCAAGCAGTGCCAGCAGGCCTGGCTCAGGTGGGGATGGCCGCAGGTACCTGGCCTGTTCTGCGGAAGCGGCCACGGGGGCGGTCCTGCTCTTGAGCCTGCTCCTTGGCTGCATCTGGTAAAGAGTGGGCGCACAGCCAGAGCTGAGGGGCCGCGGGAGAGGCCAGAGAACACAGCCCAGCCGTGTGCTTGCCTGGCAGGGACAGCCCCCCAGGTGCCCAGGGGATGGAGCACGGCCATCGGGGGGACAGGCCCGGCCCCTGTCCCATCCCGTCCGTGGGTATGTCCACAGGGATGGGATGGGATGGGATGGGATGGGATGGGATGGGATGGGATGGGATGGGATGGGATGGGATGGGATGGGATGGGATGGGATGGGATGGGATGGGGCCAGGCCAGCTGCAGGCACGGGCCCTGCGGCCCAGCTCTGCCACTCACCGTCCTGCAGCGGCCGCAACTGCTCCGGCTCTGCAGGCTGCTGCACTGGGGCAGCTGCAGGGCCATTCCTTTTCTTCCCCCGAAGCCCCTTGAGCAGACTGAGCATTCTGCCTGCCATCCCGCTGTCTGACCTCGAGGGCACCTTCGAGACAGATGCCTCAGCCAAGGTCAGAGTCAGCGAGTGCTGCAGTTGTGCCTTGCAGGCACCTGCAGCAGAGGGGCCTCAGGAAGGCTACAGGACAGCAAGTCCTGAACTCCGTTCTCGAGGGCTCCTGCCACAATCACAGGAGACTCCTCGCGAGTGACGGAGGTCGCCAAGTCCCACGGCCTGGCCACAAGGGCACCGGCCGCAGGGCTGGGATGTGCCTCGGAAAAGCTCTGAGTCCCTGAATCCCGAGGTCTGGCCGTGAGGCCAGCTGCAGGAGGAATGCCTCGGAAAAGCTCCGGGTCAGCAACGAACAAGCAGGCTGTGGGGGGACGCCTCACAGCACCGCTCTGTCACGTCCTGTCCCGTCGCACGCACCGAGCACTCTGGCGTGCCCATGGCCCTGCCAGCACCTATGTCAGCGCGTGTCACAAAGGGCTGCTCAGACACGCTGTCCCTTTCGGTGACACCGTGAACCTTCTTCTCCGTGTCACAAAGGGACACTCTGCCACATGCTCTGGGGCCACCCCCTCCCCACCCAAGGTGCCCCCAGTTTCAAGAATCCGTTGTCTCGAGTGTCTAACCTAGCCCTGGACACACCAAGATCCACCAAGTGCTCAGGGAAGGGCTCTCAGCGGTGCCCGGCCTGCACAGCCCAGCTGGGTGCCGGCCCTGGAGCAGAGCAGCTTCCAGCAAGCAAGAGGCAAACGCATCTTGCCAAGAGTTAAAACACACCAAATAGGGAAGATGGCATTAATGTGTGCATAAAGGCCTTTGAATTCACAGCTCTCAGAGAGATATTAGGGGATCTCGGCTGGACAGAGATGATCCAGAGCTGTCCTGTGCTCAGGGAGGGAGAACACACCCTGCCGCTAGTGCTTGGCGTGGACTCCGCAGGCCCAGGCGGATGCCAAAGCTGCTCTTCACAGCCTTCTCCCTTCCCACGCCCCTCTGCCAAGTGCGAGAGGCCTCAAGGACAGAAGGGAGCGCAGGGAGCCAAAGGGAGATGGGCCACTACCTCACTGGGGGCTCCTGGGGAAGCACTTGGCTTGAGAAGCAAGCCCCTCTCTTCCAATGGCATTTCCCCAAATGCCTACATTTCCCAGGGAACACCAAGCCACACTTAAGAAACCCTGGCAAGGCTGAATTACTTCTGCTCCTTGCAGCACAGGCACTCCAGCTCAAGCTCATCTTCCTTCCCCTGAGTCTGTTTCCACGTGTCCCTTGTGGCGCGCAGCCCCGGCCCCCTATAAACAAGAGCTGCCCGCTGCCTGTTCAAGTGCCTGAATGCCTGCCTGCGCTCACGGCAGCAAAACCAGGCTGTTCCCAGCCAGGGAGCGGAGCCCTGTTCCCGCAGGAGGCTCTCCTGAGCCCCTTCCCCACTGCGCACGCAGCCCTTCTCCTGCATGCCCAGAACGCTCTTGGCACAGCAGAGCAGAAGCTGGCCAGCTCTGGGCTCAGCTCACCCCAAACACAGCCGCAGGAAGACACAGCGGCTGTTTTGCAGCCACGGCCGAGAGAGATGGGAAGGGCCCCGTGCCTCTGGTCTCGCTTGGTTGGGTTGCTGACTGGGTCTGAGGCAGGGGCTGCCCGATTCCTCGCCTGTGGGGAGAGCAGAGCCGCCGGAACCGCGCCCAGCGTGCAGGCACTGCCTGACAGCGCTGCGGCCGCTGGGACGGTCACGCCTCTGAGTCTCAGCCATTCCCTGCTGCTGCTGCTGCTCCATTTGCTTTTAGGCACACCCAAAGCTCACTAGCAGGCCACGATGGTGTCTGGTTCTGCCCTCTTCCTGTCCCTGTGTAGGGATGGAGCATTGCTGTGCTTTCAGGAAGCTCTTTGTGAAACCTTCCGGCATTGCAAGCTCCTTTGCCCTCGGTGGAGGGATTCCATGCTTGCCATGGAATCCCTCACGGCTGGGTTCAGAGCATACTCAAGTTGGCTCTTCTAAAACCCAGGGTCCTTGTCCCCTTCAGCGTGCTTGGCACGACCTTTAACTCCACGCGGCTGTGCAACTGGAGCAGCAGGACAGGGACCTTTGCAGCCTGAGCTGCCCTTGTTCCTCTCTGTCCCTGCACAGAACACAGCGGGGAGGAGAAGGGCAGCAGGGCCCTGTGTGTCCCCGGGCTCAGGTTTTGCACCGCTTCAGCTCCACGGAGACGTGGCTCAAGTGAAAAACCAAACTGTTTATTAAGGGAAAGCGAAGCAAAGGGGTAAGCAGGGAGACAAAAAAAGGGAGTGGGCAGGGCCTGAGAGCTGGAGGGAGGGAGCTGCCAACAGGGAGAGAGATGGCAGGAGCTCCTGGAGCTTCCCACAGGCTCAGCTCTGAGCAGCAAGAGCTGTGCCTGGAGCTCCAGCTGGTCCATCCTGCTCTGCAGGTGCTCCCATCTTCAGTGGGAGCTGGAAATCGCCGATGGACGCCGATGGTACATCTGATCCAGCAGAGGAACGAAGTCCTGCAGATCTTCTCTCGAAGGCCAGCTGAATCAGGACGCTGATGCAGGATGGGCTCTCATCTTCCCTGAGGGCTTGGAGAGCTGGAAGAGAGAGGAACGGAGCCAGGGTCAGAGGCCAGATTGAGGGAATCCGAGGAAAGCCTCCTGCCAGGGTCATCCCAGCCGGCTCTTGCCATGGCTTCGGCCGGAAGGTGCCGGCCACGGATCCCCCACGTTTCCCTGACAGCTCTCCCACCGCCGCCCCTCGTCCGCACGGGGAGCAGAGCCCTCCGCAGCCCGGGCAGGGATTGTAGCTCCGGGGCCGGGATTTGCAGCTGCCCCCGGCGGCTCCGCTGCCACGCAGCTGCGGCTGCCCTGACTCACCCTCGCTGAGGACCTGGAGCTCCTCCTTCTGCCCCTTCACGAGCACGCCGGCCAGCCCTGGGAAGACAGAGCCTGTGGCGGCCCCAGGCGGCACAGCTGCGCGCCACGGGCGCTGCCAGCCCTGGGGCCGCACGCCCTCCTCCCCGGGCAGGGCTCCAGCCGGCCCCTGTCCCACCCCGCGGCCCGAGGGCACGGCTGCGGGAGGGCGGCGGCCGCACCGAAGGTGGGCGGGGCTGCAGCGGCCCGGGCGTGGCTCCCGCTGCCGGGGCAGCAGCCGGGCCGGGGGCAGGGAGGGGCGCTGGGCTCACCGATGATCCTGACGGCCGCCCCTCGCACGGGTCTCTGTGGGCTCTGCAGGCGCGGCAGGGCCCAGCGCAGGTGCTCGGCCACTCGGCTCTCGTCCTGCAGCAGCTGCGGGGAGCGCCGGGAGGGAAGGCTCGGCGCGGGCTCTGCCGCTCAGCCGGGCGCTCCCCACGCCAGGCACCGGCCCAGCCGGCCCGCACGGCCCGGGCCAGCGAGCAGCGTGCGGGGCGCAGGCTGGCGGGCCCAGATGCTGTGCTGGGCAGGGGCACAGCTGCCAGCCCCCCGCCCTGAGCACCGGGAGCAGGGGACTTCTCCAGCCTGCAGCTGGGGCTCCCAGGCTGTCCTTACCAGGCACTCGGCAAACTTCATCTGCTGCCCCTTCAGCAGCAGCTGCTCGAGATCCCTCCTCCTCAGGAAGCGTGCCGCACGAAGCAGGGCTTTGCGAGAGGACTGGAGAATAGCAGAGAGCTACAGGTGGCACCAGAGGCCCAGGGCACGGCACCTGGGTCCCTGTGCCCAGGCCAGGGGAGGACTGGAGCCCGTGAGGCGCCAGGGCAAGAGGCGGCCAAGGCCCCTGCCAGGTATGTGGCAGCATCACACGAACCCTCACCTTGGCCACGTGCAGGTTCTCGTCGTGCCAGCGCAGGAAGAGAGGGAGCAGACTCTGGCTCACGATTGTCGTGAGAGGATTTTCCCCCTCTTCCACTACCAGCTCCATCACCTTGCAGAAGAGCTGAATGGAGAGCAGCCGCACCTGGCTGTTGTCCTGCAAGGACAGGAAAAACCGTGAGCACCAACTACTCCAGGCTCATTGGGGCAAAGGCCCAAAACTGCACAGGGCACAAAGTTTCCAGGCAGTGCCCAGTGCCCTTGGCTGGGGGCACAGAGCCTTACGTTCTCAAAGAGTGGCAGGAGGGACTCAGCCAGGTTCAGGAAGGTAACGCTGGGTGGCTCGAGGTCTTTGTCCTGGAGCATATCCGTGAGCCCACAGAGGGTCATCCAGACCATCTCTGCATCTGGATCAGCCAGCTGCTCCACCAGGCGTTGATACAGGCCGCATATTCCTCCGGCCTGTGTGCAAGACGAGGCTGTGCTGTGAAGCCGTGACCAACCGCAGCACCAACGGCTGCTTGGGCCACTTGGGCAGCTGAAGAGGGAGGCAAGAGAGCTGGGAGCAGCTGCCTCTGCTGCCAAAGCCCAGCCAAGCCCAAAGGTGTGCGCTCCCCAGCCCCACGCTGCCAGCGCGGCTTCAGCCCGTGCCCCCTTCTCACCAGCGAGGGCTCCTTGCGGAGCACCGCGAGGCCTCTGAGCGCCAGGCGCAGCCTGTCCCTGCACTCGCTCGGCAGGTGCCTGGATAGCACCAACAGGGCGCTGGGACCGTGTATGCTCAAGTCCAGGCACTCCAGGAGCTGAAAGGCACAGGAGGGCGGTGTCAAGGGAGCCGGCTGGCAGGAGCCCGGAGCCGCACAGGGCTGGGCCCAGGCAGCAGCAGCAGGCGTGGGCAGCATCCCAGGCAGCTGCAGCTACGAGAGGCCAGAGAGCTGGGAGGCAGCTCAGCCAGGCAGCGCTGGCCATCAGGCTCACCTCCACAAAGAAGGCCAGGGCAGGCAGATGCCAGCGTGGCTGCTTCTCGATGAGCAGGCTGAGCAGGTGCGAGGCCATGTAGGGACATAGGGGGGTCAAGCCATGGCGCATCTCCCTGGCAGGGGAAAAAGGCACCAAGGCCCTGAGCCGGGTGGGCAAACCTCTCCCAGGAGCAGCTCACGGAGGTCTGATCTTTCCCCAGCACTCTGCGAGGGCACATGAGGCCCTTGGGAGGCGGCTGCTCCTGGGCATCGCTCGGTGACAAGGCCCTCCCTCAGTGACAAGGCCTCGGTGACAAGACCCTCTCGCTTACAAACCTGGGGACTGTGTGGGGCACTGTGGGCACGGGGCACAAATGCTGGCAGTGGTGGCGGGGAGGAGGGGATCTCACCTGGCCAGCAGACCCGCTGCGGAATGCTGCGTGTTGGCACAGAGCAGCTTCTCCCACACCCGCTTGTGCTCCAGAGCCACCAGCTTCTTGTCAAAGCCCAGTCTGGAGAGCAGAGCCTTCATGGTCTGCACTGCAAACCTGTGTGCGGAGCAAAGGCCGGGTCACGCTGGGAGCGCCGGCCCTGGCCACAAGGGCGTGGGAAGGACAGGGCGACTGGCACCTGTTGGGCTTGCTGGGAAGGCCGTGTTCCTTCCGGCACGCTCTCCAGAAGCTCTGGGTCTCAACGTCCTCTGGCGTCTGCTCTGTGGTGGTAACAATTTGCAGGAGCAGAGCCACGAACAGTTGGGGAGAGTGGAGCAGAATAGCATAGTGCCACTCAGACATGGGGGTGATCCTCCACAGCGCCAGAGTTGCCTGCAAGAGACAAAGCACACTGAGGCAGTGCCAGGGTATCCATGAGGCAGGGCCCAAGGGGAGATGCAGGGAGAGCACCCAGCCTGATGCCCCTAGGCCAGCTTTCAGCCCAGGCAGGGAGCTGCAGGGTGGGGAGAGCATGGAGAGCTGCTGGAGAGGCAACCTGGAGGGCGAGCATAGGCCAGCTCCAGAAACTCACAGCCAGGGCAAAGATGGCCTCGTTGTCCCCGCTGCAGGAGAACCCGCCGTACGCGGGCTGCTGCTCTATGGCGGAGAGCAGTGCTGGAAGCACCTCAGCTGCGGCTACTTCGGAGGTGCCGATGGCCCTCCACATCAGCGCGGCGGCTCTGTGGGAGCAGAGCTGTGCGTCAGTACCGTGCCCCGTGCAGCTGCGTGGGGCCGGGAGGGAGCATGGCAGCAGGCTCAGGAAACAGAGGGGCCTGAGGGTCCCGGTGCTCTCCGCCTGTCTGGCAGACGCTGCTGGACAGGCTGTACAGGGCGAGGGGCCCTACGGGCCCGTGAGCACCGAGCTCTCGAGGCAGTTGTGCCCCGTACCCGTCACACGTTGGGGCACAGCGCAGGAGGCTCATCACCACGTGGGCAGGGTGTTCTTCGGTCAGGCTGAGGATGTCCATTTGCAGCCCGGCGTCCACGGTGATACGGGTAGTGAATCTCTGAAGGATGTCACTCACCGCGGCTAGCACCTGGAAAAAGCGGCATGGGGAAGACTTGGAGTGCTGTCCAAGGGAGCAACTTCCCCAGCTTCCCCCAAGAAGTGCTTGCCTTCCCTGCCCACTGGGATGGGGCAGAGGGGGCCCAGCGCACATGGCTTGAGGGGCCGCGTGATCCTGGGATGCCTTCAGCCCTGGCCCCAGGCTGCTTACATGCTGCGGAGAAGAAACACCTGTCTGGAAAAACTCCAGAGTGGGCCCAGGACTCACATTCAGCATGGGCATGGCCTCAGTCTCTGGGATGCCCTCGAGATGGTTGTTAGTGGTGGCCATGCCCTCCGCCAGGGCCATGTCAGCCTCCGCCCAGCCCTCGGCCGTTTCCAACTCCGAGACTGTTGTAAACTCTGAGGATGCTGTGCTGGCAGCATCCTCTGCCCGCAGCTCGCTGGGCCCGGAGTCGGGCTCGGCCGTGCCCTCGGTGGTGGGGCCGCTGGTCTTTCTGCGCCGAAGGCGCAGGAACCTCCGCAGTGTCTGCAGCAGAAGGAAGGGCGGGAAGAGAGGGACGTTACATGGTCTGCTCCGAGCGCGGAGCAAGGCCAAGCAGTGCCAGCAGGCCTGGCTCAGGTGGGGATGGCCGCAGGTACCTGGGCTGTTCTGCGGAAGCGGCCACGGGGGCGGTCCTGCTCTTGAGCCTGCTCCTTGGCTGCATCTGGTAAAGAGTGGGCGCACAGCCAGAGCTGAGGGGCCGCGGGAGAGGCCAGAGAACACAGCCCAGCCGTGTGCTTGCCTGGCAGGGACAGCCCCCCAGGTGCCCAGGGGATGGAGCACGGCCATCGGGGGGACAGGCCCGGCCCCTGTCCCATCCCGTCCGTGGGTATGTCCACAGGGATGGGATGGGATGGGATGGGATGGGATGGGATGGGATGGGATGGGATGGGATGGGATGGGATGGGATGGGATGGGATGGGATGGGGCCAGGCCAGCTGCAGGCACGGGCCCTGCGGCCCAGCTCTGCCACTCACCGTCCTGCAGCGGCCGCAACTGCTCCGGCTCTGCAGTCTGCTGCACTGGGGCAGCTGCAGGGCCATTCCTTTTCTTCCCCCGAAGCCCCTTGAGCAGACTGAGCATTCTGCCTGCCATCCCGCTGTCTGACCTCGAGGGCACCTTCGAGACAGATGCCTCAGCCAAGGTCAGAGTCAGCGAGTGCTGCAGTCGTGCCTTGCAGGCACCTGCAGCAGAGGGGCCTCAGGAAGGCTACAGGACAGCAAGTCCTGAACTCCGTTCTCGAGGGCTCCTGCCACAATCACAGGAGACTCCTCGCGAGTGACGGAGGTCGCCAAGTCCCACGGCCTGGCCACGAGGGCACCGGCCGCAGGGCTGGGATATGCCTCGGAAAAGCTCTGAGTCACTGAATCCCGAGGTCTGGCCGTGAGGCCAGCTGCAGGAGGAATGCCTCGGAAAAGCTCCGGGTCAGCAACGAACAAGCAGGCTGTGGGGGGACGCCTCACAGCACCGCTCTGTCACGTCCTGTCCCGTCGCACGCACCGAGCACTCTGGCGTGCCCATGGCCCTGCCAGCACCTATGTCAGCGCGTGTCACAAAGGGCTGCTCAGACACGCTGTCCCTTTCGGTGACACCGTGAACCTTCTTCTCCGTGTCACAAAGGGACACTCTACCACATGCTCTGGGGCCACCCCCTCCCCACCCAAGGTGCCCCCAGTTTCAAGAATCCGTTGTCTCGAGTGTCTAACCTAGCCCTGGACACACCAAGATCCACCAAGTGCTCAGGGAAGGGCTCTCCGCGGTGCCCGGCCTGCACAGCCTAGCTGGGTGCCGGCCCTGGAGCAGAGCAGCTTCCAGCAAGCAAGAGGCAAACGCATCTTGCCAAGAGTTAAAACACACCAAATAGGGAAGATGGCATTAATGTGTGCATAAAGGCCTTTGAATTCACAGCTCTGAGAGAGATATTAGGGGATCTTGGCTGGACAGAGATGATCCAGATCTGTCCTGTGCTCAGGGAGGGAGAACACACCCTGCCGCTGGTGCTTGGCGTGGACTCCGCAGGCCCAGGCAGATGCCAAAGCTGCTCTTCACAGCCTTCTCCCTTCCCACGCCCCTCTGCCAAGTGCGAGGGGCCTCAAGGACAGAAAGGAGCGCAGGGAGCCAAAGGGAGATTGGCCACTACCTCACTGGGGGCTCCTGGGGAAGCACTTGGCTTGAGAAGCAAGCCCCTCTCTTCCAATGGCATTTCCCCAAATGCCTACATTTCCCAGGGAACACCAAGACACACTTAAGAAACCCTGGCAAGGCTGAATTACTTCTGCTCGTTGCAGCACAGGCACTCCAGCTCAAGCTCATCTTCCTTCCCCTGAGTCTGTTTCCACGTGTCCCTTGTGGCGCGCAGCCCCGGCCCCCTATAAACAAGAGCTGCCCGCTGCCTGTTCAAGTGCCTGAATGCCTGCCTGCGCTCACGGCAGCAAAACCAGGCTGTTCCCAGCCAGGGAGCGGAGCCCTGTTCCCGCAGGAGGCTCTCCTGAGCCCCTTCCCCACTGCGCACGCAGCACTTCTCCTGCCCGCCCAGAACGCTCTTGGCACAGCAGAGCAGAAGCTGGCCAGCTCTGGGCTCAGCTCACCCCAAACACAGCCGCAGGAAGACACAGCGGCTGTTTTGCAGCCATGGCACAGAGAGATGGGAAGGGTCCCATCAGTGCAACATCAGAGCAATAGTTATTGAGAAAAAGAGCAAGAAACTTTTCTTTCTGCAGAGAGATTAAAAGAATATCAGGTGAAATAAAATATTTATCTAATATTTTTATTCTTCAAATTATATTGTAGTAATGATATTAGTATGTGAGTAGTTTACCCCTTTTTCTTTTTTATTTTCTTCTTAGTCTTTGTTTGGGCTGTAAAAAATTGTGAATTTAGCACTTTAACTTTTGAAACTGAATTACTACTGAGTTCCTGGTGGGACTGTTCCAGATCTGCTTTTTCAGAGTCTATATAGTTCCTCTTGACCATTTTGCCATCATGACAAAGAAACAGCAATATAAACGAATTTTTGAGTAGGCAAATTGGCAAAAATTATATATTTTATTCAGTTGTTTTCATATATTTGAAACTGCTGCACTGTCCGGCTACCGGATATATTTGAACTCAAATGCAGCAGTGAAGGCAAGAAACGTCTTCTGTTGTATCTCTGGAAGAGTATAGACTGCTAAAAATATTGCATAAGAAAAATGCATTTCAAAAGTATAAATTTAATAGCACTGTTTTTCTTCAGTATCAACCAGAAGGAATTAATATCCTGTAGTAAATTCTTCTACCACGTAAGAAGAGAAAGTAGAGAAGTTATTCTGCACAGTAAGCAGAGATGAGATGATCAGAGAATGAGGGTACCCCTGCAGTCCCAGCAGGGTAACAGCCAAGATGGTTTTTCCATATCATCATAGGTGTAAATCAACATTTTTGGCAGATTCACGCAGGCAGTAGAGTAACAGAGATGTAAGGAAGATGATAAGAAAATGAAAGAGGTGTTCCATCCCCTGTGGAATATGACCATAAACATCATGTTCAGCATATAGAGCTTGGGGAAGACAGTGGATTGTGAGGGTGTTTGAAATGATTGTCCTCCCAAGTAATTATTAGGCATGCTGGAGCCCAGCTTTCTTGAGGATGGCTGAACACCTGCCTGCCCATGGGAATAAGTGAATGGATTCTTTGGTTGGCTTTGCTTGCATGTGCGGCTTTTGCTTTACCTATAAGTCATCTTTATATCAACCCATGAGTTTTCTCAGTTTTACCTTTCAAAATCTCTCTCCCATATATATGTGGTGGAGAGTGAGCAAGCATTTGGGTGGGACTTAGTTGCTGGTTGGAGCACCAACTTAACCCCAACTACTTTCAGAAGATTTGTCCTTGTGGATGAGGAGGGCCTGATGAGATTCACCTTCCAAGAAATGGGTCAGGAAGTTAGCAGAATATTATGACTGTACTAATAGGGGAGCACTCAATAATACATCTGTTCTTACTGCCTTTTTTTTTTTTTGGCGGTATAAAGTTTTCTGTTGCCATTTTGAAATGTTTCCCAAAACTTCTGCAAAATAAAACCTTTCAAAATTCATTTCCGACTAAAAGTTCAAAAGATTGTTTCAATTTGATAGTAACAAAAATTGATTACTGGCCAAACATTCTCTTAGTAATTTTATTTTCTAAGAAATATTAGAATTTCTGGTTTTAAGCAAAACTAGATGCTTAAATCATAGGAAATTGAAATGGAAATTCTTACCTACCTCTATTTAAACTAATGTTTTTGTAGGATGAATGCTGATGAAATGTATGTTTTACAGAAATCTTAAAGGTCTGTCCTTAAAGGTATGTAAATCAAAATGTGTTCTGACAGGATTAGTAGCTCTGCACATTCACTTGAAACAGTAAATTAAATTCTAGTTAGCTCTAATCCCATTCTGACATTACTTAGGGGGGAAAAAGGCAGAATGTGAAAGATAAAGGCTAAAATCTGTACGAGAATAAAAAAGCTCTGCCTATTTTTTGTCTCAGTATTTTCTGATAGTTTGGTTTTTGTGGAGTTTCTTTGTTTCACTTTTTTTTTTTTTTAATATTCTTCAGTGTAGGGAAAACATTACTATTGAAAAATATGTATATGTCTAGCACATGTTCAGGAAAGTCAAATAGTCTTAACAATCAAAAAACCATAAAGAACATACTTTGATTTTTCAGACAATTACGACTCTTAGAAGTGATGATCTGAATCATTGAAAATCTTAGAAGTAGAAGCTATATGGCTGTAACTTGGCTGTGCTCAGATAGTTCAGTTAGATATAAATTCAGATTTACAAACTAGCATATGCTATTTGCTTAAATAGTGTGTGTGAAAATAGCACCTGAAAAATCTGTCTATACTGTAGCTGAACGCCAACAACAAGTAATACTTAACTGATCCCAACTATGCTCTTAATTGTTCTTACTCACTTTTTGCAGCATTTTTCCTGAATTTCAGTGCAATAAGAGGCTTCTCCCAAGAAAATATATCCAGTAGTAAAAATGAACCAAGATGTATTGTGCAGCTTTTGATCTAAAGGTGAACTGTCAAAAGAGCAAGTCCGTGTTGAAGGTTTTGCCTGTCCATACTAGAAACACTACTGTTTGAAAATTCAGTAATAACTGAATAAATTTCATGTTTATAAAAGTAAAATTCTGGGCCATTTTATAAGCACATTGTGCAGTGTGATTTATAGGTGCAAAGCATGAAATTCATTACTCAAAATCAGAAGTACCAAAATGCTGAAGAGGAAGATAGCAGTTAGTAAGAGATTGTGCCAGTCACAGTGACTACCACAAAAGAAACATGATCATATCAAAGGCCAAATCTTTATACACACCCAAATGAGTGCATTCCACAGGTGGATATACTCCACATGGATACATTGCTGTATCACAATAACCATGAATATCAGTTAGATCACTTAGATTGCCTTGGCTGAAAGAATGGTGCCTTGTGATGGAAAGCCATTAACCAAAGTGTCACAGATTTGCATACTTTGCTCTCTCCAGGTACCCTACTCCTACACCCAGGTAATTAAGCCCTGTGGTTTTAACCTCAATCTATAGATCCTTGCAAGTCACTGCACAGTTTTGAAAAGAGTCAAGAAAACCAAGCACCAGTGCAGGAAATCTTCTCAGAAGCCAACAAGCACAAAAACCTCAAGAAAAGCAAGTAGAAAAATTATGTACAAGATCTA
Source organism: Haemorhous mexicanus (assembly GCF_027477595.1). Taxonomy (NCBI): domain Eukaryota; kingdom Metazoa; phylum Chordata; class Aves; order Passeriformes; family Fringillidae; genus Haemorhous; species Haemorhous mexicanus. The sequence continues at coordinate 52,826,417 of NC_082344.1, read as the reverse complement.
GCCATACAAGTGCTGGCTCTAGGGCATAAAGGACACAGCTAAATGGAGATGACTAATGTTTGAAAGGTGTGATACTCTGGAAGGCTGCAAAGAAATGGTTTCTTTAATCTCTGGAGGCAAGTAGCCATGGAAAGAGGAATCAGAAATAAATGTAATTCAGGCTCTACCACTTCTGAAGCAGAATTTCACTGGTTTTTCCTAAAAAGTTTTGAGATGGAGGGAAAGTGCAGGCACAGATACTTCCCCACAGTCAGTATTAGAGTGACATCAGCACAAATACAGTTGAATTAAGCAGGAGATGGAGTCTCCAACTTTAGTATTGAGATGTACTTAAAAGCCTTGTTACAGAACACATTAAACTAATGCAGTGCATATCACAGCTGTTTTGTTTAGACCCTAGAAGTATCAAGAAAAAGTGTCATGAGTTTGGAATGACTCATTACTGCATTTAGTATAGCTCTTCCTATTTACAAGCAAAAATGTTGAGAGGGAGCCTCTACCAGCAGCAGCAGATTTGACTCAAGGTTCTCCCAGCAAACCAAGGGTATATGAGTGTAAATAGGGTGTGACAGTGCAGCTCCTAGCTGTTCAGCAGAACACAAAGCCTCAGTGGCCAAGTCAGCTGCTTCTTGGTGGAAACACGGCCACTAAAACAGGCCATGCTTTGAGTCTATGACTAGCAGTCACTACAGTGGGCACTGTTCATATTTGTCCTGGACTGTTTCATGTTCCTCTCTCTGTAATAGCTCCTTCATACAAAAGGACTAATATTTTGGGATTTTAGGAGCCCTGTTAGTAGCCAAATAGCTGTTGTCTTTCCATTATCAAAATTCAAAATAACCTCAAAAGCCAGACTTCATTCTGTTCCCTCTCTCAATGTCCTATACTACTGCAGTTTCACCTTCTCTCTGGAGGATCCAGCTTGACATATTTTAAGTGTAATGGACTATAAGAGGACTGAAAAAAACCATGCAATTTTGCCCTTTGAATGACTTTTAACAGTCCTTTTATCTCTTAGAACCTCACTTCTCTCTGCAAAATGGGGGTAATGGGTTAATTTTCATCTCAGAAGAAGATAATGGTGGGATCTAGCAATGAGACAATTTTGTATAAAATTAAGTAAGCATTCTGGTATGGTTCCTAGAAGCTGTCAGTAGCTTTTCATTATTATATTTTCTCTCTGAAGCACAGTTAAGAGTTTTTGTTGCCATTAGTTACACTTTAAATACAGGGTCTGGGCCAAATTAATGGTCTTAGTAACCCCACAGATCAGTCAGTGTGAACCTGCTGAAGTTATTAATGATGTTACACCAGAGCTCAAATGATGGAGGGAAAACGAGATTCATGCCCTTAATGTTAAAGGTGACCTCCTTTATGCATACACACTATGAAAGTCTACAGCCCACAGGCAATTTGATTTTCTGCCTGAAAATTACTGTAGAGACTTCAGTAGCTGAGGCAACCTCCTCTGCTTTTTCTTTTAAAAATCTGAGTATGAAGGGCAGAGTGAAGATATTAAAAATCAGATCAGGACTGAGCAAAGAATCTGGTATTAAGAGTGCTTTAGCTTTAGAAATCAGGCACAGTTCAGAGGTATGAGGGCAGTTTTTGCAAGTTGGTGGTTTCTGATGTCATGGAATTCTGCCGCCTTCATTTTCCATCTCATTAACCTGAGGTTCCCTGGAGGGAGAGAGACTCTCTGGTGCTCAGGCAGTGTCAGGCACAGCTAGATCTGTCATTTGTTTTCCGTCTGAGAAAGCATAAAATTACTTCCACCTGACTGGTATCTTACTCGTGCACCACCCATGGCATGTCCCATGCCTGTGCTGCAGTCCTTGCACCAGGGTCTGTGGTTGGACAGATGTAGAAGGATCTTCCCCTTTGCAGATCCACATGAGAGAAAGAGAGCCTGGCAGATGGCAAAATAAGCTAGAAGCAACTCTTTGTGGCCCAGTAACCAAAACAGAATAAAGGAAGAGGAGACAAAACCTTTACCCTCCCTCACCCATTGTTGACTGTACAGAACCAGCCACACCACGCAGAGGACCACAACACTTCCTATGAGGCTGAGTCACAAATAGCAGCACACACATAACAGCAATACACAAAGCGAAAATGCAGGCTCTCACATGCACTTGCTAATGCAAAAGCTGCTTTCAGGGTAGCATATCAGAGCGGTTTGTTTGGAAATAGGTATTTTCCAGGGACTGCTCAGGGGCAGACAGAAATGTTGGCATGGGCTGGTCAGGACAGCTGGTCTTTCTGGTGGCTGGTAAGTCACATGAATTCATGGGGTGCACTCAAAGAGAAACCAAACACGTCAGGCAGTCACCATGAGATGTGAGTACTGAACATTTCAGAGAATATTTCTCACGTGACTGTCTACATCAGATTTTAGGAACCTATCTATGGACACCCAGATTCCAAATTAGTGTTTACAGGTATCCACTTGTCATGTTTACTGCATTGCATAAGCTGTTGATTCTTTTTTCAAAATTCGTCAAAAAGCATCCAGAAAAAAAAAATGTTCCTATGCTCTCATTATTCTGTAATTCAGACAATTATTCAGACTCCAGTTGCCAAGCATGGCTCACTGACTCAGATGGTAACACACAAGTCCACAAAACCACTCTTGCTTGCCCTTATTTGTAATTGTAGTTCATAACAAAAGACAAGTCCCAACAAATTGTTCAAATCTGTACCTGAGAGACAAAGTAAGCTCGGAAGAAGTAAAACACATTAGAAAATAATTAAAATATTTCTGGTGTAAATGAGCCAAGATTTAAGGGCTCAGAAAAGAGGAAAGAAAATGAGAATTTTGAGAATTTTCTGAATTACAAAATTTTAGATCCCTCCAATGAGAAAAAGGTAGCAAATATGAAGGGGCCAGGGAGCAGAAGGTACTGAACTCAAAGCAACAGTTGGCAGCTTGGGATAGAATATATAGAAGGGACAGGTTGTAACAGAAGGGTTGTATCTCACAAAGAAGCCACAGAGGGTCTCCAAAATCAGTGAAATGGGAGCTCAATATATGAAGGGGAATAATGAGGCTAAGCTGAGAAAAAGGTCTGATAAGTGGGACAGAAAGCTCACAGTGTAAAAACTAAGAGGAAAAAAACAAAGCTGAATCAGGTGAAAGGAGAGAAGATAAGACAGTTTTGATAAATTATCAGAATTGCAACAGCTGAGATAGAAAATAAATTATACTGCTTCTTCATCTTACTGAGGAATACCTTGTGACATTTAACAACATTCTAGCAGTGGGTAGAAAGGGAAAAGGGGGGTCAAGTTTAACACTCTGCTATTAAGCCTGAATGACTGGGAGCATGGTCGAATTATCTCACAGTGATGAAGAATGGAGAGAGGGGAGAACTAGAAAGGAAATTAAGGAACACGGTATTTATATAAAGCTATTTTTCAGTATGTGTAAGAATAATTAATAAAACTTGGTGTAAAAGCTTATTTTATCTTCTTGTACTCCATACCTGTCAGGTACAGACTACAACAGAGCATACTAACTGCAGAGCACTCTGTGCTCTCAATGAGCAAGAGCAAAGATAATTCATTTTCATGTCATGTATCACAGCTGTCTGCTGTGATTGCGAAAGTCAAATTACCCCATCCTACATTCACACTAAGCCAAATCTGTTTGGGAAGAGGGGGACAGAAAGTGGGCATGTTAATAGCGGATAATTTGCTTCCTGAATATATTTTTGAGGTCAAAATAGGAACATTAATAGTCCTGTGTGGTATCTAATACTATTGAATGTGTAGGGCAAATATTCTTGTACAGCTTCTTCAAAGTATAGCACATAAGAGCTTAACTTTATCTCATTATAGCATGGTATGGCATCTTGTAATTTTCTGTATACTTTTCTCTCTTTCTGAAAACATAATATTAGTCTAAGCAAGCTTCTGAAAGGGTCTTATTCCTAAATGAAATTGAGATGCAAGACACATATATCATGACTCAAAGGAAAAGGAATTTTAAAATTAGCTAATCACAGTAATTGGCCAGTTCTCTCTGCTTTCTGCATTCTGGAGACCACAGAACACTATTCAAAATCTAAGAATGGTGCCTTTTGCTGTAAACAGAATAAGTCTTTTATTAATACTTTGGTATTGAAGACAATTAATTGATATTTTTTCTTTTTCAGGTCTGGCTACTGTCATAACAATCAAATATGTCAGCTTTCTTTCCTGGTGTAGGCTGTTCAGGGGTTCAATCATGTGGGGGAATTATTCAGAACAAAAGCTAAAATTTTGAATTTTGTAATGCTGGCTTTAAAAAAAATTCAATTTCAATAGTAAAGTCACAGACAAACTTTGAGCACTTCATTGCTTTGTTTGTCACCTTGAGGTGGGTGAAAAAATTCCTCTGTAGGATACTGTAGAAAATGTAGAAAGCTTTCATGTCCTGGTCCCCTTCCAGGATGTCCTAATAAAGACTACTCAACTGCAGTTAGAATGACTGACTGAATTCACTGTTTTCTTCCTTGAAAGAAGAGCTTGAAGTGTGCTGGTGTTGCTGCACACTTAAAGGATCACTTCCACCATTCAGACTCCTTCCCTCATGCTATAACAATGCCAGTACAAAGCACAGGGTGTTTTTTGGTCTACAAACAGAGCTTACTTTAGGTTCTCCACACTCTGTTGTATGAGGTGAAGCAGTTAGAAGGCACCCTGCAAAGACACTACCTGAGATTCAGCCCAAGTCCCAGTGACAAGGTTTACCTTGAGTGTCATATTAGGTATTTTGACAAATCTTAGGTCCTTCAACCGGTGAGAATCTACAGTTTTCTCTGTCTCGTGGAGCGTTATACAAGAAGCCTCTCTCTCACTTCATGAATCCTGCTGCCATCTGAACACCCTGCCACAAAGTAAGAGGATTCAGAAAGACATTTGCAAAGTGGTTCAAATCTTCTCTTGTAAGGGTACCACATGGTGAATGGTTAGTGTTCATCAGTAGTTTCACATGAAGGGTTCTGAGATTGATGGTCAAAACAAAACATGATTGCTTACAAGATGTTTTGCCTCCTTGGGGCTATTACTTTGACCCTATTTCCAGGGCTTTGAATATTATTCAGAGCCTTATTTGGTGAAACACCACAGCAACATTTCAAACATAGTTCTGCCTTTTAATGCTTGTCTCTGTCTTCTTAAATATGCATTCAAAAGTACTCTGCTGGAGGACTTATTGCACTGACATGTATAAGCAAGAGGATTTTTTTCTATAGCATGCCTTAAATAAGATTTGATTCAAAATACTTATAAAAGTGTCCAAAATCCAGAATGACTAAATGAATCAATTTGTCAATTATCAACCTGCAATGCACTTTTGCTACTACTGAGACTTAGTTTTGGTGAAATGTATTGTTATTGTTTATTTATTTTGCTCAATCACTGTTGTGCTACACTGCCAATCATATATAAAGTATCAGAAAAATATCTCTGAAGGATAGGAATATCTTCGCCTAAATAAATGTTTTGAGCTCAGAAAGAAGAAGGTAATTTATAACGATAGGGTAGTTCAATATAAAAAATGATAATTGAATTCCATCCTGTCAGAAATAAATAAATACAAGGAAAAACAGTTTCTCTTGTGAGTATTAGGATAGGAAAGTTGAAGAAAAAAAAATTAAAATAGAAAAGTTTAAGAAGATGTCAAGTGTAATAATTGAAATTCCATTTTTCCCTGCATACACACGGGTATGAAATAGTCCATTGGTGTTGGTTCTGTGATTACATTTAGAGACATCATTGCAAACTGCATTTGGAATTCTAAAGCCATTAAATTAAAGCATCACATGATGCATTCCTTTCCTGCTCAAATACGTTTCAGTCTTTTCCCCCTCTAAAAACACCTTGTCTGTTGTTGATCCCCCATCTTTGCTCAGCAAGTTTACTCCAAAGATGTTTGTGGTGCTACCCTTCCCTGTGTTGGGTGCATGGGATACATGATAACGTTCACAGGAGGTGGAAAAACAAACTCTACTGACAAACTTTAGAAGGCCAGAAGTTTGGCAAAATTTAAGACAAAACATTCAATCAAAATAAGGCATTTCACCAAGCACTGACTTAGCAAACCCTACCCATCCAACGTTATATAGCCTTACGTGGGGCATTGCTTCAGGTGTGTCACAGACTGAGAGCCATCCTGGGCTGGACTAGAGGTTCCACAGGTGGAGTGAGACAGGAAAGGAAGTATCTCTTACAGAATACACCTTGAGCAGCTGGTATTTGTCTACATGAGACAGCCCCTGGCTCCAGCTGTTCAATTACAGTCAAACATAATGTGTCCTTAAGAAAGAGGTGTTATCTCAGGTAGCCAGGAATTGAGTCATAGAAAATCATAGATTCAAACCAGAAATTGCACCTGCAGCCTTACTAGTCTCTGTACTAGGTTATTGCATTAGCAAAATGCAGCTTCACATAATGACAGAAACCATCATTTTGACCTTGACTTTTAGAGTAGTTTGAATGGTAGCTTCAGCCGGGCCACAAAGAAGTCTTGAATTTAGAAGCAGTCTAGAAATCTAGATTTTGGATGAGAAACAAGCTGAGGATTGTTGCATACCAAAAAAAATCTAAAAGTATTACACATTTTTATCATGGAAAGAAAAATTTACATTTTTCCAGGAAGTTCTAGATTCTAGTTCCTCCTAATTATGCCACCTTTGTCACTGAGTGTAAACTATTTAATGTAAGTAGAAGTATATGCTCTTACTGGAAGATCACACCACACTCCCTACTTTTTCATAATACATATTTAACTAAGGCACAGATGAATCAATATTTGTAAAATATTTCAACAGCAGCTGAAATTTTGTCATCTAAATGGAACATAAATTAAATAGGAAATTAAAACTCAACTATTACCCTTGAAGGGCACCATCCTTGGCTTAATTTGATAATTTGTTTTTTATTTAGTTTACATTTTTCCTCTATGTGTGCCTTCTTTGCATTCATGAGACATATAATAAATTGCACCAGTGAAGTACTGTAATCTGACCTATTCAGTATTCAGGAGTTTGAATACCTAGAAAGGATAATTTGCAAAAATTAAAGAAGCATATTATTTTCTCCTTCATGTAATGGAGGGTGACATGCAGAAGCAAAAGTGAAGCTAACTGTATGCAGTGGGATGACCCTGGCTGGATGCCAGGTGCCCACCTAAGCCATTCTATCACTGCCCTCCTCAGCTGCACAGAGGAGAGAAAAACTCTAACAGAAGGCTGGTGGGTTGAGATATGGGCAGGGAGTGATCATTCACCAATTACTGTCATGGGCAAAACAGATTTGACTTGGGGAAAATTACTTTAATTTATTGCCAGTCAAGTCAGAGTAGGGTAATGAGGTATAAAATCAAATCTTAAAAAACACCTTCCCCCGTTCCCTTCCCTTCCTCCTGGGCTCAACTTCAGATTTTCTTTACCTCCTTTTCTGCAGTGATACAGGAGGAGAGGAATGGGGGCTGCAATCACAGAATCACACCTTTTCTCTGCCTCTCCTTCCTCCCCACACACTTCCCCAGCTACAGCATGGGGTCCCTCCCACGGTACAGTCCTCCACAAACTTCTCCAATGTGAGTCCTTCCCATGAGGTGCTGTTCTTCATGAGGTCCTTTGCTGTGGCTCCCTCCCACAGGGTGCAATCCTTCAGGCACAAGGTGCTCCAGTGATGGTTCTCCCCAGGGTCACAAGTCCTGCCAGCAAATCTATTCTACAGTGGTCTACTCTCTCCATGGAGCCACAGGTTCTGCCAGGAGCTTGCTCCAGTGAGGGCGTCCCACAGGGTCACAGCCTCCTTCAGGCATCTGCCTGATCCGGTGTGGGGTCCTCCAAGGGCTGCAGGTGGATCTCTGCTGCACCATGGACCTCCATGGTCTGCAGGAGCACAGCTGCCTCACAATGAACCGCAGGGGAATCTTTGCTCTGGCACCTGGAGCGCTTTCTCCCCTTCTTCTCCCCTGACCTTGGTATCTGCAAAGCTGTTTCCCTCATATATTCTAACTCTTCCATGTGGCTTCAGTTGTGCAGCAACTTTTCTCCTTTCTTATGTATGTTACCACAGCAGTGCTACCTCCATTGCTGATGGACTCAGCCTTGGCCAGTAGTGGGTCCCTCTTGGAGCTGGCTGGCATTGATTCTGTTGGACATGGGCAAAGCTTCTGATAGCTTCTCACAGAACCCACACCTGTAGCCCCTTCCACTACCAAAACTTTGATCTGCAAACTCAATACACTGAAATATAACAAATTTGTGTTACTGTCCAGTTTTCTATGTTTTACTACTGCAATGAAGTGAGAAATATCCCTTTAATATTTGCTTTCTGTGCAAGGTACCAAATTAGTAGAATTGGAGAATTTTCAGCAAAGGACATCTAGGATAATTAAAGTTATGAACTAGCTTAGGTATGGAAAGTGTATTTATTGAGCAGAGAATGCCATGGAAAATAAGCAAATGTGAGGAAAGAGCAAAGGCAATTCTGTTAGTCATCAAGTAATTTGAATAGAATTAATAACATACAAGAGCAAATAGTGAAGAGTGAATCTGATCAGATATTCATGGTATTCTCCAATAAAAGAATATGAAAATCTTCAATAGAAACTAAAAGGTACTTCTGAAAGTAAGGGATTTATTCTATAATTTGTAACTAAGATGTAATTACCCTGCCACAGGATTGTAGATTTCTAGTAGATGACAGAGTTGACAAAAATTACTGAAAAAAGACACAGAAGAGTTTGTCTGTGTTTCTTAAATACCAAGATAAGACTCTGTAAGGAATCAACTCACCCAAAAATTTCTGGAAGCAGGGAGAGCATCTGTGAAAGTTCATCTTCTTGCGTCTTGTGTTTTGATTTTCTCCTTTGGGAATGCTGTATAGGTGTCTAAGTAGGCATTGCTCTGACCTCTGAGAGCCAGTCCTAAATGGAATTTGATCCAAGGCAGAATCTGTGAGAGAAAACATGCAAGGAAAATTCAAACCACTTGAATTTCTCAGGTCTTTAGTAGGCCTCAGATAAAAAGCCCTTCTAGAGGGTACAAAATATAGAGATATTGAGCCTTATTTTCAAGCAGTTTTCTATTTTGGCTTAATTACATCATCCATTGTCAGCTAAAATAATGCAATACAATTACTATCACATGGGTCAATGTCATGATCTGGTTGTTAAAAACATTTGAGACATGTGTCTGCACAAATTTAGGTGCAAATGAGATCATATAGCAAAGTCAATGGTACAGCTTTTTATTAACAGTAAATGGGAGGTAGAGATAAAAAGAAATAAAGAGAAGGAATAAGATAGAAAGTGTATCATCCCCACCAACTGGAGTCTTTGGCAAGGCTTGAAATTTTGATATCTGTTGGTCAAAATGACAATTTCAGACTGAATAATCTGTCATGTTCTTGGGGCAATCCCATCACTGTGGTGGAGAAAACCCATGAACAGGAGGTTTGATGGGTTTGTATTTGCTAAGGTTCACATGGGAACCCCGGGGTGCCTCCCCTGTGGCAGGAAGTTTCACACTGAATGCTGTGGATTACAAGGCACCTGATGACACTTCAGGAGCCTTTGATGCCTGCTAAGAGGTTACAGCTGCCTGTTACATCCCTGGCAGGGGAGTTATGACCTCTGATTTCATTTGACTGAGGACAGAGACAGTACCTGCCTCACAAGGTTTGCCACTTTCCTTATCCCGTTCAACACCCAGCTGCAGCCTGTACAGCTGTGCTCACCCTCTCCACCTGGGCAGGTGCTTTGCACATTGGCTGCTCATCCCCTCGATGTTTGAGCCACCAGCATTCTGCTCTCTCTTCCAGTATCGCTTGTGGATACATTCTTCTCCCCCATTATCACTTGTGGATACATTCTTCTCCCCAGACAGGGGAAGAACTGAACAAAGGAATCACCTTTATCTTATCTCAAGTTCTCAGCACTGTCCAAAATCTAGTTAGTAGGCATATCCAGCAAGGGGTGGGCTTTGGTGGTTGCAGATGAACAGCTGCTGCTTTGCAGTTCACTACAGTGGACACAAGCCCTCAGATGATCTTAACAATATTGAAGCCATTAACCATTTCAATTTCTCACAGTCAACTATTATAATTAGGTAATTAGGCACAATCTACCATAAGAATTAATAGCTCTTTAGTGACCTCTACTTTCTTTGACCATTCCAAGACGGAAGCTGATATGCTTATAATAGGGGAAATAACTGATTTTTATCATACAGGAGCTACAGTGTTAATTATGCATCAACTGACTAAGAGAATGCTTATCCCATAGAAGAAGACATTAAAGTTCCCTGTTAAGATTAGAAATAACTGTATGAGACAGGCATTAACACATCATGAAAGTGGCTGCAGACTGATAAAAATTATAGAAATGTACTCATGTATTTGTAATATAATGCGAAAAGATTTTTTTGTCTTAATAATTTAAATATGAAGAAAAATAGTGAAACCTATGATCTAACTTTTCAACTTGAAATTAAAGGAAGCTAAAGAGAAAGCTACTTTTCTTAGTTGTAAATAATTGAATCTAAGACACTTTTCTGAAAGCTAGGCTAGCTGTAAGATCTCTCTAAAAAGACAGAAAATTATAACATCTTAACAGAAAAATATTTAATGTTTTCCACACCAAAGCTCTCCAGTTAATAGTTTTCTTTGTCAGATTTTTGCCCTCCAGGCTGCTTGCATAGGTCTGGGTCTTGCAAGGTATCCTGACTGCACAGAGCACCTCAATGAATCAAGTACATAGGAAGAGGTATGAACTGCACTAATGACTGCTTCAGAACATGCTACCACTTCAAAGTGCAGGCAACTTTGCTTTCCCTCCCACACCAGATGACATATCATAAAGCAAAACCGAAAAACCTTATTGATGAAAGCACCATTTTATATCTCTATGATTTTTTTTCCCCATTAATTTTCTTTCATTCCTGGCGGACAGCTGCCTAGATCACAGTCCTCCCTGGGAGCAGTGCTGTCATGACTTCAAAAGTAGTCAGGAAGCTTTGAACTTCAGAAACAGTTATTTCCTTCTTCAGATACCATGAACAAAGATTAAAGAAATAATAAATTATTAGAATTTATAGTACTTATTACAGTCCTATAGAAAAATATGGTTTTTTTCAAGTATAGAATACAACAGCAAAACCAAGTTGATCTGCATACTGACATGCTGAACAATGGACTTCTAATCACATGTACACAAACACATCCACAATGTTATGGTTCAATGCTTTCTCCATCTTCTTTCTGCTCTGGGTGACAAAGCCTACCAGGAAGGAGAAAACTCACCATCTACCAGGGTACCCTGACATAGTATTTAGTCTCTTCTTAAGTTCTTCACTTGTCCTTTTCTGTCTTGAAGACTTGCCAACGCATATGGACATGAGTGAAAGCTAAGGCAAAGTGATGTGTTTGTCAAAGCAATGTTATTTCTGCAGAATGCCTTCACTCCCGTGAACGGATATAATTGCCCCTCACCAAACAGTTATGATCCAGTTATTAAAATTATTAGAGAGATGCCTCTGCTTGAATTAAAGTCCAAACAAGATCATAGGCTGAAGTCAATAGTATGTATTTTATTTAATATTAAATGTGACGTAGAGAGAAAAAGAGATCGAAAGGAAGAGAAAAAGAGGAGTGGGGGAGACAGAAACAGATTAAGTAGAAAGTATCACCACTCCATGGATCCCAATGGCATCCTATAGATCCTTTTCTTCTGATCTTTTTGGTGGTGAGAGTCCTGCAAAACACAGCGTTCAATGGATTAATATTATGTTTAGGCTGGTTGGGAATGGCCAAGTACCTCCCCTGATAGGGGGCAAGTTTGCCATTCTTGCAGCACTCTGGATATGTTGCACCATGAGCAGTGCCCTGCTGCAAGGCCTCAGGAATGAGTCTGAGGGGGGCACTTCAGGGGTCTTTGATGATTTGTGACACCTCTTCAGCTGCCTCTTGAGTGATATTTTTATGTGTATGTGGCCTTCTCATTTTGGAAAGGAGGGTTATGACTGACTACTCACACAAACAGGTTTGCATTCTACAGTGACGTCCTCTTTTTGTTTCCCTTGAGAGTGGGATTCATTAGTCTTATTTCAACTGTCTGAATGGTGAGGATCTATGCTAATCCTCTAGATCTGTTGGAACACAGCAGGAGAAGATGAACTTCTATCAGGAATTGGTTCAGGTGATAAACAAATGGTTCAGATAATAAAGACAGCTATGTAAGACCTATCTCCATTGACTGAGAGAATCTACTTAGGTCACTGGTGGCTAACTTGGATTAGACAGTCTTGGTGGCTAAAGGTAATGGAGATAAATTCCATCCTAAATATAGCTTTTGTCACTTAATGCTACATTAAACAGCCTGTGGCTGGAAGTGCAGGGGTTAGAAGCCACCTGTGTGACCAGTCACATGGAAGATGCTTGACCCCAGCGGCACAAAGAGGAGTTTGTTGCTTTGTCAAACATAAATCTATATTTGCCAGTACCACCATAGCTACTGTTCTCCTTTGTGCTCAAGGACACTTTGGCATTAATGTATGACTGACTCTAATGCAAACCCCAGACTACCATCCTGTGATAGCAGGGATCAATGGATTCATGGGTCTTGTTTTTCAGCTATTTTAGGGAAAAATAACAGGGAGATTTTGCAGGTAATTTCCCCATTTGTATTCAATCCAACTTGTACTGCTGAACCAAGGATACACAGAGAATGCAATTATAATCATAATTTAATCATAGAATAATTTAGGTTAGAAAATAATTTTAAGATCATCAAGATCAACTCTTAACCCAGCACTGCCAAGCCCACCACTAGATCATACCCCTTAGTTCCACATTAACACATCTTTTAAATCTCTCCAAGGATGGTCAGTCCACCTCTTTCCTAGGCAGCCCATTCCAGTTCTTGATCATGCATTGAATTACACTTGTTTTGATGGTTTTGAACTTGTAAGGCATCCCAATTGTGCAAGTAAAGTTTTGTCCACAGGGAAATTTGCATAAATACATTTTTAAAATAAGCAAAATCCTGACACTTTTCATTGTGGCTAGTGCTTCCATACTTCATTAACATTGGAGGATTCAGTGAGACTCCCCAGATATATTCAGCCTTTAAACTGACATAAATGAAAGAGTTACTGCTCTTCCTTGAGAACTTAGAAATGCCATCCCAACACAGTTTTATCCTATATGGCTTAATTTAGATGTACCTCACTGATACTAGCCAGACCTTGGGAAAGGTCAAGATCCATAAGTAGATGCAAGGAAGGAGAAAGGGAAGCTGGTTGTCCTACTTAGAGCAGTATAGTGGCAAGCCATTGGTATTTTTATTTTCACTGCATGTCTCACTGGGAGGTTTAAAAGGAAAGACAGCAGGACTGTGTGGTGCCTTACAAGGCACAGCCTCAGGATATGTGAGCAATGCTTCAGATTGGCTTTCTTTGTGATTTGGGAGAGAAAGTAATACTTTTCAAGGATGCATACCTTTTTTGTTCTCTTCTCCACCCACATCACTACTTAGTCTTGTCATTCTCAAGGGTGAGCAGCTTTAAGGATTTGATTTAAATTTTTGCATTTTGATTGTCACCCACTGACAATAACAGAAGTATCATATCAAGCTCAACTGTTTGAAATGACTGGACATAGTAAAATCAGAATTCTCTGCCTCTGAAGCACTAACTTGTGGAATTCAGTTGTCTGTCCTTTTTGTTGGCCTTCCAGATGATGCAAGTTTAATACTTTTGTACTTGGCTTTGCTCATCAGAGCAGTGCTTCCATCCTTTGCAATTGCATTGAGCTCCAATGTAGATGTCCATTCAAGAGATGTCACCTATAGTTTTAATTTCTTCTGTAAGATTCCACCTTAACTATATCATCTCAATTTCCTTATCTCATCTTGTTTTTCACCAACATGTAGTATTTGATCCTTCAACAATTTAATACACTGGAGAGAGTATTCTCCTGTAAATTTGCCTTAAATCTGCACTCAAGAGTTCTGCACAATTTACCCCATTCCTGGTGCCCTTGACTGCTTTGGTATCAAATTCAAAGCAAAGCACCAGGACACCAACGTATTTTATAGGGAACTTCTTATCACAAGCTTGATTTCTTTTTTCCCAACTTCCCTTAATATAGGCAGCAGCAACAACTTCTTATGAGTTTCATGAACCTGAAAGAACCTCTTGGACTCCTTCCAGGAGGCAAGGACATATTCCAGGAAAGCAACAAAGTCTATCTGAGTTTGTTTTTATCTAGCTCGGAGCCAAGTTTCTATTTAATATCAGTAAATGGTAAGTTTCTGTTGAGTCCAATGACACCAAGATTTTTCCTAGGTAGCTCAGAATTGTGTCTTAAAAAGTGTTCCTTCCAGCCAACAGAAGTGTGAGTTATTCAAATGTTGACTTTCAAACTTGCTTCAAAATGAATTGGTTATTAGAGAATCTCTTATATATGAGTAGCAAGGAACCATTCCATACTATTGAAAGCTTTTCCTTTCTATTGGTATGAAAATACATTCAGAAATATGCATAAATTTCATTGTTTTCTGAAATAATATTTCTTTGGAAAACAGTTTTGCAGTCTTCAATGATTTATTTTACAGAATCACAGAATGAGTCAGATGGGAAAGAACCACAGTGGGTCATCTAGTTCAACATTCCTTACTCAGGCAGGGCCATCCCAGAGCACAGGACACAGGGTTGTGTCTAGATGGTTCTTGAATGTCTCCAATGAGGAAGACTCTACACCCTCTCTGAGCAATCCATTTCAGTGTGTGGTCACCCCCACGATAATGTTCTTTCTCATGTTTGGGTGGAATTTCCTGTGCTTCAGTTCCTGCCTGTTGTTTCTGGTCCTATTGCCTGGCATCACTGAGCAGTGCCTGGCTCCATCCTCTTGACACGCTCCCTTCTGGTATTTATAGACATTGATGAGGTCCCACCTCAGCTGCCTCACCTCAATGCTGAACAGGCCCAGATTGCTCAGCCTTTTCTTGTAGTAGAGGTGCTCCAGTCCCTTAACCACTTTTTCAGCCTTCTTCTGGACTCAGTCCAGGAGCTCCACGTCTCTTTTGTACTGAGGAGCCCCCAGATGGACACATTACTCCAGATGAAGTCTCCCTTCACCTTAACTCACACTCTTGTCATTAAGATGAAAAAATATACGCAGAGAGGTTTAAAATTCCCTATTTCTAACAAAGCAAATTTTAACCAATGGAATAAATTATGCAAAAAGATGTAGTACAGATCCACTGCTAAAAATACAGCAGATAAAAAAGTCAAAGTGGTATCACACACGTTTTTTGTGTTTAGACAGAAAACTGATTTTTCTAAGTCTCCTTGGACCAGGTAACCAATTTGAATTGGAAAAATATACAGAGTTATCTTTTCTACCTGTTTAATAATTTCAACTCCAGGAAAATGAGACAGAGATTTGTCCTGGATCTAGATTCCCTGCATCTTGTATATTAATTTCTACCATGGCTATGTTTAAGGGTGAATCCTTCAAACTGCTGTCCTGTGGCATGGGGCTCTACTGGCACTTCTCTTATAACTGCAAGCCAACATTATAAATGTTTTATATTCCTTCCTTCTTCAGCAAAAAGCAGAAAGTTAAATTAGTCTGGGAAAGCCACTGTGTAGGCTGAGTTCTAAAGAATGTTAGTAGGAGTGTAGCATCCTCTCAGTGGTACCACCAGGGCCAGGATTTCTAACAGTGAAAGGGAAACCAGGATGTTTACCTTATTAGAAACAAGTAATCACTTTTAGGGTTTAATATTCAGTTATGATGAAGTGTCAGTCAATGACCAGGTCCTCCCTATGTTGTACAGAGAATTCTGGCTGGCAAAACTAAATCTGAAGTTAAAGCTCTTGTCTTGCCCATGTGAGTTCTGGGTCTAATTGGTGGTGGTGGTGGTTATGAAACCATTGTTCAAAATGCCATGAATAATTCAAAACATATATTTGTTGGCAGCAAGATGGCCAGAAGCAAGAGTTTCCCAATTGCTTTTGCAATTTTCTACAAAGCACACCTGACTTTGTCAGGAGATAACATAACAAGATAAACTTTATTGTCTCTGAATTTTCAGTTCCCTTTTATATCTGGAATGAGATTTCCATACCCCTTAACCCAGAAGGGTGCTGCAACATGGCTTGAGATTTAAAACTGAAAATTCTGAATTAGCTTGATTATATAATCTCTGGTTTCAGAAGTGGTGCTGTGCTGCTTTATTCTTCTTGGTGAAGCTGTAGTCCCAACCACTGAAGAAGTCTCTTCTAGCTTTACTGAGTACAGCCTCAGTGTCAGTCTGACAAGGCATCACCACTGTGCAGACATCTGAATTCTCCAAGAAATCCAAA
The DNA here is from genome assembly GCF_027477595.1 of Haemorhous mexicanus. NCBI lineage: Eukaryota > Metazoa > Chordata > Aves > Passeriformes > Fringillidae > Haemorhous > Haemorhous mexicanus. The sequence goes on along the minus strand of NC_082344.1, from coordinate 52,810,047 downwards.
CCAAAGTTCCCCTGATGTAGCTCTGTATCCTGTTGTGGGAGGGAGAAACTGCAAAGAATTCTTTTATCACCTTGGGAGCAGAGCTGGCAGTGATAGCTTGCTCACTTCCTAATCAGCTATGAATAGATCCCCTTACATAAGGTGAGTAAAGTGGAAAGGCATACATTAAACACATTCTAGGAACAAGGTGTATGTTAGAGAAGGCTGCAAAAAGCTAAACTTTGTTTCCCAGTAGTCTTCTGAGAATATACATTAAAAGTGTGCTACAGGCAGCACTGAAACTTGTCCAGAAACAATTTACAGCATCTCAGCCAAGGGGGAGAGAAGACAATAAAGATAAAAGTCTCTGCATTGCATGAAGACAGGCTGACTCTGAACTGTATCATGCTAAAAATATGGGTAAAGCTGTACAAAATAAGACAGTACTTGAAAATTAATTTTTTTTTTTACCAGTAAAAACAAGAATTGCTTTCAGAACATCAGTGTCATTAGAATAGACATTCTCTGTACAGGTGCAGCAAATAACCTGTGATTTCCTGAATCAAGCAAAAAGAATGAAGGCTGGATATTAAAAATTAGATAGCCTTCAATGAGGTTTTTCATTATGATGAAGATTTGATAGTAAAAAAACCTGTATTCATTATATGAAATGGAAAGAAAAAGTAATTGAATGGCCATAATAATTTTATTATTGTTCAAAAAAATAGGAAACATGAAATCAATGCCTTGTCAATGTTGTCATTTTTTACCAACCTCAATACATCATTGTTACCCATTTAGGATGAGAACAAAAATACATAAATTTAGATCATCAGTTTGTCATCACATATTTTTTTCAAGGGATGGGAGGCATTTTGTCAGGTCTTTGATTCTGCCAATCTTCTACTGATTTAGATTCCCTTTCTTTCAGATTGTATTCTCATATTTGAAGCCTTTTCAATGAGAGGAATGAAATAAGGGACTCTCCTCTGCTTTTCCAAAAATAGTGCCCAAAATAAGGTAATGGAAATCTTGAACGTGAGGCATATGCAAATATATTTGTGAATTCATTCATTGCTCTGTGAAGCTGAGGTGTGTATCCTCAGTGGATATATTTTTCTATAAATTTTGGACAGGATGAACGTTTGTCCTTTTTTTCTTGTTTACTTCTTAGCTTTTCATTAAATATTTATTGAAACAAGGACCTAAGAATCCATTTCATGAATAGATTTTCTTTTTGTGTTTTTCATGGTCATTTGAATTTTTTTGAGCAAAGACTTTGGCTCACTAGAAACTAGTCTGCAAGTTATCATTTCATTTTCAGTAACTCTGATGTACTTCACTTGTTAAAGCTCTCTTATAGTCTTAATATCTATCCTCTTTATCTTTTATATGCTTATCATATAATCAAAAGTAACGGTCCAAATTCAAATTTATTGAAGACACATTGCTAGTAAGTGTGGCATTACTATAAGCTACACTGATTACATTTACCTCATTCTCAAGTATCAGATACAATTTTTAACTATTGATTTCAGAGTTTGTAGGATAAAATGCAAAAGACATGAAGGCAATGAAAGTGATAATGATATTTATATACTGAGGCTGAGCAGGCATGTAAATAATTTTACAAACATGTGGTATACACAGGAGATCTTCAAATCAGAGCCTGATCTTTTCAGGCAGAGTACTGGTGATTTTATTTTTAATCTGTTTGGCTTTTTAATTCAGACTTAAGTGCTATTTATCTAGTTTCATGCAATTAACAGAGATGCTTATGTTAGGATTATGAACACCTTTATAGTCAATGGAAAAAAAAAAAAAAAGCCTCTAGACTACATTTTAGCTTATCAGACTTCACAGTTTTCCTTTAGATATGCCTCTTCCCCTGTCTTCATAGCAATGGAGGGGGTCTGAGGAGACAATAATCCTGTCTCCTCAGCGCTTTACTGCAGTGGAATTATCCCAGGCTCCTCCTTGAAGTGGGAACTTGTCCAAGCTTGATGGAAGATGTCTAAAAATAACATCAGAGTAAATATCTGAAGTCTAAAATTTAATCTCCTTGGAAGAAATAACTTTATTTTGGTCTGTGATTTGCATGTACACCATTCTAAAAACCATTCTTGAGTGAGAAATGCCCTAAGTTATGTTGTAATTATTATTTTGGTAATGAATAAAGTTGAAAATCACCATTGCCATATTTCTTCTCTTTATCACATTTCATGGTAGATTTTGTCATTTGATTTCAGAGCAAATATCTGGTAGTGCCAGTCTAACAGCGAGATAATTGATATAAATGTTACAAAGTAAATAGAGCCAGTGTGAGTAACCTTGTAATAATTCTTGGACCTACTAAGCTTTTCACCAAGTTGCAGGAACCTGCAATTATCTCACCACCTTTTCCATTTCTTCATTTCTGTTTTATCAAGGAAGGAATTAAAAATCACTCTCTCAACTTCTAAATTTTTCATGGTCTCTACACTTTTGCTACTTGCTCCCACAATGTCTCACTCTGGTGGTGAAAAACCAGTCTATTTTTTCCTCTCCATTTGACTGCACACATCGTGATGAGACAGTGATTTCTCTAACTTGTCATATTAACATTTACAAATGCAAACATTTGCATTTTGGTTTCTTATTTTTAGGTAACCATCCAAGTGTAGATAAAGCACTGCTCAAGTTCATGCTCTGAGAAGACAGAAATCCACTAAGGCTGTTTCCCTTTTTAATAAGGGGATAAATAGTGTTGTGTAGAGACTTCTGCATTTTGACAAGAAAATACTAGCCCTTTCCTAATGTAACTCCTTCTAGTGTGGGCTTAGAAAACATTTTAATTTTTGTTAGATCTAGACCTAGGATTTTCACATCTAACTGCCAAGAAATAAAACTGTCTCTGTTCTACTTCCTCCTGTTCATACATTTCTCTTTCATCATTATGCCACATTTTTTTCACTAATATTTTGCCTCATTTGTTCTTATCTTTTCTACACCATCTCTGATAGATAGGTGTCTGATGTCTGAGGCACACTATTCGATATTTAAAAACAAACAAACAAAACTAACAAAAAACCAAATCAAACCAAACCAAGCCACAATGGAAACAAAACACCCAAAATCTAAATGCCCAGAAAACCACTTTCCTCCCCCAAAAAAGCTTTGTAATTAGTGGTTATACTCATTTTGTATTTTCCATACTTGTCCCATGCAATTCTTTCAGATTCCCCTCTTCTCCAGTTTGCATTAAATGGTTGTTCAATCTGACAGTTCCTTGAAATAAGTAAAAGTATTGTAAAAATTCACAGAAAATAGGTATAGAAGCTAAGCAGGACAACCCCATTTCATCCCTTTTTGGGTCTCTGCACCCAGTACTAATTCTAACTGGTTCTACAGAAAGAATAGGCTATGGGAAGGGCTTAAGTCCCTTCCAAAACCAGTTAAAACAGAATAATTGAAGAAATATACTTGTCATTTTCTAGGGCTGAGATATGATTGGTCCTAAGCATTTAATTCAAGAAACATCAAATTAACTCCTATTCAAATTTTTATAATTTCATTAATTTTCTGTTATAGCAATTTTGGTATCATTTGGAATGGACAAATTTTGGTCCCCATAAGATTAATTTATTTCTATGATAACACTAATTAAAATATTAATCCATATCGGAGTTCTGCACTTCATATTAGAGACTCATTTGCTTTTTCTGGCAAGCTTGTGAGTACTTGGGTATCGGACAGATTTTGCACTTTCACAAATTTAAAATTCATTCCCTTGACGTGAGTCTTATACATATTTTTTTCAACTTGGTCTTACTCATCTCTCATCTGGTCTATGGATAAATTAGCAATAAGTCATGATAAAAATTGGAAAGACATATCACAAACAGTAAAAATTTTCATCCCATGGTTAAGATTCAGGGACAATAAGTAAATTGGGGTTAAAGAATTAAGAAGTAGGAAAAAAAATTTGGCCTCTACACTGAAATTTCTATCCTTCCAGTATTGCTTTTAGCATTGATTTTGCAGGTAGTATCTCAGAAGATGGAGATAGATTTTCCTTCTAATTTACCTCAGAAGATATTCCCATATTAAAGGAAAATGTGCAAAGGAAGATTTTGGGCTTCCTTGGCTTTACATTGGTGCCAAACCTTCTAAATCTGCAGCACAAGTTCCAAGCATCAGTTAATGTTAGTCAGGGTGGCCTCCTGGCAAGTAAAATGCCAGATGGACTCATTTTGCAAGCGCACAGCAAACAAATCCTGACCTTTGTTTCTCTTACACATCCTGTATAAGCTTTTCCCTTCAAAATGCCATGTGGCTTTTTTCCACTGTTCTTGAGCAATGCTACAGCTTTAAGTATAAAGACATTAAAACAAGCTGCTGTTTATAACAAGATCCTGTTACACCAATATTTAAATGCTGCTAATTGAATCACAGTCTGAAGCTCCTCCGTCGATTTCCACACGTTTGGTCCCAAGAGCTATTTGTATGGTAACAAGACATCTTCACCTTCTCTCTCAGTGGGAGTTGCTGGAAACAGATTTCTTTTTGTAAGGAATCACCTCCTTTGTGCTGCAGCTGAAGAACAGTGTTGAACTAGGGCCAGATAGGAAAACAGGTAACAAAGAGCAGCACACCTGAAGAAGATAAAAACCATCTCCTCTCTTACCATGACAGAGAATTGCAGTCAGTCAAGAGGGAATGGACACAGTTCCACAGTAGTTTAACTCTTGGTTTTACACAGGGTTGTTTCTGTAGGGGAAGTTACCAGCACTTAAGTAACACCTGATCAACACTGGGAAGGTCAGCAGTGTCTGAGGAATGCTGTCTAGACCCTACACCAAAGACTCAGAATCCCTGTCCATGGGAAGTCAAGACTGCTTTGTTCTTCACTGCTTCATCACATTACGTTCTTAATGGTTCAGAAATCTAGCTCCTATCTGTTCCTTCAGAAAATTATTCCAAATAATGATGTCCACCAGGCTGAAGGGTCTCTGTGATCTCTCTATCATTTTTGTCCTTGCTGACATTTTTCTTTCAGTTTAAAGATGAAGAGCAATGGCTGAATTACCTTACCACCCTATGTATCTATTCATTTAGAGCTCATTTCTACTGCCATGAAGAAGCTTTTTGACACCCTTAAGTGGTAGGAAAGAAAATATTTGCAGCCATTAACAAATGCAGCATTTAATGATATTATAAGCCTGCCTGATCAGAGCCCTTTACTGGGTATTGGATTGCTTGTAGAAAGTCAATTTTACAACAAAATAAACACCAGTATGACATAAATTTCACTAGTTTAGTTTTCAGATGTAGTTATATGCCATATTACTCCTCAGGGGTGAAAAACATTATGTGTGCAAATGAATTTAGATACACAGCAACTGATTTTCCAGTGACGATATAATTGAGGCTATAAAAGATAGCCTATATGTAACAGCTACTGTGGGAGCCCCTCTCATGCTCATATATACAAAACAACGGTATTTTTTTTTCTTATTTTGCTATAACACTTGTCTTTTTGTAAGACAAGCAAATTACACAGTGTCTAAAAATGTTCTAAAAGACTGAGAAGAGCAATAATTAGACCACTGACTAAAATTTTGCATTAGAGAAAAATAAACATTGCTAAATCAAAATACATCCTATTTGTTTAGTACTTAGATATAAGTACTTGTTTTCAATACAGATACATGTACATCATGGGAACAAAGTGAGTAGTTTAAGCACTTTAGTTTTCAGTTCTTTTTCAAGATGATCACCTGTTTTCCTAAACAAGTGCCTATTAGAGTCCCTCTGGTTCCTGAACAATATGTTCATCCACCGTGGCTTCAGTTGGGATTAAGACAGCAGCAAAGCAGCACAATGCATTATTTTCTTTTGTATCAAGGGAGGCTTCACTGCTTTGCTTTTTTTTTACTGCAACCAGAGGAATTGGCTAAGTGCTGCAATTACAGGCACCACTCAACTTTCTGTTCTCCTGGTTCACCTGAGAAAGCAGAAGAAAAGTGATGGTGGCTTCATAGCAGCAGGCCAGAGCTAGAGGACTGCTGAGGAGTCATAAACATGAAAGTGGAGGGGGAGAGGATAAAGATATCCAAGCACCAAGAGCTGAGCTCCATCACTGAAAAGAAGGCTGAGATATTTTAAAATATATTTTGGAATCCATGAGTAAGAATGTTTAAACCAGTAATTTAAACAGGCACAGTAGATAAATATTAATAAATTGAGCTTCCCTCTGCAGTGTAAAGTGGAGAACTATTTAAGCAGATATTTGGAGCTGCTTTTTACTCCATTTTTACGTGTAAAATTTTATAGACTTCTCTGAGAATTTTGATTCTTAAAAATGAGGAAAAATAGTTCTTGAACAAAATGAGCATAATGAGAACCTGACACAATGGTGAATAATTATTTTCCAGAAATTAAACCCAGGAACAGGAATGAACAGAGAATACAGGTTAGACTTAAAGTAAAAAAAAAAAAAAAAAAAAAAGCACGATTCTGAGAAAACCAAATAGAAAATTTTTTACACTAAGAAAAAGAAGTTTAGTGGTAAATGTAAGGTTATCACTTACCTAGTGACAAGTGACTCCCCTTGTCTTCATTATTGCTTTCATATACATCTAAATGTTATTTACTATATAACATAATATAAAATAAAAGCATCATGATGAAGGCTATACCTGCAAAGGCTAGATTAATTTAACTATTCTCCCTAAAACAAGCAACATACTTGGACCACAACTTCATTTTTTACCTGAAATTTTTCTTCTAGCTATTGCACTGTGGTTTTGTATTTAGGTTTCTTTTGTTTGTTTGTAAGACAAATTGCTGCTATTCCATGAGGGTTAGGCCTTGACTGCTCACGGTGCTCAGCACTGAGTTTAGATGATGCAGCTCTGTCCACAAAAAAGTGATCTGCTCAGCTGCCCAGGGAGGCAAAGGCTGTTGCCCTGTGGTTAACTTACAGCAATAGACTGTGTTTATTATATTTTGACAAAAATAGATATATTAAATGCTCTTGGCTAGTCATAGTGCCAATCACTGGCTCCTAAATATAATAACATGAGCAATTATTACACAGTTATATATAAGATTACTAAGCAATACAACCATAGTAGAGAGCAAATCAAAGACCTCAAACAATGAGCACATATAATATTAAATAACAACAATAGAGGTCAGAAAGTACACTCCATCTGTTCAAAAACATCTTCATTAATTCATCATCAAAATGGTGTGATCATTCATAGTATCTCAGACTGAACAATATCAGAAATTACATAGTCCTGAAGTGCTATTTGTTGCATCTAATATGTTGTTTTTACCAGACAGACACCAGATTCCCAGCTGCAGTGAGTTCTTTACTTGCAGTTTACAAGATGCTTTCCTGTCCTGTTATATCCTCCTTACCTATTTTTAGAAGTGTTTCACACTTACTCATGCAGTGCTCATCAATGTGTGAAATTAAAGTATGAACTGATCAGTACGTGAAAGCGAGGTTCATAGAGTTAATTTATGAATAAATTATGCCAGGGATCCTGAATATATTTAAGGAAGGCTGTGCCACCTGCTAAAATGAGCTGTTACTACTGCACAGATGTCTGAAATCAGAATGGCTACAAGCAAACCCTGGCTAGAGTCTATTGAAGTGGGACAAATATCATCAACTTACTAAATATAGGCAGTTAATTGTGTTTTGCTGGGATGTCAAATAAAAAATCATGTCTTAAACATGATAGGCAGAATTGTAAAAACTCAGTTTCTCTTCTGGAACATGCACAACTTAAAGCTAATGTTTCAAGCTATAGATATGGTTTGCAAATAGACTGTATTTTTCTGCTGAAGTTATTGAAATGAAAAGTTCCATGTGTACTTCTGATGCCTGTGTGTTAGGAATGTAAGTGCTTTACCTGTTCAAAAGAAGCTATTTTGGAATACATAAAAAGTGTATATTACCTGTTAAATTAGTCTCATGCTCCAAAATAAACTGGGTCAATTTCTTGCTGTTTGGGCTCAAAGAGACTGTGAACAACACACAGAGTTAGGAGTTAAATCAAATGAAGAATAATAATAGCGTGGAAGAATACTAAATATAAATACTCTGTCAGACCTGCAATCCCCTGGAAACTCAAAGCATCCAAGAAAGATTTAATCCATATACATGGCACTTTTAGGAAAGCAAATGGAAGGCAGCCTTATTTCTGATAATGGAAGGTTCTGGTAACATTCAATGCATAGACAGATAATTGTGTATCTCAAACCAATTTTGCAGGAGATGGGATATACAGCATACTAATGTCTGATGTGACTGATAGTATATCTACTCTCTACTTTCAAACAGAGTGGTGGTGGGTTTTGATAGCATATTTTACAGCACTGGCTAGAAAGCATTGTGTGCACATGCTGATGAAAAAAATAAGATAAGCTTGGTCTTTTCATCCTTAAAATTCCTCTAAAATGTGCTCTTGCTTTCTCTTCTGAGGTCTTCTGAGTATTAGACAAGCAGAACATGTAAAGGGGTAAATTTGTGAGAAAAGTGAAAATTTAGATGTAGATATTTTCCTAGAAAGTTATTCTTTAAAGTTATGACAAATTTAAAACCATAATAATTTTTAAAATGGTCACAAAAGTTTAAAACTGTGGTTCTAAGCCTGCAATTAGCTGTATGAAGGTGGAGCTATGTGCCTCCATAAAAACTGCCAGGAAGCTGGGAGACACACTCAAGCTCAGTACCTTCTGAAAATGATGGAAACTATTTTAGATGTTTAGAACTATTGAACAGAAACATCACCCTGCCGTTTTGTAGGCCACAACATTTGTGTTACTCCCCTAAGACTGATTTAATATTAAATAATCTACCAGAAAAATAAAGCAGTTATTTCTCAGGTTAGACTAAGGAAGCTCACTTTGCCTCATCGTGAGTTTCAAACACTTTTCAGTTTCAAAAAAATTTCAGATTTCCTAAAACATTTGAATATTGCTAAGAATAAAATGCATTTGCTTATTCAACTATACAAATTTCTTAGTTTTTTCATATTTTTTCAGGTAATATCATAAAGATTTAATTAAAATCACTTAAATAGTTTCCACAACTTCCTTTCTACAATTTTTTTTCCAAACAATACTACATGGTAGTATTTGGACTTTTTTGAAGATAAGATTTACTTTTGTACTTTCTAAATGAAGCAAAATGTTTTTCTCCAAATACATTAATGATGGAAACGATAATATTGGGTATAAATCCACAGTTGGTTATTTGTCACTATTTTCATTGATTGGACAACAATTTCATATTTTATTTTCTGTTCCAACATTAAATGAAAGTTTTTATTAAATGTGTGAAGTTATGTGCAAAAAAAAACTTCTTATTTCAACAAAGTGGTAATGTTACATGGTGGAAACTTGTCAAGGTCATAACTAAGTTTTAAACCTCTTCAAAAATGCTCGCATTTTTCAGAGGTGAAAAAAAAATATGGGATATGGTTCTAAGAAGTGCAACTAGAAAAGGATGAAATTACAGAAATCTTGTAAAAAAACAAGGGTAAAAAAAAAAGAAGCATGCGATGGTGCTTTGTAGCACGACTGCAAATTGTGATTAATGAAGCTTGGTACATTAGTGCACTAAAAAAAGACTTCCACTTTATGTCAGCTTGTCTGATCTGGTAAATTTGGAGACTGATTTTTAACATGTCTGATAGTTCTCTTCAGTTTTTCTAATCCAGTGGTTATCTGTGCTTTGGCTGGAAGCAGGCGTGTCAGTTGAAAGGACACAGACACATTTGCCTCTGCTGAGATTACATCTATAATGCCTTGTACCATTGAAAGGAAATTAAATGCTTTAAGTTTATTTAAAAGTAGGCAGGTGTCTATAAATAAAAATGGAAATGGGATCAGCTCTATTTGCAAAGGTTGTACATATTTTACTTAAAAAAAAAAGTTTGTACTCCTCTATGTACTATTGTTGTTCCATGTATAAAAGTACAACCTGGTGCACAATTAAATCATACAAAAATCCATTAAAAGGTCTAATGCTGCCTTGTATGGCTTGTGAAATAACGAACATTTTCAGCTCACAGTCTCAGCCATTATAATGTTATTACACAGTCATTAAATTGAAGTTGTTATTCCACTGCTAAAACAACTGATCAATATCCATTACTATTCAGTGATGGTTGGAGCCAAAATGAGATTATATTGCAAATGAGCCACAGACAAGGTAATGATCCCTACATTTTGATATATTTAAAGGCATTCCCTAAAGCAGATAATTTCCTTAAGGGAGAGTACAACTTTTCCATCAAGTCACCAATCTAGGAAAATAAAAATGTTCTTTAATTACAAAAAGCCTTACATATTATGATTTATAATGAAACAATAGTGTTCTCAGCAAAGATAACCACTGTTGGATCAATGGAATTGTTTCTGGTTTCTGCCCATTGTGTTTTACTTGTTGTAAGTGCTGTGTTGTACAGACCCTGTAGCTTACCAAAGTAACAAAGCAAATCATGTTTCTTTGAAGTCAGGACTTATCTCAGTGTAGTATATTTTGAAGCTTGTCCAAAAATATAGATGGTAAATACTTCCATAGAGGGAGTTTTGTGTCTCATTCCCATAAGACCCACATAGTTTTGCCCTTTCTTATCTTCTTACAAAGTCGGGCCAAAAATTTTACAAGCTGTGCTTGAGTGGCCAAGGCCCTGTCAGTCACTGACTAGAGGGATCCATCTTTAGTTATCATCCCCGTTATCTCTGGATCATTAGTATACCTAATGATCCAGAGATAACAGAGATGTTAACTAAAGATGGATCCCTCAAGTGTTTATACGTTATTATTTTCTTAATTATTTCTATGCATTAATATATAATATTATTTTTATGTGTTTTTTTTTTCTTTTATGTTAACAGTTTATTCTCACAAGGCAGATGTCCTTACATCCCGGTCTCCATATCTCCTTTATGTTCCACGTGTCATTACAATATGCAGAACACAGGAGGTTTTCCAGTATCTCCATCTTGCACCTTGTTTCAACTGGTCCTGAAGTTTCCCCTCTGAAGCAAAGGACTTCTCAAATCGTTAAACAGGTTTGGACAATTTACTAATATGTAGTATAATATAGTAACAGAACATATCATATTACTTTATCTAAAGATCTTCCTTTTCCTGCTTGGTGTTTCTTGGGGTTTTATTCTGTATTAGAGAGATTTCCTTCATTTTGTTTTTCAAAGTGAATATCCATGGATACATGGACAAAATGCTCAGTTTGTTTCAAATAGACCTTTTAGAACTAGATCATCTGTTTCTTTAATTCAGTCTTCTGTTATTTTGAATACATTTATAGAATATTAAAAGCACTTTAGCCCTCTTCAAGGAAGATCAGCTCAAAAAAAAAGCTTTACTTTTGATACTATAAAGACTACTTGGAAGGAAAAACTACCAGTAACTATGATAGGCTTATGTAGGTATTTATATACTAAATATAAGCACTTCCTATGGCAGAAAGAATTTTCCCAATAAGAAGATAAAAATGTTGGAAGTCTAATGCTTCCTTTTTACTTGCCTATATTTGATATTCCTGTGAATATTACTCTTTTGCTTCAAGGCTCTGAGGGAATTCTGGGCTGTCCAAAGGTTAGTGTCTCTGCAAATGTACAGAATGATAGAGGCAGAAAAGTTTAGCTCTTTCATAGATAAAAATTAGTCTATCCTCTTTGTAGTCCTTCATAACCTTAAAACAAAGGCTGTGACTTAATTTTTCATAAAACAGACACATTATCTACCTAAAATATTCAGTATAAAAAAAATTTTTAGAAATAGGCTGGGTTCCAATGGTAAGTTTTGTCACTGCTCTCTTCTTTCTCATGTAAAATTACTGCAGTTTTTGAAAAACTCGTATTCCTGGCCCATTTCTTTGGATAAATAATTTGCAGCTTCTCAGCTCTCTGGATTTTCTTCTGGTCTTCTCAAAAGCTTTTTCCTCTTACTGAGCCCATTTGGTATCTTCAGTTAGTGAGTAAAATTTGGTTTTCTCCACCTGCAGAATTCCTTTGCAAAATCTCCTCATCTTCCCATGAAAGCTCAAATTAAAGCATAACTAGATAGGCAGCTGGTGTCCTGTGACCACTGCATGTCACACTGGGACTTACTGCTTCCTCCTGCCTGCCTGTCTCACTTTCACTTTGTCCTGTATCTTCTCTGTCATGTTGCTGAGCAATCATCAAACTGCCTGTCCTGGCCCCCACCTCCATCACTATTGTATCACAAACTGCAGTGGGAGCAGCATAACACCAAAAAGGAATAAGATCCTGAGATCCCACAGGGGATGGACTGAGGCAGCCACAGAGCAAACTGTGGTGGTTTCACTGCTCCTGGCACCAATGAGAGAGTAAGTAAGGCTTGCTGCTGTCCTTTCACCATCATATTTTCTGAAAAATCCCCTTGCCCAGGATTCTTCTTCTGGGAAGCTGAGAAGCCTCAGAGAAAAAGGAAAACATTACTATCTCATTTGCTTCTCCTGTGTTTTGCTACTTTGGAATGTGGTTTGGACATTGTTTATCCAACAGGTGGTTGTATGATTGGTTTCATGTCAATCGTTCTAACTTAATGGCCAATCACAGTCAGGCTGTGTCAGGACTCTGGAAGGAGTCACGAGTTTTTCATTATTATCTTTGTACCCTTCTGTCTGTATCCTTTCTCTGTTCTTTAGTATAGTGTTAGTATAGCATAATATTATAATATAATATAATATAATATAATATAATATAATATAATATAATATAAAATGTTATACAATATGATATGATATGATATGATAATATAATAATATGATATATTTATATATTTTATTTACATTTTAATATATTATAATAATAATATAATATGATAGTATATAATAATATAATATTATGTGATATTATATTACAGCATAATATATTATAATATAATAGTATTATATTATATTATATTATATTATATTATATTATATTATATTATATTATATTATATTATATTATATTATATTATATTATATTATATTATATTATATTATATTCGCCTTCTAAGAAACATGGAGTCAGAATAATTCCTTCCTGTCACAGGGCAGCCCAGAAAATACTACAGTGTCCCACCTCTGATGGCTCTCTAAATCCTCTCAGTTCAAAGTTCCTTGGCAGAATAGTGTGTGTGGCAGAAAGAACAATTGGATCATAGTCCAGGCTACTCCGTGGCATGATGGCAATAATACCAACAATAAATAATAAGAAACAGCAATAACTTTGCATCATCTGACAACACAAATGCATACTTAGAGCAAAAATAAATAAATAATTGTTGTGAAGAGACCCTTACAGGCCCTTCTATACTACTATATTCTGCTTCTTTTAGTGTAAAGCACATAACGCAGCCTGACAGCCCTGACAGCAGAACTGTCAGAAGATTTAGTGGAATCATATGATTTTCTTTCTCTGATCAAACTGAGAACTGACTTGTTTTGGCAAAATTGTAACGAGGTTTTGAATGTTGACAGAAGAAGGGCATGTTGGGGAGAAGCACATAGGTCATGAAAGCTGTCCAATCTAATAATCACCATAATTCTTAATGGGTTTTATCTTGGTGATTTGTATTTTTTTCTTACACTGTTGTTTCTCGGCAGTTTCCTGCTCTCAGTTTATGTTTTCTATATGAATACATTAATTTCATCTTAGCTTTCAGAGATCTGAGGGCTGGTGCTGGTAGCAGAACTCGCTGCTCCTATTTATACCAAGTGTTTGATCAATAATGTATTTATTGCAGAGGCACAGCCCCCAGTATGTGATTGCAAACATCCAGATGCAGTGAACGCCTTTCTGCTACACACGCTCCACAGCAGCCCAGCTGAGCAGGGCCCAGCACTGCTCCACTCAGAGGCCAATTAAAACCTCGCTGTTTAATTTCAAATCCATTATAATCCTGCAAAGGTTAAATTATTGCAGTTACCAACATTTAAGTTGTAAATAAACAAGGCCTGAAGAGAAGAAAGGAAGTAGGATGCTATTTTTATTACATGAAAAGGATAATTTTGCTTAAGTTATAAAGACAATTCTGTTGGTTTCTTCAGAGCTGCTGAAGAAAATTCTCATTGACTATGGCTGAATATAACAAAAAGGTGTTGGAAAAAGTATTTTAAACGACTGAAATGAAAGACCTTAATTTCCTTTTACTTAGACCTGCCTCATCAAGACTTAATTCTCTGAAGGAAAAATGTAGGTGAACTGATTCCTGTGGGTTGATTCTCTTTTATGATATGAATGCGAACTGAACAGAATGAAATTCTGTCCATATTACCAGATCAAGTTCACTGGGCACCAATGAGAATAATTTACAGGGTAATGCAACATAATATAGAATGCAGACCTATTTAGTCTTGATGTTATAAGAGAAAATGAAAATTACTACATTCTGCTCAACAAGTTCAACAATAATGATCGTCTCTAATCTTTAAATGTCCCAGCATATAAGAATGGTTTAACTAGCCCTAAGCTGCATACATATTAATAAGAATTTTTTCTCTTTCATAAAAAAAAAAAAGAAAAATGCTTTTTCCTACCTTAACAAATAAAATTGTTGCAAGGAATAACATGGCTTCATCATTACTTTGAGTTCTTAAATCAGTATTAAGTCTTTCTGTACATAATAACATGCAACTTCTTGAGCTGTATGCAAGAACTGCTTGACAAAATTCTATGGCACTGAAAGAAAACGATGTGCCCATCTCTTCTAGATTTAATATCTAATAATATTGCATTTCATGACATTACATTAATAGACAGAACAGTCAACACACTATGTAAATATAAATAATGAAAAATTAAAAGAGATATGATTTTAATTATTTCAGAACTTAGGCAGAAAACTATTAACATACTAAAGTGAATTTTGCTGTTATTTTTAATTTTCTTAGTGTTGTTTTCACCCAATAAATTTTGTTATGTTTATTATTATACACTATCTTGCATGATTTCCATTTTCAGCTATTTCTTCAGAACTTCACATAATCTGTATTACTTGGCAGATGGTGACTGAATGGCCAATGGACATTCTGGTTGCTGAGAATAATTCAGAAAATAATTATTTTCCAATGATTTTCAGATATTGTTAAGATGGTTCTTGATTGTTAGATATGTCTTTTGAATTCAGAAAATTAGGCAACCAATGCTACTCGCCCTTCTCAAGAAAGTCAATATATTAGGAGGTATTATTAATTGTATTCTCTTTAGCATGTATCTTTTAGAACCTTGAGTCACTCCACTTCTGTTACTAAAAACCCAAATTATGCAATTAGGTAAATGGAGTTCTTTCTATTTTATACAAGCAAAATTTTATTACTAACATCAGTCCATAGACAGAAGACATAAATTAAAGTTTAATGCCTGGCTGTTAATCATAAGTCCATCATACTAATTTTTTTTCTTGTAAGGCTGGTTTCATACATTTTCCTGTACAATTATGTAAATTTTTCCTTTGTTGTTTAGTCTTGCTGTTTTCCTTAAAGGTCATTTTATATGCCTGAGTTTAACAGTGCAAATGATAACTTCACAGTGTTTTATAACTCTGCAACACTTTAGTTTATAAAGTGAAAAAACCTGACAATCTAACAATTCATCTGGGTCTTCTTGCCTTCTGAGCACATCGCTGATGCGTGCAGAGTTGTCTGTGGGATAACGCCAAGTGATTGATGGCACTTCTTTCCTACCTAAATGCTGTGTTGTAAGTGTTTAGAATAAAATTAGTTCTACTAATGGAGTTTACTGGAGTATGAACATCACTGGGGAGTGTACTAACACAGCTTCACAATGGTCCAATCCTGATCCAATGGAAGTAACTTGAAAACATACATTAATTTTCAGAGGCAAGTTTTGGCCACAAGAAATTCAGAGAGAAAGTCATGCAGCATAAAGATAAATAGTTCAGAATCCTGTATCTTTCATGCAAACTTTTTAAAGGTGTAACGCTCAACATCGTTGGAGCTGCTTACAATTACACTGATATATAAAAACAGAATGGGCCCACCAAGAGTAGATTAATACTAAGATGTAAAACAGTCACATGGAGCATGAACTCATTCAGAAATTCTCAGTCATCAAGATGAACATTCTAATTTCTGCAGAATTACTTAGGTAGACTAATGAATGCAAAACTCAATCCAAACCAGTAGGAATCTACAAGGTGATTTTTCTGCATCATTGGTTTAATTGTAGTGGAAGATCACATCATGGTTTTATGCATCCATATGTACATTTGACCTGTCTCTGAGAAGTTGGATGTTGATTACTTTGACCTTAAGTAAAATGGAAAATGTGCCTCTCTTTCTTTTAGGAACTTGATCCTCTGTAGCATTGAGCACATTATAGAAATGTCAAGGGCTTTGAATTGCCATTAAAGCCAGAAGTTTGAAAGGTTGAGTCATATAGATATTTATTTTATAGCAATTAATAACCTGAGAAATTAAGTCACTAATATACTATACATCTTAATTAGAAGCCACATCTTCAATTTAATTACTTTTCTTAAACCTGTCTTAAATTAAATTACTTTCCTTTGCAGCTTGCTTAACAAAAGTGCAGATTCTGTGTAAGATTTACAATGGACTCATTTTCTTGTTTATTTATGGGAAACTTGCTGAGAAGAAAGATGAACGCTAAGTGTTTTTACTCTCTAGTTGGGATGCAGAATTGTCACTGATACTGGAAGACTCATTACAGTGAATACACCCCAGTGCTTTTGGGGAAGTATTGAAGCTACCCTTACCTTCTGTGTATTTTGGACAGCTGTCTTGCTTTAGTTTATCCCTTTGCACCTTTTGCAATAATTTATGCTGTATTCTATATTATTGTATGTCCAATTAAACTTATAGACTAAAAAAACAAAAATAAATAAATGAAAAAACCCCAAAAAACTGGATGGAAAAGGCTTGCCAATAATACAAATTTCAAAGCAAGTAATGAACTAAAACAGACATCTCAACACTTGAAAAAGAGACCAAATAAAGCAGCCAACCCCCTATTACTGAATCACCCCTTCCCCCAGTGTAGTCTAATAGATTCACAAAATTCTATGCCTTGCATAGATTTGTTTCCTTTCTCTACTAACTCAGTGCTGCACATCTAACACTCTTAGCTTGTCACACTTTCATTCATACCTTATATCACCTACCTAATTGTGCCTTTATCTACCTCCTGGGCAGATTGCTTAAACTAGCTTGCACACAGACATTTTGAGTACAATACTGTACCAGCTGTGCAAGTGGTCCACCAGAATATATGGCAATAGTCCTCATTATTCCAATTCTTTGAGTTCATTAGAAATGAGACACTAAATCAATCTTTCTCAGATTTTAGACAGAGAAAGGTCTGTGCACAGACCTCAGTTCTGCTGTCAAAGAATTCCAGCCCCTCTAGTGCATGTGAATTTTGCCCCAGACTTAGTGAGCCTCTTTCCTGCCCTGCTAACTTGCCTAAATAAATGCCTTCATCCACTTAGTGCTGATGATGTCCTCCAACTGCATGCTGTCTCCAGTAGTCAAATCTCTGCTTCACATAAAATCATAGAATGGTTTGGCCTGGAATGACTTTAAATATCCAACCAACCTGTGGTAAACAGGGACACCTTGCACTAGACCAGGTAGCTCAGAGCCTCTTCCAATCTGGCCTTGAGCATTTCCAGGGATAGGGTATCCACAACTTCTATGGGCAACCTGCTCTGGTGCTTTACTGCACTCACAGTAAAGAATTTTTTCCTAACACCTCTTGTAAATCCATTGTTTTTCAGTTTGAACCCATTCTCCCTTGTCCTACAGGCACTATTTACATGCCCCTGTAAATAGTGCCTGTCCATCTTTCTTGTAGGCAAGGCTCCAACAGAGTCATCCTGGATGCATCTCTTCTCCAGGCAGAGCCATCCCAATTCTCTCAACCTTTCCCGACAGGAGAGGAACCCCATCCATCTAATCATCTTAGTAGCCTTCCTCTGGACTTGCTTCACAGCTTGGCTCTTTCACACAGCATGGTCTTCTGGTTTTTTATGATCACAACGTGCCCCCTTTTTTTACAGGCATCTTCTTTCTCCCTCTCCTCATTCCAGATGCTAGTGATTTGGTGTTAGGCCCTCAGAGACTCTTGTCTATTGTAACAAAACTGTCAAGAGACCCTCATAATCTCACAAATCTGAAAGGATCTTGGCCACCTCCTAGCCTAAGGGTTTAGATGCCTCTCCTTTCCTGTTATTCAAAGTCCTCAGGGCTCAGGAGAGGAGTTACAATCTTCCCATTTGACAGAAGGCAAAGACATGCACAGAAATCCTGGATGCAAAAGGGGGCCTATCCCTTGAATTTTTTTTGCATTTTGCAAAAGGGAGCCAGGGTGCCTAAATCAGGGCCACGGATCCAGCTTCTAGATGACAAATTAACTTACCAGTGTTTGCAAATGTGTTGCTATAGGATGCTGCAGAACTACATATAGATATAAATGGTTTAATGGGCCACCTTGGAGAATAGATGTATGAGCGCCTATTAAATGTAATGCCAGGGAATCCCACAGTTGCCAAGAATCAGTTGTGGGAGGAAGTGTGAGGATGAGGATGCTCTGTTTCCTACACTGTTTCCTGAGGCACCTGTTTCTAACCACTTTCCAGCACAGGGCCTCAGACTGGATGGGTTTAGTTGTGATCCTGTTCAGCTGCTCATACATAGTTTAGACTAAGATACATCTTGATTTAAGATACTCAGGATGCCAGAATATATTAAAATGAAGTTATAATAATATATTTCTAAAAGGAGAAGAGTCAGCACTGAGGATATTATATTTTTTTGTCATCAATATATATACTGAAGCAAAGGGCACAATTAGTAGCAAAGATTTTTTTGATAATGAAGTTTCTTCAGGACTTGATAAAATCTTTTCCATCTCAGTGAACTGTACACTAAAAAGCTTACATTAGTTATATCAGAAATCTACAATAATGGTCACTAAGGTTAAACATATGCATGTTCAACATATATGTGTGTGTGCATATTTCTGCACATTTTAAGTAAAAATTTTAAGCCATGTACTGTGGATATTAAGGATTTACAAAATTTACCAAAAAATACTCTTTAAAGGATGGCTCTACATTTTTTGATAATATTAGGAATTCTGCAATATTCTTAGCCACGTTTGTGTCATGAATCTTCCTAGAGCTGCTGGATTTTTGTTTCCTCTGGTCTGTTGTGTGGAAAACCAATAAAATAAATCTACCCTCACAGCCCTCCAAAGACAGTTAGTTCCTTGACATTTTAATGGTTCTGGTTCACACCATATTACTGTTGTTATAATGTCAGAGCCATTCCAAAAATAAGGGCATTCCCAGTAGCCATGTATCTCATTGCTCACAAATTCTAGGCTGCTGTTTTTTAAATAAATCTGTTGTAGCAATAGTGATCAGGGAGTGTTCTTTTGTTTTTTTCACCTCTTGAGTCCCAGATTGCTAGATTTGTTCAAGCTAGTAACAGAAATGAGGAAAAAAGTCCCCAGAATCACAAAAATATATGTTTCACCTTTCAAAAATCTATGTAGTGGTGAGTCTTCCCCAGGAGGAAATTTTCAAAATTTCAAAACTCTAGGAATAATGAATATTTACTAAAAAAATGCAGATTTGAAAAAATATATTTAATGACCTGGATGTGACACCAATCCTAAGAAAAAATAGTATCTATAGAGAGATAAGACTAGCAAAGGTGTTTATATATAGCTTTTTAAATGCCAGGTGTAACTGAAAATTGCTAGCTTTGCACTGTTTCATGTTAAACTTTCAGTAACTTTCTTCCAATGTAGCTACTTTGGGTAGATAATAGGTGAGTTCTGTGGAATGTTCTTAACAGGCTTCTGGAACAGAAATTTAAGCCTGAATTTCTAGAATATTTTGGGTTTAATATTTTTTATTTTATTTTTTTATTATTTATTTACCTTATACTTTTCTACACCCAGAAGTGTCAAGTGAATTGATTGCATAACAAAGACAAGTTTTTTCCACAAATCACCATCTCTATTTTCTTCCAATATTATTGTTGCATTTCTCAATTTCTTTCCTCTTCTTTGGGTAAGAGTTAGGTACTGTATTAGATAGACAAAAGAATTAAAACCAGCAAAATATGCAACTAAATGCTTCACAAAAGGTATTTCACAAATAAATCCTTTTATGCTAAGATAAAATGTCCATATAAGAAAAATTATACTTGAAAAAAATTATATTCAGCAGAATTCACCAGCTGTTTAAACTGAGAGCTCTCCACAGGAAAATTAAAGAATAGTAATAAAATAATACAATAGAGTATTATAGACAAGATAATCTAGTATAAGATCAGCCTTTAAGCAAAGTAGTTGCATCTTGTTTTATGTGCTTTAATTTTATTGTCTTCATGCTATTTTTCTTTAACTTAACAGCATTACCTAAAATATGATATTTTGAATTATTTTCTCTGGCTTTAAACTTGAATAGGTGAAGTTTTTTTCCACTGACAGATAATGAAATGGAAATTTTTTGCTGTTGGCTTATGATCAGCTCTTTTTTCTCACATATGCATGCTGCAACCATTATAGGTTGACATCATAAAACCAGGAACACAGGCAGTTTCTAGCTTTGGCTCAAAAACATGCAAGCTTATATCAGAAAAAGTTCAAAGCATTAAGAATGACACATTTCATGTGTTTATCTTCTTTTCCTCCTTTTTTTTTTTTTTTTTTTTTGTAATGCTCTCTGAACTCTCTTTCAGGTAAAGAAAAGAGAGGCTGTTACCTGCAGTACTTTTATAAGAGGAATTTTCCTAATGCACTGTAGGGTCCAGATGAGTATTTTATTGTAGTCTTATATAAGGTAGCTCCTTAGGGGGAAAAAAAAAAAAACCAAACAACTCAAAAAAACAGAATAGAAAGAACACATGGGGTTTTCAAGCCTTGCAGAAATACTTGAGCTTTAATTGTTCAGTAATGCAATCTAAGCAACTTCCTGACATCCCAGGCAAATGGTTTATGGAAGGTAGGGGAAGAAACTCTTGTGGCAAAACACACAACACCCAGGTCTGTAATTTTTTTTTCTACAGAATTCCTGCTTGTTTGAGCTGCATTGTTTAGTCAGTAGAATTTATTTTACTGCCTCTTAAAATCGTTGTATTTTTTACTTTCAGTTTATTATTCTCCAATATTTTTTTAAAAAGGCAATTCAGAGCTTTTGCCAGTATTTGCCACAAAAATAATGACTGTTTTGAATCTAAATGTATTTCAGTATTTGATGTAGGAAATAGCTGACAACAGAGCAGCTGTTCATCAGGTGCTGTAGGACGCCTGAAGTAAAGGTTTTCTTTTATCATGGCAGGTTAACAATTTTAGATAAAATGCAGTAGAGCCAGCTGAGGTGACATGTATATATTCCTGTGCATCTCTCAGAAATAGCAGATTACAATAGGATACTTCTTAGGAAACTACATTGGTCCTAGGACAGGAAAAGAAGGCTTGGACAGAAGATATATATTTCAAAGAGCTGAAAACAAAGAGACCTCCATTCTTTAAGGTGCCCAGTTTCAGTGACTGACTTTTCAAATCATGAGTGAATGGAGATCAGTAGAGCTAAGGGGGCCCTGGTTGCAATCTTAGCTGTGAAGATCCAGCTGATTTTCCAGCTAATTGGAGCTACCAACACCAAGCAGATCCACTGATTCCTAATCACTGGAATCTAATCATTAGATTATTTTGATTAATTTTGATTTTAGAGTATTCTGAGTCCTGCAGAAAAATGAGAGCTCAAATACTGTCATATCAAATCAGGATGCCAGTTTTCTATCAGCCTTAGTACAAAGAGATGTAATAAACTCAGTTAGCTTTGTGCTGGAAGTTATTTTCAAAGCAGAAGATAGGTTATTCCTATCTAAAGCTATTATTGTTTCACCAGTACTTGTTATCTAAGTTGGCAAAGTCTTATTAGAAGGCAAAGATCTGATATAAAACATACTAAGGTTACTGTGCTTATCCCCACGAATTTCAACCAGCGGCAAAAAAAAAAAATTAACTTAGAAAGTATTTGGCTAAATTTGTAATTTGAAAGGGACAGATCATTAATCTTGGGATCTCTGAGTCACAGGATACCTTAAGGTCAGATTTCATTTCTAAAGGTCTTTTTGAAATTGTAGTCTACAGCCTTTTTTGGTAAATTGTCTTTACGAAGAGTTTTTATGTCTCTTGTTCATTTGTTCTATCAGAAGTGACATGGAGTTTGCCTAGTCTCATTACTGAAGCTTGTGCTGTCTTAATAACCTTTCTCCCAGTTCTTCCTCAGTCTTTTCCTTAAAGGACAGAAAACAAATTTGCAAAGACAATGCCTCATTAATCAGATTGATTCTATGTTATTAATGACTGTTAATCACAAAGCAAGAAAAGAGAAATGTATTCCCTCAACCATTTTGCTTTCTTCCAGAAACCTTTTGAAAGTTATTTCTAACATAAATGTGTTCAAGCTCATAAGAAATATAATTTAATTCTAATTGAATATCATTTTAGATCAAAGTTCCTACAAGATAATAGCATGATTTTGCTACAGTAAATGGCTTGTGTTTCTGCTACATTCATATTCCATTTATTTTCTTTTGATTTTAATGTGGTACAAGCCAGCTGATTGTTCATTGAAACACAAATTGCAATTCCAGTCTGAGACCACTTGCCCTATGTATGAAAAAATTAAAACCTTTTAAATACTTTGTGAAACTTGGCATCTTCCTTTCCTCACCACTTCCTCAATGCAATAACAAAAAATCTTTACTCATAGCCATGTTTCATATCACATTATTAGAAACCTGCCAAAGAAATTAGGACATGGAATTCTGATAATGTTAAAGCTGGCAAGTATGAGCATCACGAAATTCAGATATTATTGCTAAAGAAGGGGAACACAATAACTTCTACACAAATATATTGGATATCTGTCTATCTTCTAGAGTCCCCATGATAATTAAAACTCAAGAAGACTCACTGTTTAAGTACTTGTTTACTTCAGTGTGTCAGGATGCACTCATAGGAAACCCTTAATCCTCCTCTAAGAAATGAAGAGCACAATTTGCATTAGTAGCCTCTTTATACTCCTTCATTCATATGTCCACAGTCTGACTTTTATCAAAGATTAGAGCTTTATCATATGGGTATTATTGGTATTATTGGGAATGGACCCCAGTCCTTATTAGAACTTTTTGGTAACATACTGTTCAATCTTTCCTCATATAGAAATGAGCAAGGAAAAGCAGAGAATTTCTGCCTGCAGGTTACTGTTGTTAATGGAAAAAATATTCCCTAATACTAAGAAGTATGCAAGTTTTTAGTGTGATGGATGTCAAAGAAGTGAACTTTTAATGAGAGAGATGAAGTTTTCTTAAAAGTAAAATAAAAAATGCTATAGGGTTTTGCATCAACAAATACGAAAAATCATGCATGGATTTAAAAAAAAAGTCTGGCTTTTCATTTAAAATCATAGGAAAGAAAGCTGACAGGACATATGATGTGGGAGTGAAAGCGTTATTGACTGTGAGATGCAGATCACAGAGGGAGAGGGGTAAAAGACAAAATAAATGGAAGTTTTCCCCTGATAGATTGGCTAGCTGCCTATATTCTATATATGAATAAATAAACAGTGTGAAAAGAAGTGTTAGTCTAAATTGCATATCCGTGTTAGAGTGATATGTTATCTTTTGGTTTTAAAATAGGGTTGACCCTTCAGGATATATTTTTAGGATTATTCAATCAAAATTTAGTTAAAGCATGGGGGCAACTGAAAATAGAGGAAAAAAGGAACAGAGAATTATAATTAAAACACTTAGAAAAAAAGGCAAAGTTCCAAGTAAATAATGACAGCCTTAGAGGAGCTGGTTGGGAAATGGAGTGTGTGTGGTGTTTATTTAGCAGAGCATAACTGTTGCAAGGACTGATTTGAGCATTGGACAGGAGAGAACTCCAGCATTTTGGTGTCAGACAGAGAAGACACTGCAGGCAACAGGAACTGAATTTAATGGCATTCAGGTAACTGACATCACACTGATCAATGCCATGTGACAGGAGAGTGGGAAACAGCTCCATAAAGGATGATACCTGCATGTCTTTGCACTCTAAAGAGTGAGTCCTATGTTTTTCCATGTGTTCACATCCCAGTGTAAACTAAAGAGAAGTCAGTGGGAAAGTAGAGACCACAAGTGGCACCAACAAACGTTTATAGGGAAAATTATATATATTTGTGTTTAAACAACCCCCAAGATATATCCTTTCTGGGCAGCATGAAAGAAAACATCTGTTGCAGAGAGCAGGATAGCTCTGCACTCAGATGGTGTTCAATCTTTTATGCGCAATTTGGTCTTTTATGCATATTACGGGACATTTTTAGTGGTACCTCACATAAACTGTGTCTCCCTTGTGGAATCTCACATTGGGGTAGGTTATTGGAAGCCAACAGCCATTACAGTGGTAATATCAGCTGGGACAGAGTAATGGCACAACATTATGAACCAATAACGGGATGCTAATGTTTGTAGTATGATCTTGCAGTGCATAATAATGAAGGGGAAGTAAAAGTTTAGAATCAATCCTTAATTAGGCAGATGACTTTCTGATTCTGACAAACACTGCAACTTGCCCAGAACTTCAGCACAGACTCACAGTGTTTGCAGCATTTCTGCCCTAGGATGCCCAGGTCCCTACCAAGCATTATTGCAGGATCTGTTTGCCTTAGCTTTTACCAAATAAAGCCAACTGAGCCTCTGAGAAGCTTTTCCAATCCCTTAGATTTTCATACAGTTTTATTCCTGTAGTGCCAGTGATCTTATGCCATTTGGCAGCACACACTGCTGTGGTGAACACATGTCACGATTTCAGCAGAGTGAGAATGGCAATGAAAAAGAAAAATCCTGGCATTTGGGGAGCAGTCAGCTTACTTTTGATCAGTGTGAGGAAACAGACACGATGGTTCAGACACTAATAAAAATTACTTCAGCATATCCTCTAAAGTTTCACACAGAAAAGGTTGAGAACCTTCCCAGAATAGTTCATGAGTAGCTACAGGACACCTTGTGTTATTGGGGAGGAGGAGGGAGGGTGGCAGTGTTTAAATCAACCTCTTGCATTATATCCAGTATGAATGTCAGCCACAAGGATGCTATGAATGCAGCTCTTTTTGCCTCCTGTGAAGCCTGAATATTATTCTTCAGCCATATGTGGGTGAGGAAATGATAAAATAAGCAAACATATGGAATGATTAAGCCTGCCACAGTACTTACAGACTGGCCCAAATTCTCTTCTGCTGCCCAGCGGCCTTCATCAGCATTTATAGCAATAAATGGGGAGTGTAGCTGGACTCCTCAAAGCTGAGCTGCAGAATATATATATATTTTTTTTAATTCCTGTTTGTGGTTCTGTTTTAATAAGCTTTTTTGATCTGGAAAGTTTCTTTGGTTTTAACAATCTTGCATAAGACTTCTGTGTGTGCTCTAAGGTTGAGCTATAGCAGCTTCATAGTCTGTTAAACTGAATGTCCCTGCTTTTATAACTGTGGTGTAAGGTTTGGGAACTCCAAAAAACTATCTAGAAAACATATTAAAATCTGAAGATTAGAAACACTCTACATGGAGCATGCTCATCAGTCCATGTCTTCAAGCACCTGTGACAGCCAACACACCGTGTGCCAGGCCAGCATGCACAGCACAAAAGAGACAGGAGCTAGGTGAGGCAGGAAAGCAAAGTGGCCAAAAGAAAGCTGCCCATTTGGCATTTCCTGATCTATATGCTCGTATTGGGAACTCCTTCATTCAAAATCTTATTTGAAGCTCCGCTGCTGAACTCCCTGGGTCTTTCTAGAAATGAATGGAAACAGATTTAAAATGGTAATCCTCATTGGCTAGGAATTATCAAGTAAATTATTTGTATTTTCTATAGATGAGCATATTCTTTCAGAACACACATCTGTTATCAGTCCTTCCAATTTGTTATTTACTGCCTGCTCACAGGTCAGGTCAACAAATTCAATTTTTTAATGTCTGATCACGATTTTAGGTCATTTAATTTAGGGCAATTAGGAAGTTGCTAGAAATTTCAGCACATTCCAGGTCAATTCATTAAGTTTTATAATTCTTCTGAAGTTTAAATTAACACTTTTCTGCCAAATTACAACTCTAATTAATTATCTTCTATGCTACTCATCAAAAGGACTCCTCTTCTCCTATCTTAACCTGCTAATAAATGTCAGTGTTTATGAAGAGAAAGGTGCCAGATCCTCATTTGCACTAAGGCTCTTCACAAGGAATGACAGTAAAAGAGGCCGAATAGGGGTGCAAGATGCTTTGTCTCCAGTTTTAAAAACCTCTCTACTGATAGAATGGACAGCTGTCCTGACAGTGTCCAAATGTGCAAAGACATAAGATTTTGTGACTAGAGAAGCAAAGAGGCAGTGAATGACAAATACTGGTTCTAGGATTTAGAACTCATTACATGTACATGCACTATATTTCATTTCCTAAACTGTTCCGTTATTACAATAAGAATAAGGTTTTTTGTCAATAACCCTAGGGATATGCCTAATGCTCTCCCTGTTGATAAGACTTTTCAAGGCCTGTATTTTTTCTTCTACCAGCTCCACTGCTTTTAAAAGTCAGTCTCAGCAGTTGCATAAATTGAAGGGGAGAGGGGAAAGGAAGAGGTTTTGGTTTTTTTGTTTCTCTGACAAACAGGTATTTCCAGATGCATGCTGACATTTTATCATCCTCTGTACTATTGTATCCTGGAAGAAGGGCTATATTTTGTGGGTGATTGCTTCCAATACACAGAGTTAGAGCTTCATTTTTGTCCTGTATTAGCTCAAGAACATAACCTATTTGTCCCAAACAAAATTATTATGAGCTGTTTCCAATGCAAGGAAGTAGAAATGAGCAGTAAGCAGAACTGTCCAAGGCAGATATTTGCACAGCTTCTGTTCCTTGACCTGAAAAATAGAGAAAACTTGCAGAAAAGAGATTACTTTTAATCAACCACAACTGTAATGACAGAGACATCATTGTTGCTCCTGCATTTTTGTGAATATACCTTTATTTTTTTTTTACTACTTTAGTATTCCAATATTACTTCTCTTCCTAAGAACATATCTAGTTGAACAGCTGCTGCATGCATATCCACTGTTAAGAACCATGGTGGCTCCCTGGGGAAGAGCAGTGCAGGAATGGGCAGCCAGGACTTGTCCCCCATCCCAGAAGAGCAGCCAGGGCACAGGGAAAGCCTTGGCCCTCCCTGGGGATGGAGGTGGACAGAGGCAGTCCACAGAGGGGGATTTATAAAGAGGCAGACTGGCAGCTTTGCTTACAATCCACACATCCTAAATGTCTGTCAAACTGTAACTCACCTGCTTCCCAAACCTGCAGGTATCTGTCCATCCATCATCACCTACCTACCCAAATGCTGCAACCTGAGTACACACCAAACAGTCACACCCCAGGTCGTGTAGGCAGGGACCATCCCCAGCTCATCCACCAGAACATCTGGACAGTCACATCTGTCATATCCTGGAACTGCTCTGCTGCTCTGCATTTCCCTGAAAGTCTACTTTTTTATTTTTCTTTTTAATGAGGTGAATGGCCCAGCTATTATGCTGCCAGGGATGGCTCAGTTAGTGATGCTAGAGCTGAGCAGCTGTTTTCCATCATGAATCTGTGTCCAATTGCAATGCAATTGGTCAAAATGTAGCTGGGGAAGAAAGCACTATGAGCCTCTGGGAAAGGAGGGGAAAGGCAAGGTCTGTGCTGGGAAGCAGTTACCAGTTCTGTGAAAAGGTGGATTAATAGGAGAGAAAGTTTTCTGGACCAGACAAGGCTGGAAGAACTTGGAAATGCCTCTCCTCCTTTTCCAACTATTCAACTTTATTTCCTTTGAAAGGCATATTTCTATCCTCCACAGCTTGTGAGGGGTGAAATCACTGCTTCCCATTCCACCCTCATCATCGCCTTCCTGAGCAGCCACTGCTTTTTTTCATGGCCTTGACTCCAGTCTAAGTTCCTTTTTGCAGCCTCTCACAAATGGCACAGAGGTGATCCTGGCCTCCCCACAGTGATGATCTCCACCTCAACCTAGGAGAATCATGATCTCTGAGCACACTGTGCCTGCTTCTGCTCCCTCCAGGATGCTCCTCAGCCTGTCTCACTCAGGCATTGTGGCAGGCAGGGATAGCCCGGACCCAGCTGGTGCAGGGGCTGTAAGCCCTTTCATCCTGTGGCTCTGTTCCTGCAAGTTCAGGAAAAACTGAGATCAGTTTATCATCACCTGCCTCTGCTTGGCAAGGGGCTGCACATCTGCAGGTTCCTGAGACTGCTTGGATGTTGTTAAGGCTTCTCCTCTGGGGCAGCATTGCTGCATCTTGGGGGTTCATTGCATGGCTGGCATAAGTTGCTGTGTGATCTTCCGCTGTCCTCTCCACACTTCCCACTAGCTCTGTCTTATTTTTATTCAAGGAGAGACAAAGTTGGCTTCCAGCCCAGATTTGCAGCTGGTGTCTCTAGAAGAAAGCTTACAGAGGGAAAAAAACCCTCACAAACCAGTAAACAAATAACCCAAATTCCATGCTGAATCTGCAGACTATGCAGTTGGATTCATTCAGCCTTATAAGACATGAGAGGTAAGAAGAGAGCCTGAGAGGAGGTAAAGGCTATAAGTGCTTTCTCCAATGATGGGAAGAGCAGCACAGTTGCTCTCTCTCCTACAGTGGTGTCCAATAAACTGAGAATCCCAGGTGGGAGCAATGATTCTAGCAATGCTGTGCGCTGACGGAGATAGAGCCTGTCAAAGGAGAAAGAAAGTAGGAATTTGCTGTGATGGCTTAGAGAAAATACACCCTGCCACTGACAGAAAATATCCCTCCTGCCAGAAATGGTTCTCTCTTTCAAAAAACTCTCAAAAAAAGTAGCTCATTTCCCCACCTGACTTGCATACAGAACAGCACAGCACAGAAGGTACAGATATGGTTATTCTCCACAGAGGAGTATGCACCTTTACTACCATGCAGCACTGCACTTGGGTAACATCAATAGACTTGCAATATTAAGTGTTGAAACAATTAATGGCAGTGATGGGTCAGCAAATTTTTTCAGACAAGTGCCTTCTACAGAGTCTGGGCAGCAGCTTTTCTGGTTTTCCTTTGAGAAACTTTGGGTGGAACATCTGTTACAAAGAGCAGAAAATTGCACCTCCAGCCACCTACCCCAGTACTTCTGCCTGATGAATGGATCTGGAGAATTCAGCTGTGGGGCATTAAGATGGAGACACTCTGCCTTGAGCCTCTGCAAACGTTTGGGTCTCCATTCTTACAGGCAGATCAGCTTTTATGTTCCTTTTTAGAATTGTTTAACAAGTCTTTCTGAGGAACATGGTGCTCTTCCATCTACCCCTCTTCCACGAGATAAGATTCCCTGGCTATCAGCTACATCAGAATGTTGCTGTGCACTGCTAGGACTTGAACAGATGGTAAACTTAAGGGCTCAGTTTTAAGGCATTAATCTTGCAGTTGGATACCCATGGAAAAGAACCCAATTCATATGAACAGACCTTTGACAAAGCACAGGATCTTATTCAAACATTAGGCTGCAGGGCCAAGGCCTGTGAGGAAACACCCCTGGCCATTCAGGAGCTTTCCTGCCTAGTGGCACAAGATAAAACTTCTCAGCTACCACACACCAACCAGAATCTTCTGCAGAGGAATTGGTTATGCATGAGAACTTTTTTTTTCTACTTTGCATTCTCATTATATGATTTCTAAATTAGTAGGTATCACATAGATAAATCTTACAAATATGAAGGAGTCAAAAAGGAAGATGGGTAATCAGGAAGATTTGGTGCAGAAAAAGCATGCTCCAGACACGACTTGATTTAATTCACAGGGGGTTTAATTGATGTAAAAACAAAAGAATATTAAGAGACTGTGAGATACTGTAGTAAAATTTAAACAGAAGCATTCTAAGGAATACCACTAGGAATTGCAATCTCTTTGCATTTATGTTACATTCATTTCAATGGTCTCAGTTCTTGTTTTGCCACTTTCAATTGTCTTGGGACAGGAGACCCAAGTCTTTATGTTTAACTGTACTGCATTAAACATGCAGCTCATGCAAAATAAATATAAAAGTAAATCATGACAGGCATTCTGGGATATTAAGTAAATCACCACACACCTACTGCATAGTCATTCTTATTGAATATCCATGGATGACTGAGGAGCCTGAAGAGAATAAGACATCTTCAGACCTGTGAGACAGCATCAACTGGATAATCTTGTAAGCATGGGACAGCTTAACACCCTGGTATCTTCCCAGCTGAAAAGAATCCTTTGATCATTCATGTTACAGTAAATACAAGATATAATTCTGGACACGGGCCCTGCATAATATTGCAGCTTTGCTGAAATTTTCTGCCATCAAGATCATGATGGGATGTAGCACACATCCAAAAGAATATATTTATGTGAGTAATATGATCCATGAATTTACAGCTATGCTTCCTAAGGTGGGGCATTGATGCAGTTCTGGAGATGAGGCCCTTGATGGCTGCTATGAATTCAAGCAGGATCTCAGCTCCTGAGCACCACCTGGGAACAACTCATTGATTTGGGAGCCTCAGTTCCCAGAATGGCCATCAGCAGACCATCAAGGTAATCATGTGGGGATGATGAATTTAAAGCACATAAAGATCACATTGATCCCCAGGTACTTGAAGATGGGAGGAAGCCACTCAAATCACTTTCAAAGTTATTGAGAAGTTTTTTCTTAAAATTCTGTCTTGACATAATTTCCTCTCTTTCCTCCATGACATTTTCACTGTGTGTGAAGATTTACAGAGGGACACAGAAGACTTTGGAAAACTTCTGTAGCTTTTCACAAACACTGATGTACAGCTAATTTATTGGAAGCTTGTATGTGTAAGAGCTCTTCTCGCTTCTGTAGCTGACAGAGCAGCATCATTACTTGGCACCTGCTGAGATGCCTATCACAGATTGGCTCAGACAATTGCTGTTTACCACGGTCTGGGATTAAGACAGACTCACAACGAGTATTAAAACATAGCTCTTGTCAGACAAACTTGATTCATTATTCCTTTCAAATGCACTAAAGAATTAGTGGAAGAAAGGAATGGGACAGCATAATAACTCCTGATTTCAATGTCAAGAAAGCTTAATTGTAAAATTAATTCAAATTGATTTGGAGTGGAAGTAGGAAGCTGTGGTAAAGATGATGATCAGTCTTATTGAGATGAGGGGAAGGGCATAGGGATCACTGCAGAGATAACATGAGTTTTTCAGAAATAAAAGAAAAAAAAAAGAGTTACATGCTCAAGTCTCAGTAAATGCCACAGGGAATTTGAGATCTCTTTGTGCCTTTGAAGATCTCTTTCATATGTTTTGCTTGCCATCTTTTCACAGTTAAAGTAAATGGAATGTTAATGAAATTTGATTTAAAAAAAAAGACTCAAAAGTTATTAGAAATGGAGAGAAAAGTAAAATATGACTAAACATTTGAATAAAGCAGCCTGGTTAGAAAATAATTGAAAATCTGGGCAGTGTATTTCCAGGAAAAAAAATGAAAGAAAAAAGGTGAAATAATTTGCAATATAAAAGCAATTAATAATTCTATATATGGAAACAACCCACCACATTGCAGGAAGGGAATAATCTACCTCCATCCTTCCATTACCGGCCAAAACTAGAATGTGTGCATCTCCTTTCCCAAAACACTCTTAAACAGTTGGAAGAAGCTCAAGAAGAGTCATGAGACCTATTTGTAACAGCAGTCCTTAAATTGCCATGGAAGCTTCAGGTAAGTGCTCACATAAATGTAGTGACTTCAGTGACAAAAACAGAAGTCAAGACTACATTTACTCCAGAGAGCAAGAAGGTGCTCTTTAATTTTTCCATGGGGACATTCAGGACTGGCATCATAAAACCTGTGAAAGAACAACTTTTTTAATGAAGACTGGTCTTAGTTCTGCAAGATGGTGAAAGTAAGCTTGCCCTTGGCAAAGGATGCACAAGGGCCCTTCATCCCTCCTGCGACAGAGATTGAAGCATGATGTGACATGTCCTGGAGAGACTGGGGCTTTCAATCCTTTGGGATGCCTCCAAATCCACAGTGGCATGGAGGACTACTCTTACCCCTATCTTCTTTAAGCTCATTTCTCAGCTGTGTGGCAGGTGTTCAATCACTCGGCAGTCACCTAAACTGCTCGTGTCAGAAGCTTACTAATGTAATTTAAATCAGGGGTAGGTATAAATCAGAACAATTCAGGGCCACATTGTCAGAGACTATTTTGTGCTGCATTGAAACAAATGCTACCTTCAACAGAAAAATGACACCATATGAAACACACAATTCACCTAAATAGGAAGAGAAACAGGGAATAAAGCTTTTAAGGGTCATTGATTGATAGTTTTCACAATTCCACCTAGGACAAACTAGCAATCCAGTAGGGATGAAAAATATTCTTTCAGGTGTTGCCTGCTCTCAAAACTTTACACTTACTATGAACAGTATATATTTATTAAGAAAACAATCTTTCAGCAATATATCAGGAGGAATCTAAGTTTGGAGCACATTATCAATGGATAGGTGCTAAAATAATGAATTGCATGCATGCTAAGCAGATAAGAGGTAAGTGATAGTATTTCAGAATTAAATGTTGCTTTGGAATCTGGAAAGATTATTTATTGCATATTTATGATTTCCATTCCTTCTATGTAAATTTAATTTACTTCTTGTTACTGGCACTCATCTGTTCTGGGGTGACTGCTTGCTAAAAATTACACTGCACTGTAATTGAAACACTTAACATGCTCACTGCTAGAACTTCATCTAATACATCTGTGAAGGATTATATGAACTAGGGTCTTGAAACAAATTCCATCAAGCTATATCTACATTTCCCTTTTATGTATATGAAAGAACATAAAGTAGCATTAACATGGTGAAGAAACAGAAATTTTATTAGGCAATACAACACTGAGACATGGATATTCCCACTATATCCATCTGGTCAATTATTGTTTTTCGTAATTCCTTTTTCTTATTATCTGAGGCAAAGAGATGGCCCAGTAGGAACAGGAAGAGTCCCTAGGGGAGGAGAAAACTCTCAAATAGTTTTTCTGTTATATTCATCACTAACTGTATTGAGTCCATTTGTGCTTTTCCCCAATGTGCCTTACACAACCTAATGCCTGCAGCTGAGGATTGCCAGGGTGCCAGGCTCCAAACAGATGGGAACACAGTCGGCGCTGTTTCTCTTCTGGGCACCATTTGTACTCTCTTTTCTCAGCACCCCATTTCATGCTGTCACAAGCCCAATTTCAAAGAAGGAAGAGTTTGCTAAAGCAGAGATTGCCATTGTCTGCTATGGTTCTACACATAAGAATACTGGGATTTGCTCCCACTGAATGGCTGTTTTCTGTGCAAACAGTAATGATCCACCAGAATAAAACAAGAATCCCACTTCAGACAGTGATGCAAGGTGTTCTGGTACGAAGACAAGTACCCACTACAGCAGCCTGCA
The DNA here is from genome assembly GCF_027477595.1 of Haemorhous mexicanus. NCBI lineage: Eukaryota > Metazoa > Chordata > Aves > Passeriformes > Fringillidae > Haemorhous > Haemorhous mexicanus. Next base: position 52,776,468 of record NC_082344.1, on the reverse strand, counting down.
ACAAGCTGTATGTCCCCATGAATGGGTGTGTGGTGTGAGGAAAAGCTCTCCCAGCTCTTGCCTGCACCAGCCTCGTGCAGCCCAGCAGCACCATCCCTGAACTGGGGTGTCCACTTTAGCTGCAGCACCAACACACAGCAGGTGTAGGTGGCCAACAGGACACTGACAGCAGCAGTGGTTCATTTATCAGTGAATAATGACTTTGTGACTTGTTTCACTGGAGGACTGCTGTTTGCTGGAGGAAGGTGCCACCTGACATCTGAAACCCAGCACAAGCTGTAGGGCAATGTGACTTTGCCTTCCAGCTTGTACTTAATGGCATCTTCTTGCCAGCAGTGCTGAAGTCCTTCAAACCAGTAACACTGCCAGTGTGCCCAGCTTCCCCCACCAGTTTCCAGGGTAGTCTAGTCTCTTCTGAATTTGAATATGTGTCTTCAGGCAAGGAGCAGATAAGCTCTTAAATAAAAGTGACTGTATGAATGTCCATGGTAACAATGAAAAAGAGAGGGGCAGAGTGGAAAATATGAAGCAGGGTGAAAGCCTCTTCTAGATAAAAGATCCTGGAAAATGAGAAACTACTTGCTGGCCTGTAATATATAAGCTGAAGTAATGTGTGAATGTTATTTTTATGATGAGCCACACGAGTGGTCCAATCCTGCAGAAACCTGAAGATTTCTTGATAATTTCTGAGCATCCCAAAGAGCCTGGTTCAGGACATGAGTCACTTGTAAAAGGAACTCAACATTGCCCTCTCATTACTAATTTGGGTTTTCCACCTCCAGTAGGAAGTATATTTTTAAATATCATTACTTGAACAAAGACAACATTAGCAAGTCAAACTATATTGCATAAGCACTATTTTTTTTACAGGAGGCCATAAAATTACACATTTTATGCAATTTTTCATATTGTATTCATTCAAAGGAAATCAAAGTGAATTCCAAAATTCTACTTTAGAATTAATTTCAATTATTCTAAAACTTAAACATTTTGCTAAGGTAATAATCCTTCAGTAATGGACTAGTTGACCATGTCATTCTGAGCTTTGTTCACACATTTTCAAGGGTCAACATCACTGTATGGCAAAACTATCTCTAGTCCCTATAATTCAGTTAGAACAATAAAAACTGCTGCCTGTAACATCTATGATGAGGGCTTAAAACTCACTTGTCTAGCTAATAAGTATGAGCAATAATAACAACATTACTTTAGCATCAGATTCTAATTAATTACACTCATTAAATATTAGCTTAACTGTGCGATTACTTATAAAGGAAGATTTTATTTTTATCGGTTTCAAATTTTTAATCTAGACTATATCAATGAATATTTGTGAGCATGTTAATATTAAGAATTAAACTAATTGAAAAAACATAAGGGGATATGTATTCCATGTTGAATTCTCAATAAGATAATAATGTAAGGAATTGTGTTGATTTAGACAGAAAATCTGCAGAAGAAAGAATTCTATTGCTTTCTTTCCAGAAATAGGCTTGCTTAATTTACATGGTAAATTAATTCTTTGTATTTTTTTCTTATTTAATTTTTAAAAAAAATTTTATCAAAGCAGTTACCACCTCACCTACCACTAGATCATTCACTAAAACTACATAGTCTTTAATTAAATTAAACAAAATTTTCACCCATCTTTGAAAAGGATGGAAAGGAGGACCATGGGAACTACTGACATGTCAGCCTCACCTGGGTGTCTGGGAAGATCATGGAACAGATCCTCTTGGAAGCTGTGCTATGGCAGACAGCCAGCACAGCTTCACCAAGGGAAAGTCCTGCCTGAACAATCCTGGGGTCTTCTCTGATGGAGTGACTGCATCAGTGGAAGGGAAGAGCTACAGATCTGTCTGCACTTACGTAAGGCCTTTGACACAGTGCCCACCACATCCTCCCCTCTGACCTGGAGAGACACAGATCTGATAATTAGAAAATACAAGATTATTAGAAAGATGCAGACAAACTTTTAGTAGGGCCTGCTGTGAAAGGAAAAGGCTTAATGGTTTTAAACTAAAAAGGTAGATTCAGACTAGTTATGAGTAACATATTTTTTATTATGAGGGTGGTGAGATTCTGGAAGAGGTTTCCGAGCAGCCTGATTTAGTTGAAGATGTCTGTGATCATTGCAGGAGGGTCCCTTGAAGGGTGCCTTCCAACCCAAACCATTCTGTGATTATAATTGAGGATCAACCAATATCATTTGAATTTGTTTCGGGTTCTCTTCTTCAGAAAAACATTATCTTCATAAGCTTCAAATGGAGTGGATATTTAGTGTGCTGACTGCCTCTGCAGAAACCCAATAAAAGGCACAGATTCCCAGTGCATAACAAAGTGAACAGAAGACTAAAATGAAAGAAGGAAAAGCAGCAATCATGGGAAAATAAGAAGAATGTAAGACAATAGGAAACAATCAACCCTCCAAGTGCTTCTAATATACAATTCTCTTGTAACACCTGGGAGCTTTCAACCAACCGTAGCCATCTCAGTGCCCACCAGTTCCACTGAATGTCTCAGCTTGTCTTCTCCCTAATTGTCTGAAAACTGCAGAACAATAACTACAGATAGGGCTGGAGCTCTAACTGGGTGAACTGGATGAAAAGTGTGACTGGAATTAGAGAATACAGCTGAGGGATTCTCATGACCTGTGATTCTTCCCCTCTCTCTCTGACTACAACACATTGGAATTTTTCACTCTGAAAGAAGGACGGTATACACTGTCTAATTCCAAAACCAAATCACTCTGTCTTAAGATGCCACTGTGGTTACCAAGTAGCAGTGATGTCATTCATCTGCCACATCACTCACATGATGAGTGTGAGTGCCTCATGAACACATGGAAAGTGGTTAAGGTTATCAAAATTCTCACAGTACTTATGTATTAAAAACACATACCAGCATATCTGTTCTCCTCAAGAATGAATCAATATGTTTTGAGAAATTTTAGGCAGTATAATAAAAGAAAAAAACAGCTCATAAAAATATTTATATACTGACAAATTAAAACCAATAGGCAGGTGAAAAAAATCACCTAAGCATTCCTCAGGCAGTTACTTCCTGGAATACTGAGAATAACTAGGAAGGCAAAGCAAAGCTCCAAATTCAAAAACAAGGTTTACAAGGAATGCTCAAGGCACTGTCTACATTAAAAATGTATAATCCCAGGTGGAAACAAAGCTCTCAGTATTAGTCTAACTTTGGAGTAAGTAAAACTGGAATTGTATCCACTGGAGGATAAGTGATGATTAAACAGCTGGAAGTTTCAGCAGGTAAAGAATAGGAATCCAAAGATTAGAAAAGATAGAAAGTAATTATAACCTTGCTAAGAAGCATTAAACTTTCAAAAGAAAGAATGGGTCTTTTGGACCAGGAAAAAGCAAGCAAGGAACATAAAGGCAAACCTGAAATGCCAAATGGTCTCATACTGGTCTGTACCAGTTCAGACTAGACTTACACCAGACATGGTCCTTCAAGTTATTAAAACGTTGTCAAATATGTTGAAGCCAACTAATTATCTGAATAGGAGAACAACTAGTTCTAGATGGGTTAAGAAAAGAATTGGTGAATGAAGTTGCTTCTAAAAAACTATTAGAAGTTTTTTAAAGTGGCCTTTTAGAGGACTAAAAAGTAATGCAGGTATCAGGAATAACCCTGGAAACTGTAATTCAAGAAGTCCTCTTTACTTTAGCTAAAACCATTTAAAAACCATAAAGCATTTTAGCTAAACCATTTAAAATTACCATAAGATGTAAAACATCTATTCTTGCACAACTGTGCAGTTATAGTGCTATAGAACACGTATGGAGACTAACCCTTATAAACGTGGATGTGTACATTTGTGTGCTCACAGTAATAATTTGAAATCTGTAAGAACTCAGCAGCTCTTTTGTGAACTCCAGCAGTCCTTACCCATTTCAGCTGTGGCTGTCTGAACCACAGTTGTCTTCTTGGTGTTCCTGTAATGAGAAAGGAATTTATTTTCCCCTATCTGGGCTGAGATAACAGGTTTGCCACACAGAGCTGACTATTCACAGAAACTTTTCATTTGTAAATGCAGCACACTCTGCTGTGGTATTCTAAATTTTCTATTTCTAAGCTGATTTCTGTGAACTTGTCAAATTGGAACTGCTTTCCGCTCTGCTAGTAAAACCACTCAGTTTTTTAGTTCATCCTCTTCTGCTTCTTAGCATAACTCTTTCTCTTAGGGTCTGTATGGCAGTTCCAATTAAACTGCACTACCTAAATATTTTTCCCCACTCTTGAAATATGTTTTTGTTTTGTTTTTTTATTTCCAGCAGAGTAGTTACGAAAATACTGAACAAAAGGTAAAAACTTGCTTGTATCTATTTAAAAAGGAGAGGCAATCACAACAGCCAAGAAAATCTACCAGATGGTTCTTTTAATAAATACATTAAATTCTCTTTTATTTTTCTCCATTTTTAGCGACTAACATAACAAAAACTTTCAGACCATCAAACCAGTTTTCACAATCTGCCATAAATTCGCATTTCACAGAAATAATTCTGACAAGCACTAAATAGATGAACATTGTTGGTGCAATAATAAAACAATATAAGGCATATTTACACCATCCTTACATACAGAAAGAACACTGTACACACAAAAAAATCACAGATCCAGAACAAAGTAAATTCAATCCCTTAGACATTTTACGTTTATAGGCTTGGTATCAAACAAGTAATTCTCCAAGCAACAGACAACCTCTTGCTCTTGTGTGATTTATTTGTAATATTGTGCTCATGCAAAATAGGTATTTGATTTATTGCATTAACATTGAGAGAATGTTGGGAATTAGTTCCAAAACCAGTTCAATTGAATTTTAAACCCTGTTTGTCTTCATCCTTAGTAAGTCTGAGTCATTTTTAATGGTGACATAAAATGAGGTGTTAACTGATGATTGAGATTTTTATTTGTTATGTTCCAAAATAACAATGAAGCTCAACAGACTGTGGTTCGAAAACCATCTTTCTTGACCATGCAATTTTTTTCTTTGCTATTATGAAGTGGTTTAGATGAGACACCTTTCGCATTGTTAAAGTTTCTATCTTTTTTTATATATATATATATATTTAAAGAAAAACATGTACTATCCAACATCCACTGTTCACAGAAAGAAAGAAGCAGCAGGAATAGCTCTGGTGGCAGAGTCGGCCAGGAGGAGGACATCAGTGAGAGGCAATGTAACAAACATCAAATGCCTCAGAGATACGTCAGGAAACAGTTGATTACTATAACCCATATTTCTGTAAGAGTTCAGACTGCCAGGGACGTTTGCGCTCTGGAAAGTAATCTGGAATGTGGATTTTTTTAAAATCTTGAATACATTTTCTCATTTCTTCCTCAACACTCAGCTTCTCACACACCTTCTTTTTGGAAAGGTTTGTTTCTCTGGACTTGCTAATGAGAGTTTGAAAGAGTTCACTGTTCCTGCGTTTGTCTGGCGCTGGCATCCACTGCACCGGGGCCTTCTTAGACGGACGATCCAGCGTCAGAGTGTTTGGCTGGTGGGCTGTGGATGGCTGAGTGCTGGTGGCATTTTCTTGAGGGGTGCTTGCTTCCGAGTGGCTGTCACAGCTTGAGGTGGACAACTCGTTACAGGAAGTCCCACTTTCACTGCCCTTGTCCAAAACTTTGTCGTGCTTCCTTTCTTCATGGTCTTGTTTGGGGGAAACGGTTCGCTGGGGGGGCCCTAATAAAAAGCAAGAGAAAAGAAGCATTAAGCAAGCACTGCTTTACACATAAAACTGATCAGATGCCATTTAGAAAAACACGATTCAGAGTCTCAGCTGGCAAAAGTTGGTCTCATTTCCTTGTAGGCAACAAAAACTATATCCAACTGGTAAACAAATTGAAGGTCTGGTCCTCAAAATTCTCACTCCTAAAAATGTTTACAGCAAGAATAACTTCACTGCTTGCCTCAGAATCCAGGTAACGAAGCGTGCACAATGCTCACAAATTAGCTGTGCTGGAAATCCTTGCACACAAGTTTAAATGGACTAGTTTGCTATTACACTACAAGAAGTTTATTGTGATAAATTAGATTCGGTTGCATAAAGGAAATACTACTGTACAATTTGCAAGCTCTTCACTTGAACAAAAATATTCCAAGGACTTCGATTTTAATTTTTTTTTTTTTTTGAAGCTCTTAATTCACTTTCCCTGAATAGTCTGCTGATACTGTGCTCTGCAGATGTCAAGTCTGCAGAAGCCCTAGACAGAAATAAGAGTATTAAACCTAGGATAACAGAGAGATCACTCACTGCTGACAGAGACTTTAGGGTTTTGGGTTTTTTTATCCTATAATGATCTCACTGCACTTCTTACTGTCAGTTGTTACCCAGACTTGGTGCAAGCTCAGAATTCAGGTGTACACCTCCCTGCTGCGCAGGTTGGCAGGGAAAAGGAGGTTTTGAAGTTATGGGTAAAGAGGCACTCTGCCATGGCAGGGGAAGCAGCCTACCAGCCTCTTGGCAGGCACTGCTCAGCAATTCACATGCATGAAAATCAGATCTAGGCTCTTATTCCCTCCATATATCATTTTTGTTTTGAAGTCTTATGCAGAATATGAATGTGAAAAATAAGTGGTAGCCACTAAATCTGTACAAGCATTTTCAGTTTTGAAGACTTATTTGAAAACTCCAGCTGTGAAGTGAAATGATGCTATGCTGACATCATATAAACGTCACAGTCTTAATTTAGGACACTATCTAAAGATGACAGAAATATCTATGGAGTTTAGGGAGTGTTGAAGTAGACTAAAAGGAAAAATTTCCAAGTTGTTTAAGGATCTAAATGAAAACAGAGTGGGGATTTAGTGGCAGTTGTGTGTTTGCTACAAATCCTAAAAGCATCCAAACAGGTTGGGTATCTAAATATCTTATAAAAACTAGATAATGCCTACAGTGTATCCAGATACCACCAGCATCAGTTTACTGCCATTGCCAGCACCAAAACTCTGAGTGTGACAGTTCTACCTTGGGTCACGGGGACAGAGTTGCAAGATTTTTGATTCACTTAGCATTTCGTTGCTCAGAATTACAAATAAGAAATGCAATTACAATTACAAAAAATGCAGAAGCAACATGAACACCCCAGTGGTCTTTTTGACAATGCAGTTTTGTGACCCAAAGGAACCTAAGAAGATTGCAGTATTTTATATGAGACGGAGAAAAACAAAACAAAGCAACACACAAAGGAAAAGAAAGATTAGTCTAACAATAGCAGCATTCAACAACCTGCTTTTCTTTTGTTTTAGCCAGCATCCCAGGATGCTGAGTCCCATTTCTGTAGTCCGTCTAGAGAAACCCATGACTAATCAAGAGCCAAAGAGAGACAACAATCCTACAGGGCTTGTACTTATATTATGCAGAGTGAAAAACAAGCAATTTTCTACTTCATTATATTCAACCCCAATATTTAACACATGGCTGCAGCCATTTCCCTCCTCCTTCTCTTTCAGAGGGTTGATCACCTTCTTAAACAGATTTACATGCTTTCCTTCTATTGTTGTATCTAGCATTTCATTTCATACCTCAAACAATTATATGAATATGCTAAGTTGAGAGTCAGCTGGCATAATGGAACTACGCTGGCTTTTCAGCCTGCAATTATCAAAGTGAGTTGTTAATCAGACAGTGATTTCAGTATTGTTACTCTGATTTTCAGTAACATGATTAACATCAATATCTAATCTAGTTTACAATCTCGGCTTCTTCAAATATAACAACACACTCTATGACTAAGAAACTAAAGCTTTTTGTTTGCAGTACTCAGTACTTCAAATCTCTTTTCTGCCCATTTCTTTTCCTGCAACTTCATATATCAAGAAGTTATTTCTTATTGGTTGCTTTGTTCTTCGTTCTTTATTGGCACTCCTTGCTTCTCATGGGCTCAAACCCGCAATGTACTAAGGATCTATTTCAGAAAAGCACACTGAAATACACCTTCAAGTATATAAAAAGATCCATTTCCTGCTATAAGATTATTCAGGAGCATGACAATAGGCAGGTATTTAAATGCTTTTTTGGATCACAGCCCTGATGTTCAGTATCTTACAGCACTGAGTTCCCTATGCTCCACTGAATCACCTAAATTCACAGTGACTTGAATCAAAACACAAGTTTCTCCCACATCTCTCCTTTTAAAAATTAACAGATCCTCCCTCACAAAGAGTTCTTTATATACCTATGCACTGCTTTCTCAGTAGTGTGTTATTAACAGAACAGTTCTGCTAGAGGGAAGGTTTTCCTCACAGTGTTTTCTGCCTGCTTAAACCTAATAGAATTTTAAAATATATACAAAAGGATCTACAAAAGATTTGTTGAATTTTCAACACTAAGGATTACTGGATAAATTTAGCTACATTTCTAATTAAAAAAACATCTAGATATTGCCCTTTCTGCTGCCATACTTTTCACTGTACCTCCTTGGCTCTTCCAGAATAACACCAAAGACATTCAAGTAGTTCAGTCTACCTGAAACTACTTATTTTCCAGAAGTGCAGAATATTTCTTAAAAACTCAGAGAAGGTATATTTGCTCCACTGTGCACACAGAATCATAGGATCATTTAGGTTGGAAAAAAACCTTTAAGGTCATCAAATCTAACTCCTAACCTGAGACTGCCAAGTCCACATGTAACCCTAAAAAAAAATATCACTGACTTGCAACCTGTCTCTCCTGCTCCTGCCTGTTCCAGGACCTCCACCAGCTGCTGGTGCCCAACTTGGAGAGGCTGAAGTGAGTCACTGCATCTCAGTCCTCTCCAACTCATTCTCCTCTGCAAAGACATGTCCTGTTGCCCTCTCCACTGCCCAGTTCTCCAAACAGCTCCCAGGTAGCACGTTCTCCTCCAGGCAGTTCCAGTAGACACTTTTTCCTTTATTGGTCCTATCTGGCTGCATCTCTCATAGAAAGTTAGAAAGTGAGCTCGCCCTTTACCTGGGCTTACTCATCACCTCTGCCATGGTGGTGTCATGGTTAATCCAGCCAGCAACCAAGGAGCACACAGCCATTTGCTCACTATCCCACAAGCAGGATCTGGGAGAGAATCAGAAAGGTAAAAGCCAGAGAATTCATGGGCTGAGATACAGACAGTTCCATAGGGAAAGCAAAAGCTGTGCACACCAGTGAAGCAAAACAAGGAATCAATTCCCTGCTTCCCACTGGCAGGCAGATGTTCAGCCACCCCCAGGAAAGCTGGGCTCCATCACATGTAATGGTCACTTGGGAAGACAAATGCCATCATTTCCAATGCCCATCCACTTCCTCTTTTTAACCCCCCCTTTATTCAGTGAAAATGATCTCACATGGTCTGGGATATCCCTTTGGTGAGCTTTGGTCACCTGTCCTGGCTGTGTCTCCTCCCAGCCTTCCACACACCCCCAGTTCCCTCACCAGTGTGGCAGTATGAAAAGCACAAAAGGCCTTGGCTCTGTGTAAGCCCTGCTCAGCAATAACAAAAACATCTCTCTCTTATCAACCCACTGTTCACCAGAAATCCAAAACACAGTTCAAGCCACTGAGAGGAAAATTACCTCTTCCCTAGCCAAAACCAGCACAGGGGCTACTAGACTCCAAAGACTAATAGACTTGAAAGAATATCTCAAAGACATTTCTATGATCAGGAAGGCATGTTACATTTACTTTGACTGTATTTACTCCTCATCTGTGCTGCTCCCTGTGCAGATTGTAGCCAACATTTTCTGAGAAACAACTAATAAAAGAATCACTCTCAATCACTAGAAAACACGCATAGAAAATTATCTAGAAACTTATAAACTTAATTTTCTGATGTGAAAACCTGCTTCTATCAGTTATGACAACCAAAACAAAAGAAATTCTCTGAATTCTTGGTCAAACAGTAACTGAGCAACAGAGCCCCAGTCAGAGAAAGAACAGGCCAAAAACCACAGCAAATCGTCCAGCGGCCAAAAACCATTGGTTGAATATTGTAACCATGTATTTACATAAATTGTTGCAGATATTCATAAAGTGCAGTCTGAATAGCTATTTTAACCAGAGTTTTTAGCTCTACCTCCTGCATCAGAGAAAAATACCACACTGGAAACATTAAAAGCATAAAATAATTACATTCTGCTTGTCTATATTTCAGTTTTTGTATACACTTATTTTCTTAAATATTTGTACAGCAGTCTTAACACAAAAGAAATCATATTCAATCACTGTTACCACAGAAGGACTTTGCCAAGAGATGAGCACAGGATGGAGTGACAGGGTGGTGCTGACTCCATCCCTGGTGGAGGAAGAGCTGGTTAGCACATCCTGGGTAAGGCATCCAGGCAAGAATTCCCCCTGGGGCAAACTGCTTAAAGAAGCAACTTCTCATGTGCATATCACATATGTGCATCAAAGATGACCCCAAGTTATGGGACAGATGGTATCTCTGACCACCAATAACCACTGAACTCCCCTGCCAAATACACCTCCATGGATACCTGCCTGGAGCTTGGACAGTAAGATAAGCCACCACGTTGGGAACTTGAGATAAGATAAAGGTGGTACTCCTGTCCAGGTGTTACCTCAGACTGAGGGGCAGGCTAACAAGGCTTGGGGAGAAGGATGTATCACCAACATTGGGCAAAGAGAATGCACAATTTGCAGGCCACAAGGCAAGCCAACTCAGCAATTACGTTGAGGTCAGCTCCGACAGGGTAAAAGTTCTGGCAGGGGGAGATTGTGACTGCCAAATGATGGCCCACCAAGCCAAAAGGAGAGAAAGACTGAGCATGGGACTAATTATTAGAAGTGAGGAAAACATTTAACCAATAGAATAACAGAACTGTGTAGACAGTAAAAAGTTTTTAACCACCTTGGGACTCTCACCACCAAGTCCAAGGTGAAGAACAGCCAAGTGGATGATGCTGGATTTATGAGTGGTGACTATCTTCTGCTTGATCTCTCTCTCTCTCTTCCGCCACCACTATTTATTTCTATCTCTATACCTCACATTTACTGCTAAATAAAATCTGTATTATTGACTTTGGCATATGGACTCACGTGCATCTTAATTTGGGCATAGGCATCTCTCATTGGATCTCAACATGCTTGTAGCTCAGAAAGTCAACTACATCCTGGCTGCATCCAAAGCAGCATGGGCAGCAGGGCCAGGGAGGGAACTGTGCCCCCCTGCTCTGCTGAGACCCCACCCACAGTGCTATGGCCAGCTCTGGAGCCCCAGCACAGGAAGAACATGGACTTACAGGAGCAAGTCCAGAGGAGGCCTCAGGGGTGATCAGAGAGATGAAGCACCTCTCCTAGGGAGTCAGGCTGAGACAGTTAGGGTTGTTCAGCCTAGAGAACTGAAGGCTCTGGGGAGACCTTTTGCAGCCTTCCAGTCCTAAAGCAACTACAAGATAGATGAGGAAAGGCTTTCTAGCAGGGCCTGTTGCAACTTGACAAGGATTAATGATTTAAAACTAAAGAGGGTAAATTTAGACTAGATATAACAAAGAAGTTTTTGCAGTGAGGGTGATGAGGCACTGGAACAGGCTGCCCAGAGAGATGGTAGATGCCCCATCCCTGGAAACATTTAAGGTCAGGCTGGATGGGACTCTGAGCAATTCAGGGTAGTTGAAGATGTCCAACCTTCATTGCAGGGTGGGGTTGGACTAGATGGCCTTTAAAGGCCCCTTTCAACCCAAATAATTATTTAGGATTCTCCTTTTTTTGGTCAAATATCTGGTTTCCTGTATGCACAGTGTCAGATGCATGAATTAATTTCCTCACTCAGCTACTTTATTCCTACAGTGTCACAAAGATATTTTTTTGTTTATAATTCAGTTTATTTTTACTGCAAAATGTAAAAAAGTTGTGAACATATGCATAGACTGCTGCAGTTAGCTATTTTAGTAAGTACTGTGTTGAAATGAATAATGGAAAATCTTAGCTCTGGAGTACAATAGTTATAGCTCGATGCAAGACATGCAGATGAGTTGAAGCTGATATAAAAATGGTGATTTGGGAAAAAACCATAACCAACACTTTCTATGTGCTCAATATGAACCACTTCAATCAAGAAGGATGAAATCTGCTGAAAACATGCTATCTTTTACTGTTGTTTCAGACAATATGCATAAAAGAAGTGAACTGATTTGAGTTTTATGAATTCCCTTGCTAGCACTATAAAATAAATCCTGTTTGTTGATTTAAGTAAAAACCTAAATTAAAAAATCAAACCAAAAAACCCAAAATCTTGAGTCTTTCTGTGATGTAATTTTAGAAAAAAAAGTTATTGAGGGTATTTTATCTTCATACTTTCCTGATTCTTCCAATGTACTTAAAAACCCAAACTCAACTCTACTTGATAGAGTCTATGAATTATTTAAATCATCCAATTAATTAAATCAATTAATTTGAAATTACATAGCCATAAACAAAACTAACTCCTGCATAAGCAATATATGTTTTGTAAATACATTGCATTTATTGAGAATTTCAAAAAACATCTTTCAGAACATTTTTTTCTCTCAAGAATATCTTCAAAAAATTGCAGCAATTTTTTAATCAAAATTATGATGTAAAATACTGAAACAGCAAATAAATTTCATGTTTCTAATAGATTTAATAAAAAATGAAAATAGGAGGGCAACAGGGTTTTAAACTGACATCATATTGGATGGTTAAGGAACATAATAGCAATGAAAACAAAAGTTAATTTTATTTATATCTGCAGAAGAAATTGTATCTAATTCAACAACACTATTTGCAGCTTGATTCATAATTTTTGCAGTATGTGAGCTGTACATGACTTTGCCTAAAATGCAATTTTTTTCCACATTGTTTCACATAATGAAAAGTCCTTATTTTTAGAGGCTACACAGGACCCTTAGTCAGGAACACAGATATGTTAAACTCCTGAATGAATTTCTCCTCCACCTCCTCTCTCAAAATTACCTTATAGACAGAGTGAATGTAAGACGAAACCTATTGTGTTTTGTGATTTAATCTTTAGAATCTAAACAAAAATAACAACAATTAATATTCAATTACATAAAAGAATACTCATCTAATCTCACATTGATGCCTTATTCATCTAATATATCTAGGGTTTTTATTACCTTTCACCAAGACTGGAAGCATTACACTAAACTGAAAGCTCAGAGAGAAGTCACCTGTGAAATCAGATGACAGATTATTGCTACTGTGGGAACACTTTCATTACTGTAAGTTTGAGTACTTAATATCACACTTCAATGGTAAATGATTACCTTTTATGTCTAATTTCACTTTATTTATAAAAAAGATTACTTTTAAGAGCTCTGAAAGGCTAGCTCTAAACCCCTGACATTTTCAGTGGCATATTAATAGTATTTCCAGTTTTAGAAGAAAATCTCGTTCTAAAGAGCTCAGCTCTACACATGAATTCACTTCGAGACCTGCACAGGACTTTGCTGGACTCTTACCACTAGATCTGTAGGTTAAAACTGTACCTTTATGGCTGGCAAATTTACAGGGTGTTTCCTGACTACTGCACTCAGTCCTATTTATCAAAAATCAAAGCTAAATCCACTCCTTGGACCTAGCAGTAAGAGTTTATGTGGGTTTAACTCCATTCAGTTTATCAAGAAAACTTCACTGCTAAGTTTAGTTATCGCAATTTACATCCCACTCACTTCTGGGGGACAAGGGATGAGGGGAGAAGGCCATGTCCCATTGAATGTCTATTTTAAGGCAGGCCTACACATGAATGAAGTGGTGTGCAGTCCTCAGCTGTCCCTCTGGCCAGGGATGAACTTCATCCATTATGAACATACCAAACAAACAACACTAATAACTGAATATATAGTGTGAGAAATATCTAAGTGCTCTTGACAAGCTCTGCTCTAGACAGCTTGCACTTATGGGAAAAATTGAAGAGCTCAGCATAGAAATTTCCATGGAATAAAACTCTGTAGGAGTCCTTATGCTGTGTGGCATCAAATTGCTTCAAGTAAAAAAGCATTCAGTTTCCAAACTGGGTTCCCCCCAATAAAAAAATTCCAAACCACTTCTTCAATTAAAGGCTTGATCCAAAGAATGCTTAGTATATAACAGCAAAGTATTTTTGAGAAAGGAGAATTGAAATTAAGCCTTTCCTATTTTCTTCCTCCTTTGAGATGAGTGAGGCATTGCTATGCATAGCCAAATGCTCACCCTTTCACATTTTTTGACCCAACTGGGTCTTGGCAATAGTCAATGAAAAGTAGAATAGCTTCAAAAAACCTGAAAATAATGTCCCTTTAATTTTCAATTACTTCAGGGTAAAATATTCATTTTGAAGTTAACTTCCCTCAGGCATAAGGGAGAATTAGTATCTGTGAGGCTTTGACTTATTACTGTGCTAAGTTCTGAACTCTTGGGTAAAAATCCAGTGCTGCTGACATATCAACTTCAGTACTTCGAGCAGTACCTGAATTTTATGTGATTTAAGAAAGCCAAGCATGTTGGCCTGCAAATGAGACTGCCACAGAGAGGCTTGTGAATCTCAGCAGGGATTCTCTGACATGAAGAATAGCACTTAGGTTACTCATACTTAATCAAAAGAGGTTTGTAAACATGCCCGATGTTCTGGCAAAACTTCAAATTCATATCTGCAGGGCATGTGAATTGGTTTGGCTTCACTAATAAGATGATTCTGAGCTGTGAGTGCAAAACTGCAAACATTTTAAAGAAATTTTTAGACATAACTGTTGATCCCATTTGAAAACAACATACTCAGTGACTTTAAGAAATATTTATTAAAAAAAAGCGCCTGTTCATTCTAGTGTGAATGAAAAAAGACCTGATCAGAAAACCAATTTAATGGAGAAAAGAAGGTGAAAAAAACCTGTCACTTCTTGAAGAAATAAAAGAATGATTTGTATAACTTTTCTGTAATTTGCTCAGAAAGCATATTTTTATTGGCCTCCCTAGACAATTCATCTTCAGATGCAATGATGCAAAATTATTGCAGATAGAACTTTAGTCCAAATGTTTGAGCAAAAACATATGAATATTATGTTCTAAATAAAACTTCACCACAGACTTATTTATCAATTTTGATAGAGTATAGAACCCATAATAATAATAAACTAAAGTAATTATGAGAAAATTACAAAGAAATCATGACCATTATAAGAGATGAAGGCAAAATATACTCCTTGATTACTTGGAACTGCTTTACGACATTCAGAATTTAACAGGACATGCAAATTATCCCACAATATTTTCTGTCCTCTACAAGCCCATGATGCATCTCACATGCTTTGATTTCAACACAGAATTTCAAAGTGTGAACTGTACACCGAAGACTTCTTGATAATATTTTGGAGCACTAAGATTTTTAGGAGTGTTTATTTTCTATTTCATGGATATTTCAATAGGAAGAATATGTCTGTGATTGCAGTGTTGATGAAGCCTCTTATTTAAATCTCCTTACCTGCCATGGAAAGATAAAAAGACACTGTGTAGTGACAGCATCTGTACTGGGCATAGCTCCCACAGGGGAAATTACCCTTTAATAGTGTTAAGCTTGATGGTGTGTGAATAGTTATGTGGTACTTGAAGTGAATGAACCAATTCATCTTTCAGATTAGGGCCACATGCCTGTAAGTGATAAGTGCTTTGTCTCAAAAGAAAAAAAGAAAGAACACAACAACATAAAAATACTTTACTGTCACATTTACTACCACCTGATGTTAAACTAACTTCTAGAAAGGGTGCAGTAGAATGAGTGAAATAAATCAATGAGGAAAATTTCTTTGCTTCTTTACAGTCAAGCTGTATTTTAAATATTATCATTATTCATGACATAGAAAGACTAATTAATATATAGAGAGGGAACTATTTTTGTTATTGGAATGACAGAAAAATAAATAATAAATCCTCTGTGCCCAGCTTGAATTCATGAGATATTTCACCTGAATCTTGTTTTGAACAAATAACCAACCCACATTCTTCCATTTGTTACTTTTCCAGCTTGGTTTTGTGCTAGCCCAAACCGTATTTAGATAGGAGAGAGATGGAAATTCTGACATAGGCAATTTCTTGCATTCCAGTAAAACCAAAGAAGAGACCACAGTTTTTTATGAAATACATTAATCTGAAAATTCTGAAGTCACCTTGCAGTGTCTTTTCTAGGCAGATAAGCTAAAGATGACAGGGAAGACCACTGGTTTTCATATCCAACTGCAAACAGAGTCCAATATTGAAGAGGGTATTTTTATTTGTGAAGTTAGAGATGCCTATGACATTAATGCACCACTGGACATACAAGAAGAAAAGGAAAAGTTTGGAATAGGAAAGTTTGGAATAGATAAGACAAGCTGAATCTGTAGCAAAAGATGCAAAGTCAGGAAACCACCAATACTGCCAATATCCACCCACCAAGTATTATACGTGCCAGATTTAGCCATTTCTGGATTATATCACTAGATCAATATTTTGCAGCCAAAGATGTCAAACCTCCTGTTTACCCTTGAAGAAAGCACTATTTAGCAAACAGATTGCACAATCTTCTGCAAAATCCTAGAAGCAAAATTAAAAAGTCTATCCCAGCTGAAGGAATATTGTAAAGTCACCTGCCAATTTCCTAGCAGGCAACACAAACTTCCAGAGTCAACCAGATGTTCACATTTTCCACCTTCTGGGTAAATCATCACAATCTTCAGTGGTGGTCATGTGCTATATCACTCTCCATTAATAGCAGAGCAATAGCAATAAAATACAAATATTATAAGAGCAATAGCAATAAAATACAAATATTATACTAGCGGCAGCACGGCTGAGTGATTTGGCTATTTTAGAATGAAAGTAATTTGATATAAAATAAAAGTATTTGACATGTAGAATGGTTGATTTTTTTTCTCTCACCACCTCTAAAAAATATTTTTCCCTTGCCCAAAATCTGAAAATGTAGGTACTTAACATAATTTTGATGCTTGAAGGAGAATCTCAGAAATGAAGGCATTGGTATACATGACAAAGAGTGCAGCTTTTATAAAAAGCATGCTTCTTTCATAACTTTACTTGTTACAGTGAATAGGCCCAATTGCTTTATTTCAGTAACATCTTGGCAACATCTGGCAGATGTGCTCGTCATTCATTTACAAACTGTAGTCGGTTAATGTTCAGCTCTGATCTTGCATGTTTTTGACTCATTATTTTTGGCTGGTTTTCACTTATGAACTAAGATATTTGTTCTGACCATGAGCAGTGCTTATTAGTTACCTTTTAGTATTTTCCCTAAAAGAAATAGCTAATCAATATTAAATGCCACCAAATTATAAATTTGGCCTTTGAAAGCCAGTAAGACTTATCTAGTGATACTCTCAAAACACCACAAAAAGGAGTTAGGGATATTGGATTGTGTTGCTCTTGTGAATTCTCTTAAGACTTTGGTGCTTCTTTCCTTAACTAGTTCTGGGAGTAAGTTTACTTTGTTAATGAGGATCACTGAGAGAGTTCCGTGACACAGACCCCTCTTCCAGCTTCTACTTTAGCCCTTGTAGCTAAAAGCAGAGGTACCTTCTTTTTCTTTCAATACCTAGGATACTGGACAGTACCCCAGAATCTCAGTGGCAAGAATGCTCAATGTTTTTAAGCTGCTCTTTCTAAACCATTTTCTTCATCTCATCAGATGCAGGCTTGAGTTACAAAATGGAAAAAAAAAATGATGAAAAGCTGACATCATACTTGCAAAAGCTCTAAAAGGGCAGAAGTGACAAAAAGAAAGACAATCACCCCACATTACAGAAACATGTCCCAAATGCATCTCCCTCCCATGACTCACAGGACAAACTATAATTGACTGCTTAACCTGTGGGTTTAGATTCTCAGTTTCATTTCCTATTCTATTTGGTATCCTCAGATAACATTCAGAGAAAGTAGCTGTTGAGCTGGGGAGGGATACTGACTTCTATATCCCTGTTTATCCCTGCTATAGGCCTCCATTCCCTGAGGGTCCCTCTGAGGCTGCCCACTATTACCATTCCCCTCTCTCACCTTCCCCTTTCTTCTAAGAACATATTTATCTGCTGGTCAATCAGGCATTTCAGTCTGTAGTCAACCACATTACTGGCTGCTGCATTCTGCTTTGTAAATATTAATATTGGTTGGGCATCTGCTCAAGTGTGAAATAGTCTTTTAGCCACCAGGTCTGTGTTTGGCAAAGCCCTTATCAGACTTCTAAGCAATGTGAAGCTGAATCTCTTTCCACTCAGATAAGCAACACTCTTCTTTGAGCCACTCACATTTCTTTTTTCCTAAATTCATTTTAAATTCTCAGCTGTCAGATGTGGCTCCCTATGTGGCCCTATAAATGTTTGTGCCAGAACAACAGGCACCGGAGGGAGGATGGGAAAGGACTGCACCTCTCAGTGATGGCTTACAGCAATTTGAAACATGCATGAAGCAATTACTTGCCTTCTTCTGACACACACACACACACACGTTAAATATATCAACTTTATAATGCCCCCAACAAATACAGTTTACTTTCAATAAAAGTATACATGGAATGCAAAAAATGCCATCTCAAATAAGGTCGACAAGTCAGAAATATATTTCAGTGGAACTTCAGGGATTCAGTCACATCCAAAATCACTGCTTCTCTTAGAGGCTGCAGCATGAGTTAAAGCAGAGGGAGAATGACCAACACAAAGTTTCAGAAATATTTGCTTTGACAGTTTCTTTGTAGGAAGGTTTATTCATAACTTATTGGCACAAACTCTCCTCTCTGGGGATGGTCAGTGAGCAAGGAAAAAAAAAACAAACAATAAAAAAGACAGGATCAACCATCATGTTTGTGGCTTGTTTCCCCATTCAATTTCAGATACTACACTAGCAGTTTTCCTTGATAATTTTTATTTCTGTTTTTCTGAGTATCATCTCACATAACTTTTCTGTGCCAATTACACTGTTAGTTGCTTTAAAAAAATAGGAAATCTTCATTTCATCCTTCCAGCTATTTCAATTTTCTTTTATGTCTTTCCTTCTGGCATGCAAAATAAATTAATGTGACTTCAGAGAATGTGTATAAGACATGACAATAGGAAGTTGTCAAAATACCATGCACTGGCTTTGGCATTGAAAAAAGTCATGTGTTAAAGAATTATTTCAGACTTCAGCCACGTTGGTGGCTGAAACAGAATGATAAAAGGCAATAAGCAAGTGCAAAATGATGGGAAATGCAGACTCAGTAGCATTTGGTTACCAAGAACTAGCAGTGAATATATAAACTGGGCAAAAATCCACAGTGAATTAATTACCCTTAGGATTGAAGCATTAAGACCAAAGCAATTCAGAATATACTCAAGATCATATTTTTATAGTTTATGCCCTTCCTTGCTGGTCCCTGGGATAACAGAAAGTTCTCAACCTGCAAGAATTCTGTGAAAAAACCAGAAATGCTTGTTGAAAGCTTTCCTTAAGTAACAGTGCTGGTCATCAGTGAGGTCCTTCTCACTTCAGTGCATGCAGCATGAAGCATATTTGAGACTTACATTTCAACTATAGCAGTGCCATTCACCTATTTTATCATTCAGGTCCGGTACATGAAAAACTATAAAGTAACACAAAATTATACATGTGGGGCATTCCATCCTAAACCAGGTAAACACATGTCAGTGGTAACAACTCACTATTTTAGATCCAAATTCCTAGATCACCCTAATGGAATAACTCAAAGCATTCGTTTAAAGCTACAGAAAATATGAATATACATGCAGAAACCAAAAAATATTTATATGATATATTTTTAAGTAAAAAAAAAATTACTCAATATGTAGAGGATAATTAATTCACTTTGCACAGAACACCTCATTTTTCCTCTGCAAAAAGCAAAATAGTTTCTAAATCAGTTGCATGTTAAACTGTTATATATGCATATGAACAAAGTATCATGACTATATAACAAAAGCCCACAAACAGATAAAAAACCCTAGAGGCTGAAATCATTAAATGAATTCTTCTTGGGAAGCAGTGAAACAACACAGCCAAGCAAACTGAAGCCTCTTTGTGATGAGATTTGAGGTGGCACTTCTTTCCTGTCACCATCCAGAGGTGGCAGAAAAAGACCAGTGTACATGCCTTAGGACTGGGAGGGGAGAACAATGTAGCTCCAGTGACTCAGATTTCCAAGTGCAACTGCACAGTGATATATCAGGGCAAGGGACATCTGTGCCCTGCTCATTTTTAGTATTCCCCAGAAAGGAACCCAAGATATAAATACTCCTCTCTTGCTATATTCACTGGCCTCAGTCTTCCTGTAGTGTAATATTTTGCTTCCCACATACTTTTTTTCCCTCTATTTTGATTCCCTTATAAGCTAAAACAATTTAACCAAGCTTTACCAATGGTAGTGTATCTTTCCTATTCAGCTGCACATTGAGCTTTCAAATTCAAGGCAGTTACCCTGAACAAATTGGTTTTCTTGCCTGAAAATGTAATTTTCTTTTGCTTTTCAATGACAATATTAAAGTCAGGGTTCTTCTGTCTCACTTCCCAAGTTTCTCCACCTGTAAAAGACAAGTCATCCCTTCTGTAAAAAGCTTCAAGTCCTGCTGCTGAAAATATTAAATGACAACTGATATTGATAATTTATTAGATTAAATTTTGCTGGTTTCTTACAAAATAAATTCCAAATTTATTTTGGGGTTATAGATTAAAGTACAGCTGGACCAAGAGAAAATAAAATCCAACCCATAAAATAGGTACCAGTTTTATCTCATGTGAGTGTAGAAGATGCCCCTCTTTTAAATTCTTACTACTCTTTCTGGTCTGCTAATGTGTGTGATATGTCACACAACTATTGTGTATTGACAAATTTAGGAGAGGAAAGGAAATCAAAATCCTTAGTAGAAAAGATTAATGGAAGACTAGGGATTACAAGTTTGGCTGTCCAGGATGCTTCTGATTGACTTTGTCTGATTTTCACTCTACAGTTTATTAAATTCTCCCTTCCATTTTTTTAACATAGACTTAAAAAGTGTAAAAAAAGGTTGATAGAAGAAGAAAAATATGCTGATATAGAGTCCTACATTCTTCTCACATGATACTGTAACTTGCACATTTTGGATCTAGCTTTTGTGTCATGCTTAGGGTGCACAAAGGGCAGAGCTTTAGAGCTGCCTGTATTCCAGGCAAAGTCACAGATGGCAGATTTGCACTGGCATGGACTTTTAGTGACAGAAGAAAAACTTGGATGGATCCTTTTATTTCCCCACACTCAAGCTTCAGGGATCCACAAGTGGGGATAGTGTCTGCACTGTGGTGCTATTCCATTGCTCCAGCTGGGTGTGGTTTTGCTAATTATAAAACATGAATAAAGAGGCACAATCTTGGCTATAAATTCTATTTCTTTAGTGACAGGCTTGAAACCGGATTTTGTGAACCAGTTATGAAGTACATCTGACACAAATATCACCAACTGTTCCTTGTATTAGAACAAAGACCATTCTTCACAGAAAATTTAATACCTTTTTGACTGTACTTTTCAACCTAATGTCAATGATATCATTTATATTTTACATTCCTTGGTAGATGTTCATAGTAAGAAAACAGAAAACACAGGGGTTTTTTTAATTATCTAATCATAGTTGAGATACTGCATTTTTAAAAATACATTAGGGTGTAGAGGACAATTGCTTCTTCTCTTGATCAGGGTGGGTTTTGACATGTGTCTTTTGTTATAAGATATGTTTTTTCTCTCCAGCAAGTGAAATGCTTGTATTTTTTTAAAAATAATGTAAAATAAATGGGGAAATCCATGTAAGTTAAAAGAAAAAGAAAATAAAAGTTTTTTATAGCTTTCAACACTTTTGGAAATCACCTGTTTTTCTTCTTAAACCTACCTTTCTTTTTCTAGGAAAAAAAATTTAAATCATAGTACATAAAATACTTAAACTTTTGATGAAACATTTTTCACTGAAAAAATATTACAGTGTCTTTTTGTGAACACAACTAGTGCTTTAAATATATTTTCCACATCTTATATCACTTTGCAGTAGTGTGTGACACAACTGAAACAATAATTCCACAGATCCCTTTTATGATATTTGTCTGAAGCTCTTTAAATGTCTTTATACGAAAGAATAGCAGACAGAAAGGGACAAAAAATTGGAGTAATTTTAATGTGTCTGATAAGGTAGTTAGATTAAGGGTGTCTCTCGATTATGCAGCATCTATGGATAATACAGATGCAGTACTAGAAGCACAGATACAGAAATACATTTATTTTAATGGCAAAATATTATATAATATATCCATATAACAAAAAATGACACTTACTTCCTCAGCAGGTAAAGGCAGCCAATATTTCACAATCATCACCTCCTTTTCTTCCTACTGCTATTGTTGCACTCAATAATGAGATTTCAGTTCTGCTGTTCATATGGTTACATTTCTTATAGCATGGCTGGGATTCTGAACACAGTCACACTGCTGTGAATCCAGCTTCCCACCAGCAGGGCTGAGGAAGGTGCTCTGGCCTTCATCATGCTCACACATAAGAGGACAAGTCAGGTTCTGCTGTCTCTTTTATTCCTGCACATTAACCTGAATATGTGCAAGACAGACATACTCCTACATTCAGCAATGCCACAGCTGGACCTGGAGGTTCTCAACTCCCTTTTAGCATCTGCTAAAACCTCTTGGTTTCAAAAACTTGGAAATGTTTTCATGGTCATCATCAAAAAACTCTGTTAGATTTATGTTCTGTACTGGAACTATTGTGAATCCCTTGCAGATTATTTTTTATGTTTCTTTAATTAGATATGTTTTTTAAAACATAGCTGTTAGAAAAGGATTCATCATTTTTAGATGATGAATTATTTTCTGCTTTGTGGCACAACCTCAGGAGGCAGTCCAGGCACAGACATATGGGCAGCTAAAAGCCTGGAAACGGGGAAACTCTGCTAGAGATTGCAAATGTTTCCAGAGTGAAGTGATAGCTGAGTCGAGGTTCTTAGGATGACATGCTGCACTCAGCTATCTAAGTTCAACCACATATGCCTAAATCTTCTCTTCTTGATGTGGATTTCAGTTTTACCTTAGCTGAAATACAGCTTAGAGATATTTGCCACTCTCCTGTCATGTAAGCAATGAAAAATTTCAAGATTTATCCTCCTCATGTTTCTTTGATAAAGACTTTACTAAGCACATCAAGCATTTCAGTTTAACGATAAAGTACAAGCAAAAGCTTACAGCTGGGAAGGGAATTTACAGTGGGTAAAAGAGGTTTGGAAATGGTATATGCAGTACCTGATCAGAGACAAAGCTAACAAAAATAGCACTGGATGAAATCCACATAAAAATCCTTCTTCAACCAGTACCTAAGTGCCCACCAGAGTGTGCCATGCTCCTGTTCAGCCCTGCCTGCCACTGCAGGTTCCTCATGTCACTGGGGGTGCCTGTCCAACGCTGCTTGGATGAACATCCATGCAGGACAATGGGCACCTGCTTCCTGCAGAGAGGTCCACTGCAGTGCTGACCACAAGGGTGGTGGGGCCAGACATCCTGCTTGTGTTTGACGCATGGCTCAGTGTGTCAGGACAGCAACACCCAAGGCAAGAGCCCTCGGGGAAGGGATGGGAGGTAACACTCTCTAGGGAGAAACATCCATGCTGACCTTGAAGACAGGCTGCAAACCTGCTTCCCACTCCCTTCTGCTCCGGGACCCAAGCTAGACAACCATGCCAGTTATACTTATTGTTTTTACTTGAGTGTTTTTTCAGAAATAAATGAAACTCTTGCTTGTATCAAGGGACACCCTGAGAATGGGCTCAATGTATAGCAAAGCAAGTATTGTCTGATGTGCAAGACTTCAAACGAAAGAAACAGTGATAGTCATGAATGGCAGTCTGCAGCATTAAACTTGCCCCCTCTGTGAGCAGCATGTCTTTTCAGGATTAACAATTTATGAAGTTAATGCACATGTAAGTATGCAGCTGTCCTTTTCTATTTTTAATAACCAAAAAGATAATGTCACCAAGTAAAGGAGAAAAAAGCTGTTTCTCAGTTGGCACTGTACAGAAAACAGTGGCAGAGTTATTCTCTGTGCTGTAAAATGGTACTAACCAATTTTATCATGGAGCTTAAATTACCAAATAGACCAAAAAACTTAAACTCTCTTTATTTTGCTTTTATGTTATTATTGAAGTGTTCTTTGAAAGAACTTATTTTAACTTAGATTGTAAAATGATTTATACTCCATGTGTAGCTCTGTATAAACAAGCATTAAAAAACTGACTTGAGATATTTCACTATTTAATTGCATTTTCTTTCTGTTTTACACAACACTTAATACACATAATCCCTTACTTTTCTGGGCGTTTATGTATGAAGAATCCATAAGTGCTTTGCAAAACTACAGACATGAAGGAAAATCTTTCAGTGTTTAAATGCAGTAGTCCTCTGAGGAGGTTTATATGTAAACGTGTATTTTTCTGCTTGCCACCAGTTTCTTGGACTTTGGTAATGGCTGTGCTATAAATACTTTGATAGGAATAGAATCCGCAGCTGCATGAAAAGATGAATTTTGAGCAATAAATATTTTGCTAGAATATCAGTACAATTTCTCACTCATTTGAAAAGTATTGTGAAACTTGTGCAGCAATG
Source organism: Haemorhous mexicanus (assembly GCF_027477595.1). NCBI lineage: Eukaryota > Metazoa > Chordata > Aves > Passeriformes > Fringillidae > Haemorhous > Haemorhous mexicanus. The sequence goes on along the minus strand of NC_082344.1, from coordinate 52,751,848 downwards.
ATCTGCAAAAAGCCAGACAAGAAGAGGACTTACACAGCAATACAAAGGTGGCCACAGACTTGACTACATGGGAGGTGAAGATGAAAATTGAATTGTTGAACTAGAGAAAAGTGATTTCTTTCATTCAGAATCATACTTGAGATGAGTCTCACTTAATATCTGTAGTAATGACCTTCACAAAGAAGCATGCTGCAGAAATGTGGTGACATAAAGTTCTAAGATATTACAGAGGAAAAATCATACTGAAAATGAGGTGATGCTGAAGATATAAATAACAGAAACAGGATGAAAAGTAATGGTACAAAAATGCATCTTGGAAATTATCAACAAGAATTTCTTCTTTAAGCATCTGAGTGGAAAGAAAAAGAGAGCAAAGAATTGGCTGTGCTAATTGATCATAGTTCCCCTGAACAAAGTAATACAGTCATTAAAGAAGAAGTTGTATGCAATTCCAGAACATAAAAAGTGAGGAATACCCAGAAGGAAAAACTGTACTGCTCTGCAAGGTACAGGTAAGACCTGACCCAGAATACTGTGTTTAATTATGGCTTCTCACACTTATGAAAGACAATTCAAATTAAAGAAAGTGCTTCTAGCTTTTTTCCTTTTTTTTTTAAATGCTATTTTTTTTTATTTGAAAGCCCAAAAGAAGAAAAAGCAATGCAAACAGAAATTACACTGTTGGTACAAAAATAGGTTGATTTTAACCAATTGTGAGTTCAGAAGCTTTCTAAAAAGCCAAAAAAACACGGTTTTGCAGTTTGATAAGTTTATACACATATGGTTGCTTGAGATAGTACAAATTCAGTAAATTGAGAATTGCCTTCCAGCCACATCTATGATGAGATCCCCAAATTAGCTACAGCTTTGGGTTGGATCTGTATAGATAATTTTCTTGTAGGAACTTCTCAAAATCTTTTGATAAATTAAGGTGAAAGAGAAGAACAAAATCAAAACCAGGTTTTCCTTAAATTGCTTGTGTTGTGGGACGACAGATTTTCTTTCTGGGAGTTGCACTCTTAGCAGCTTTGCAGCTCAGATCCACTCAGTACACCAGTGAGGGCACCAGGCAGAATTAATCTATCCTCCCTTTGCCCAGCCTACATTGCCTACAGTGCAATGCACCAGCTTGCAGAAAAATGAATGCAACCTGTTTTCTGTCATGACTCACAATGAAGCTGGTCAGTTATAGAAACCCCAAAATTTTATAAACCCCACATTCTGCCCAGAAAAACAAACAAAAAACCCCTACCAAGCAGGTCTTTCCAGAAATGTGCTCTACAGCTGGAAGTAGCCCATGCATTGTACACATGGTGCTACAAACATGGTGATTAACAGCCAAGCTCTCAGCAGAGCATGAGGAATCAAGACAGTGTGCCATCCTGACAAAGACAGGGCTGCAAAATATTTTGGATGAAGATGAGAATAATAATCCAAACAAAAAAAAATATTGCCCAGACTTCATACTGGTAGGAGACAGGATGAGACTGTGTTAGAAGATCTGCTAGATTCAAACAACTTTTATCATCTATTTAAAACTATATATGCTGCTCTTGATCTTTTGGAAACTGTCTTAACAACTTTGTTTAGGTGTAATGATAGCAGACCCACCTTTTGGTAAAACCCTGTCATCATAATTGGAGAGTATATACCCAACATGCTGTTGATTTCATAAGACTTCATCACTTCCTTGGCTGTCAGTCTCAGCAATTGCAGTGTTATGTTCCTTCCTCCCACACTGTAATTTCTTTAGCACAGGGCAGGCAGTGGAGCATGATGTTTGTGCTGCTATCTCTACTGCTGTTGCTACTTCATCAAATGCATCTGTGATACAAGTTGCTCAACCATTATGAGAATAATAATGTATTATGAAGCAGGCTACTTATTATGCTAGCATTATTCAGTAACGGTATTTTTAATGAATATTTAATTTCCATCATCACTACAATTTGCATAGACCTGCCTATAAGTCTCAAACAAAAACAAATAATTGTAATCCAGAGTCATTAGTGCTACAGTTATGAAGTTAATTCATATACATATGAAAACCTTTATTGTTTCAGAAAGGTAAGTCTTTTGGGGTTATGTTAATAAGCTGCTTCCTGAGCTTGTCTGCATTAAGGATCAATTACTGTGCTTAGGAAAAATAGTATGCTGTCTTTACTTTTGGGACAACCTGTAACATACTTTTCTCCTTTAAAGGTCTCAGCAGCAACTGAATAGAATATTCACTGCCACCAGACCCTAAATATCTGTTCACTGAAGAAGAACCTTTAGGTTTCATCCATATTCCTCTTGTAAAACATGCATTTATATTTAAACCTGTGCTATGGCTCCAGGAGGGAAACTTAAGACTTAAAATCCTGGAAGCCAAAGCACTATACCTTTTTTGTAGTATATTTATAAGGCAGATACCTGGCATACACCAACACGAGTGGTCATTAGGAGGAGCAGAATTCAAGGGACACATATAAGCAGCAAGGGCAGACTCCACCTGATAGCTTTTGCTGAAGGGGGACAAATAATCTAAAGTTCAAACTCTCTGCTGTTCTCTTTGCACCTCTGGAAGAGGTTATTGCTCCCTGAAACAGTAGAAAGAAAGAAAATAATGTGCTGGCAGCTCTGGTGCCTCAATTCACAGCCTGATAACCAAATCTATTAATAAAACAACATTTCAGTGTTGCATTAATAGATATTACTTTTTTTGGTACTGACATAGTAGATCAGAAATGTTCCTTTTATTACTGAGATACCATGTATTTCTAATGTAAACAACAGTGCAGCCTTTTAATTTATATTTTAGAAGCTGTTTTGCTCAATAGTCCTGTAGTTCATAGATAGTGTTCTTGGTGATCAGGTTTCCTGATATGCAGCAAATACTCCACCCATACCAAAATATATTTAACATGATGACTTTATACTCTCTATTATTTTATCATTAAAATTTACTGAAAATTAAGAGAAAATGTAGATAGTTATAGCCCCTAATTAATTAGCATCACAGTGTGTGCAGAAAACATGACATAAATGCAACATATTATATACTATGGAAAGCTATAGTGCAGATTACCTATTATGACTTCTATTGGGACACTAGTTATAGTATACAAGATGGTGCCCAGGTAAAGTAGTTTTCATTGATTTCACTGATATCAGTGCTGTTATAACTGTTGAAAATATCCATTTGGACTTATTTTTATTTTTCAAAATTTATGTAGCCCAGTCCCCCATTCACTACTCCGCACAGAGTCAATTTTCTTCAGCCTACAACCTAAAGTAATGGAATACAGTGAAATCTTTGAATTGTAGCATAAGGCTGAACTGTGTAAAGAAAACCTCTACAAAAAAATACATATTAATAAATAAAAGAAAACTCATAGAAAACTCTACTGGTCAAGGATTAGCCAGATGCTGTAATTTTTGGCAGTGTCCCCTGAACAATGATATACAAGCTCTTTTTAAGTGTTCAGGCACAGCTTTAAAGAGAGTGTGGGTCAGGGTCTGTTCTCCCAAGGTCAGTTGCACATGGCCACAGTGGTTTTGGGTCAAGAGAGGTTTAGTGTATAACCGGGGACCTTTTGTTTCAGAAACAACTTGGGTTTTTTTAAGTTGGTACAAAGAACACAGTACAGATGGCCAAAATTGACTTAGCACTTGCTTCTGCTTAGCCTTCTTCTATTTCTTTGCTGAGAAACCTAAGTAGTTCATGAGGGATCAAAACCATACAACCTAACTGGTGTTGGACAAGCATTTCTGCCTGTATCTGCTTTGCTGCTGTTCTTCACTAGTGACCAGCTGCAGAGACAGAGAGCTAGCAGGCATTACACAACCCTACAGTAGCTCTGACACTGAGTTAAGCTTTCCACAAGAGCCCCCCATGCCTTCGGTGCTGCAGTGTGCTGCAGAGTCACTCTTCTGAAGTCTAAAGATACCTACTGGTACAAGACACTTGGGACAAGAAGTGAGGGAACAGTTATTTCTCCAGCAGTATCTCCAAATGCAACACGTGTGCATTACAGTTTAGCAAGACATTACAGATGAAATCATTAGGAGTTACTTGTTGCAAAATGGTTTGGAAAAAAGAAAACAATTCTAGCTTGAAATCAGATTTGTATACAGGAACCTAATTTATCAAACTGTGGGATGTATTTTGGAAAGAAAGAATACATGTGAAGAAAAGGAGAAGCAAATTTAAGATGATTATGCCTTGCAATTACATACATCTTTATGCCCTGTACTTATCTCCTGACATGTAGAGCACCTATTTTTCAAATAAAACACCTCAATACCTTAATTGACAACAAACATTTTGAAAAACAGAGGAAGAAGCATTTCCTAATCCTGTAAAGTAAAGTGATATAAAGCCAGCTAAGAACACAATAAGATAAGGAATATGGACTAATTGGTGATAAAATGTCAGTATTCCAATAGATGTGTGCCCGCAGTCCATTAGACTTAATTAGGCTCTCTCAGCAAGCAATAAATCATGTAAAAGATGAATTGAGAAAGAAGTCAACTGACTGCTGGGAAACACTCATAGGCTGGCGTACCAAGGCTAATCTTAAGAGCAAATTAAGAACTAGCCCAGACACGTGAAACAGAGAATTTGAAAAAAAAAAGAGCAATGTCTAATATTAGTACAGGATTAAGAGATTACACAAAGGTACTGTTGATCTACTCAGGTTTTAATTATGATATCACTTATTGATATAATTAAAAAGTATTAAGAAAGGCTCAAATGAAAGGAAGCACTAGATCGGAAAACTGGGCTGGTTACGCACAGCCCCATCCTGAAAACCAGTAACAAATACTGTGCAGCACGTGGACACTGCAGCTTCACCCTGCCTTCAGCAGGGCTCCATGGAGCTGCCCCTCTGCACTCCATCATATGGATTAAAACATACAGTTTACAGGGTGTGCATGGAAAATGAAACACAAATGAACTGGTGGTCACATCTGCAGGATCAGGGCAGAAGAGCAGCAAGTGCAACACACGCTGGCTGAGCACACAAAACAAAGCAGGAAAAGGGAAGATGACAATGAGAAAATAAAAGCAGTAGTTCTTCCAGCACTGAAGAGTGAAAATGCAACTTAATTTAAAGCATCTGTCAGAACAAAAACTATGCTTTTTTTGCTGAGATCATTTATGGGATTTTATTTTTTCCATGGCTCTTCTCAGTTCTTCATTAAAAAGATGTCTGCAAAAGCATGTGACATTTAAAAAAACTTTAAAAGCACCTGAAATACAGAGCACATGAAGCAAAAGAAGGGGAGGTTTTGGGTTAATTTTTGGTGGAGGCCAAGGCACAATAGAAATAAGATGATACAAGGAAACATATTTTTAGAATTGCTCAGAAAGTAACAACTAATTTTTAAACTGTTTTCTTTTGTTTTTGCAGCCTAATCACAATAGACGTCAATTCTACTAATTTAAAATTGATCAGATGAAAGTTGGATAGAACAGACACAAAGTGCTCTTTCCCACAGGACAGACCTTCCCTTGTCATGTGTAAAAAGCAACAAATAGTCTTCTTTTACTCAAAAGTGATGTATGACAGTTTGCATTATGCCTTTAGACAGGCATTTAGTTGCATATTACAAATCGAATGGGATTCATGAGAGCAGAAGGTTAAGACCAAGTTTCTATGATTTTTAACTTTCAGGAAAGAATTCAGTATTTTTTGAAACTTCTGCTTCTAATCTGCCCTTGTAAGATTTTATAGAGGAAAGGAAGAGAGAGTGGAAAAGTTCTCCAGGTGTTTGTAGATTTAACCATTATTTTGCATTTGCCATTTTAAACTGTATATTATTACTCTATGAAATTAGCTCAGTGGTAGGTAGGTAGGTAGCCAGGAGCAGGGATTTATTCTTTTAACTTGGGTACAAAACCCTGGCTAGCTCCATGCTACTCTTCAGTTTGAGACCATCCAAGTTCCTGACAGCTAACACATTACATCAAGAATTATCCAGGGCATATTTTCAGAGCTGCACCTGAGCACCAGGGCAGCACTAATACACATCAAGTGCATCACTTCTGGCATCAGACAAGCTTCATCAGCCCTTGCTGGAGATGTGCTCCACTGCCCTGTGTAGACCTGTCCTGTGGGAGGTATAGAGTGTCCAAGATCCACTATGCCTTCAGCAGCTCATTCTTCTTCATTTTGTTCTTTATTAATTTGGAGATGTCCTTTTTATTTTCAGTTTTTAGAAATGGTGGTATATCCATGCAACCTCTGCATGTTTCCTGTGTTTAAATGCACTATTACTGTGACAACATCCGATGAGTCCACACAGCAAGGGGAATTTTGCTCAATGATTTCTTTTGTATTGTGCAGGTTTTGGAAGACTGGAGCCTTTCCCTGGCATTTTCTAATAAATAAGAGCTGCTAAATGCCTATTTTCAATTAATTTCCTGGTAGAAATTGTCAGGGTTTCCCCTACTGGATAAATATTTGAGAAAGGTTTAAATCTCCATGTAAATTTATTTGTTGGAATTATTATTGTTACCCTTTAGAATGTAATTTAGGTGTTAGATCATAGCCTTCTGGCAGTACTAAAGCACTTATTGTTCAAATTCTTTAGTGAAACAACCCTCAAAATCATTTAGTTAGTATCTGCAACTCAGACATGCAGCCACATCCTCAGACTTATGTGGAATGTACATAGAGATAGGATATTTTTGGTAATAACTTGAAGATTTGTTTGAGTAGCTAATTCCAGTTCAGAAGAGTTGACCTTGCTGTGACAGAGTGCTTGATATTTGCTCAGTTTAAAATTATGCACATTAGCCTAGGTTTGCTGATGTGTTTTTGTGTTTTATTAAAGCCTACTAATACTGTCACATTTTGTAACAGAAATAATTTTCTTTATAAATTTTGAGAAAAGGACATCAAACTCTCACCCAAATTAGTATTTGTTTCCTGCAACAACATTGCACTGAAATTTTCTTGACAAACCTACAGAACAAGAATTAAGCATAATTTGATTGTTGCAAATCATCCTGTACATTAATTAAAAAAAAATAATCATTACAAATCATATGTCTAGTGGAAATTGGTTGTTTAAGGGAGAATTTTGCATTTAATTTTTGTTTCAAGCTGTTTGTATAGAAGAAAAAAAATGAAAACAAACAGCACCAAACCTGATCAATACAGAATAAAGTAACCCAGCTGAAGAAGCACTTTGATGATGGTTATCCAAAACTGCTCATAGACTTCTGTTGATGCATACATGGAATCTTTTAATAATCACAGAAAAATAAAGTTTATTTGGTGTTTTCTGATACTGAGTCTGTATCTGGACAATGAACAGCATCTACCTTACACATCACCTGTGTTGGTACCTTTAAAGCATTTGCTGGTAATGGAAGAAAAGCTGTTTATGCTACAAAAAGCTCAACACTGAATGAAAAGTGTGCCTGCATGACCCAGAGCTATTTGGCTACCCTTAGATCTTTCCTTCATAATCCCTGGCAAGGCTAAAGTGAACACACAGGATTGCTGAGGTTAGAATGGATCTCTGGGGATCACCCAACCCAAACTCCCACTCAAACCAAGATCAACTGCAGCAGGTTGCCTGGGACCACGCCCAGTCAAGTTTTGAGTATCTCCCAGGATGGAGACTCCACAACCTCTCAGGACAACCTATTTCAGTGTTCATCCATGCCCACAATAACAGGGGGCTTTGTTTGTTTAAAATGGAATTCCTTCTATTCTCAGTTGCGCTCAATGCCCTTATCCTGTCACTGGGCACCATTTGGAAGGATCTGGTTCCATCTGCTTTGCCTTTTCCCAAAGATATTTATACACATTGGTAAGTCCCCTCCTGAGTTTCTTATTCTCCAGACTAAACAGTCCCAGCTCTCTCTGAGTCTTCCTATGTGACACATGCTCTAAGCCTTTAAATATTTTTGTGTCCCCAGTACATCCATGTCTTTCTAGTATTGGGGAGCCCACCACAAAACACAGCACTCCAGATGTATCTCACAGGGCTGTGTGGCTGAGCAGTGCTCAGTATGTATCCTGGGCACTCGTGGATGGAAGAAACCTGCTACTTTCTTTTTTCAAAAGAACACCTTTGAATCTCTTGATGTTACAGGAGACAATAGCTGGTTCACTGGGGACTATGAAACCATGCTTAAAAAGTAGGTGTGAAGATGCAGACATTAATAGTTTTTATTCTAATTACTGCTCTTTCCATAGTTTTGGAGTTTGATTTAAGTGATTTCAAACTAAATGACTGAAAGCATACTATACTTCTTTTACTCATTCTTTTACCCTATACTTCTTTTACCCATTCTTTTACCCTATACTTCTTTTACCCGTTGCCTATATTCTGTATCACTGTGGCAAAAAATTTTAGATTCTCTGAATTAAGCAGTAAAGGTACAGGGGGGGCACTGCTTTTCTTACATAGAATGGGAATCATCTAAAAGTACCATACAAACAACTTCCCAAAATTCATAATAACTTCTTATTACATTTTCTATCAAGAGCTTTGCACAGGATCCCTTGAGAGAGAACCATGTGAAAAACTAGAAATGACTCAAGGAAGAGCTGTCAAAGCTACCCAGGTAACACCTGAATCACACAATCACAGTTAATGCTTCCCAATCACCTTCTGGGTTAGAATGTGGCTTACTGAAACTCTTTTCAGAATGAGCTTTGTTGTGGGAGGAGGGTGGCTGCACACTGCCCCTGATCCTCTGACTCTCACAGTGAGGATGACTGCCTGGGCTGTAGCCTGGCTGCAGGCGTGCAGTGAAAACCAGGGCATACAGTGGTACCAGCCAGCCCCAGGGCCACCCTTGGGGCACAGACACAGAGCCTTTGCATTCCCAGCACAGAAGATGCACTCAGAGCTGCGTTAGTGTGAGAGCTTGGACAGGGGAGAAAAATGAGAGCTCCACTGACCCCTTTCTCATGGAGATTTGTCACCTTGATATTTTCTGAAAAATCCCTTCGCCAGGATTTTTCTCCTGAGAAGCTGAGAAGCCTCAGAAAAGAAATGTAAACAATAACTATCTGATTGCTTTGGAATGTGGTCTGGAGGTTGCTTACCAACAGGTGCATCTTTGATTGGTTCCATGTGAATTGTGTTGACTTAATGATCAATCCCAGTCCAGCTGTGTCAGACTCTCTGGTCAGTCAGGGTTTTTATTATTCATTCCTTTCTAGCCTTCTGATGTATCCTTTCTCTTTCTTTAGTATAGTTTTGTATATAGTTTCTTTCAATATAATACAATATCATAAAATAATAAATCAGCCTTCCGAGAACATGGAGTCAAATTCTCATCTCTCACCTTGTCCTGGAGACCTCACAACACCACAGAGATTCACAACACAGTTGGCCAGCAAAAAAGCAGCTTCTTACCATTGTTTGGGCTGCTGGAAAATTCATTAAACATTGCAATTAATGTATGTTATTTTTGGGGACACCAGGGTGAAGCAGGTTATTTTAGTCTCCAAGGATAGAACATGGGAAAGGGTAGAAGATATGGGAGTGTTGTAACAGGTTATTACATTTTTGTACCTCAAGAACTTTACAACTTCATACATAGGGTCAGAGTTACTGTTTCTACTTCAAAGACTTTAGTATACTCCCCATCATCTGTGCTTTCCTTACACTTTCCTTCAGATAAAGAAGTAAAATGCATTGATACTTCTAGTAACTAATAGTTATAAAGCAGAAAAACTTCTTTCAATTTGTCATTTCTAACAAAATATTAAACCACTTGTAACAGCCATGCCAGATAAATACAAAGATGAGAAAGATTATGTATTTTCCTACTGGTACATTTCTGTGTTTCATCAGAAATTTGCTCTTCAGAAAATAATTCAAAGTATCTCTGATTTAAGTATCTTTTTTTGCTGTCTATCATACCATGTGTCACTGCATCATGGCCTATATGGCATTACTACTATACTGTGAAGAAAAGTGATTTATTTACTAACAGAGGAACATAGGCAATAAACATCTATTTAGAAAATGGAAAATAAGTGACTCTGAATTCAGTGCCTATTGGAAATATTTTGAATGCTACACATAGCAGATCATTTCTTTTATTCATTGACTGTTCTTCCAGATAATATGACCATGTTCTAATGAAGCTAAATTTACCACCTATAAGTGTTCAGAAGGAAAGTGCTTTTCCTTTGGGATGCACTTCATATTCATTCATTTTTTCCACCTAACTACTAGCAGAATCCAGACAAATTCCATGATGAGAAATTGATACTAACCATGTGTGGCATAAATTTGGTGATTTGTGACTGAATACTGACTTGAGTTTTGCAGATATGAGTCATACATTTCCCAGTAGTGGTCCTTCTATAAGAAACTAAAGAATTCTGAAGGTTAGTACTTTCTGAAGTTCAGAAGATTTTAAAGCTTAAAGAATTTTTTATTTTTTTTTAATTGTAAAGTACAGGAAACCTGAAGGAGGTTTTTTAGGCTGGATGACACAAATCAGGCTGTGGACCATGACTTCAAAGTTCTACATACAAGGCTGTAAGTACTTAAAGATCACAGCTGCTTGTCTCAAAACACTGCCAAGGCAACAAGAGGAACTTGTCATAAGATAAGCCCTGACAGCAGGAACTTGAGATAAGCACAGCTAGGAGAAATTTTCAACAGGAAGGCACTAATTCCAGGTCTAGTGGATGTGAGGTCTGGTTAGCACATCCTGGTTAATGCACCGAGGCAAAAAGTTCCACTGTGGCAAACTGTGGCAAAGAAGGCAACAGCCTTTGCTTAAAAAACTGCTAAGTTGAAGAAGTAAGAAATCTCTGTTCCTCACAGCACAAACCAAGAAAAAATAATATTTATTAACAGCAACAACTAAATCTCCTCTAAGGGGCTGATAAACTGTCTGATAATAGAAACTTGCAGAATGAATCCTAGTGAGCTTAAATTACTGAAGTTTACAGTGAATACTATCTATGAAAGAAAAAAAAAATCTAGTGTCCAGTAATAATAATTGGTCTCTTCCTCAGTAATTTTACAGTTACTATGGTTATATTTTGGATGCTGAGAACAGCAAAATAATAAAACCTAATTGGACTGAAAGGCAAAAATGCCAAGTCCTTTATTATAACAGCTGAAATCAGTAGCATGAAAAGCACCAACATATACTAAAAGCATATTGTGGAAATAATTATTTCACTTTTATATAAAACAAAAAAATTAAAAATTATTTTCAAATGATCTCACTTATACACACTTATCCATTTAAGTCCTGCCACTATTGTGCCAGTAATCAGCAGAGGCAATCACATGTTTTCTGTTTCCATTTAGACACATCAGGGTTTTCAGCCTATTCCATGAGACTGTGTGAAATACAACCTTTTCCTTACCTGAAATCCATGTCATCCCAAAAGAGAGGCTTTATCACTCTCCCAGGGAAAAGAAATATGCTTGTCCATATGATTGTCTTTGATAGCACTTGGTCAGAACAGGATTTACTAATGAAGAGTCAGAGAACATCAGTCTCCTTCTAGACCACAGCAGTGATGGGGAAATAAGGCTCAATAATCTTATGCTTTTTGGAGTCACCAAAATGCTTAATTCCATTTCTTTCCACTATTCTACTGGTTGCCAGAGTTCACTTGCAGCAAGAAAGCTGTCAGGAAATAAGAACATGAATGGGGAAACAAGTACTGAATCTCTCCTTGAAGACTGGCTACAAGTGAAAGGTACTTTTACCTTCTTCAAAATCAGGTTATTAATGCAGTACCTAAAAGAGAGTTTGAATTTTCTGCACAGAGCTTCAAATTCTAAATTCCCTGTTCTTTGAATCCCATGAGCTCCAGTCATGGAACAATCTCTCCAGAATAGGAGAACACATGTTTCTTCAGCTACATTTGCAAATACACATCCATGTGAACAAAAAACCAACCAATCAAAAATAACCCCACCTTTTCTACCTGATGTAACCTAATAGCAAATGTGACCTAAAGACTGAGCTGTCAGGCTGACTCAAGCAACTTTGCCTAACACACAGGCAAAGGTGATGGGGAAGCCACTGTTAGAGAAGAATACCCAAGTCAGCAGTGACTGCACTGAGGTGCAGAAGCACAGTTTAGCTTTAGTTAACTTAAAGCTACCATGATCCTATTCCACTAGACATTTAATTACATGTAGAGCTGATCCCAGGCTCACACCAAGGTGTTCCCTGAACAATGCTGAGAACCTCACAGCTACAAACCCTGTCTTGCAGCCAGGGCAAGCAACAGCAAAGACTGCAAAAGAAAAAAATCCTATTCCTGGAAGAAGGCACTGAAGGTGTTACATTTACTAGAGCAATGAAGAGAGATACAAATCTTGAAGCATCATCTCAACATCTTCAGTTTGAGAGGGAGGGAAAAATATTAATTTATCCTGAACTTCCTCTTGCTCTTCTTTCTGGTGCGGAAGAGACAACTGTTGACTTCAGAGTGCTGATAAATGAAGGAGTAGTTAGGTGGAAGTCTCTGAAATGACACTTTCTGAAGTAAATTCCAACTTGTATTGCAGTCAGAAGCAAAAGAGCTGTCGGAGAGATTTACCTCTCAAGAAGCAGTGTTTGGTAGGATGGTAGATCAAGTTTTATGTTCTTATCAAAACACATCAATTCAAAACTGATTTACATTTTAGGGATGAAAATTTATAGACAAAGAATGTTTAAATTATGATAGGAAAATAAAAACCATAAAAGATGAATAATTCACTTTCATTAATGCTTTATGCTGTCTTTCTCTTGAGAATTCATTCAGGAAGAATAGCTATTTGTCCACTCCAACCCAGTACTACTGAATTGGTTCTTACTATTCAAGCAGTAAGGAAGTATCCTCTCAGATCAGGCAGCACAATCAACTGTCTTTTGAAAAAAACAACAAAACCCATAGTTTGCATGGGCAGGTTTTAAAGAGAAAATGACAAATTGATTTTTTTTCCTAAATAATAATCTAAATAAGGAAATTGTTACATATAATTTATAGCCCAAATGATCAAGTACTTGGTAGATAGCTCTAAAACAGTGTTTCCAGGTCTTTCTCAACTTGCTTTTCCTGATACCCACTGTACCTCAACCCCAAACACGGAACAGTCTTTCAGGTCACCAACACATTTTCTCTCTTAAGTCAGAGTCTTCATGAATGCCTACTGCTGCTACCTCTCCTTAAGGAATACAGCCAATACATATAGAAATTATACTTTAAAAACTGAATTCTAAGCCAATATTCACAAGCAGTTCTGTCATTTTACCAGCTCAAGAAATGTATTTTACTTATTTCTATTTATTATTATTATTATCATTATTATTTTAAAGAAGGTATAGAAAAAGTCATTAAGTAGCAAACTTCAGTCTCACCATTTTTTATTTATAGTTAAAAGTCCTGATGGTTACAGGTACTGTAATCATATAGTTCAATTAATAAAACTGTTTTTATCTCTCACCAAATAATATTATGGCAAGTTTTTAGCAACTTCATTCTAAGGAGGAAGATTAACAGAGTGCATGATTTTGATAGAACTGGTGGGTCTGTCAATTCTGTCTAAAAAGAAGTTTTATGCAAGTGGAATGAGACATATTTCACATCCTCTGCTGTAGAATGAGAGGAATAACATTTTAAAGGAAAAAACATATACACCCAAGGAAATAATTTCCTGAAGAGAAAGAACAAAAATTCAAACGAAAGTCTCAAACCATTAAAATAAAACAGGTATTAAGCAAAACTTAGAAAGGATTATATTCATAACTCTTAAATGGATGATTCTGGAGTTCATTGCCTGTAAAAAAGGCAAAAAACCCCACCCCCGACTATTGGTATCTGCAGGCCTCCAGCAAAGCCAAAGCACTATGAATTCATTAATACACAAATACACCATTAGAAACTGATTTTCCATACACTATATGAATTGCCAATTTTCTCATGTGAAGCCTCCCTGTAAGAAATCAAGATAGAAATCAAATCCCTAATGACAGACTGGGAAATTTCCTAGTGATGCACAGCTGTGCACACACACACACACACACACACACTAAAACACACACACACACAGCACTTGTCACCTGTGTTTTGAGCCAAAGCCAGGCAGGAAACTGTGGCATGAGAGGAGCACACGTCCCAGGTAAAGAGCTTTGCTGAAAGAGTGAGCATTCCTTGAAAAGCAGGCTCAGCACATGCTGCAATGCCCAACTCTGGGCAATGTTTGGATCAGAGCTTCCTCAAAACCTGGAATGGTTTCATCTGCATCAGCCTGAAATGCAGCACCTCTGGCCTCAGAGGGCAAATTACCCTGGCACAGAGACCACCTGCAATAGGGTGTGCAGACTAGAGGCTCTTCAATGCATCTTGCAGGGGCCTCAAGCTTCTCAAGTACCTGAGTCACCACCAGCTGCCTTTGAACAGCTTCTGAAAATTGGCACCTCTACCTGTACAACTTTCAATACCAAACACACAGTGGTAAAGATTTTTCTGTCAGAGCAGAAATGTGAGTATTTCTTATGTGAGTATTTCTTCACAGAAGATTAAGTCCCAACTGAACAGCAGCAAAAGCTATAAATGGAGACTAAGATGTTAACCCTAAAGTCTTCATATGCTTTATTTCATTAAAGTCTTAGTATTCTTAGTATTTTTCTCTTCATTTTATAAGATTTATGCGCACCCCTGAAAAAATAATATAATTTTCAGAAAAATTCTATCTTTATCTACTGGAACCAGAAGACAAATAAATTTTAAAATCCTAATTACAGGAAGAGAGATACTAGTCTAGATGCCAAATCAAACCCAAAAAAGCAATAGGGGCAGATGGCCTGAAATAAGAATTCTTTCATGCAATGAAAAATGTCTTTAATCCTTAAAATGGAACTACCCCCAGGGTTTCTAGAAGTTTTTGGCCTAAAGAGTTATATTTTTAATGTGTTAACTACTTCTGATGGTTTTTTTTATACAGTGTTCAGTGTAGGTTGTAATGCATTTTCAATAACTGTATGCTAAAGTGGGAGAATACTTAAAACATTTTCTCTGCAATAAAAGGTTTAACACTACTTCGTTGTATTAAAAAAGCTTCACCTCTGATAGCCTTTGTTAAAATTGCATTTCCTTTTTGGTAAGATTTCCTATATAACTTCTTTTTAACCTCTTCCATTTGGTGACAAGATATTAAAACTGCAAAATATTTCATGAAGACAAGGCAAGATGCATTCTTGCAAATTCGGGATTTTCCTAAGAAATGTACACAGTGGATGGAGGCAAAACATAAAAGAGGACCACTGTTTTCTGTGTCCAGCTTGGGACAAGCTTGGGAGAGGTAATTGATCCTTAATACAATGGAATAGAATGGTGTAATATTTTTGTTAAAAAGCTATACATTGCTTGAAAATCACGGCCTAAAGATTTTCAAGCTTTTCAATCCATACCATATGGCTCTGGATTCCCAAAAAATTTACAAGGAAGTTTAAGGTGAATCCAAGTTCTTATGAGGGTCTGAAGTTTATGAGAGCAAAATCCCCATAAATAAACCCTTACGTACAAGTCCTGTTATATTACCTAAATAAAGTGAATAGTAATTACAACTGCTTTCTTAGCTAGAACCTGCTCTATTGAGTCCTTCCATCTCCTGAAAGAAATGGCTGTGGTGTGCTAGATATGAGTCAAAAAGGTTCATGACTCTTTCAGATAATGAGAGGGCTTAAATGCTTAAAAAACCTCAACTGATCCTGTGACCTCAGGTATTTGTCTTTTCAGCACTGAATCCAGCACGTCTAGAAAAGCTGATTCAACTCCTACCACCATCAATTGGCAGGATTAGGTGAAAATGAATACCAGCAGAGATATTTTGTTTATTTTACATTATTTCCTTAAACATATATATATATATTAACAAATCACCACAGCTCTTTAGAAAGTAGGAGGTTTCAATATTGGACTCAGAAACTGACTTCTTTGACCTTATTTTGTAAGGAACAATCCAGACAGTATAACCTTGCTGTTGACAGCATTAGAGATGAAGCTGATCTTAATTCCAGTTAAAGTCTTGCTTGCTCTTTGATCACATGAAACAAGGTCAAACTTATTTTACCTGAAGGTGTACCCTGTAAAACTCAGAAAGTGCTACAAAGAAGCAATAGAATCATTCATAATTTAAATGACAGCATGTTTTATACAAAGGAATGTCAAGGAATATGATAAGGCTATGAAGTAAATTGAATAGAATTCAAGGAATCAGTTGCAGAGCTAAATGAGAAGGATTAAAATCATATTTAAAAGAAAGGGCACTGGAAATGAAAGTAGTTAGAGACAGATGTAAAATCACTTTAGTGATTGCCTAGCATATTTCTAGTAATTTACAAAGAAAAAATAAATGCCTATTAGGACAAAATAGTTATTAACAGCAAAATAAAAAAGAGAATGGAAAGACAGAAACTTGAAGAACAAAAACAGTCAATAAAGAAGATGGGGCAGCCTGCAAACATACTTCAGTTCTAAGCTGAGGTGCTTTTAATTATTGAAGTTTTCCTACTAATGAAAACATTTAGAGCCTCTTACACAGCTCACATTGTCTTCTGTAAATGTCAGCAAAAAGATGCTGTATAAAGATATCATGGAAGTGAAAATGGAGAAGCTTAAATTCTGGTTTTCCCACTAATTTCTCCAGGATATTTTGTGCAATACTGAGAAATATTGTCTCAGGTGGTTTTTTTTGACTTTTTAATAGTAAATAAATCAAATTCTTTTTCCTGTCTCCAATGCATGCACATACAGAGAGCAGTCTTATAAAACATCAAAACAGCAGAAGAAATAATGTAATATTGCCCAATTGTTTATCTCAATATAAAGCTTTATGCTCGAATTACCAGCAAGCTTCATAAGAGATGAAACTAAAGCAGGGAAAATGAGAAGACCCAATGAGATGAAGCCATGAGACATTCCAGGTTTCTATCAGTATCCATGGCCCTGAAATGTTGTTATTGCCTGGCAGTATCTCATTAAGATGAATGGGTCACTTCACAAGTCTTTGGAGACTTTCTGAAAGGGCACAGAGACATGAAAGGTAGTAATAATAGCAGTTTCTTTCTGCATAATTTAATAGATATTTACTGGCATGGCAATCAGGTGCTTTACATTAAAAAAAATGACACAGAGAACCACTCAAGTTTTTTGAGATTTTCCACTTTTCCTGCACAAGCTTTCACAATTGATACACACACACACACACACACTTTTTTTGTTGTTGTTGTTCTTTTTCTTCTAATTAACTAGCTTAAAGTTCCAAATTCTTGGCAGTTAAAAGCTTCTATTCATATTGGTACCTCTCAAATACGAGGTACCAATGACAGGTAAGTGCTAATACCTTCAGTGTGTAAAGGTTTCTTTGAAAGCCTGCTAATGCAGCCCTCTTCCTATTTAGTACAGGTGTACCTAATGTACCTTCTCCAGCTGCTCTGAAAGTTGTTAGTTTTCAGAGCTCACACTGACTGAAATAAAAGTAACCCTAAAAGCAGCAGGATAAGCCTGCTATTAGCCTAGCTTTACAGAAATTTCAGCCTCCTGATCAAAGAAATGGGAGTAGGTAGAAAGACATGGTGGTAACTGAAGATCCAGCATGCCTCTAATTAGGCCAGTGTAATTTCCCAGGGAGCTGAGTAAATGCTCAGAAAATTTCATGTCAATCTCCTGCTCAAAGTTTGCTGAGATGGTACACTTCATCCACCACATGGTGGGGATCTAGCCAAGCTCCTTCCCCCTTGAACCAAACTGCCTCTTGATAAGGTAAAGATTCCCTTGGTACCTAAGAGAAGTGAAACAGACTCACTACTGCATCTCCTCCTCATCCTGTATGGACTCTTTCTCTGCCTTCCTTCAAGGAATTCTAAAAGTCAGTCATGGTGCTATGCCTTCACTGCTAGTTAGTGAAGATAAAGGATTTTAGCAACACCTGCTATCTTACCCAACACCTGCAAAGGAGAAGAGATTGCTTAACCCCACAGCCACTTGATGGGTAGGTATCCATGTGACGGAACAAAACTCTTCCTGACAGAGACAGACAATGTAATAACATGATGTAATCTTGTAGCAACACCTTGGGAGACTCAGGCTGGACATTGGGAGAAACTCACACAGCACAAGCTGCTCAGAGAAGCTGTGGAACCCTTTTCTTTGCAGCTTTCAAGACTCAGCTGAGCAAAGCTGGCTGACCTGTGAGGTGGGTGCGAGTCCTGCTTCAGGCAGCAGGCTGGACTCGATGACCTTGGGAGGTTCCTGCCAAGCAATACTCACAACATTCAGTAAGCACTGTACTTAAAAAGGCCAAGCTGGATGCCTTCAGGCATCAAAAGGAATTGAGTCTGTAGAAGTATCAGATGGTACAGAGGTATTTGAACCTGCTCCTTATCTGTGGGACCTCTGGGATTATGAATTTATCTCTAACTAGGTCCTTTAAGCATATCCTGACATTCTTCAAAGAGTCAAAATGGTCTATTAACTTTGTTAGCATAATAAACCTTTAGCTTAAAAAAATCTGTAGGTTCCTCAGTGGCTTTGAGCACATGAGATCTATATTCTTTCCTCACACCTTTAAAATAATTGCCAATGCCAAAGTGGGTTTGAATACTAAAAAGTACAAGAGAAGCTTCATTATCCTGAATTGGAATTTCTCATATGGATATTTTGACAATTACTTGATATAACATGGCAGCCAAAGCCTCAGCTGATAACACCACCATTTGATGGCATATCTATCACTATATTAAATTTGCATAAATGCAATTATTGAAACAGCTACATAAATAATAGCTTAGCTGAAATTTATCTATATTACTGGACACAAAAACTTCTCAGCATTTTTAGACTTGCTCTGGAGGATCAAGTCTCAATACCATAAGATTTTGTGACATATACTGCAAACAAATAGAAGGAAAATGCAGAAAACATTTTCTGTATTTTAAAATTATTTCAGGAAGCATTTAAAAGATTCAGATTTTTCTTGAAGCATTTTCAGTTAATTGATAGTAATTTTTAAATACTCTGAAGTAACTAATATGTTGTGAAGTTAAGTGCTTCATAAAGTTACATTTCATAAATAAAAATATTCCACAAAATCACTTCTCTTATGCTAGTATTTTTCTTCACTAATTTATATTTTTCTTTGGAAATCTACAGTTACCTTTTTTCTTAAAAGAAAGTGAAGTTCAAAAATATTTTTAGTTTATCTTTTGAGTAAATAATTTTTAAACTGAGTTTTAGTGACAGGCTGTTCATGCAATCAATTTCCCAACTAAATTTATTAAAAATATCACTTGCTGTTATGAAAAAGTGTTTTTCCCGAGGCCTACATTCCAACAGTTTTATAAATAAAAATTCACCTTATGCAGACATATTCAAAAAAATATTTTAAGAAATACTTTTAAATATTTTACATTGAACTTTTTTTAAAAATGGAATTTTTTATCATCTCCCAAATCTGATACAGTATTTGTAATACCTGAGTATCATTTTTCTATTGAAAATACAGATTACATGAAGACTGCTTATCAGATCTGTTCATTTTTTAATCACCGTTTCTAATATATCAGTGTCTTCTGTTAAATAACTGAAATAAAGAATAAAAATATGCACATTAAGCCAGTTGGGTTTAAGGCACCTTTGCCTGATAAACTGTTGGACTAGAGAAATTAACATGTCTTAAGCAACTGAAAAAACATTCAATTTTAATGACACAAAGCCATATATCTATGAGAATTAATTCTGTAATCAAAAAAAGTGACAATAACATTGTAGAGCCAAAGGACACTGTTTACTAAAAGGGTGCTTTTAGTAACTCACAGATAAAGGAAGCAAAGTTGGCATTATTTTCTTCCCATCTTTCAAAAATTCTAGTGAAAAGAACAGCTCATATGGAGCCATTTAACTTTTCTTTTCCTATGTTGATGTCAGCTTTGCAGTTATACTTGGCATAACAGCTTTGATTAAACATTTTATATAATTGTTAGCTTCCTGAGGGGACTCAGAATGGAACTATCAGGTGCTTGGGTTACATTCCAGATGGCAGGAGATTTGCTCAGCTTCACACTCCTCTTCCCACTGATGATACTAAACCACAGTGGAATTCATTTGCAAGTAATTCCAGGAACCATCAGGCTGAATTTCAAAGAATTAAAAAAATCAGCAACTCCGCTCTTAAAACAAAGCAGATGATTTGCAGTATCTGTTTTATAAACAATTCCAAGGCTTTCCCTTGAGTAATTTTTAAACCTGCATCTGCAAGGGTTCGGTTCCAAAAGTGCTGCTGTTGCACTAAGGTTACACGCAAACTGAAATGGCTTTCCAGAGTTAATCCTTTCCCACTCCTGATCTGATGTGTAGCTAAATGGATACTTGAGTCAAAAACCTCTGCAAGCAGACAGGTTTGTTAAGGGCATGTTGAGAGTCAGCCTACAATCAGATTCATTTGGGCTACCATCACAAATGGCCACCACCCAGACAAACTTCATTTACCTCAGCAAGTTAGCTTCTGCAGGCAGCTGGGAGGGATCCAATCTCACCTGCAGAAATAGCAATACCTAGGCACACCTTCAGGACCTTCAGGAACAAACCTGAGGACAGATGCCCTATATTCGAGGAAGCATCAGATGTGGAGGGCTTGGGGGGGCAATCACAATGGCCACTCTCAGAAATCCCTAATTTCTGCTGCTTGCCATTTCCCTGTTTCCAGTGAGCTGTCAGTTGTTCATACTTGTATCTCTATCTGCATACATGCAGATAGAATGTTTTAAAGTGTGGTTATACATGCATCATGATTCAGGAGGTTTTCTATCCCATTAAAGTGACATCTAGAATGGGATTTGAGCACAGTGGAAATATTCCCACTCAAAGCTTCATCAGAAAAATTCTCTCTGGCTACTGAACACTCCTAAGATCACTATTCTGAGCTCAGACCCAAGACCAAAGCAAGACTGCTTCTTGTCATGCACAAAACTGAACCAGGCTTAACTAAATACCTGCCACAATAACTAAATACTGAATTGGACTTTGTGTCACTTTAGCATCCCAGAAGACTTTATCTGCTGGATTTTAGGCTCAACACCCAGCAGCAGACTGGCTTTCTGCCTCCCATTCTCAGTAACACAAAGCTGTGACAGCTTGAGAATGCCTGAGGAAAAACAAGCAGCCATGGGGAAATGAGTACTGGTTTTATATTTCATCAAAAAACAACAATGATGTGATTGTCCTGCTAGAATACTGAAAGAGTGGTTACAGATACAAAGTCAGTGGAGAGGAGTTTGAAAAGATACTTTTTTTCTAACCTGCAAACAAAGTTTTGTTCTGTGTGTGGAGCACAACTGTAATGCAGAATAAGAACTGAACAACTACAAGGAGTTATTGGCTAAAAATAAAGGCTCATGAAAGAGTATGTGCAGATTCACTCAAAGATAGTGCAACAAGCAGCAGAAGTGGTAACTGCAGTGAAATTATTGCCTGATTTGTAGATCCCAATTCCTTTTACTCACTCTGTATTATCCACTTTTTTACTGCTAACAAGGAAAGGTAGAGGAGCAAACACACAAAACTGTATAACTTGATTCTCATCAAAATCTACAGAGGAAATGGAATACCTTGGAATGGGCTTCCCTGTAATGCAGTAAATCATAGTTTTCAAATCAAGATTCATCAAAATACTGTCAGAATTCATCATTGTCTAAAAAACAGTCAAGGAGTTTAACTGTGGGTAGTAATTTGAAAAATTAACATCAGTAATCTAATGTCAGACTGTCTTAGGAATGTAAGGTATGACTAAGTAACTCTTGGATGTCAGGTTATTTCAGGACACAGTTATTTCAAACCCCATTCTGAGCAAGCAGAATATAGAAACATTGGATTGGAGCATCTCAACATAATAACAATCTGAACATGAACAAATTAATTTTGTGAAATGACATCTGCTTTTTTATCAATATAGTTTGCAGATATTCCTCTGACTGATGGGATGTAAAAGTTAAAGCAGTATTTCACTATAAGGGATTCTTTGAATCAAAGAATTTAAAGTAATGTGAAAGAGAATAAAGGTCAGATATATCTGACCTTGAAAGATAAGAATGAACTGCCATGCTTTAAAGCTTCTGAAATCATAAAAATAAATTTAAAAGGAAGGTCATAATGGATTTAATTAATTTGCTTATGAATAACCCTTTAATGAAAAATAATACTTCTGTTTCATCACATGAGTAAAATGTCATGCCTGAACTATATTACAGATCTAGCAACATAAATGAGAATTGGAAAGAACATTCTTTCATCTCATATATACAGGAAAACTATTAAAAGATGTAAACAGTAATATATAGGTTTAAACATTTTTTTTCATTAAAATAATGCTTAGGAAATAACACTGTAATAATAGGAAAATTCATATTAAGTTAATTTAAAAATTAATACATAGCCTAAAGATGTAACTTCAATTATATTTCAAGTTTGAACTCTGTTTTGAAATTAGCATGACAGGCATTTAGAAGTATTTGTTTACAGTACTGGTATTTTTGGTGTAGTTATATTTAAACCTTAGTTCTGAAATTTGATCAATCAGTTTGTTAAAGGTTTTTTTTTAAATATTAAAATACCAGTCCTGAGTTTGAATAGAGTGAAGTCTTCAGGACATAAGCATCAATTATAAACCACTGTTCTGACTGTCCTATTGATTTAAAAATAAAAGTGGAAAAAACATTCAAGTCATAGCATAGCCTTATGGGACAGGAAGCAACCCAATAGCAGAGCTACAAAAATTACTATTTCATGCCACTTCAGAGACCTGAACTTGTAAAAAATTCAGAATCCATTCAAGGAACAACTACTTGTATTTAAATAACAAAGGATTATATCTTCTGTAGCTCTTACAGAAATCTTTGTGCAAAAGAGTCAAAAATGGACAGTACAACATTAGTCAGGAAGGAAATCTTCAGAAACACAATCCCACATCACTTCTGCAAGGGATGATTTTGCTTACAGTTCACTTGATTTAAATCTACTCATTTCCCTTTCTGTCCTCTACTTAGAAAATTCTTTATAAGACAAGTACTTTCAAAAGAATCTCTGGAATCATTCTCTTTCCATAAATAAAACTACCAATAAATATCTCATACCTGCTAGAAATTGATGTGTAATTATATAACATCCCAAATTTTGGAAAGTACCATTTCAATGTCATTATGTCTGAGATTACCTGGATGTTCATGGACTTCAAGTCTGTCAATGATATAACATTAAAAAGTAGCTATTTTTACTCTGTTCACGCAAAATATTAATCTCAATTCTTATTAGAGTAGAAGTACTCATAAAGTAGAGACAAAAAAAAAAGTTTAAGCTATAGCAATTCTTCACATAAAGCTATTTTTGGAACCTGTGAACTGCGTAGCTATTCATAGTCACATTTAGTCCCTGCCAATACTTGTCACAAAAATATTCTAGGAAAGTTCACCTCAGAGCCATCTTCGTAATTTTTATGAATTTATGGGTTTTTTTCAGTCCTTCTATAATGCTGTAAAGTAACAAAATTTCTCTATTCTTCTTGAATTGATTAACAAATAGGTATTTGTAGAGTTTTGAGAGCATGTAGAATGCCAGGAAGTTAGGATGACAGGATAGAAGTATTTGCACCTATAGTGATGTTACCACACTGATGTCGACTTAGGAAACAGCTTTGTTGTGCTGTTCACAGTACTTATTTAAACAATAAATACCTGAAAAACCAATAATTTTTAAAACCTTAGCCAACTATGGCATGTATACTACATTTTTAATCCAGCAAGGTCTCCTCTGCTGACTTTTATAACCTTCTCCCTACTCCTGAAGCAGAAAATATGACTATAATCTATAATCTAAGTTCCATCAAGAAATTAGTTATCACATGAATAATTTTATACATAGGTAAAAAAGCCTCCTCCTTTTTTAAGAACTGTGAGCAATATGAGGCCAAGATTGCCTGACTGACATGCTAGTCATTACAAGCAACCAGAAAATTTGTGAGGAAAGATGCATTGATGATGACACCATTTTAATGCTTCCAGGTTTTTCTTTTCTTTTAGTGCAGACTTGTATTGCCTGTTGCTTTTAGATATTTCAGGAGACACATGTGAATATTTCAAATAAAAATGTGGCAGCTTAGAAATCTGCATTACATATGTTTCAAAAAGCAGTTATGGGTCTGATGGTGGCTAGCTGCATAGAGCTGCAGAAGGGAATAAATCCTCCTAGCTCCTCTTGTGCCCCCCTCTGGGAAGAACAGCAGCTTGGACTCAATAACACACCTGCTCTTTCCACATTTTTGCCCCGAGAGAAGTTTCTGGACTGATTAAAACATACTTGGGAAGGCAGAAGGAAGTGAATGTTCTGGTCTCTTTCAGCACATGTTCCTTAAGGTGCATATTATCTGCACACTGTGCCTTTCTGAGGTCACTGAAAGGACATGGATTTTTCCAAAGGAATCTAAAGGAAAAAGTGAAGTAAACCGGCATGCTTGGTTTGTTAAAATACTGTTCCTTGTAACAGTCAAGTGTAAATACACCTGACCTTCCCCTTTAGCTTGTTCCTCTGTAAAGGAATCAGAAAGACAAGTAAATTTCCAGGTACAATAAAACAGGGAAATTTGGAAGATGAGGAAAGAGGCAATTTTTGGGTTTCTGACTAAATGAAATAAGGGGAAACTCATCACTTCTAAATATTAGCATAGCACTTACCCTCAAGGCAAATGAGACAGCTCAGATCGACAAAAAAACCCTCCCACGGCAACCAGTAAAAACAGGTTTGGCATTTTTAGGACAGAGGTTCTGGGACTGCCTACACAAAAGATTCATCAAAAATTTACTGAAGCTGGTAATAGGGCAGCTTTTTTCCTCATACAGGACTGGAGTGAAAACCCACAAATATTCAAACCTTTCTAAGAAAGGAAACAACGTCCGCTTGCTTCTGAATGGACTCTTGCATCTGTATCATCTTCATATGTCAAAAATAATTTGGTTATAAGAATTTTTAGAACAAATAGAAAGACTTAAAAGACAAGGAGAAAATACAGCGAAGTGTAATACAGCTAGGAAAGGGAGAGCAAGGCACTTTGGGATTCTATTTTAGGGCAATGTTTTTATTAATTAATCTCACAATCACACAGCATCTGTCAGCTATGGAAAAACATTAAGGAAGAATGAATGAAAATTGTACTAGAGAGAAAAAAATAATGCATAATAAGCTGATTACAAAATTATCTCCTGGAGACCCTCAGAAGAATAGAAGGTTGAATCGTACAAGGAACAAACTAAATGTGTTCATACAACCTGTGCTGGGAATGCACAGAGCCACATCTGGCTGAGACAAGGGAAAGATGCTACCTCGTGCTTTTATTCTCATGGGCAGAGCAGATTGACACTCTGGGTGGCTGAAAGCACAGAGCTAAATATTCATTAGGAAAGACATGCATTGCAAATACAGGCAAGCCTCTTTTGACACAATGAACCATTTGCAGGTGTATGTTTCCCAAATGTGTTCATTTTTTTCATGATTCAGACAATTTAGCTGGATACACTTCTACTGGGAAAAAAAAATAAAGAACAGACTGCCTGGACTGTTTTTGCTCCTAATTTTTGGCATAAGTCTTTGAATCAATAAAATGAAATAAAACAGGGAATGGTTTTCAAGAGGTACCTACCAAAATGCATTCTGAAATTAAGGTTTAAGATGTGCATATTCCCCTGTATAGACCTCCCCTGTATAATGAATGACAGATACAAGTAATGGGATTTTGATATTAATTTTAAACAGCAAACACTCTAAAAAATATTCTCAAGTCCCAAGAATTTTCCCATGCAAACAGAAAATTTCTGTGTAATCATATATAATGAATACTTTGACACATAAATCCCAACAGTAAAGCTTTAATTTATGGAGGTGTTTTACATTTTGCTTGTATCGCATATCACATAACTATTCCTTGTGCATCCCAGAGGTCTCTATAAATCACCTTTTAATTACTTCTCATTTACTAAGAACTACAAAGAAGGCTAATGTTGCCCTTTCATATTCTGTGCACTTTTTTTTCAAGAATAGAGTAATTTTAGTGATTTCCTTCAGCTGAGTCCCTGGCCATATTGCTGTGGTGCGTTGGTATTCACAGTGCAGCGCCAGAAAGATTCCCACTGCCAGTTATGCCACACGTTGATTCTATGCCATTAAAAATATATAGCACCATTGTCAACTGGAGAAGATAATGAACTGAAAAGCTCCAATGCATTCTTAAAGGATGGTTCTAGTAAAGGACCTCTAAATCTCAATAACTGCTATGTGGCTATGACCAGGAAAACTACTTCCATGGACTAAATCCATGGTGACAAGGTGGTGAATGGGACTGCCCAACTGGCTTCTCTTTTTCTTTCTGCCTGTTAAGAACAGCTGGTTTATTTTTGTATTTCTATTCTCTTTAGTCTCTAATACATTGGATATCAAAACATGGGGGGAAAATTTCCTTACCAAATAAATTATTAAAACTGAAGTTGTTTTATTTGTCTTGGCCTCAAATACAAAGCAGATGAATTTCCCTTAATTGCACCTGAGGAATTAGAACTGGGCTGCTAATGTGCAATTCTGCTTTTAACATACTTTATCTAATTATATTTAAATGAAATATTTGGTGTGCACTTTGCCCCTGAAAGTCAGGCTTGTTTTTAATTTTCCAAGATAAAGAAATACTGGTTTTACATTCCATTAAAAGCAATCATTGCAGCAGACAGTTTCCAGCTGCACACTTCCCTCTCTGCTTAGGTGTTTCCATGTCCCTTTGTGTATGTCTGCTTTCTTGTAGCAGCTCAACATTTCTCCAGTCTATGGTATATGTCACAGCAGGTTATCAAATACTGTGACTTGGAGCTATGAAAGCAAAAAAGTAAAAGACAAGGAGGTTCTCATCTTCTCATCTGTATTTATGTTTCTTCTTATTGCATTCTTTCTGTATTTCCTCTTTCCCATCTCACGAAATCATAATAAACTCATCATCCAGCCCGGGCTCACAGATGCTGGGAAGCAGATACAAGCAAACCAAGGAGCCTCAGGAGAGGCTGTCCCCAGATACACCATCAGTGTCTCTGTCCAACAGGCCAACACTGCTTGGTACAAAATGCTTCTGAGCCACCTCCGCCATGGAGAATTCTGTATTCAAAAAGCCTCCCATGAGCTCTCATGCAGAATTCACTGAGGGTGTGGAACAAAATATAAAGGAGTCTGACTTAAAAATTACTCACGCAAGCAACTTGTGACTGTGTACAATGTTCTCCCAGCCAATCAAGCTTTCTCCACAGATCTTTTTTTCCATATAGATAAAACATCTTCCATTCCTAGCATGATTTGTTTTGAACACCTTATTATATATGATTAAAAGTTTAATGATGTTTTGATACCAAAGAGCTTTTGCATAATTACAAGAGAACGACATGAAGCTATTACTAAATATAAAATTTTGTCTCTCATGCTATACATGAAACTTAGTTAAGCTTTTACAGAGCATCTACAAAGGTTTCCATGAATTCTCACAGTGTTTGCTTTGGTGTGAACAGGGTTCATCCCTCTAAATTATGATAGCTGCCAGTAACTTTAAATTATTCCCAGCTAATGACATAGAGGAAAGCCCTCAGCACTCCTGAGGTTAGAAGGACAGATGTGGTCTTAAACTGGTATTCTGTCAGCTGTGAAGACCTGATGCCTGTACAGCCACTAAAACAGCCTTAAACTGCTAATATGCCACTACAGCACTGAAAAGTAATGGCTCTGAAGCCCAGGGTTTAGGCCATCATGTTCTGATAATCCTGTAAAAAGTGAAGTGGATATAGTTCCTGCTACAAAGACAACACTAGTACTCTAATAAACTAACAGGTTCTTATTAGCAATCTTTTAAAAAAAGACCACTTTCTGGCCTCAGTTACTGCTACTGAGCACCTGTAACTTTGGTTCCCTACCAAAATTGCTTTAGAAAGCATAATCCTTCATATATTTTGATTGACCTATCCACTTTTAAATCAGTCAGTTCGATCTTCTGGATTTCAGGATGCTAACAAGACTTCTAGACATCCATGGCAGAAAAGAAAGTGCTCATTGCTAGACATGAGTTCATGCTAGACATGAGTGCTCTGGTAACACCTTATGTGTCACATCATCTACTGGTGACAGTGCCCAGCCATAGCTTGGGGCTGCAGATTTAGTGATCCCAATAATGTACAAGCTTTGTATTGGAATACAAGACCATGAAGATAGTATGAAAATTATACTTTCCCTGTGTGCAACCTTGAGTGAACAGTGTCTCAGTCATCTACTGTCTTTCAGCATCTCAGAATTCTTGTAGGACTTTTCCCACCTTTCCCCTTCTTCCCTTCCCAGGAATGTGCATTTTGTACAATAGTTCTTCTCCCTTGAAATTGTGAAATTGTACAGTAAAGGAAAAGTATTTTGAATACATAACATTGCAAATACACTACAACCTTAAAAAGACAAGTGAACTCACTATAGGAAGAAAGATAAAATGCTGGTGGGCCATATTGGGAAGGAAACTACAAAATCAGCTTTTTCTTGGTTCATCACTGTCTCCACATCCATGTGGAAACACCTGCTGAAATAAACAGACATAAAAGTACGTGCACACAGGATTGCTTGCAGTTTCTTATAAAAAACATTTGCAATGCATTCTAAAAAAGTGATCACCAAGGAATGAAGTACTTGATTTTACGAGTGACTCTTTTTTTACAGTAATAAAGATTTAATTTTTTAATTTAATTTTTACCCGCAATGCAACTTGCAGTAAGATTGAGAATTTCTCTTGAGGAGAATCCTCACCTTACCATGCAGGATAACTTAACTATCTAAAATGGCCACAAAAATCATCCTTTTCCAATTAGGGTTGTTACAAGTTCTTTGCAACATTTCCACAGATCTTGAAATTACAAGTATGCATTAGAGAAAGATTGTAAAAAAGAACCTACATTTTTCTATAGATGAATCATTTGATTGAAACAGATTTTTTGTTCCATTCGTAGATGCAAAGTTTGGCAGAAACCACCAGGCTGAAGACTTATACATTAAGAAGAAATTAAAAAAACAATATGTAATAGTACCAGCCAATAATGCCTTTTAAATCATGTTCTAATGACAGCAACCTTACTACAGTTCCTCAAAACAAGCCAAACATTTCATTAATAAAAATGACAAATCTCATATCCTATTTAATCTTACTACTCTTATTTACACTGTTTTATAATAAAGCCATTTCCTTTTGCTATAAGTTATCTAAAGAAGTGAATGATGCTTCTTTATGAGACATTAGATACATGCACTGTATTTTTGTCGTCCATTATGTTAGTATTTTATTCTGAAATAATTCTCAAAGGCCTGCTACCGGGGGACAGCAGATGGAACTTTATTCTTTTTAGTGGCTGCAAAACTTTCCAAAGCAATATATGTCTTGTTCATGCATTCATCACTCAGCTCTGATGTATGCTGACTAGTTCCCAAGTTAGAAACATACCTACACAGAAATGGAACTGAATACACATTCTGTTTCTAGTAAAGATTTACTCTTCTGAGAGGTTCAAGGGAAGCCTGAGACCATTCCTTCAGCACTGCTGAACACTGCCTGTGAGGATGTGAACTCAGTGTCTATGAAGATCCTCTAGACTTTGAAGCTAAAATAGATCTTTATAATTAGTCAGAAGAAGAAAAAAGGAGCAATCTGTTACATGTATGAATAAGCTAATATTAATTGCCAGCAAATGAAACCAGCTTTTTCTTTTAATGCCTCAGTCTTCTACATGTTCACCATGAAAAGCTGAATTTGTGGTACTTGAAGGTCAAAGAAACCAATTAAGAGCAGTAGAACCAAATGGAGGCATTTTGATTCAGGCAAGGACAAACAGTGAAACAGTAAATGCTTTGATGGGGACCTCAGCTGGAGTAAAAGGATACACATTATGACATGTCATTACAAAGCACTGAATATGGCACTAAGGTTGCCAAGAGGAGGAGACTGGGTTCCATTCACCTTGGCAAAAATGGGAGGATCAGTATTGTGCCAGTTGGAGATTTTGGTTTATTTTCCCATTTGTCTCTAGAATGAAATGAGCTGATTCTGTGACATTAACAGAACATTCAAATAATTCTAATTAATTTGGAAAAGGCATATTTTGACTTCAGAACCCGCTGTTTTTTCTGCATTTTTCACTCATCACAGGAGTTTGTAACAATTTGAGTTCCTCTGTGCTCTTCTTTAAGATTGTGTGGAATGGCCTTGATTTTGAGTAGGTTTTCTGGAATGCCATTTCTTAGGTTTTAGATCTCCTTTCCAAGAACTCTTCTTAAAACTGTTCTCCTCTCTATATATCCAGTTCTATTTCCATGTGCATGCATGCCTTCTTGAAACCCCTTAGTTTCAGAAGCCATAAGAATATGGTTGTTTTTCAAGTAACTTTCAGTTTAGCAAGAATTAAAAAATTTCACAGCAGCGTTTCCTGTTTCAGCTTGGGGCAGGCTGCTTGAACTTTCCAGCACTGACCTCCTGGATAAATACTAAACTACAAGGAGGTTCTCCATCCCCTTAGTGAGGAAAGCCAGAAGCAAAAAAAGAAGGAAGAGACATAAAAGAGAGAGAGATGCCTGAAGCAAAATTTTACCTCTCACTGCTTTCAAGCACTGCAGCACAATTTCATCAAGGTTTTCAGTGGGTGACAGGTAGCTGGTATCACTCACAGCTCACTACATTGTCAAAAAAGCAGGGGGGAGACTGAAAGTAACAGAACTGTAACACTAAGAAAAGTCAATAACATGACAATTTTCAGGAAAAAAAAACCCCAGCTCTGAATTTTTACTACCTTTATTGCAACTTAAGACTGAGTTTGCCAATTCTACAGATGAGAGACATCACTGAACACACACCTCCTCATCTGTTCTAGTAAACTTGAAGAGTTACTCCTTAAAGGGGTATCTACTCTCTAATAACTACTGTTCTTCCACAGTGGTTTTCCCATTTTGGATTATGAAAACATTGTGGAATATTTCAATTCTCCATGAAGTGTCCAGAAATGATTTAGCTATCTAATATATTTTAACAGATGGACTTAGTCAATAGCTGAACTTTTAGGTTTCATCCTCTTTATGAAATATAAGGGGACATAAGTCCACAAAGGTGAACTGTACTTAATGGCTAGTCTAAGGAGACAAAGAAATTTTATACAAATAATACTAATTCCAAGCATTCAAATTCAAAAGAGAAGCCCACACTCATAACATTGGTTTTAAAATCTTGAAAGGAAGAAGGGAAAAGGATTCATTATCTTCATTTCATCCTACTATGATGATCTTGTTAATCATTTGTTTCTAACTCACAAAAGCCAGTAACCACTTTAAAATAAAATAAGATTAACAATAATAACAACAACAAACAAAGCTTAAATTCTGAATTATAAGGTGAGCCCAGGAGTTTCGTTTAATTTTTTTGAGAAAGAATATCAAAATTGAGTGGGATATGAGGATTCTTGGTAAATCAAGGAAACTCTTGCAGAATTTAGAGTAAGTAAAATGTTACATTTCTTCATTTTTTAATAAGGAGATATATTCATGTATGTTATAGTGTACTAATTGTATGTGGCTCCTAAAGACATCATCTCATAAAGAGATATCAAAACACTTCTTGACAACAATCAGAATCAGTACAGCTACTTCACAGATGTAAAAACTGGAACAGATGGAAAAACCAGGACACAAAGGACTGAAACTACCAGACAAAGGGAGCAGCCAGCAAAACCCTTGCATTGGCCTTACAGCTCAAAAATACAACAGAAATATTCCTTCCCAAATAATATCCCGAAAGAGACATTTTGACATTTATGCATTTTACTCAGAGACAATAAAATGTCCAAGATGAACAAAATGCAGCTTATTGTGATGTGTAGTATTGTACAATTTTCTCATCCATTTTTTCCTAAAAATCCTATTTCTATGCTTAGCATCACCACCTGGTAAGAACCATTTCCTGCAAGCTTCAGATCTGATCTAAATATAAATATCTGTTCATTTTGTCTTTCTGAATATGTAAAGCTTTCCGGTCTTAAATTAGAGTGAAAACAGACCAAACAAATTCAAATTGCTTTGATTCTGTCTTTGACACCCAAAAAATTAAGTAAAGGCAAAGTATAAAAAGAGAAAAGAAGAAAGAGTGATTTCAAAATACTATCAATGTCTTTGCCCTACGAATGGAAAAAAATCAAGAGGTGGCATACAATTAAATATAGTTTACCAAGTACAACACTTTTGTCACTATTTAATGCAAATATTTGGCAATCAGCACCTAAATTTTATGACTTAATCCTGGGAAGACTTATGTGCAAACTTAAATTTACTCCAATGCCTAAAGTTTATTGTGTGCATAAATCTTCAGTATCACATTTGAGTCATCCCTTTAACCCTTGTGATATAAAACAGTGCGTCACCATATAAAGTAATGTATCACTCATTATTTTTGCAATAGGAATTTTGTCTGGGAAGATCACTCTGACTACATGGAATAACAAGGCATCATTTCCAAAACTGCACAAGAACACTTCACATGGGAAAAGCTGGACATGCAAATAATCAGATATTCAGAATTACAGCTCATGCTTACAAATCTCAGAGACTTCAAAATACAAGATCATTTGGCTGATTATTCACAGATTACAACTCCTGCCTCATTTTGACCTCTCACATATGACAAGCTATTATGTTTTGAAAATAAAAAAAAAAGAAACCTGAAACGAAGCATGGCCCTATAAAATAAAGCATAAAAATCAACTTACACTTGCAAACGCTCTGAACTGGAAAAAGGCTGCATTCACAAACAGCTTCCGTTCATTATGGAGCATGTTTCTAATTTCCTACTGCTGACTCACAGCAATTAAGCCAGAAAATATAGTCAAGATAGAAAGACAGGCAATTCACTATTGGCAGATAAGCTTATTCACAGTGTGAATTTGGCTTTCAGGACAAGAAATGAGGTGTCACAAAATCCTAGAAAAGCAAAGTTTCGGTGAATTTTAATTTAAAAATTACGGCAAATGGAAAGAGGTATATGGAATAATTAGGCTGACAACATTATGGTTTTAGTTACAGCATGCACAGCACAAACAGACAGCTGAAAACAGAAGGAATATAAAGTACTGAATATTATTTTAGTGATGGAATAATCTGTCACCGACATCAAAGAAAATGTTTGGATAAAAAAATGCATTGCTCTGACAATATAAAGCATCACATGCAAACAAAGCAATAAACAAACCAAATGTAAAGTTACAGTGGGCCAAAGAACAAAAGAATCAGAGTCATAAATGAGGGTTTTGCATGCAATCCCATGAGCTAAGTATTCAGAGACAACAAGTTTTCAATAGCAGGGCAAATACGCATGCACAGAGGCTTGGTTAATACCCTACTATACTAATATCAGGCATATTTCAAACATGCAAACTTCAATAATGAGTTTTTACCTCTTTTATTCATTTAAACCAGCTGTGAAACTAACTGTGCTCAGTATCAAACGAAAGTTCAGAGAAGTTTCTGACAGTCAATTGCAGCCAGTCATACCAGTGTCTGCATGATGCCACTTCACACCTGGCTGCAGCACAACAGAGGACTCCAAGATCACAAGGGAACTGCTGGTAACCAGAAAGCTGGGATAAAACACTGGCACCATCTTCATCACACTCTCATAAGCACAACCATGGCAAGAACAAATAGCAGAAAGAGCTACTTCAACTTTTTCAGCTATCTACCCAAAAGTAACTTGTTAACTTCTTTACCTGTATCTGCAAAGGGAGGAGGAGAGTGGGTGATTTTTAAGGTTCATTCCAACCCCGCAACATTCCATGATTCTGCATTTTAATATCTTCTCATCTGAATCCAGTTGCCAAGGTATGCACTTTTAATAGGAAAAAGTCTTTTAAACTGTGAGAGGGGACACCTTGCCTAATTTGCTTCATACAGCTAATTCTTCAAAAGTCACTTTGCTTTCTATTTCCAGAGCTGGCTTTTTCAAAACAGGTTTAGTTTTCAATGAAGGGCATTTCACAAAGGAGCAAATGCCCTGCATGTTACTGCTATTTCAGATCACCAGCAGTACAGAGTATTTGATGTTTTAAAACCAACATGTTGAAGAACACTAAGGTTAGATTACGTTACAATGGTCCTTGCAAGAGCTGCAGCTGCATTCATCATTAAAGCATAAAGTGCAAACTACTGGTCTGGGCAAGCCTTCCAGCACAGATGGGCTGCCCCAGAAGGCAGGGATTTTCAGCTAGCTGAAACAAGATAAAACTATTTTCCACTTTACCCCTGAGCATTTAGAACCAAACAAATAGAAATCAATCTTTGATTAGTAGTTAAGTGAAGTAAGAAATACTCATTGCTAGTGGAAACACAGGGCAGGAGCGAACACTGTGCCTAGTTTTCTAAGTAAAAGTAGGTGTCTGAAAAAAGATGCATAAAATTTACATAACTACACATATAAGACTAGAGTTTAAAAATATTTTTACAATCAAATGCAGAGAGGGTTACAATTTTTTTTCTTATGCAGATGATGTTAATGTCCTTCACCATCTTCATGCCATTTAAAACTTGAAGTACATAGCAACATTGTTTAAAACTTGGCAACTATTTCTCATTCTCAAGGTCAGATGCTTATTTACAACCACAAGAGTTCAATCAGCACCATTTCTCTTTAAGAATAAATATCCTAGACCATGGATTATCTTTCATAAGATGAAAAAGCCTGAGAGTAGGAAATTCCATGTCTCCTGCATTCTATAAAAGCACTTCTATCTCCATCCTTTGAGCATTATTTTTTCTCTTCTACTTTTCATGTTGTCATTGACCAACAAAAAAACTTATTCTAAGTTTATAAACATGTATATTTACCACTCCTTTTCATTGTCACAAACCTTATAGTATTTCATTTTTAGGGGAAATTATAATATATTCTATTTTACATGAGCATTCTCCAATGAAAGAATTTCAGTATCAGGGGTTCTCAGAACTCCAGACAGGAAATTACAGAGACACTGAAGACTGAGATCCTAATGTTCACAAAAAGAAATTGGTATTTATTCTTATTTCTTCTAGAATAGAGGTGTACAGAGTCCCAGCTAAGGGTCAAAAATATCCTACCAGTCCAAACATGTTAAGTGCATCTGTAAATTTAATAATGGTAAACAAAAAAAAGGCATACCAGCTCAAAATTCTTAACTTAAGCCTAACTCAATTATCAACATCTGAATTTTGATACTGGGAAAGCGTTTGATATGAAGTATTCATGAAGGAGAAGAAAAAAAAATCCTGCAGATAAATTATGAATTATTTTCTCAGCTCTTTTTCAGGACACCAAGTGACGTTCTTTGGTGTCTCCAAGCTGCCTCTACTTTAAACATAAGATATTATCATATTTTAAAATTTCATGATCAAGTCATAAAGATTTTACAAAGGATCTGTGAATAATAGTTACTTAAAGAGTATTTTAGATAGCTAAAGTTTAATGTTGACTTTAAAATGAATAGTTTTATCATTTGCCAACAAATTTGTCTACCTTCTCCTGGTCAAGTTTCTTTTGGACAAGATATATTAAATTCTAGGGAAAATACATAGTTTGCAAAATTATTTCCCAAAGTGTATCCAGACATCTATTTTCAGGTCTCATGCTTTAGTGTACCAGCATCTACATTTCAAATATTACCTGCCAAATATTTTTGCACATTTATATACAAGTAGTGGAAGAACCACTATAGGATCATCAGAATTCATATACCTTTCTGGGCATTTGTTATTTGACTATGATTTTACCTATTCTTCCTGACTGTCTCTTTTGTAGCATTAGCTTTAAGGCCATGGGTACTTCATTCATGACACCTTCTGCCAGCAGATCTTAATTTTGATACTTTCAAACTCTGTTTCTTATAAGTGGCTACTCCACTCATTTTGTATTGCAACATTATAATTAGCTTCATATCACCTTTTAAAAACACTTTAGACCTATTAAAATTACAGTTTTATTCAGATAAAGTATAAATTTTAAGAGTATGAACTTAGCCTCAGCTGAAATCAAGATAACACTACAGGAGGTCATGTCATTATCTTAAAACATAGATTGTGCTAGTTTTGGCTGGGGTAGAGCTAATTTTCTTAACAGTGGCAGGTATGGGGCTTTGTTTTGGATTTGTGCTGAACAGGGCTGACAACACAGAGATGTTTTTGTTATTGCTGAGCAGGGCTTACACAGAGCCAAGGCCTTTTGTGCTTTTCATACTGCCACACTGGTGAGGGAACTGGGGGTGTGTGGAAGGCTGGGAGGAGACACAGCCAGGACAGGTGACCAAAGCTGACCAAAGGGATATCCCAGACCATGTGAGACCATGCTCACTGTATAAAGTGGGGGAAGGAGGAGGAAGAGGTAATGTTTGAAGTGACAGCATTTGTCTTCCCAAGTCACCATTACGTGTGAGGAAGCCTTTCTCTCCTGGAGATGGCTTGAAATTATAAGTGAAGAAGGTCATATGTGAAATGTGATCTAAATGCAACAATATCATAGCTCCAAAGACACCAATTAGCATTTGGAAATCTTTATTTCAATTCATTAAAATTGTATCTGTATACCTAAAAACCAAATTATTGGAGTGTGGTTGAAAAATTGCTTCTGGATAAATAGTCTAGATATTAATAATATATTATGAATTTTGTTTAGATTTTGCATATTGTGTTATGCATTATTATTTCTTAATTATGTTTTGTCACCAGCAAGTAATTAATTTTCCTCATATTTTTTTATTTGAAAGACTTCAAGAACCTGAAGGCATTCTGTGAAAGCTTTGAACTTTAGATTTCCTTTGTACTTTCCATTTCTCTCCCTATTCTGCTGGTTCATACTTAAATTCTGAAAAACATTGCAAAAAAGGTCACAAGTGAAAAAGAGAGCTGTAGCAGTACTAAAACAATACAGCATTTGAGTAAATAGAATGAAAAGTAAATCTTTATAAACATAGTTTGTGAAGGCAACAGAAAACTCTTGTTGAAACAACCCAGTAAATTGGTTTTTTTAGTCTCACTGTTATCACTAGAACTTACATCTCAAATCTGAAGCTACTACAGAATTGAACAGCCTTGGTATTCAAGTTTTTTAAACCGTGAGTTAAATTAATTTTGAGTCATCTAGGCCCTGATGTTTTTCAAATTTCCCTGGGTATCTCATACTTTTAACACAAGAATCTTTTTATTTATTATAGACCTCTTGGAAACAGAAACCATTAGTTATTCCCAACTCGGACTGTCATTTCATATATAAACAAGTAAAACCAGCCAAGTACCTTGAGTTTAGTCTTCTAAAAGGAAAAGGCCACTAAGTATTTCAGAGCATTTCCAAACAGTCCTAAGTCATGATTCCCAGGTGGAATAATCAGCTTTCTGTAGCAATAATCCAACAAAGCATGTGCAATGTCTTCCTAAAATACTGTCATTTAGGAACAGAGTGTAGTTTTGAAACACCAATGGCAAGACTTGACATCAGCCTAATTTATTGTAGGGATCACTGTGATACACTTAAGGTGACATTGTATACTACCTTAGTTGTATTTTTATCTTGTTTAATTCTGTAGTGTTATTTTTCATGTAGAGCATGTGTCCAGCTATAGCAATATACTGGTGTTGTTAGCTAAGCATGTAAAAAAAGCAGTGTCATTAATATCAACAACATTAAATTGTTTTCATTAATTTATTAAAATACTCTCAAGTTTCAAGAATTACAAAAGGCAATTAGTAACCAGTAAATTTATCTATTGCAAACAATCTCTCTCTTCAGTGCCAGAAATGCCATAAGTGCAAAGAAATGACATATGGTCATAAAACAAGACTGGCTGATAGCTGGCAACCGGGTAAGTGAACAGTAAAGAGGACAAAGTACAACAGCCTAAGTCAGCACTTGCCATGACAGGCTGTTGGTTTGGTTTCTAAAGAGATGCAATGACTAAAGAAAGAAAGCTTAGGAAAAATCTCAATATTGACAAATGTAAAGAAAGAGGTAATAGCAGTAGTGGTCATGATGGACTTGTTGATTTTCTCTTTGAAAAAGACACCAGATTCCTACATAGTCATGGAAATGAAGGCAGAAAATGTAGGTATGCCTAAAAGGCCATTTAAATTATAACTGGTATAAATATCGAGATAAGATGCCATTACTGCATATGCAAAATATTGTTTCTGGCCCATGAAGAAATTCTATGACACACAGATCCTACCTGGAAGGTGATTTTTTTTTATACTACTAACCACCAGAAGTCATGCTTGTTTGCTGCTACCTTCTTCACTAAGACATGTCCCACTCCACAAATACAGCCCTGGGGCTCTGGCAGAAAAGGTGTAATCCTGCAGAAGAATGAGCAGAACCAGCAGGAGGGTGCTCCTGAGAGAAGGAAGCAGCAGACCTGAGAACATGCAGCAAGCACTCATAGCCTGAAGAGTTGCTCCAGTCACTGCAAAAGAGTACTTGGAAATCAGATCAGCGTACCTGAGATGCATTGAGCAACTCAATATAAGTGCTTCTGCATTTTGAATTTGATTTCTGAGTTCAAGAATAATTTTAAAACAAGAGAGAATCTTCCCAAAATAAATGTGCTGTTTTTTCAACTGGCCACGTTTACCATTATAGGCACTTACTGCACCTGATGTATGGAAGAACAAGATATTAGAAGAAATCACAGCCAGTTTTTTGTCTAGACATTTCTCTCTACATCCTCTATCATTGACTGGATATTTCAGTTCCACAAATTCAGCAAGCTGATAAGGGCACTTCTGCTTCCACTGCTGAGTTCTGAGCAATCTCTGAATACTGCAACATTGGCCATTCCTTCAACCACATGTTATGGGTCTGCCCTTCCTCTGTGCAATACTTCAGTCACCATTCTTGTGATGTGCCACTGCAAAATGCTGCTGGATTGTGCCATTCCCCCTGCAGCAAGTCTGGATATTCATTTCCCTCCTTGGCCAATCAAGTCCTAAAAATTACCACCACATAGTCACTACCAGAACATGTTCTTCCTGAATATTAAGAGAAAAAAACTGTTGGAAAAAATATTCAGAAGAAAAAATCATGTCACTATATTCTTGAAGAGACAGCTGTTGAGTAACATTAGCCATGTTACACCATACTCCAAAAATTCTGTGTTTCAGAGCATATCCAGGAGAAAGTGTTAAATGAGTGAATCACTCGACTGATTACTCGGTGTGAGACGTGAGATGCTATCCAAGAAGCTGTTGTCTCGAATCTGCATTGATGCCTCTGTGCTTTTCAAAAAAGAACACCCAGACTGTGGCAGATTATTACTTGAAATGAGTCAAGATCACAAACAACTAGTGCAGCAGTTTCTGCTCTTTGTCTAGTGTGACTAATGAATTACCAGGTCCTGTCATACAAAGCAACAGACCGTCATTTCTAATGAATTAGAGGACTTTGCTGGGAATCTCACTCATTTAAGATTCAAATGATCAGGCTGAATAAATGATGTAGACAGTTAGAAGTGCCTTATGAAGAACTGCCAAGGGAGATCAGCCAACAAGACTTATCAGATCCCTCATCTGTAGCAGGTCACATCCACAGCTGGGCAAAGACAACCTCTGAGCAGCAGTGCTACAACACAGACTGCACCTATGTCTCTGTTGAAGGTGAGGGATTTTATTCCACCATCAGGCAGCCCCCATCCACGGCCCAACTCCCCTTACTATTGCTACTCAAGAAAGACACAGTGCTGCTGTGTTTGCAATACAGAGAGACTTGCAGTCTCCCAGAAAATTTGTCCAGTTGAGGTAGGTGGATACATTGCAAATATGTGCTACATGTGCATGTTATAGAGATGGGTTTTACATATAAGGAGAAGGAATGTGTATATACAAGAGAGATTACAATTTTGGTGAATAGAATGAAAGTTTACACAGCTTGTAGGGAGATAATACAAACACAGATGAAAGACTAAAATCTGGATTTCAAGATTGTCCCAGAAACCTCATAGACAGACCAGGCAGTAGAGGCAGGAAATGGGAAGTTACACATACCTTGTATGTTTATTTTTTCATGCTGTGAGTAATTGTACAATTGCTAACCATCTCAGTGGTGGTGTAAAGCATGGAATAATCCTGTATTTGAGCCTCATTGCATGTGGGTTAATCAAACTGCTCTAGTAAAATAGCTCTGTGTATCTGCTGCAGAGACACTCTGTCATCAGTGGACAAGGTCCTGGCTAAGAGGGAACAGGTGAAAGATGGGAAGGTTTTATTCTCACTACTGCAGGAAACCTGTCAGCATGTGCACTGCAAGTTTCAAAGAATCTAGGAGTGCAGGGAAAGAATTTTAGGAAACTTAATTTCTTCACATAGTTTGGTTTAGAGGAATGAAAGACTGTCCAGATTGTATCCTTCTTCTGTACTTCTGTTGAGTGTGGGAATATTTGGGGCAAAGATGGCGACAATGCTGTCTCTTAGTCCCACCTGCTTTTCTTTCAGTAAGGGGCCTCTGACAAACATGCACTGGTGAGAGATACAGTTTTCAGCCCCATATAGTTTCAGAGCCAGGAGGGATGAGCAGAGTTGAATGCTGAATGCGTCCCCCTTCACCAGCTGTTGGCAGGCAGAGGATTGCATGCCCAAGTGGACAGAAACAGCAGATAATCGCAAACCAAGTCATCTGTGCAGAACCCTGTAGCAGGCTTGAAAAGCTGCAACTAAAGGTGAAGAAGTGAGTACAGAGAGAAAGTGCAAGAAATAAGGGACAAAAGTTGTTGTTTGAAAGGCTTGCTATTGATGGTAGCTTTTGATAAAATATGTATCTTCATTAATTTTATCAGGGCTACTTCTAAAGACGGAGGAAATGGTTCAGGGTGCTTAGAGCTCTTATTCCAACCCTGCCTTGTCCCTTCTCTTTCTGTTGTGTTTCTCCTATTCCTATCAGCTTGGCCATGTTTTGTATGCTTCTGGTAACATCTTCAAGGTGTGGAGCTCACCAGTCTGCTAGGGCAGTGTCCAAAATGTGAAGATGATCAGTAGGAACACAGCCCAACCCTCACTACATAATTGCTGAGACAGAGAGCTGCACCCTTGCTTTCTTCTTTTGTGCAAACTTTACAGGCTCTTAGATGCTTCTGCATTTCAGTGCTTCTAAAGGATGAGGTATTGCTTGAGATAGATGCCCAGGTCTCTCAAGCACATCTTGTGTACTGTAAAATTAATCTGTCTGGTCTTGTCTGAAGCAGCTGCATAATGATCAAATGTAGCACCTGACTTGTGTGGAATTTAATTGCATCTTTCACATCTAATTTCCCATCTTACAACACAGAAACATATAAAGGCCACAAGAAGTTGCAAATACTCATGCTGGATGGGTACTGTTGAGGACAATGCTTGAAAATTTATCTTAATGGGAGGGAAGGGCACAGGAAGGTGCAAAACACAACCAACAACGCATGGGAATGGAAAGGCTGAAGCTAGAAGGGCAGTCACTAATGCTGACAGACTGTAAATAGGGATGGAAGAGAAAATGCAGATTAAACAAATGGGCATACATGAAAGGCAGCTGGTTGTGCCTGGGAAGGATGATGATTCAACAGCTCAGTGCTACTCAGCAAGAGACAATCTTTGTGAACACACAGCTAAAGTGAACTTATTATTTACACTAAAGCTGCTTGAAACAAGTGTGAAAATAGGTCACAACTGCAACAGCCTAAAGTACCATGGGAAAAATGAGCAGAGCATGTTCTGCTGTGAAGTAGTCAGAAGTCTGAAATCTGAGCAGTTTTATGAGTGAGAATTACCACGGAAGTGCTCTCAGAACAGAAGTATCTGAATCGTCATTCAATTCTCCTTTTTATATGTAGCAATTTGCTAAAGATCATGACGGATGCATCTAGGAAGGCGAAGACAAATTGATCATTATAAGGGCAGAAACTTTACTTGTGGTTGTGTGCTGTTAATGAGAAATCCTGAAAACTGAAGATTTAAATATGAAACACCTACTTATCTTTATTGCCATATGTTTCAAAAACAAATCCAACCTATGGTGCTATTAGCAACATCAAAGCTTCAGAAATTTTTCTGGAAGAATTACATTTGCCATTTGGCTCAAAGACACAGAGGAAGGCTTTTCAAAGCCTTTGGGAATATATCACAAGAACAGTTACATATATTAATAAGAAAATGCCCTGGCCTTGTAACAAAAAGACCAGCTTGCACATTATAGCCAAGTCCAGAGGGACATATGCAGGTGGGCTGAAATACAGGTGGGCTAATAAGCAAAAATACTGATACCAGCTCATTTCCATTTCAACAGGAGCTTGATATTACATATTAATGAAAAAGTTGGAAATCTTTCAAAGAAAAATTTGCTTGGTATTTCAAAAGCAACTATCATTTTAGCATATTGTGTGGAACTAAAGGCCAGAGGAAAAGATTACTTTTCAAAATGCTCGCTCTTTTTTTTTTTTCTTGCTTAGCTACTCCCCAGCAGAAATAGTAGAAATGCAGATTTTAACCTTTCAGATATGTACTTCACATGATTTCACTGATTGTAATGTTACACTTTCATATTTCTCTGTGAGGCAGTTGATGACACTGATGAAACAAACAGCGTCGAATGATTACAGACATCAAGCCTTTGATTGACCAAGGATTCAATTATAGACATTTCACAGAAAGACTATGAAAGATTGCAAAGCTTTAACCTGGCAGGTGAAGTCATGCTGTGCAGTGTTTTGACACACTTTCCATCATGCAAGTAATCAAAAAAATGTAAAGCTTTTTACATGGACTTGGTGAGATCATAGATGCTGGACTATAACTCAAACATAAATGACCATGCTAAGCACTTGAAATGTTGGCCTTAGAAAAAAGATAGGTAAAAACCTATGTATTATTAGTAAAATATACAATTTCATTTAAAAGTAACAGAAGTACTTCTCATAAGCAGATTTCCATTAGACTCCCAAATGACTCTGTCTATTAAAGTCTATAAATAGAATGCCAACTCAACACACAGACTGGATTTTGTGCTTGAGAATCAATTGGTCCAACAGTGCCAATGATGCCTTCTGTTATTATTAAATATAGTTCACAGCCAAAAATTACATATGTGAACAGAAGTGTACAATTGGCAGTCGAAAATGCACCACATGTTATGGTGAAGAATTGGAAACCACTGATGAGAAAGTTTTGAATTCTGAATGTAGATCTGAAAATATCAGAAAACGGGACTTGTTGTGAAAAAGAGCTGAATAAAACCACACAATATTTAAATCTAGCACTACTTCCTACTTATTGCAGAGTGCATCTACTCCATGCAAAGTTCTGAAGTGGACAGTCATGACTTTTATGCAGAAGACCTACATTGCAGGAATGCTTTAAATTCACCATGTACCAAAAGCCCAAGGCAAACAAAATGCCAAAGTAAATAGTAGTAGGAATGTCTTTTTGACTCTAGAAGAGATAATGAATACTATCACTAAAACACAGCAGTAAGCCTAATTTTAAAGTCACATGTAAGTTATAACTTCAAAATTAGCATTTTTTTATTTCACTCCTACTTTTAATACAGTTTCCTAGCAAATTGGGACATAAAAAATGTCAAGAGAAAACAGCAGGAAACCACCAGGTCTTCCTTATACACTATCAGACTCTGATAACCTCTGGGTAACTCAAACTCAAGTATGATGCAAGACAAATGTAAAACTTGGTCATAACACACTGCAAGGGTGTAGTGGGAGAAGGGCAGGGCTGCTGATGAGTGTGGAGTGGGGAAATCCCCCAGGTGGCACCCGGCAAGCTGGGCATGCCTGCACTCCTCCTGAAATGAAACCAGCTCATAAAGAGCCAGCTCCAGTGTCTCCACATAAACAACACAATGAACCCTGAATCTGAAAGATTATCCTTGGATAATCAAGAGCTGACTGTATCTGGATGAGCTCAGCCCATTTATTAAATACATCATTTCTAACAGGGGCTACAACAAACAAAGGGAAGCTTTTCCTTGCCATATGCTGTTTACTGAACAAGGTTCAAGTGCTCGAAATCTCCAGTGTGTGAGCTGCTTGTTCAGCTAAGATAACACTTCTCATAATGACTTTTCCCAATATTATGGATGTTGCTTTAGCCTGTCATTTTGCTACTGTTAGTTTTCGATTTTTTACAAAAGCTCAGCATGGAGAACTTGTCTGCACTGAAAAGACTAAAAGTATTTTTCTTGTTTCCTTTTTTTTCTACTTCAATGACTTAAGTTTATTCATGTAATTCCTCACCTGTGATTTGATGCTGCAAAGCACTACAATCTCCAGTTTTTCACATGCTTAGTGTAGCCCTTAAAAATGCTTTGCAGATTTGTATTTTATTCTCTGATTGCATTAGACTTTATTTAAAGGAATAGGTAATCTCACACATTCTGGAGATGAAATGAGCACTAAATCATATATTGAAAGCGCATTAAAATCTCAACTGTGATGGACCAAACAAGTGAAAATAATATTACTACTACCAAGAGAAATAAGACTAATTGCTGGTTTTTACCTTCTCATACCACTGCACTTTCATTGTCTCCGATGGCAGACATTGCTGTCAGCCTATCTGTTTAGCTTCAATCATAAGACATAGAAAAACTTTTACTACAAACTTTGGGAACCACTGTGAAACACACAATATGACTGAAGACTGCTGCTGAACTTTCAGCTAATTTGACTAAATGATCTTTTAATGTTTTTATTTACTCCTGGGAAAAGTAGAATTCTGACAGACTACAACCTAGAATGTTCATTTC
Organism: Haemorhous mexicanus; assembly: GCF_027477595.1. Lineage (NCBI taxonomy): Eukaryota > Metazoa > Chordata > Aves > Passeriformes > Fringillidae > Haemorhous > Haemorhous mexicanus. The sequence goes on along the minus strand of NC_082344.1, from coordinate 52,707,001 downwards.
ACTCTAACACATGCTAAATTTCTAACTTCCCCTTCAAACTTCTAATGTTTAAAAACAAATGCAATTAGTACCATTCTTTAACTCACCAAGAAAGCATATTTTGCTTTTAAAACATTCAAATGTTCAAGAATTCTATGCCGCTAATTTTCTTGAATCACTACAATAAAGTTCATTAACAACAATATCCAAATCCAAGGAAACAGGCTATTATGTAAAATTTTAAAAATATATTTGAATCCAGAACAATTTAGAGCCAAATATATAATGTAAAATCATTTTAACCCTAATGTATGTAGTTGTATGGCTACCATAGTTAAAAACACAGTTAATTAGACCAATCATTTTCTACAAAGAAACATGCTGCTATTATCTCAGTGGGAGATAACCCTGGCCTTTAACTTTAATAACCCTGCAAGTTACCTTCCTGATAAACAATGCAATATTAATATCACAGCTGGGAGCAGTTTTCTGAACACTCACAGCAGGTATCAAATTTGTTGCTTAATTTCTGTCGGAATTGTAGCATCCCTTCCTAACGGATATCTTTAGCATCAGGTAAGAGGAAAAAGTAGAGTTCAAGATATAATTAAAGAAATTTCATATTAAGCTAAGGGACAAAATTATCCACAGAGCAGCAAATATTAAATCATGAGAAGCATGAAAGTAACAAATTATTCAAGACATATTTTCATGGTATGATAAAAGATTCTTAGTAACCAGTAATAGAAAAATGAGCACATAAAAATTGAAAAAACCAAATACCTGGGGAAAGCCTTGTCTCTGTGTTCAGCTTATATTGAGATCCCAAGTCAAACTGGATGATTTATTATGGTGTCATAGATAAATTTCTGGAGGCCCTGTTGTGACAGGACAAGGGTAATTGTTTTACACTGAAGAAGGGTCAAATTAGATTACAGATTTTTTTTTTTTTACCATGAGGGTGGTGAAACACTGAAACAGGTGATGGATCTCACAACACGCACAGAGGTGGTGGATGCCCACTCCCCTGGAAGCATTCCAGGTCAGGTTGGACAGGCTTTGAGCAACCCAATTTTGTTGAAGGTGTCCCTGCTCATTGCATGTGGGTTGGAGTAGATGTCCATTAAAAGATCCTTTCCAACACAAACTATTCTATGATTCTATAAAAACAGAGATCTCTATAAATAAAAATGTATCATCAGTAACAATATTAAGCACTTTCTAGATTCTTAGAACAGAAGAAACACTGCTTTGACTAGAAAAGGACAAAAGCCTGACAGCTATTTCTTCCACTTTGAACACCACTAATCCCAACGAAACCATTCCACACTTTTTAGTATGCACCAAGGTGAGAGGCTCTCTTTTTGACAAAAACCCCATTATTTGGTAACAGACTAAAAATCAAATGTAACACAGATGCATAGTAGGCCAGTGTGCTCAGTTATGAGATTATTCCAGATTGTATAACCAATGAATTATCTTGAAAAAAAACAAAAAAGCCCTGAACTTTTAGTAAGATTTCCATAACTAACATAATTGTCAATTAGGAAGTGACAGTGAGTGTTCTGCTGTTCTTTACTCTCAGCCTAATCTTACCCACAGCTCATTCTGGCAGTTTTCATGGCTTCTCTTACCTTCTGATAACACTTGAGATACAAGATCAGGGCTTTGGTCTAATGGAAAAAAAATCAAAACAGAAAACTGTGTTTCCCAAGGAAAAACAAGACTGCACTCAAAATTTGAAAAATATTTTTTTTGTGTTTGAGGTTTATGACAATCACATTGTAAGGAATTTTATTTTGCAGTATTTAGTTGTTTGGAGGTTTTGGGGCTTTTTAAGTGTCTTTTCCATTGTTCCTATAGTAGCTCTGGCAATTTCAAAGAGCAAGGAGATTTTATAGCTACAGAGTGCTCAGCAGTTTATGCACCAGAATAGTCAAAAAGAAACTTCTGAAATTCCATAGTCAGCAGCTCTTATCTACACTTCCTTTTAATTCTACATAAAATAAAGTGAGATTAATGAGAATGTCAGCTGTTGCACCTGTCAGTGTTAAATGCTGATGGAATAAACACAACATTGAAGTAGAGCCTGTGTTTTATAACATATTGATGTTTTGCTGCACAACCAAAAAATGTTAGTCAGTAATTTTCTGTTGCTTTTTACAGAATCCTTTTTCCAAAATTTCTTCTGTAATCTTTGGTGTTGAGATAAGATGTATATATATGTTTACACACACACACACACACACACACACACACACACACACACACACACGCACATATATGATAACCAAAAGTTATTCTTAAATGTATTCCCCAACACTAAACCTGTATTTTTAAACAAATACATTTACATTCTTATAAAAATAATTCAAAAAATCCCCAGTGAAGACTGGCTGTCAAAACATCTGCACAGTATGACAAACAACAGTGGATCTAAAGCAATATGAAAAAGTACCTGGACTACCTCACTCAAGTAGCCACTAAAACCACATGTTAAAAAATAGTTTATAGAAAGGAAAGGACCTGCACCAGAGGCCACACCTCAAATCCTGCGTCCAGTTCATGCCCCTCACTACAAGAAGGACATTGAGGAGCTGTAGTGTGTCCAGAGAAAGGTAACAGAGCTGGGGAAGGGTCTGGAGCACAAGGCTTGTGAGGACCAGCTGAGGAAGCTGGGATTTTTTGGCCTGGATAAAAGGAGGCTGTTTTTTCACTCTCTACAACTACCTGAAAGGAGCTGTAGCCAGGTGGGGATCAGTCTCTTCTCCCAGGCAGCCAGCAATAGGATGGGAGGACATGGCCTCAGGTTGAGTCAGGGGAGGTTCAGGTCAGACATAAAAAGAAATTTCTTCATAAAAAGGGTTATTAAGGATTGGAATGGACTGCCCAGGGATGTGGTAGAGTCACCATCCCTGCAGGTGTTCAAGAAGTACCTGGATGTGGCACTTAGTGCCACGGGGTGGTTGACAGAGTGGTGTTCAGTCAAAGGTTGGATTCAATGATCTTGGAGGTCCTTTACAACTTAAATGATGCTGTGATTCTGTGAATTTGATATTAAAGAAAAAAAACAAAAAAAAACCCAGCAGCTTTGAATCTTTCCATTTACCTGGCCACATTGTTCTGTATCTCTAGGTTGTGAGGGTTGCAGCATGGTTGCAACATGCTGGTAAAAAGACACAGCAGCTTATAGTCAAGAAAAAACACCCAGAAACAGAAGAGATCAAGAAAAGATCAAGAAAAACCTTCCCAACAATAGAGGGTTCAGACAAGTTAATAAGCTAGGACCAAAAGCTCACCAAAGAATCAAAGCAGAGTGAAATGTAGTGGGGTGAAAAGCAACACTACTACCAAGTGAACTGATTGCTGCACTAGCGACAAGAAATTTGTCATCTGAAGAAAACAAGGCATGTGAAAGACATGACTGCCTTAAAATAATGTCTGCATGATTTGGCTTTGTGAAAATAATGAATTTTATCATAAAATGTGTAAAAGCCACAGCAACAATAAAAACTCATTAAATGTAGTCTACACAATTTTCTCTTTCTTCAGAAAATGAACAGTTAAACAGAATCAGATGCAGAAAATAAATCTACTGGAGATAAGAGGAATCAAATAATAGCACATGAAAAAATTATATCTTGTGCATCCTAGCAAACCAAAACACATAAAATATCTGATTGTTCTTTTAGTGGAAGAAGACCTACATGAACTGTAGCAGCAGCAGCACTTAAAAAGAATAAATTGTCTAAAACGAAGGCTGGACATTTTAAAGTGTTTTCTAACCAACAAAAGTAGTGATAGTGAATAAAGTGATAGTTCTTAAATTCATGCAGATGTACATTTAAATTGATAAAGGATGATGTACATTTACTTACTAATGCAAAAGATCTTTAGAATTTGGAACATTGCTCCCACACTTGCATCCTACTTTCCTACAAGCCAACTAGTAAAGCTGGAAGTTCCACAGAGAGAAAAGTAAAAGAAAAAGCTAAAGGTCTCTCAATGGGTTACTACAGGAAATCTGTTATTTTATCTTTACCCTTGGTCTTAAGATACAGAATGTATTCCTAAATGAGGATTGAGAGAGGAAATAATCCACCTCACTCAATTCTGTATGATAATTGATTGCTTTCCTATAAAAGGAGATGCAGTATCATACGTAAAATTAAGATTCACTACTAACCTGCAGAATAGAAGATCTATCCTGTGATAAGAGGAATATCTATCACTCCACTCCCACACAGCCACACTAGAAAGAACTAAGAATCTCTAATCTTTGCAGACCACATTATGATATGATCAATTATATTTTAGCTCACAGAAATAAAATTATTATTGTATCCCATTAATTTAAATACTCTTTAAAGCAAAAAACGAAGCAGACTGAGACTGATTTGTGGCAGATCTCAGTTAGAGCTAATCCTTCACATCCTCCTCAGCAGAACTTCTTGAGCAGCCATGGATGTGTGGGTTTGTGGCTCGCTGCTGTATTTGCAGGAATTGCACCAGACCCAGTTATTACTTTACAGGGATTGCACTTCCAGAGAACAGAATACACCTTACACCGCCAACTGGGCAACAAATATTAGCAATTTTGAAACACAGAGATATACAACACCACTAGTTAAGGAAGGTAGGTTTTCAAACCTTACCTATTATACTGTTTTTCATGAGAACTGTAACAACATGAAGCTGAAGGTTCCAGCTCTCTTCACTTGGCTCTTCCATTAAATACAGGAGATGAATAAAACTTCTGTGACAACAAAAAGCTAAACTTTCTTCATCTGCACGTCACACTGATTGCTGCCTGTACTGCCATGACAAGTCAGAGCCCAGTAAAACACGAAGCAAAATTCATCATGCCAGACTGATCTATTCATACCAGATAACAGAAGCAGGTAATAAAATCAAACTTTTGCAAATATTCTATACATGTTACTATGGAAACTTAATAGGCAGGTGTTTTTTTTTCCTTTTTCTTTTCACACATTTTAATTTATTAGAAAGTCAAACAATGTCATAAAATCACTTAATCCTTTTGATAGGAAAAGACCTTTAAGATCATGAAGTTTACCTGACACTGCCAAATCCACCACTGAGCCAAGTCTTTCAGGAGGATTCAAAATCTTTTGTAAGCTGAGAGGAGGTGTGAGGTAGCATTCATTATTTATTTTCCTAAAAAACATCACACTCAGAAACAAGTTCCATCCTCCAGTAAGGGAAAGGAGAATTACACACTCAGAGTACAAATTTAGCAACCCTTGCCTAAGGAGTTTTGGCAAATGCTTCAAATAAAAATCACCATCACCCCCAAGTGAAATGATTTTAAAAATGCAAATGAAAAGGTGGAAAAATACATGATATGTGGTTTAAGAATGGAGGAAAATCTGTAATGTGATTTGGGAAGAACACACAGGAATTGGGGTTTTGTCTCCTCACTGTGTAGAATATATCTTCTCTAGCTGTTTTGAAAGATTTTTAATTGGTCTCTCTGATACAGTAAATAAATAGTGACTGGTACTAAAAGGTATAGATTAAAGCTAATGGAAGAGAATGTTTTAGGGTGGATGTTTCATTTTACAAGATTTAATTCCACCAATACTTTAAATGTCAGAAAGGAAAGTGAGTACACTAAGACCCAAAATGATAAATATCTAGCATGTCCATCAAAGTCCAAGAGGAAAGTGCCTGTGATCCTACCGTGTTCTGGGTTTTGTATTAGCATTTGACCAATTAAGTCATTCTTAGCCATTTAGAAAATAAAAATGCTTTCTCTCATCTTGCCTTCCTCTTGTTTCCAGCTTTCTATGTCTGCCCTGACTTGTTGTCTCTAAGAAGTATCTCACAGCCCCTCCTCAGACACCAGCCTGCTTTGCCCATGCCAGACCCAGGAGGAACAGCAGCACCCCCGGCTGCCCTCTGTATCCAAATGTCAGAAATAGAGATGTGGGGAGCAGCACAGCCAGTGACAGCATGCAGCATCCCAAACTGTAACAAACTTCCAAAGGAAGGAAAGGAATAATTTTAACAGTGGCAAACAACTTCCACAGGACCAGCCATTTTGAATATTTAAATTAAAATGCCACATCTGTTTTTGCCTTCTGTCTGTATACACTGCTGTGATCATTTCAGATAAATATCCTGTGTCTTTTGTTGTTGACTTCTTAAGAAATAGCATGATTGAATATGATGTTCCCTTCCCCCTCAGACAACTCCTCTTGAATTTTAATGCTTCATGATTCTCTTGTCATCTTTGTAGAGAACAGTATTTTCCATAAACACTCACTTCAATATAAAATTTCACAAAGCTAAAATGACAATGAGGTAATGCTAAAATTACATACCTAAACTGGAAAATCAAGTCCACAGGATGCAGTACAAGTAATAGAAATAGCTAATAAATGTTTAATTTTTAGGATGGCTTTTAAAATACTTTTAATAGAATAACTTTCAAGTTGAGTAAAATCAGCCATTTTCCCTTTTTTTTCTTGGAAACTTTATTAAAGATAAGAAAACTCACTACATAATGATGTAGCAATATTAGCACAGATCCTATTACATTTCAGTTTTGTAAGTTATTGCCTCTAACAGTGGGAAGGACATCTACCTCAGAACCTTTGCTCCAATCATTAGACAGCACACTTACATAAATTCTGGTGACTTTCTGAAATGAGGCAAAAAACCCAAAAAAAAGTAAAAAATAGAGAGTCCAACATCTTATTAGCTGTTATTTAATAATTTGCCTACTTTTTGTATGTGTGTCTGTCTTAAGAAATAAAAATGCATAGAGCTTTATTACTTGTGCACTGCAAGGCCAGCCACAATTTACCACATGCACCAACTTTTGAGTAGCATGCTGTGTCAATTCTCAGGTCTTCACATTAAAAAAGTGACATAACTGCTCCACATCTGAAGGAAACAGGCATTTGCTAAATCAACAAAAAAAGACCCCTACACAGATTTCAATAGTAGCCACAGCCTGCAGGGGAAACTAGAGGGCCAAACTTGCCTTGACTCAACTGGTGCAGGCACCTGCAAGAAAACATTCACCAGAGAGCTGGCTTGGTGGGAACTTGGACATCCCAAGGTATCTTGGTGCCCATAATCTCCCTTTTGAATTTTTTGGAGAAGTAGAAGCATCTGATGAGAAAGTGTCCTTACCATCAGCGAGGGACCTGCACAAGCTGCTGACCAAGTTTACTGACTGTGAATAACCCAGGGCAGCTGAAATGACAGTGTGCTAAATGCTAATCTGGCTATTGTTGTAGATCCCCCAGCAGAATGTGGTCACAGAGCTCTGCAGACTACAGAAGAAGTTTCTCACTTCTCCAGTTGAATCTGAACCTCCTCTCTAGCAAACAACTCAGTTTTTTCTAGATGGACTGAGGATTTGTATCTACAGCAGCAGACAAAAGTAGTAAATAATTCTGGGTATGCTGCAGAATTTTAGTCATAAATGCAATAAATTAAGACAGCATAAACAGTGAAATTATGTAATTCAGCCCCTATTAAAAAAAATGAATTGAAAGAAAAAGAAGGAAGCATGGCATTTTATGAAGAAAATACCAATCCCTTGTTTCTATTGTGCCACCCAAAGAACTTGCATTTATTTAGACCAGCATGTGACTGTAGAAAGTAACAGTTAAGGAATGCCAACAAGGGAAACAGCTGTTTTCCATATGTGTGGCATGATGGAAATGAGAAAACAAAGACAATTAAGAAACAACCAAAGCTGATGTATTCTAAAGGTTTTAATTTTGCTACAAATGAAATGAAATGTGATAGAGTGGACCAAATGCACAAATGCCACAGTCTTCAACTGCTGGTAGAACAACGTATTTCAGGCAGAAGAAATTGTATAAGGAAACAGAATTTTTTTAATTAACAGTACCAAAACCACCAAAATGCACACAAAAGCCCCCAAAACTGAGAAAAGAAATGTAAAACAAAAATGGTTTCACAGTGGAAAGCATAATGAATTAATTTTTAAGCCTCTGAAGAGTATGACCAACATGACCCAGCAACGCCCATTCAAAGCCCAGGAAGCCAACCTCATCCTGTACACCTTTATCCTCCTTCCTCTTGGAATTTCTATCAGCTGAACACAACTGGAATCATGAATGGTAGTTAATGTTTGCTCTTTTCTGTCTTTTTCTAATTGCCTCTTCCCAGAATACTGAGTAACATTTTGAGAAATCTAAAGTCAGATAGGCTTGGAGTTTCCTTAAGTTTTATGGGCTAATCTAATGTTCTGTGGAATGTTTTAAGTTGATTGAACGTTGCTCTAAAGCTTTTGCCAAAGTTCTCTGATTTTCTAAGTTGCCAGTAAAGTCTTTTTTTGTTGTTTTGACCTCTTGAGAGTATCTTGTTGCTGTTTCTCCCACGCCTCTAACTCAGAAAAGTAAGCCCTTTTAAGTGTCTCATCAAGGTTTTAGTGGCCTTATTGCCTGTTGGAACAAGTCCAGAACCAAGGTGATCACAGGGCTGGAGGACCTCTTGTAGAAGGACAGGCTGAGAAAGTTTGGGCTGTTCAGCCTGAGAAGAGAAGGCTCCAGGGAAAACCTTACAGCACCTTCTAGTACTAGACTCCAGCAGAGTCCCTCTCCCTCTCTGCAGGAGAGCTGGAGAGGGACTTTCCACAAGGACATGTAATGAGAAGACATGGGGGAAGGGCTTTAAAGTAAACGAGGGTATAGTTAGATAAGGGTGAGATATTGAGGAGAATTTTTGCACTGTGTGGATGGTGAGGCATTGGAACAGGTTGCCCAGAGAAGTTGTGGATTCCCCAGCCCCGGAAGTGTTCACCTCCAATGCAAATCCTTCTGTAATGGCAAGAGAAGAAAGGAAGCTGTATATGTCCCAGTAGGGGAGAGGAGGCAAAAATCAAGAAGACAGCAGGAGTACTTAATGAGTATTTTGGAAGAGTATCTGACAAGCAAAGCCATTCAAAATTGATTAAGATTATGATTAAGATGCTTCTCCAAAGTCCAGTGAGTCAGAAGGATATCTTCCAGGCAAAGGATGGAGTAATTCAAGTGCAATCTACAAAACTTGATCAAGGGGATGGCATAAAAGCTGCAGTGAGAAGTGCTAACACTAATTTGGCATGAGTGGCAGTGCTCTTGTTCCTGCAGTGAAGTTACATTTTTGGAGTCGGAAGGAGACCAATGAAATAGTGGGAAGGGGAAGCAGCAGTACAAACCCATAAGCAGTACTAGCTAAAGAGAACATCTTGAATGTTTTCTTTGTGAATGCCTGATTATCAGAACTGGACAGAGTTGGCATTCTGTTTGGGTTTGTTTTTCAGGAACACAGCCAGAGTAAACCCAAGGAAACAATCTAGAAGAGCACAATGATTTTTTAGGAAATAGAAGTTTTAATCAGAAGTGTTTACATTTAACAAACAAGGGTAATCCTTATGCTTACAAAATCCAATTCTTGAAGACAAACCTCCTGCTTTCAATTAAATCATGAATATGAGTAAAGACAAATCATTTGGGTGGTTTGAAGTATCCTGGTATTCCTCTGTTCTTCAGATTCATTCAGAACACATAAGCAAGATAAAAATCTTCTATTAGAGCCAACTTCTCTCAGATTGCATGAACAAAAAAAAAAAAAAAGTTCCTCCTGTTTGGCAAAGTGCTGGGCATGGCTGATTAAAAAAAGAAGGGGAACATGGCTACAGAATGGCTACAGGTATCCAGTGGGCCTCCTTGATTCTTGAATACTTGAATACTTTCTACAATCCAGTCTTGAAAACTGTGTACTTTGGAAGAGTGAAACTCCTTGTACCAAGGGAAAGTCCCAGTTTTACCATCCACCTCAAGATGAAAGAGAACCAACCACGACAGAACACAAAAGCAATCAACAAGTAACATCCCCAAGTTCAAATTTCTGCATAATACTGTCCATATAAATAATTTTTTCTCAAACTCTAGGTCACTCTTTCTACTGATGTGAAGAAGCCTAATTGGAAGACAAGTTTCTGTTTTATGAAAATCTCTGACGGAAGTTATTTATATTCAAATTCAGAAAGAAAAAAATACCTGTTGCAAAATGAATAAGTACATCCCTTGACAATCTAACCTGGCAGTTAGAAAACTCATCTGGGAGGTGGGAAGTCTATATTCAATCATTTGTTCTCTCTGATTTAAAGAACTGGCAACTTCTACCTCCCACTTAACAGCCCCAAGACTAAGGCTCATTTTCCCACACCAAACTCCAACTTAGAACCATTTGTTGCTTCCCCTAACTAGCAAGGAATCATCAAAGCAGTACTATCAAATATAATTTGAATTGCATTTTTATAGTAAGCCATCTGCATCTTCTGCTCTGGCAGAGTTATGTAATAAATTACAGACAGGACTATCACTTTCTGTGACATGCAAAAAATGACAGCAAATAGCAGCATATTTTGAAAAAATATTCAGTTTCTGTGAATGCTGCAGTAGAAGACAGATAAACATCTATTTGGCCTGCCTTCCTTCCAGCAGTATTAATGAAATTTCAGCTGTGGCAGAGCCAGTAAAAAAGTAAGAGAAAATTTGTATTCCTGTATTTCAATTTGGCTTTATCCAGCTCATTCAGGAAGGATGTAGCAAAAAAAAAATCCTGAATAAATAAGGCAGAAAATGCATGCAGTGAGGTCCCAGGAGCCACCAAGTTAAGCTAAATTTTCTTTAAGAAAATATTCATGGCAGTATGCTTCCCAGCCTCAGGCAAGAGCCTTCCAGATTTTTAAGTGTTTAACTCCAATGAAAAAGGTGAAGGTATTGAATCAAAATTTCTTTTGTGAAGTATAAATTGGACAGAAACTTGAAGCCATCTTATTTTTGAACAAACCATACAAGGAGAACAGTCTTCATAAATTTTACAAAGAGAAAATGTCTTTGACAGCTCTTGACTTTCTAATTTTTGGGGTTTTTTTCAGGTGCTTTTATACTTTCTTCCTTTCATCTGTTTCTCATACAGTCAATCAATCCTATGTCAGGTGTCTTCTTTTTTTCCCTACTCTTGTAAGATATTTAATTTCTCCTGATAATGATATGTCTATTTCTTTTGTCTTCACTGCAGAATCTCTTGCTGTTTATTGTTTTAAAAACTTCTGTCCCCTCTTTTCAGAGCATTAACTGGAAGTTTTCTTTCAAGAAGGTTGAAAATATGAACAATAGAGACAGATGCTTGCTTTAATAACCCTCTGTTTTCAAGGGCCTCATCCATAAATTTTGAACATTGTTTACTAATTTAAAATTGAACTCCAACTACTAACTTCCAGCTTTTGGCCTTCACCTATTACTGCCACATTTACACTTCCAGAGCCAATTCGTTTCTAATCATGGTGTCCCTCAATCCTCATTCCAATAACCTTTTAGTTAAAATACGACAAGTCAGCAAACTTCCAGCCTTTCAACTAGCGCTCAATCCAGGATTGCATCCCAGGTCATAGGTGGAATTATGAGCCCCAGCACTTTTCCAGCACTAAAACAGCAATATGTAGGTGCACCCCAGCACCTCTCAGCTCACCACCACCACCCCTCCAGCACCTGGTTTTCTTGGAAAGAGAAAGAAGCTGTGTTTTCTCTCACTGATTTCTCAGTATAGACAACATATGGCTCAAAACTGTGAGGCAATCTGCTCAGAGTCTGGCTGCACTCTCAGCTCTAACTCAATACAGCTTTTCACTTGAAGTTTCTATGAGTGCAATTCCTTGGGGACAGCATTGAAAGACAGCCCCAGTTCATCTCACATCCAGCCAACTCAAGCCTGGTTCGATCAGCTTGAATAGACTTCCATTTGTACAAAGAAAAAGGAAAAAAAAAATTTGCATTTTCCTTTGCCCATCCATATGTGGCTCATCAAAATCCAGTCTCCCACCTGCAATTCTTTAAGCTATGTATGTAGAAGGAAACATGAAACAGAAGGATTTCTTCCCCTCTGGATAAATTAAATCAATTCCCCTGTCATGGACTACTGCTAAGGCACTGCCATCTAGTGTGGAAAATCAATATAACAAAGAAAGAGGAAAAATAGAAAGGAAAAAAAAAGTATAGAGCATTTACAAAAAGGCAGAAGAAATTCTATTGACTTCCATCAGTTTTGAATACCGATTCATGATATTCATAACATTCATCATTCCACTGTATGGCAAAGCACAGAAAACCTCCCTTTTAAAGAAAATCCCTGACCTGATAGGCTGCAATGGATTCCATTAGATGGTACTGCATCATGTCAGACAAACTCAGCAGAGCCCTTAGTCCCAGCAGCCTCATTTGGTGTAACTCTGTGAAACTAAAATTCTACAGTATTTAATGCTACACATTTTACTGCAAATTTACAGTTTCAAGACTTGATTCTCTAAATCACGTTATATGGAAAGCATTGTAACATAGCAATCTGCAAGACCAGAAAATCAGAAATTTTTTGGATTTTGCCACTTTGGGTACTAGCTGGAGATTTTCTCTTGTCTTCCAAACATTCCTTTCCATGCAGCCCCAGTTTCCTTTCTGTCTTATGAAATCACCTACAATTGTTCAATGAACATGCAAAGGATTTGACTTGTTTCGCTTGGACCAGCTTTGTACAGATGAAGTTAAGTACACATGACATGAACCAATGGAGCATAGACAGGATAAAATTACAAAAGTTGAAGAGCCCTCATAAAGACCAGTGATTATAAACACCTTTATATTATTTAGTATTTCTACAACTTGTTGTAATCTCTCTATTACTGCCGTTATGATCCAGAATGTTAAACACCTGATTAACACTGTTGCCAACTTCTTTCCAGAACTGCAGCAAGAGAGTTTCATGTATTACTGGTACAGATATTCTGTATCATCCTGAACAAAACCCTCTCTAGAATACAAGCTACATCACTGACTGAAAGTTCACACAACACAAGCCAAAGGGTTCTGAACACCGTGCCACTTGAGTTTTGATTTATATTTAATGTGGACACAGAGGGACAGACCAGCTGACACCATCAAGACATCCAGATGTTCTCTAAGTGGATGTAGGTGAGCTCATAACAAGGGTATCTCTACCAATCTGCCCAATCCCTCCATTGCAATATATATTGATGGAAATACACTATGCCTTAACAACATGTGCCCCACCTAAAGAATAACTTTGGAGAAGAAAACATATTACTAGGCATAACTGACACAATTTCATTGACATTGAGTGTTTTGACAACCTGCAATTGACACAAGAACTTACTTAACATCTTTTTATTATGCTGCTTCCCTATGATCATGTATCTATATTTAACTATTAGGCATCAGTCAAAGCAAACAATATTTCTGTTTTAGTTTGTTGTCATAAGGGAATTTTTAACAGCACAAAGAACCTTCAGCTACATCAATTCAGCAATCTTTTCAGTAATGTAGGAAAAGCATGAGGAATATCCAACATTTTTTTATAATCCTAGTTACTAGCGCCTCATGTTCTATTCTCACATTAAAATTTCAAGAAGGAAAAAATGTAAACTGTTGAAACACCCTAATAATTAACTACCTTGTATTTATGATATGCTTCCATTCTGTAGTGTTTTGCTAACAAGTAACTCCATATTGTTCAAATTTCCTTTACTATTATTTTTTTAATAGTAAAAAAGGCTACCAAAATAATCCTCTTCAACATTTTTGCCGTTGCTGCATAAATTGATTCAAGCTATGCTAGGGGAAAAATATAGAAGCTGAAAATCAGCAGCAAAAAAAATACACCACAATAAAGGAACTCAACACTGATTAAAACCATCAAAATGGAGAGAAACCCAAAGAAATCCAAGGCCGTTCTGTCACCTTTATGAGAGATAGCACCAGAATCTCTCTAAAGAATGAAGCAGCAAAAAAAATACACCACAATAAAGGAACTCAACACTGATTAAAACCATCAAAATGGAGAGAAACCCAAAGAAATCCAAGGCCGTTCTGTCACCTTTATGAGAGATAGCACCAGAATCTCTCTAAAGAATGACAATAAAAATTATTTTAAACAGTGGCGATTTTCTAAATTTGTGGCAGTTATTTCTTCAAGCAACATGTGATCAACAACTACTTATTGCTGTCCAATAAGTGGTTTGATTACTCTTTCAGATACTCTCTTAACTGTGGCATATTGAAAAATTCTATGGATTTGAACTTGGGCCAGAAAGTCCTACAAGAAACTTTATCCTGAAGCAATTGTTTCCATTCTGATAGGACACAATGATGTAAGTAAAAAGACAACATAAAGCTAAAGCTTTGAAGTTTATGACTTTGAGAATAATCAGAATTTATAGCTTTCTATCATCTACTTAATTTACCTGCAGCAGTTCACTACCCCTTTTCTGAGAAGAGTTTTCAAATAGCCAATGTCAATGTAAATCACATCAGAGAAGAGAACAAGAAGATAACTTAGGAGCAGTCCAACCTCCTGCTCAAAAGCATGGTCAGTTATGAGGTGGGATCAGGTAAGCAGGGCTTGATCCAGACAAGTCCTGAAAGCCTCAAAGGACACACAACACGCACAGCATCACTGCACAGACTGTTCCAACACCCCCTAAATGGAGGAAATGTTTTGCCTTTCATCAAGGAACTTTTAAGTCTATTAGGAAGCTTGAAGGCTGAGTTTTATGTGCCTATCATATGTAACTTTTAGTACTCTTAATTTCCTGATCCACAGTCTAAAACCATATACCTTTTTGAACTGAAATTATGGCAACATGCTCTGGACCAGCAGTAATTGTCTACTAATTTGCAACAGTCTTGCTACCTGACTGCTTGATAATAGCTTTTACTAGCATTGCTTTCACTGTTACAAACTGACCCAATTGAGCAAATTAATGAATGAGAGCTAACCACTGCTAGAAAGCAAGGTGAATTTTGATAAAATGTCAATTTCTGGATTGCTAAACCTACGATAAGACCACAGGATAAGGAAGGAAAGAAATAAGTGTGGTTTCTTGCCAGTCACAGAGGTGATAAGAAAAACTAAATTTTCCAAACCAGCAGTCTAAATTTTTCTATCCCTGCTGCTTGCTTGGTGCTCAAAGTGTAGATGGAAATTTTCACTGAACTTGACTGGATTTTCTGAAAATACATTCAAGATTGAAAGCATTGATTTGGAAGTCAGTTTTAGTCTCATATTATTCTCAAATGGGATTCATTACATGGTTCATTAAAAAGGTTAACTATTTTTGCTAGTAATCTCATTATGATGACAGAGGATAATCCTGATTTCAAAATCACATATTTAAATATTTTTAAAAAACAAAGAATATCTTCTCAATGTTCAGAATATATTTTTCTGTGTTCAGAAAATGCAGCTATGCAACCACTCCAGGTTCCTTTGTACCTTTATGCATCACGTGCGACAATACAAAAAGTCTTCCATCCACCATTAATATTAATTATAAAGGTAAAAAAAATGCCATAGTCTAAAAGGCAAATTTTTCCATTTATTTTATTTCAGGTTACTTATTGCTTATAACAACTGCTTTTGTCCCTCCATATTTTGCAGACAAATAACGAATATTTAGATTAACTATATTAAGTTTGAGGTTACTATTGAAGTTAAGCTGCTTCAGCAGCACGGTTGCAGGAACACAAACAGTGTGCCATAACTCTGCATAAATATTAGTTAGATGCAACTCTGGTCTTACTGGTGCCTTTGACAAAGAACCCTTTGGTTTTCATGTATAAAAATAACTCAAGGAGTTACTTCTCAGGTATTTAGTGCTATAACAAGTTTTTTAACTGCAGAATGCCCCACCCTGACTCATTGCTCTGGCACTGAAGCACTGAAGCACACCTGTGACTATGGTGCCTGGCCAGAGCTCATTGGAAGATGCAGGTTTTGACTTATTTGCTGGTATTCAAAGAGGGCAGACATGGGAAATATATATAAAAAATATAAATGAAAATATAAATGAAAATATAAATATAAATATAAATATAAATATAAATAAATATATAAATATATAAAATATATAAATATATAAAATATAATTATAAATATATAAATATAAATATAAATATAAATATAAATATAAATATAAATATAAATATAAATATAAATATATATACCCATGGGACACCCCCAGGGCTGTACTAGCCCTGACAGACCCGCTGGGTTTCCCCAGCCTGCCCAGGACCCATTCCAGCTGTCCCCCCTCGGGACGGCAGAGCCCAAGGCAGAGCACAGACACCCTCCAGCTCCCCATGGCCTTACACCCACCTTGCCCAGTGCACCCAAAAGCACCACGAGCCCCACACACGCTTTTGGCAAGGGTGAGCAATGCTCAGCCTTGCTTCTAAGCCCACGTCAGACCCCTCCAACCAGAAAAGCAAAACCATCTTCTGAAGCCACAGACTTGCACAGGCCGTGCAGTTTTTATTCATGGCATCCCCAGAAATGGGATTTAGGAAGGAAGCACTGCCAGGAGACAGTAGCTGGGGAACTGATTAGACAGAGAGCATTTAACCTAATCTCCTCTGCCACGAGCACATTCTGCTTCCTGCAATTAAGTGTGATCACAGATGCAATTTTTTAGGGGCTTAATTCCACAAATTTAGACACCAAACTACTCCAGCTACAAGTGGAAAAAATTAAATACTGAAAGTAGAGGAATAAAAATTTCAGTATTATGACTGGAGGCTGAACTAGTAGACAGCTAAAAGTCACATGAAGATATAAACTTAGCAGGTTAGGAGGTAAAACTTCAAAAATTCCAATAACCTTCAAGTATCTAAATAACAAACAGTTCTGAAAAGTTTTTCCCTTCTATCCTAAAGAATTACAGGGTTGTTTTGAAGCCAAAGGATGTCATTATCTGCTACACCATATGTTTTAGGGGGAACAAAACCACACAGACTGCGTCTGTCTATAAGATTTAGAGAGGTTATATTCACTTCCTGTGTTCCCAGAAACAAACTGACAGTGTGAAGATGAGAAATTTATATTTGCAAGCTACAACAATATTAAGACAGGTAAAAAAGCACAGCTTTCTGAGAGATTGATAACCAAAAATTGAAATCTATGGGTCCTGGGAAAGTAAAAATTCCAAGCAGGATTGCTAATTGCAGTGGTGATAGCTCTGTTCCCTAAAGAGTTTTGTTTAACTTTTTAAATATCATAAGGTTTAACTACACATAGTTCTTCTCCAAAGATGGGGTACTTCAGTGGTAAGTCAAACAGAAAGGCAGGTGTGGGATTTGATGCCGAAATTTTGAAATTAAAAAAGGACAGAAACAACTTTGCTTAGACAACAGTCCCATTCTATCTTGCATCATGAATAGCCAAATTATTTTGTTCTTTCTTTTTTTCCCCCTAAGTCCATGTAGCTTCAGCAATATTGATCAGCATTTGTATAAAGCTGTATAATGGTATTTTTAGAAGGATAGAATGAGTGATATTTATATTACAATACACTGGAAAGAGGCAATAATAGATGGAAAGGCAAGAGTAGCCATGCCTCTGCTTTGTTTCAGAACTGCTCAAAAGCCACAGTAGGCATTACCAACAGAAATAGTAACAGCTGTCTGAAAAGAACAATACTGGTGAGTGACTGCCTATAAAAGGGTGACTGTGAGAAGAAAGGGAAAGAAAATGTGTTTACTAAGAAAAGCTAGCAAAAAGTATTGTTTAGTTTTAATCTTTCTCCACTGTATTATCTACACATTACACTAATTAAATTGTTGGCACTCAATTTTACTGATTTATTTTATCTGCCTTCTAGCCCTTCTGTAGTCGATTTTCATATTATTTTGTATTCATGAGTTCCAATGAGAATGAAAAAGCTTGGATTAAGAACCAGAGTGTTAGAGAATAGTTCTGTATACACAAACTGGACATTTGTCATTGCTCTCATAGTTTTGCAGGTATGGTGGTTTTAATGATGATTTGAGTAACAAAAAGAGGGGGAATCTCATTTAATTAAACTGTTAGTAAGAAGTTATGAAATTAACCCTTTCACAGAAAAATATTTATATAATCATGAATATATGCAATACTGGGTCTTTTTGTTCCTATCATTAAATAAAGAGTTTCACAGATCCCTGTGACATATATAAAATATTCACTAATACAAAGCTTTTAGAATGATAGTACATTTCCAATAACCTCTGTGGAATACACTGACATAGTTGTAATCATTGAAAGAACCTCTGAACTTCTACATTCACTAAAATATAGAAGAACTTCACCACTAACTTAAGTTGCAGGAGAATGTTTACAACATAATGTGACAAGAGTCCCTGAGCACTAGTACTTCTCTCTTTGGGAATATTTGTTAATACTACTAAACCCAGCAGGCATGAAAGACAAAAGGTACAAACGCATCTGAAGGTTAGTGTTGTTCGCTTATGCAAAAAATAAAATACACTGACTTAGTTTCTGAATAATATCTTTCTGATAATGCAAAGAGAACATCTCTATAATTATTAAACACAACTGAACATATGCTAGGCAAAGACTTGGAATCCTTACTTTCATTTATGAAAAAAACCAATTATGTTGATTTTTCCCCTCAGTTTCCCAGCAGTTTCTTCTCCCCCTGAAGAGGTGTGCAGAATACCTATTTCAGAGCACTGGTTGCCATGAGCAGTAGCACTTGTAACTGAATTGTTGTCTCTGCATTGAGTTATTCACAGAATTTTTTTTAAAAGTGTTGTACCATTCCCTTCAAAAGGAAGTACTATTATTTTTTATTCTATAAGCTACTCTAGATTTCTTTTTTTTGCTAAGTGCATGTCATTGGGACAGAAACAGGTCAGGCACAGGGTACATGGCTGGAGCAATACAAAGCCAGCCCAGAGGCAGTGGCAGTCCCCAGAGAGTGCAGCCCCTGTCTCTGCACCTCTTACTCAGAGCCTCTGCCACAAGGTTCAGGCACGTTAGGAACAATGAGAAAGGGCACAACTACATTTTGACCCAGCTGCTCTCAGCTGCAAGATATTGATGAAGGAATCATTGCACCAGCTGTAACTCAGAGCAGCCTTCACACTGCTTAAGGCCAGGCAGACCCCACAGCACAAGGAATGGGCAAACACACTGCTCCAGATCCCTGAAGGCACAGCTCCTCTTTTGAGCAGCCCTGGGAGAGACAACATACAAGTAACCTCACAAAGAAACAGTATTTGCAAAAAGGTTTTTAAAGCATTGTATTCATCTTGTTGCTAGAATCATGAAGCTCATTAACACCACTGTGATTTTTACTGGTGAAGTCCCCAAAATATTTAGAGCTGCAACGATATGAATGGAGTTGCACCTTGCAGCAAGATGCACCCTTCAGTTTGTCTTCTGAAGCTACACTGTCAAAATGCAAAAAACATGGTAAGTTTAGCCACCACAATCTTTTAAAATGCAACCAAAATGGAATGGCACCAGTTTCTAAAGTTGCCATAAAAATTACAAATCATCACTGCCTAACTCTCGACAGGATTTTGTGTATTAGAAACAGCTACAAAACCAAGTTACCACTTGTGTAGTTTGAATTTCACCTTTATGTGAGGGACTAGCACAAGGCTATTTGTTGCTTCAGTCCCAGTGAAGTTGCAATTTTGAATGGAACTTGATTATTCTCAGTTTCACACACTGTTGGTCCTTATATATATATGATTAGTTCTATTTAGGTCAAAGAAAAAACCAAAAATGAATTAATTATCTTAATATTCCTGAATTTATATGAGGTAAAATCTAAATGTGCTTAAAAATAAAAAATATTTACTGGCTTAAAAATAAAAAAAATTAAAAATACAAAGCATTTAAATGAAAGCACTCAAATTCTGCTGAGAATCATATTTTACACATAGGACTTTTTTCTCCTAACGTTTATTCAATATATGAATTTTAAGTAGAATATAAATTACTTCTTCTGAAAAAGAACATGCAGTTTGATCAAGCTGGAGTGAACAACCTCCACAGGAAATCCATCATGAAGCATTTGATTTGCTAAAGCAAAATGGAATTTGCCTAGTAATTTTTTTACGGATTTTCCACTGGACCTCCAGTGGCTTGGTTTATAAAAGAGCCATGATTTGAGTGGCATTAGTACTCCACATGCTTTAGGAAAAAGAGCATGTCTTGTAAGGAAAAGTGAAACAAAATCATCCTTGGATATAAAAAAAACCATCAGTTTGTTAGGTTAGGATCTCAGCTGGTATAGTGCCTTCAACTTTTTTCAATCACACTCAAATAACCACCAACAAAATAAGCAGCCTGTAGAGTGAAAAAGCCCTGCAAACACAGCCACGGCCAGTTTAACTCTGTAACAGACTTCTTACAGTAAAGTACTCCAAAACTGGAGAAAGAAAATCTGAAGAAAAATCTGAGAGCAAACGCAGAGCAGGGCTGCACCATTCGCCTCTCCTGCAGCGTGTGACCCCCCAGGAACTGCTGAGCTGCTGAGACAATGCAGGACAATGCTGAGCTGGCTGCAAGCTCCACCAAGCACCACACCTGCCTTGAGCTGCTCAGGACCCAGCAGGGTGAGATGGATGCACACCACGCTGTGCACTTTCCTTGTCGACCCATCTGGGTGTTCTGAGCTCCTCCTTACCCTGGTAACACACCAGAACACGAGCAATTGCTCCTGGCCGCTTTGCCCAGGCCATGCTGGTGCTCAGCTGGACCAAGAAAAGGACCACTCCTGATACTCTTCCCTCCTCACAGCCACAGGATCTTACTTTTGACTTCTGAGAGTGCTGCCTGAGCAGCTTTTAATTTCTGGACACCTGTGTGTCTATGGCAAGAAAGGGGATAATCACTGAACAACCTCGTGGTGCAAATCTCAGTGAATTTTGGTTTGCCACACAAATTCTCACGACAGTGTAACAAATGTGGTATTTGCAGCAAAGGAGAAGGCCAGCCATAGTGAAATACCAGCCACATCATACTGAGAAAGCAAACATTGCAAAATATATTTTATTAGCAGTAATGTTTTAATTTTAAATAATCTGCCTGGAATATTAAAATAAAGCTTTTGTATGCATAACTTCTGTGCTCAAACAGTAGATAACTAGAATTTTGTGTTGATGCTAAAGAAAAAATAAAATAAGATTTGCTCATCTTACTGTGAAAAAATAAACATTTCCCAGCAACTACTGTCATAAATCCTTGAAAATCTATGAAATTATCTGACACCAAGAAGTGGCTCTCCTGAAAAATATTACAGATCCAGCAAAGTCAGCTTTTCTAACGCTGTCACTTTTCCCCCCAAGTAATCCACAAGAAATACCAGTCTGGGATAATATCAAAACCAGTGTGTTTCCATTTCCTGACATCAGAAATAACAGCTGCTTCCATCAATTCTTGCTTATTCTTTATCTAGCATTGATCCTGGTATATAATTCCAGGATAGTGGGTTTTCTTAGTTAATCTCTAATTCTATTTTTTAAATACCACACAACATTTTCAACACTCAGCTCAAAATATTTAAAAGGCTCCACAATACTTAAAATATGATTTTACTGTACTAAGACCAGAAACTGGAGACAATAGATAAAATGTGATCACAAATCATTGTATTGAGTTATGCATATTTTGAAAGAAGTGTAAAAAAAAAAAATCAAGAGGTTCCTGGTATAGTTTTTCACTGCAGCAGTGTCTTTATATCAGCTGTAGAGGAATGCAGGTTATTTTAATTTTTTATTAGAAAGTCAAATCTGTTCAAAGTTCTTTTTAATCTCATACTTTAAAATAATGCTGAGATAAAGTCTATTGGTTGAAATGATGACTAACATCAGAAAACCAGTTTCAGTATACTAGATTATCACACATCATATCAAGTGGCAGCATAAGAGTAATATTGTTATATTATTAATTATATGACTGCACACTTTGATTCATCCCTTTGCATTCAGGAACATATATTTTGGAAGAATGACAAGATAAGAAGCAGTCTATTATTTACTTAATTTTAAGCTGTATTAAGAGTTGAGCTGAAATTATAAAACAGAACATCCTAAAGTTCTGCACCAGTTTTCCAAAGCCAAAGGACTGCCTACAAAATCTCTCTTTAAAGGGCTTTGCTCAACAGTCCTGTCAGAAACAACATTCTAGATCTTGAAACTGTTAGAAATCTGAAGCTTTTCTACACCGTGCTTGTGATACTGATTTAATCCTCCACATCACCTCACCACACTAAAAGTTGTACTCTAATCTTTGATACTCTGGTTCAGGTTCAAAGTAAATTGTCCCAATTTATCTCCATGTGTCACAGAGATGTAACTTCCTTGGTCTCCTTTTTCTCCTCAATGTCTTACATATATTTATTCCAGATTAAAAAACTCCACCAAAGATGCAGCAATGGATGGAAAAGAGTTTGACATGGTCAAAGGAACTATATACAGGATGGCTCTCACACCACTCTGCCCTTGGAAGAGCAGCTTAGCGTTATGTGCCAACCCACCAACCCCTCACTACTCCAGTGGATGCTGAACTGGATTTGGCACTTACAACACCTCAATGTATTTTACATGCAACGACACAATCAATGTCTGTTAGGTTTCATTGTTGTTGTTGGGTGGAGTTTTTTGCTGCTATGATTTTGTTTGAGTTTGGGTTGTTTTTAGGGTTTTTTTAATATAATATTGCCTACTAAAAATTCATTTCTTCCAACTCCTTATTCCCCATCTGATTACAAAATTATTATCACTTGTTTATGACAATTTCCACAGCATCCAATGTAATCTGAAAGTGCTGTGACTGCAAGTGGAAAATAAGCACCATAAATCCATGCCAATGTCACCTGTTATAAAACAAAAACAAGAGAAAAGGAAAACAGAAACTGTCATATGTGAAACAGGAGTGTCAACACAGAAAGCATGTCAAAATTTTCAGGAAATATTACTGTATCCTTCTTACAATAAAGATGTCAGTTCAGCATAGTAAGCTTTCAGCTGAGCACAATACTCTCAACACCCCTAAGTCACATTGCACAGCAGATGTTAAAAGCAAAATCCATTAGGACTAATTAGATTCTACAGAAGAAAAAAACTAGTAATAGCATGCACAGGCAATCTCGCATTACACAACAGTACTGAGAGATACCATGAACCACAAAAAAAATCCCTCAAAAACATTAAACATGTAAATTTCACCCTTTTCTCACAAAGATGTACACTAACAGAAGACATGTTACAGTGCTTGCAGCCCAGGAAGGAGCAAGGTCTCCTGTCTCCAGTTAGAAGCAACTTCTGTGACGGCCATAACCTACTGTATGTCAACAGGTAATTAATTAATCTGTCATCCTCCATGGCAGTGTGAAACTAGGCAGCAGAAGAGTTTGAGCATCCTTCCCAAACTGCATATGCATCTCATGTTACACTAACCTGACCCAAGTCATCCTCACATGTACTAAGGTGAGAATGTTAATAGCATGGAGCCAAAAAAACCAGTTTGTGGTATTTTCTGACAGAGCCTTTTCACTACCATACTCCTTTAACTGACCTTTAAGAGACAGAGACAGGATTTGTAATGGACATCTGGAACAGATCTATGAGCACTTTTCAGAACTGAGCCACCAATGCAAGGTACAGGCTAAATTCTGGCCATGTACTAACTGTGTAGACAAATGAATCTGTCATTGCATACATGATAGCTTAAACACCACTAGGGGCAAAGAACTTAATTTTTTTTTATAGGATTTATACATACTAAGAAGGAAATCTGGTTTTGTGTTTGTCATGACACATGGCCAAGGGCTGAAGCATTATTTCCTGGTAAGCAGTGTCAAATAACCTCTGGTTCCTCAATCAGAATTAGTCTGCATCTATCCCTAGATATTAAGCAGTTCATAAATAAGTTTAATGCATATGCAGTATCCCAGGTGAATTTGATCTTCCAGAATGTTTAAGAATAGAAAGTAATTTCCATTTTTTAGAAAAGCGATAGATGATCATTTCAACTCAAAAAACCTACCAAAGTTTGAAAGATCCTGGAAACAGACCCAAAATATGTTTCACAAACCACAGATTAAACCTCTGTCTTTCTTTAGTAGCTCTTGGGTAGAAACTCATTCAGCTACTTATGGCCTCAGGAAACAGACAGAATTAATATATCCTCATGTATGTTTCCAATCACTTTACTATCTACCATTACTAGGAAACAGAGATGTCCACAGTCCTCAGGAGAAATGGTGAAAAATAAGTTTACATGACTGCTATGGACTTACAGACCAACAAATAATACAGTTGCTGTTGGTTGCAGCTGCTCATGCTGTGAATAACAAATGCAAATGCAGGTAGAGCTTTTCCAGTGGGATATAAAACTGCCTTTCTTCTTTGCTAGCACCAAATTAAGTCTCAGGCACTGTCCAAAACTGGAATAGGCTCCCTAAAGTCTTTAGTCTTGATATGATTTTTGCCTGTAAAACACAGTCCAGGGCTGGACAGGAGAGCTCTTGAAATCAGCAAATTCCCACCTAAAACTGATTCCTCTTCAGGGTTCATGGGGACATTTGGCAAGGAATGAACTGAAAAGCAACTGCTCTTCTTCTTGTGTATTAAGCTCTGCTCATGAGCAAGGAAGGAACGTGGCCCTGGCTAAGGCTGTTGGAGAGCTTAGAGCCAGTAGCCCTGATCCCTCTTGTCACTCTTGGTGCAGAGCACAAGGCTTCCAAGGCTCGCTCTCCCTTTGGAGAGAATCTGCTGGATTCTTGAGCAGCTGTCAGGCAAGGCAGCAGCACGCACACAACCCATCCAGGGCATTTTATAACTATTATCATAATAAAGTGTTGTTTTATCAACAGTCTCCATCAACTGGACATTAAGTCAGACTAAAAAAAGACAACAAAAAAAACTAAAGCATTTACTTCAGGCACTGTTTCACATGTTTCTCTTCCCATTTTGGTGATTTTCTTTAGTGTTGTTTCCATCTTGCTATATTTCAGAGAAATGTATCTGATCATAAAACAATGTATAAAGTTGTTATACAAAAAAGATTCTAAATGCATAACAAGCAACCTAAATTAAAATATGCCCAACATCTTTTCAGCCTATTTTTATCTGAGTCTTTTTTTTTGCATTCAGAAGTAAAACAAAACAAAACTCCCACCTGAAAAATTAAGCAAAACCATAAATTTTCAGTTAACTGTATCAATTTAAGTAACGAACCAACTATTTTACTTTTCACATCAGAAGCTTGAAGACTAAAAACCAAAAAAAAAAATCATGACATGCAACATCCAGTTCATCCCTGGCATGATTCCAAATAAATCAGTGGTATTACACTGGGGATTAATTTGAAACACTGATGTGAATTAGAGGACTGTTCTACACAGCAGCCTCATCGTAACATACACACAAAAAAATAAAAAAACCATTATGAGCATCACAAATGCTCATGAAAAAAATTATGCACCTACAAATCCATTTATAAGCAAACAGTACATACTATTTCAAGGAAATTTTATTATTTAGAAAATAATTATATCAAATTTTCTGAGAAAGAAGGTTTAATAATCATGTAAAATACTTGACAGAATACCACCCAGGAGAATTTGAAGCTCCTCTAGAGCTCAGTTTTCACATATCCCATTGAAATATGACCAGTGATAGGTTATGCAATTAATCTTCAAAAACTGTTTTAATCCAGTTTCAAAGACTGATCTGAGTACTCAAGTCTGCTCAGCAAATGGAAGTCACCACCTATACAATATGGAGCAATATAAACTAATGAATTTCTCCTCCCAGTAGAAATCCATTCACATTTCCCTCCTCTATTAAATACCGTGCCTAGGTCCAGTGTTGCAGGGCAAACAAGTTGCTTCTGTTCAGCTGCCTAACTAGTGGAGTTAGTCAGAGGCTGCATCTCCCACCTCACCACAGAGGCAGGCAGATGCTCTGCCAATTCATCCCTTCTTTGCTCAGGGAGCGTGAGACCACACAGAGGCAGAAGAAGAAAGAAGTGAATGCAGACCACATCTCTCTTCTGCCGGCTCGCTCGACTCTCAAACACATCTGTAATGTTTAAGGCTGCCTCTGCCTTTCGAAGACAAATCTCTGCCAGGGGATGGTGTTCTCGATCCAGCTGCAGTTTCATGACCCGAACCCGCTGCTCAGCCAGTGCCCTACATAGCACTACATACTTTGCCAGATTGAAACTCATTCGTCATCGCTCGGTTTTCCTATCTGCGAGTGACCCGAAACCTCTAAGGCTACCCACAGCCAACCAGCGGAGTCGCTTAGGAGCTGGCTATGGAGTGGTTAATTTCTCTTTTCCAATTTTCGTCCACCTTGGAGCCAGACTCTTTCCTGCTCCTTGGGAAGTTGGCTGTGCCCTCGCTGTCCCTTCCCTCACGGGGACCGTGCCCAGGCGCAGTGCGCTCACTTGAAGGAAACGCAGCGATAAAATATTAAAACCCTTCCTTGCTCGGGGATCTCTGCGTCGCCTCGCTGGCGGGAGCACCGCAACGCTCCGCGCCGGAGCCGCGCCCGCACCGCGCCCGCCCAGATGGGCAGGGACCCTTCCCCCCCCGAGGTCGCAGCCCCCCGATCCGTAACCAGTGACCCTTCCCCCGGGACACCCCGACACATAGGGGCTGCCTCTCGGCACCGAAAGGCGGGATCAGCCCCGGCTACCCACGGAGCGCGCGTGGGGAAATGCTCCCACGCCGCGCTCCGGACGGGGCAATTTAGGCAGTCCTGTCCCGCCCCCACAACGCACAAAATGAAATTTGAACTACGGCGGTGACAGAGCGGAGTGAGGGGAAACGGGGCAGCCCCCATTTCTCTCCGGCTACATGTTGCTTTGGGACAGCGAGTGCTCTGGGGGTGCAGCTGTACTTTAGGAGCACTCGCCAGGGACGAGGGCGAGGGGGACGACACCGGGGCGCGGGCAGCACTTACTGAAGAAGATGTACTCTGTGTAGCTGCTCCAGATCTTGTCGTCCCTGTACTGGTTGATGAAGGCGGCGGTGCCCGTGGAGTTGCAAGCCACCATGTGGAAGCCCGCCTCGGACAGCCGGTCGAAGGCTTGCTCCAGGTAGGTGAATTTGAGGTAGAAACGGGAGGTGTACTTCTCGGGGGGCCGGTCGGGGTCACGGCTCTCGTTGAGGGTCTCTCCGAAGACCTCCTTGGCCAGGGCGATCCTACCGCACACCATGATGCGAGCGACGCGGCGGAACTTGGCGTCCGCCTGGTTGTCCCGCACCGTGGTGTAGGAGCCGCGGTAGCCCACGGTGAGGAAGCCCGAGCGCTTGTCCAGCGCCGCCCGCTGAAGCCGGTCGCTGCTGCCCTGCGAGTTGCTATCCTCCAGGTCGCTCTGGCAGCCCTCGTCGTTGAGAGAGCTCTGCTTGGTGACCTTGGGCGACAGCAGCTTCACCAGGTCGCCCAGCTGGAAATACTCGGCCTCCCGCAGGAGCCGTTCCTTCTCCGGGAAGTGCTCGGGCAGCGCCAGCTGCTTGTCCCGCAGGTAATCCAGCACGTACCTGAAGAGGAAGCCGTCGCGGTCGATGAAGAAGCGCGCCCGGCTGTCCCTGGGCAGCTGGCGGGCCGCCGCCGGGCCGCCCCGGCACGGGGAGAACATGGTGGCCAGCGTGCTGTCCGGGACGCTGAGCAGCGTGGAGTGCCTCGTCACGTACACCTGGCCCCCCACGTTCAGCTCCACCACCTCGGGGAACGGGGAGCCCGACGGCCCCGATACCATGTCGCTGATGGGCAGGATGCTGCCGCCCGCCTCCTTCAAAGCCATGGCTGCGAGCGGGCGGCCGCGAAGGAGGGTCTCCCTCCTAAAAAAGCCGGCCTCCCTCCACCCCTCCTTCCCTCCCCTCCCCTCCACCCACACCTCCCTTCCTCCTCCTCCTCCTCCTCCTCCTTCTTCTCCTCCTTCCCCCGCCGCCCGGCGCGCCCGGAAGCGCCTGGACGGAGCCGCTGCTCCGCCGCCCTCCGGTGCGGCAGCGGGCGGCAGGACCCCGGCCCGGGCGTCCCCTCTCTGCCCCGGCGGTGGGACAGCCTGGGCTAGGCTCTGGCCCGGCCCGGCGAGACCGGTCCCGAGCGCCCCCCGGCCCTGGCTGCTCCGCCCGGCGGGGCGCGGGGCCCGCAGCCGCGCTGGCCTCGGGGCCGAGCCGCCGCCGGAGCCTGCTGCCACTTTGCCAAGCGCTGCCGCGCTGCCAGGCTCGGCCCAGGGAAGAGCCAAGCCCATACCGGGCTCCTCCCCTCGCTTCGGCTGGCTGGCTTGCTTCGGTTTGAAATTAATTTTTTTCCCCCCCTTGAAAATCTCCCAGCCTCCCCCAAATGCCTCTGCCTGGCTTACACTGTCGCTCCGGTCGGCACTTGCAGTGCTAGAATGATGGTCGTCCTTCCAAGAGTAGCATCCAGCAGGCTGCATATGACAGCATTTTTGCCCATCTTTCCTCTATCAGCATGCCTTTAATATCAGTGAAGAGGGCATTTAATAGATGGCACAAAAGAAACCAGCGTTCAGCTGTGCTTGTGGCACAAATCTAATGGGTCCTGATGGGACACAAATGCTGGTTTTGATGTTGTGGGGATTCACTATGGCAAGGCACACTGGATCTTCATTTTCAGAGAATCTTAGCATGCTGTCTAGATTGACGATGGAACTGGGGCGATTCAGAGCAGGAAAAAAGTCAGCTGCCTTTAGGATCCAGATGACAGACATTGATTTGGAACACATTAGTGTCTGCATTCTTGGCTGTGAAGCACCTCAATTTCTACTATATTTAAGCAGTATAGAGTTTTAATTTTTATCTGATTCTAGTGAGAGCCACAGCTCACCTGCATCCAGATTTCTGATGCATGTATTTCCAGGCTGTGCTGCTGGAATATATTAGGGCCCAGATTTGTGCTCATGCATTGGCTGAGAGATGTACAATTGCATTTGCCAGTAAAAACCAAGGGCTAAACCTGACTGTGTTTCTCTGACTACCAATGCCAGGCCTAAGTGTGACTGATAAACTGGGTGTTTCATACATGGGAACATTTTAGCTTGTTTTTTTTTGTAACCCTTTAAATGGTGAGGGTTAAACCATTAATTGTGCCACCTAGGCAGGAGCCCAACTTGTTCTTCATTTAAACAAGAGTGACTTCAGGACTGGAGGTAAAAGTCATCCAACAGCAGGTAGATAGCTGCAGTCTGTCACTTCCTCACTAGTGTGCTGTGATCAAGATGACCAGTCATCCAAAGCTTGGTCAGGGTCTTAAAACTAGTAGCACAGACTTATCTGCTTTAATGCAGTAACATACACATCTACAGCACTTCATCTGACCTGTCTTAGATATCTCTTTCAGGTTGGAAGGAATCTGTCCATGGTGATACTTTCCTCACTTCATTTGCTGTAGACTAACCCTAAATCTGTGTTTAGAGAGAGCTCCTTTAGCTTTTACATGGCTAAAATGAGAAAAGACTCCTAGAAAAATAGTTGTGTTGTGCTTCCAACATAAGAATTTTGTGGAAGTTAAGGGGCATGCAGACAAATGTGCAGGAAAGATTTCAGGAAAGATTTCTGCAGTGCCCCTGCTTAACCACTTAACCACTTACTGAAACCAATTAATAGCTTTGAAAAAATAAATTACTGTAAGAAACAAAGTAAAATTTTGTCCCTTTCCTTCTTTATTTTGTTTGAAATGGTCTTAAAGGCCAGAAAAAAACCCATTCAAATTGCTAGGCAAGAAAGAAGAACATCATTTTTTATTAACAATTTTTCCTGTATATTTCTGTAGGTTTAATTCCTTGGGATATGAGAGGAGTCAGTTTTCATTGTCTTGTTCATTTCTGCAGGGGATATTGTTTCTCTTGGGGATTCAGATGAAATGTTTCTGCTGATTTCTAAGAGGACAGATTTCCTGTCCACTGTCTTCTGTGCAATATAGAATAATAGTTTGCCCACATCTAAGACAACTCACTCCAGAGTATTGCATGGCTGTGACACTGCAGCACCACACTTATGAGCAGCACTGAACTGTTCCTATGCTCAGAGTGGTGCCATTAGCAAGAGGGTAATTGCATTTGGTTTTCCCCTCCAGAAGCCCGTAGCTGCAGCAGAACTGTATCTTAAACATTCTCTCTGGTGACTTGTGTTTGCAAGGATGTGCAATCTAAAAATACATTGTTCAACAAGGCATAGTGAGATCACTTGCCTCACAGAATTTATCAGAGTTTGTCCGTTTGCATGGATGTCATGCATAAAACAAATATTAATGTATTACTTACAGAAGTAAGAAGTTTCTTCTCAGGATTAACAGTGAAAGAGGGACAATCTGTGCTACACTCTTTCTAGGCTCAACAGCCACTGTGACACTTGAAAAATCCATACAACAATTGTTACAGTCACTTCTGTACTAAGGTCCTGTATGCTGTCTATTATTTGGTCAGCTCCTGGTTCCCTCTGTGAATGAGCATATGCTAGGCCCATCAATGTCTTTGTCTGAGTTGATGAAAATAGCCCATGTAAACTCCAAAGGTAATTTTTTGTGAGAATGGACAGAGAGAACTTGTTTGTACTCTGTGGAGTAGGAGCCATCTTCTTACAGGTCTACATTATGTCTTGTAGCAGCATCCTGCACTGCTAATTTGAGTGAAGTCTAAGGGCAGTACAATGGAGAAAAGTACATCTTTAAGTACATAAGTGAATATTCTTAAGCTTCAGACATGTAATGGTTTCTGATGCTTTAAGCAAAGAAGAAAAATGCAGGTGAAAATCTGTCATGGTCTGTTTCTTTATCTGTCAGGACTGTTTTGAGATTGGGCTGAGGAATTCGTGTTAGTTGGAGATTCCCTTAGGTAGGCACTCTGGTGCAAGCAGCAGGCAGCAGCAACAACAATCCTTTGGGAAGTAGCCTGGAGGGGCACAGTCAGGATAAGTTCCTCAGATAAAAATATTTTCACTGTGGTCCTTCTTGCCCTAGAGTCAGTTGGTGTGCTGGTTTGACCAGTCTGCATGATAAATCTCCACTAACCTGAGAGGGTCATGCTGAGAGAGGGGAAGAACAGAAAAGAGGGTCAGGAAGATCATCTGGACCACATCATGTCGATCAACCAGGTCATTCCAATGAAACATTCGTAGATCAAAGTATGCATTTACTGCTACTCAGACAGTTCTAAAATGGAAATTAGGATGTCAGGAATTAATACATTTACTTGGCTTACTGCTTAGCCAGGTTTTGAAGTGATTTACACAGGTAAAGGTAAATTTTTTACATATAAAAAATGCTACACTAATCTCTTGTGAAACTGTGTTTGGTAAAATTGTTAAAAAAAACAGCATTTCTGAGAAGGAGAGAGGTGAAAGTGAGAGTTTTCTTCATGAGAGACTTGTTTTAAAGACACTCTTGAGTATGATTTTAAAAAAATCATTCACTAATACAATACAAGGTGACTGGAAAACATGAAATAAAGGATACATAACCACATTTCAAATTAAATTGTAAAAAAAAATAAATCCTATTTCCCTATGAAACTGAACAATCAAGTAAAGGATAATGTGTAGTAAAAGAACAGATACTCCCTTAGAGAGGGAGAAATATAGAAAATTCTTTAGTCCCAGCAAGGGAATGAATTAAGCGAACTTTTCTAGTAAGGAGAAAATTCTTCTGGTAGCTCCTGGTGAAGTCAAATGGACTTAGTCCTTTGTTGTGAGTTGCAGGATCAGGAAGAAAGAGCTCCTGCAAAACAAGTGCCAGATGATTACTCTGAGCAGGTCTGCAATAGTTACAGAAATCACCTAATAACATTTAAGATCATTATGTTGTCTTTCAAACAGTCATCAGCACAAAAAATGGTATTAATATTGTAGGAAAGAGAGTGAAAAGCTGCGAGCAGAATCATGTTTCCAACACTGTTGTCTTCTGGCTCAGTAAGCTTACAAGTCTTGGCCACTTTCACAATTCCTTCTTTCCTTTTGGTTGTCATTTCTGTCCTTTTCACAGATATTAATATTTTCCTGTTCAAGAATTCTTCCTGTTAAGGTCTTACTTGCTTCTCTGTTAGCAAAAAAACATCATTCCAATGTACAGATTTTTCTAAAGACATTGAGCTTGTCTGTTTTCCATCCACCTACCAGTCAACACTTCAATACATATGTTCTGTTTGTTCCTTATTAGCTCTTTCAGCACATTTTCCTTCCAGTCCTAAGATTCATTCTTTTTAAACCTTAGATGTATTTATATGTAACATTTCATTATTCTGAAATGATTGGAATTCTGTCCTGCAAGAATTTAGAAATGTTTGTATTTACATTGTATTTACTTTATAACTAGATATAATTAACTATCAGAGTTAAAGAGAAGCAATCATACATGTAGATGTGTTGTGGGAATTTCTACATTCAGGACCTAAACAACATTGTATATATTTGGGTTAGGACTATAGATTATTTAGTTGCAGTACTGGGACTTAAATCGGAAGAAGTTAGCCTGTAGGCCTGATTCTGGGAATCGGGGAACTTTCTTTGCAGTCCATAGTTATTTATCTCTCTAATTTAAGTTGCATTTGAAACATAGCAAGCACTTATTAAGATTTTTAAAATGATGCATTCTCAGGGGGAAAAAAAGGCCTGGTGAGAAGTTTTTAAGCCAGGTTAATCAAGAAAGAATTTAGCAACTTTTCTTCCCAAGAACTGGAAGTTTTCCTCACTAATAGTTAATTTATCTGTTTTCTGGAAGTATTTACAGAGGTTACCACTGTGAAGTCAGCTCTGTCATACTGTGGCTGAAGTGATTTGTTTCAATTATTCATGACAACAGCTGCATCATCTTTACCTGACAAGTTCTTCAGGTCAAGAGTCACTTTTCTCTTACAAAAGTTAAAATGATGCTTGTGCTTTCCTACTGTAGCAGTTTGGAGTATTCCCTCCTAACGAACTAGTATTCCCTGCTAACAATACCAAAGTGAAACTAAAAGAAAAAACAACCCCAGGAATTGTAAACTTTTGTTAGACTATTTCAACTGTATTTTTTTTACCTGGACATATATGAGAGTAATTTGATGTTTTATATTATTAGATTTATTCCATGAAAAGTGCACAATTTCTTTTCATCATTAAGATTAGCACTAGGAATTAGCATTCCAAAAATATTTAGCTCATAGTTCCTTTTCAGAGGAGAAATGTGTCTTCTATTTAAATTTACACTAGCCTAAATCTAACTAAATTCTAACTTCAATGTGTCAAACTCTGCATTTAACATATTCTGCCTATAAACACCCCCACAGCAAGAATCTGTTCACTTGCTGTTAATTAGGCCTAATAGCCTGAACAGTTATGCAAGTGTATTCCAAGTATGACAATGACATTTTTCTCACTTTTCTCAGTGTAGGCTGTATTTAGCATTTGAATGTACTATTTTTTTCCTTCTTCATTCATTTATCTTTTTGAAAAAACATCATTTAAATGTTGATCAGTGTGAAGTCATTTCCACAGAAGTACTGCTTATTGATGTTCTGCTCAGCTGCTCATTTCTTTCTTATTCTCAAGCAGCAATTTACCAGAGCCTGCTGAAATGAACAGCTTGACAGAACATATATATATACATATATAGGGTATCATATGGTTTCCTTATAGTAAAGTTAGGCTGTATTTCATTAGTGCTTCCTCAATATTAAGACATTTGTTGTGGTCACTTGCTACAGCAACAATTTTTATGCAATTACACACCTTTTTGCTGTCATCAGAACAGGGAATCTCATATTCTCTCGCTGCCACTTCATTAAGAACCTAAATTGAATGAAATACAGAGATCTCTGGTAGGGAGGACAGAGGTATAGTGGTACACACTTGTGATGGAGCAGTTACAGTCTGAGTCTAGATGTTTTGTGAATAAAGATTTTGATTTTTCTGTGTTTTGATAGAGTCTACACAATCACAGCTCCTTTTGGTTTCAGCTTGTGTTTGCAGTGTTCAGGAGTTCTGACAAGTAGGCACTTAGTGTCTGAGTGGGTATGAATCTACAGTCTAGCACACAGAAATGAATGCAGAGTGTTTATTTCAGGAACTCCCTACAGTAGTGCAAATTATGGCTTCTCTAAATTCAATACAGTTTTTTCCTGTTTGCTCTAGGTTACCTAATTTTGGAATAGATGATCATAACAATCTTTTTCTTCTTTATTTCTTTATTAAGGGGGAAAATTTCAAAGAAAATGTAATGCACAATGCTTTTCCAGTTTAAAATTATGCTTGAGTTTCTACATGCACAAAACCAAGAAAAGTCATTGTTCTGGTAATATCCTAATTTGCCATGTTGTATGTCAATGTTTCTGTTAGTTAAGTGAAAAAGGAAGAAGACATGTCAGTCA
The DNA here is from genome assembly GCF_027477595.1 of Haemorhous mexicanus. Lineage (NCBI taxonomy): Eukaryota > Metazoa > Chordata > Aves > Passeriformes > Fringillidae > Haemorhous > Haemorhous mexicanus. The sequence continues at coordinate 52,672,789 of NC_082344.1, read as the reverse complement.
AGGCTCTGATTATGCAAAACACTTAAGGCCACATCTATAACAGAATATTTAAAAACCTTTCCCGATTCACAAAATTTAATATGAAGGAGGTGCCTAAACAGGAGGTATTATTTTGGCACTGGACATACAGACATTTTTGCAGTATCTGAAGAGCCCTATTGCTTATGATGAGAGTACTGATTAATGTAAAAAGTATGCACATGCAATGCAGGATCAGAGATTATACTAAGTCTTTGCTTCTGAGTTAGTTATACTGCTGTTTTGTTAGGATAAATAGTATTTCTATAAAGCTTAAAACAATAATTCATTATGTTTTAGAGCTTACTGTCTATTCATGTCATTCACAATAGGCAAAAGAGCATAATGAAATATGATTATTTGTTTGTAATTTCCATATATTTTTATTCTTTCTTTGTGTACTTGTTATTTTCTTCCTGATGTTCCATTGTAAAACCAAGTCAGAATACAAAGATAGAATTTCTTTGTCATGCAGGGGGCTGCATTTACAAAAGAAAGCAGCAGAAGGTGTTACAATGATAAATTAATGATAGCTTTAAAAGAAAAAAAGTATGGAAGTGACAAAGCTCCAAAGAATAGCACAGTAAATTAACACTAGAATAAAAAAGTCAGTAATACTAATAACAATGTGCTTTTGATTTTACAGCCAACCAAATTGTTATCACTATCAAAATAGTATTAGACAGCAAGGAAAAAATAAGAAAGTAAAATTCATAGAGGTGTCTGCCTCCCACACTTTAGAAGACAATAAAAAAAGTCAGGAAAATAGACACATAACACAGTTAAAGACATTTTGGTTCGAATGCTGTACCCCATTATTTTCCCTTACTGTCATGCTGATAGTTTGAAACAGTTGTGTGTTGTAATTGGCAGACATTTTTTAAGGGTATAACTATATCTTAAAAGGAAAGAAGTCAAAACTACAGAAGCTTGTCATACTTGGTTGCACAAAATAAAAGCTGAGAGGAGTGCAATTACTGTACATGACTATGGAATGAGTTCTGAAATCCTGAATGGCCAGGCTGGCCCAAGGCCAAATAGGTTGAAACTGATCCTAGATACATTTATGCTGAAGACAGGAAGGAGGTCAGTTTCAGGAGAGGGGGTTTCTGACCCTCATACTTTATTGCTAGAATCAAAAGGACAAAAAAAAAAAAAACAAAAAAACAACAAAAAAAAAAACCAAAAAACCAAACAAAAAAAAAAACCCTGAACCAAAAACAGCCTCAACAAAGCAGCCTTAATTTGTTTCAAGATATTTCTAGGAAATAATGAAATAGAATATTTGATTTGCTAGCCCAGTCTCATATTCCTGGTTTCTCTGTTTAAATTAGAGCACCATATGTGGATACAGAAATATAATGTTCCTGGCACAGCCAAATTTCTCGTCACAGGCACTGGTTCTCCTGGCACCTGCTGCAAAGGAAAGGGCATTGGGGAGTTTTCCAAAGGGTGTCAGGGATGACCCAGGTACTGGAAGGATCAGCCTGGGGTGATGTTGTCCTGGATGTGAGAACAAGGAGGAACTGTCAGGGCTGAAACAGTGACTAAGACCCATCATTGTAGTGATGGGTTTCTAGTCTTACTTTTACTGCTGACATAAGTCTAGAAGCTTCTTGTTGCCACTGATGCCCTGGTCGCGTTTAATTCTGTCAGGGCATTACCTCACCTGACCTCATTGCTGGCTGGTAGGACAGTCTGTATCCCTCCAAGGCTTGTCCTTGCTTCCCCCCTTTGCCTGTGCAGCAGTCTTGGCCCAGGTGCCTGTAGCAGATTCCCACTATGAAGTCACCTGTCCCTGCCCTGTATTTCATCCTGGATCCTCATAGCCAGCCCACAGGCTTTTGCCTGGCTCCTCTTCCACACCCAGGGGGAGCTGCTATTTGACAGAGAGTGTGACACCCTCTCTAGCCCTGCAAGATCAAGGAGCAGATCCTCCTGGATCTTCCCTGGAAATTGTGCTAAGACACTTGGAAAATAATGAGGAGGTTGGTCACAGCCAACATGGCTTCAGTCAGGGCAAATGGTTCTTGACAAATCTAGTGGCCTCCTACAGCAGGGTGACAGTGTTGGTGGATAAGAAAAGGGCAACTGGCATCATCTGTCTGGACTTGTGCAAAGCATTTGACACTGTCCTGCACAAGGTTCAGATATGGAGATATGTGGATTTGGTGGATGGACCACTTGACTGATTAGGAATTGGTTGGACGGTCATGCTCAAGGAGTTGCAGTAAAAGGCTCAAAGTCCAAGTGGAAGGCAGTGATGTGGTGTTCCTCAGGAGACAGTACTGGGACTAGCAGTGCTTAACATCTTTGTTGGTTACACAGACTGTGGGATTGAGTGCACCCTCAGCAAGGTTGCTGACAGCACCAAGCTGAGCATGCAGTCGACACGCTGGAGGGAAGAGACCTTGACAGACTTATGAGGAAATAGATGATCTTTGAGGTCTCTTCCAGCCCATACCATTCCCTGTGATTCAACTTCCCTGTCTCTTGTGAGACTCTTTCAATAGCTGCTAACCCCTTCTCATTTAATATATCAAATGGGGAAGAAAGACTTCTGGAAATTATCTGAGTGCATCAGTAACTCAGTTTCTTGGGTATTGTAATATTAGAAGAACATCTTATAGTCAGCTGACCCTATTCAAGCAACCTGTAGTCTTGCTCTAATGTGCCTTACCTAAAATATACATAAAGAGGATGAAAACAAAAAGAGTAAATGTAAGCAAGGGTTTGGGTGGGTTTTTTGTGGTGGAAATGTGCTATATGACAGATTAATGGGAAATTGATATACAATAATGTAAGCTCAGTAATAAAAGGATGTTGAATATATAAATGTAATCTATATAATATATTGACTATATAAAAATGGAGATATTTTTATATAAATTAATATATAAAAATGAATATATAAAAATTGAAACATGTTTAACCAAGTAGATGGGAGGGTGAAAGAGCTAGTCATATGAGGAGTAGGCTATTGTGGCCACAACTTAAATCTGGCTTGAAGATTACATTATCTGGGCTATTAACAGTCACAAATTAGATGAAATCAGCAGAAATGTGAAATGAAAAGTTTGTGAAATGGGAAACCTTTGCCTTCCTTATGAGCAGCAGCCATCAGGAATGAGACCACTTAATTCCTTTTCACTCTGGGGCAAAGGAGAAGGTAAAAAAATGTAATATCAACTTAAATGAGCCAGAAAATGCAATGTGAAGAGGAAAAGTTTGGGTTTTCCTTCCAGCTGGTCCAATCCATGCTATGAGAAAAGGCAGAGAGGAATCAAAACATTCCCTTATGCATTCTCTCCCATGGCTGGTTTTCACACAGTCATTGACTTGCTTGTTACTTGAGTGAAAAACAATGGTGACCTGGTCATTCCTAAGGCTGCAGTGTCATTCAGCATTGACTCTGAATTGGTGTCAGAGAATAAACTGCCTACACCAATATGCTATATTTTACCTTCTCCCAAAACAAGAGCTCAAGTGTGAAATGACTGAGTAAATTAAAAGGCATATGGAAAGGTCAAGAGAGCTGTAGGAGTAATGAGAGATTTTCTTAACCTAGTCATAGATTTGAGAGACTCAAGTGGAAGAAATGAAGCTGGTAGTATTTATATGGCAGTAAAACACAGCCACTATTTTCCTACATCATAAGATTCAAAATAGTTTTAGCACAAATACTGCTGAGAATTACAAATCCCACAAATATGAAGAAAGAAAGCATGGAAGATGTCAAGCATAAAGATGAAATGAAAAGAAAAAAATGTGGTGAAACAGAGATGAGTCCTATAAAGCATCAAACCAATGTGTTTCAGGAGCTAATAATTAAAATCCAATGGCTTGAGGTACTAGGGAATACAAAGATATTTCAATTATTGAACCTACTAAAGGTACTTAATGCTTCAAGGAGGCAATAAGTGAAATATAAATACCAGCACTAATAAAGCATTAACACAGAATTAAGAACGTAGCCAACTAATTTTAGATTTGACTAAAAAATGTTGTCTTAACACTGGTTCCAGTTTTATAAAGTGCACTTCATATTATAAATCATGAAATATTATAGGTGTTGCTCATTTTCCATCTGCTGGAAAATGGGATTTGGAGGATCATATTTCTGAAGTCTTACTTTTTTTTGTAATACTTATTTATTCTTTGTGTATGTTGCAAATGCATCTTAGACCTATCATTGACAGCCTGTGTTCTCTCAGCTCCTGGTGTCAACACAGCAAAATTACTGCTATGAGGTTGGAGTTTACTAAAGATTAGGATGTAACCCCCTTGCAGGTGATGCTGATCAGAAAGGTTGAAATCACCACTTTAGCTGAATATAAGATCTATCTTCCTCACAACAGTCACCTACTTTTATAATCTCAGAGCTTTTTATAATGAAAAATTATCAAGTAAGACCCTCAGTTCTGTTGCAATAACTGAATTGGGGATGGAGGCAGAAAAAAAAAATCAGTACAATTTTTATTTTTTTCAGACTGTGACCTACATGAATAATGACCTACATGAATACTTACATGCTTTTTCTTGGTTTAATTTGTATCTGCCTGGCTGATGACAGGTTTGTTGGCATGCACAAGAGCAACGTCACCACCCCAAAGTGAAATGTATGTTAATTCTAAGATGTATTATAGAAAAAGGGAATTTTTCTAAGGCACGATAGGGTAAAGGAGCACATTCTAATTACTTAGCCCACAGAGTCTGTATTGCATTTAAATCATAGAAGAATTTGGCCTATGGAGCCATGTTTATCTCTGGGAGAAAAAGCACATCTTCATCAATAATGTCAAACAAGCAGTGACTGGGACCAAACTTTGCATTTGTGGGGGGTGTGCTCTCAGCCAATTTACTCATCTTTTAGGCACTATGTTGTAACATATTATTAGGTTTCTACTACATAGGTAATCATAGAGGTTGTTTTTCTATGAGGTAAAGAGGCTGGCTGCCATCCAAGAATTTTTACTGCATTAAAAGAAAATTTGATGATAGTGCTAAATTCATATTACCTGTATTGAGAGCATCCTACCTAGAAGCACACCACACTACATTTTAACAATTACATCCAAAGGATCAACATCTTAAACTCTTTTACTTGGAAAGAGGTAGAAACAAAAGACTTTATTTTTTTCTTGAAAGCTTTTCAGTTTAGGTTTTTTATGGTTATGTTTAGTGTTACCTAAGTGATGATAATGGGCTCAGAACATACAACTTAATGGGCACTGGCCAGAGCTGACTCTTGAGGAGAGGTAATAAATTATGTGTTGGACCAGATATATTCCTAACAGAGCAGTACACCAATATATTTTCATACTGATGAGTAGGAAAACTTCCTAAATAATTGATTGAGACTACCTGATCATTGGGAGGTATATTTGTAGGGAAGAAAGTGATTGCTTTCAGGAGCATGGAAGTCACCTTGAAGAAAGCACCTTTGTATTCCACTGATCTATATGGCTTACTGTGTAGAAACTAAAAAGGAGAATACAGCAAATTAGATCAAGAGAACAGAAATTTAAATCTTAGAAACTTAAAAAGCAAAGAAATCAAGTAAAAACCTAGCTTCCCTGAAATCAGCTGCAAAATTCCCATTTAACCTGATGAAATTTTGCCTGAGAAATCTAGAGTTTATCTCAACTAGAACTCTAATTTAAAAGAAAATAAATCTAAGTAGACAAATTCAATGTTATTATAATGCAGAACAATAATCTAAAGTCTCTAACCTGATATGAAATTACTTGCTTTCCCATCCTCAGCCTTTTCTAGACCAATGCTGGCTTGAGGGGATTTGTTACACTTGGATGAAATATGTGAGACAAAAAGCTAAATGAATCATGCAAAAAAAAAAAAAAAAAAGTGCTAGAAGGTGCAGAGGGAAAGATTGCCTGTTAGAGAATTAAACAGAAAGGGGAGTGGAAAGGACTCATTTTTTGTACATGTAAAAATATCACCTGAAACAAAAAACCAGTTCTATAAAAACATACTCTAGAGACATTAGGAAAAACTAGTTTTAAATGTAGGTTTTTTATTAATTTTTTAAATAGAGGTTTGTATTTGATGTATGGCTATTAATGATGTAATTCTCATATTAAGAAGCACTACTGCACCTGTGTATTCCTTAAATCTCACTTAAACCTTGCAAATTAGGTGTGAGACAATAAAATGCTGTGCATTTTGTGAATAATGTCATAGAGCACATTTTCCAGTTTTTATAATGAGATTGAAATACAAGCAATTATTTTCTTCAAATGAGCAGTGAAATGCTTTCTCCATGGGTCAGCCATGTCCCATTGTTTTGTTATCACCTGCATGCCTTAGACAGATACTGAATTTCATATTCAGTTGCTATACTGCATAGATTTTTTATACAGAGACTTGTAAGGTTACATTTATATTCAAATGACAAATTATGATTCATATTTTGAAATTTTGTTTGATAATGCTAAACAGCCTGATTAGAAATATATCATTATGGTACATTTTGTCAACCAAATCTTTATGAGACAACAATGAAACTGCCTTTAATGTTTATCTTCAGTGACGTCCAGAAACAGAGACTGAAGCCAAGCATAATCATGCTGAGAATGGAAATTTGAGGAGTTGTCCTCATTTCTAACAAACACGCCCAGCTGGGTGCACAGCTGCTAACCAAGGAGCCAGAGCCCTAGCTTCCTGCTGCCTTGGAGGGTCTAATTACAAAACCCAACTGGACTGGCTCTGAAAACTACAAACATAGGGTCAGGATTAGTTTAAGCATAGTCTAGAATTCTGTCAAGGTAAGACATCTAGAACAACATCATGTCGCTAAGTGGGGATATTTTATACAGATCCAAAGGGCTATTAAATGAAAATAAAGTACTGTACTTCCTGGGGTGCTTCACTTCAAAGTCCTAACTGACCCAGTTTGCCTGATCTCCTTTTACAATACCATTTGGAAAAAGAAAACAAAACTAAAAAAGAAGAAAAATCACACCATGCCAATACACAGGTTCTTCTTCAAAATGGAAGTCCAACACATAAATAGAAAAATTGCCCTTTTCAGTCCAACTTATTTAGCACATCTCATTAAATGAAGATCTAGAAAATCAGATAGAAAAATACAATGTATGGGTCCATCTTCCTAATTCTTTTTGTATAATCCTATGTTACGATGAACTAGGAAGCAAAACTGTCTTCACTATATTTAGATATTATTTTAATTTCACCACAGTTTTCTACATTTTGGAATATTTTAAGATAGTACAGGAAAAGGATTTCATAAAAATTAAAAACTGAATTTAATTAGTGTCTAGGGACTTACCAACAATTGTGGACCAGCCATTCTAATGGGAGGACCCCAGCTGTAAAGTCTGCAAAAAGTTTCCTTTGCTTTGTGTGCATCATAGTATTTTAACATGGGGCTTAATATCTGTCAATAAATCTGTATTTTAGATAAAATTTGTCTCCCAGACTTGATGATTAAATTACTTCATTTTACATTTTTTCTTTCTGATAATTTCTTCTTTATTTTTTTTTTAATTTTTCCTAGTTAGAATACTGTTTCTCATAAACACTTAAAATGAAAAATTCAATTATTGTACATATGTTGTACTGTACAAAAGAGTGGGCAAACCAATTAGAATCCAAATATGTCACTTAAAGATAATAATATGAACTGCATATATTTTGTCCGAAGAGCAGATCCTGCATGCATTCTTAAAATATTGGTAAATATCAATTTATCAGTCAAGTTTAATTATAAAATTCATCAATCAAGTGATGAGTGAATGGTGTAAGATGGTAACACAACAGGAGGATATGTGAAATAATGTGCAAGATTCTTTCTGCATTTCCTCTGATATCTGCCTTACCTGTTGTCCCATTCTGCCGCTTTATGTGCTGTCACTCCTTGCCTTACCCCCTTATTGTCTTCTCTTCCTTAAGTTTCAGGGATCTTCCACTTTTCTATGGAAGTGTCAGGAGACATTCTTTAGAAGCAGCAGGTGAAAATTCTTTGTCTTGCTTCTTTGCTTAAAAAATTGGAGCAGGTTGTTGTAAGAAGGGCAAATCCTTGCTCTGTCTCCCCACTTCCTTTTACACCTGCATGGAAAGGACAGCTGTCCCAGAAAAAGGAAATAAGTTCCTTTTTTCTCAGTACAGACTGATAACTTCATGACATATGAAGCCAGAAAAGCTAAAAGCCTTCTCAGATACCTTTTTATGCTCTTTGGGATTACTTTGTCTGGTATTTTACCAAACAGTGAGGCATGCAAAATTTCAAGGAAGGAGAGGGGAGTTTTTTACTTTCTTTGTCTCTTGGAGCATTTTGATCACTTCTGAGTTCTTTGACTCCAACAGTCAGATGGTTCACAAGTACAAGACAGAAATCTTGTAGGAATTCATGAAGTGCCATTGCCCACACTGTCAAAACTTTCACATGACTTGTAACATGCTTTTCATGCATTCTGCTCTTGGGCAGCTGCAGAAGAATATCCCCTTCAGACAAACTAATGAAATGTTTGCTCACCAGAGTTCTGTTTAAATGAGATTCATACACCCCCAATCACATCCAAAGGATAGCTTGATCCACGTGGATTTTTGGTATGGGGATTCATAGTCACCATGGCTTTGAAAAATGGACAGCACTAAGATAGTATCTTTAAAGTGCTTATGTTGTTTTCCTTCATGTTATATCATAAGGTCATGGCAGACAACAACAAAAGTTCAGGCATCTGTCTTTCAGACAATTTAAACCCTTTGCAATAGCTGTCAGTTTTAGCCTCTCCAACCATAATTTTGTTTTCATTCCAAATCAGAGTTAAAAGTCCAGGTACTTGTTTTAATTTGTGCAGCTATCATTGAAGGATATTTTGCAGTCTGCTTCCCAGTGTGTTTTTCCTTTGTTACACTTACTAAGAAAATAATTTTCTTAAACACTGTTTTAACTTCATTTCTGCCCCATCTTCCTGTTCTTGCAGCTGCTTCCTGCACATTCTGGAGTGCATTCCTGCAGGTGCCTCCACTGCTCAGCCTGGGACTCCTGGAGGCTGAACATGGCTGAAGAACTCCAGACTTGAGCAGCTCTGATGAACAGCCTGGAAGTGAAAGCTAAACTGTTAAATGAAGGAGAACATTATTTACCCATCTTCTTAGATTTCTGCCATCATATTACATTACAAAAGGATTCAGGACTCAGGAGCAGATGCTGACCTGTGAGAAAGCAAGGCACAGATTTTATATCCATTTGCAAGTGTGTTGCATAGGATCAGAGCATAAAAGAAAGTTTAATCTTCTTTATTAATTAATCAGCTACAAATATATTTTTATATGTGTGTGTAAAGATTCTATTATCTCCTCTCTAGGCATCAGCTTCCTAGTGATATTAATGAGAATGATGTAAACTTTGTTGGGATGACATTAATTTAGTTATAGAAAAACATGTTTCCAAGTGATGTAACGGTAGTTTTCTAGGACACACATGTACCCTTTTTCATCAGTAGATGTGCTTGTGGTTTCCAGGAACACTAGCTAAATACAATATAGTACTTATTTAACAAACAACATGGACAATTATTTTTTTTCCTCAGTATTTTAATGATGTGGAACAACTTAATTCTGATTATGTGGTACACCTGTACCTCATTCAAATGTTCTCATATTGAAAATTTCCATCTACAGAAAACAGAACTGCAGATGCAAAGTGGTTGTTTTCAGTGACTCATCCATTGCTACTGGTTTCTAAAACTGTGCATTTGTTATTATCTAGAGTTATAATTTCTTAACCACACCTTATATCTACATTGTTCTAAAGTTCTGCTAATTAGAATCTTAAAATCTTCATTTTTTCTGTAGATGGATAACTGTAAATTGTGCAGCAGGCACAATAAATTTCTATATGTTGTAGATAAATTTCTACCTGCTGTTACCAGCACAGTAATGGTATAGCAGGAAAATAACTCAGGATTACACCAAATCCTAACCATTCAAGTGTTTCTTGCTTATTTAATGCAGGAAATAACATCCTGACAAAATCCATTTTGTACCTGCTGCCTGATGATATTTCTCTGGTTTGTGGAGGAAAGTCTACCTCTTTTATCCCCTGTTTCAAACAGGCACATGTTTGGCAATCTGTCATCTTGTTCTTAACCATAGGAAAATTCTTGCAAAAAAATGCAAGGCAGTGATTAAAGGCTGAAGTTATAGGGAGTGGTTCCTCGTTGATTCTAAGAAAGGTTGTTACAGCAGCCAAAAGACACACGCCTATATATCACAGAGCAGTGCCACATGTAGCAAAAGAAGCTTGATGCTGCCAGCTTCCTGGTAAAAATCCCTTTTAAATCACAATAAAAGACTAAATCCCTAGCATAATACTTTCTGAAAAGAAAAATACAGCCTGCCAGTATCCTGCCTTAGCTGGGAGGTAAGGAAGATTTCATTCACTGTTTATCAGTGTTTATTCCCATGCCCTTTCTGTACAGATGGAAATGTAGTGAAGCAGAAGCTATTTGGGAAATAGAAGCAGGCTGGCAAAGACTTACAGCAAGATATGAAAATAAAAGGCTCAGCACTATTTGTTAGAAATGGCAATGCAAACTAGCTCCATATCTGGAATGAAGGCTTCACTTTTTCAAGTGCTGTTAGCTTGTGGGTTGTTTGTGGGTTTTTTTCCACAGTTTCTAGTCTTGAATACTTATTAATAAGTGTTCTTAATCAAATGGCTGGTTTATATTTAAATTACATAGGAATGGAAAGCTGACCAAGAAGGAAGAAAACTAAGGTGTCAAATTATTGTGTCTGAAGATTTGTTGAACTTTTTTAAGACTGTTTAATGTGCGTACTAAAAAATGAGCATGATGTCTCCTGAGGGATTGGATATATTTTTTTTCTATTAAATATAGGATATCTCTGCAATCTTTCAGAGGTGTGTGTGTCAAAATATTGGAAACAATAATTGAAATAATTAAATGCTCACACCCAAACATACAGAGATACTTTTTCTTGAAGGCTAAACAAATCATGGATCCATAGAAGAGGGGCAAGAAGAAAACCCTCTACACAGGTCTACAGTGTTGAAGTCAGTGCTTAGAAAAGGCAGCTAAGCTTGACAGGAAAGCAGGAAATGAAAGAAAATACATAGACATGCTCCAATCCCCAAGGTATTAACTTCTCTGCCCTTCCTCCACCTTTCCTGTACTGCCAGAAGGCTTACCCTTGTGCTCTGCACTCCAGTGCTGATCCAGGACTCCAACTGCTTTTTTCCAGAGGAAAGCCTACTTAAGATAGGCTGCCTTTGCCCCTGGCACAGAAACTCTTCTCATCTGCATGGATAAAGTGAAGGGTTAAGCTGAAGTAGTTAAAGCAGTCATCTTATTTAATTTAAAACAAGATGAAAAGCAACATGAACAGAGACTGAAGCATGTGGTTTAGAACAGAATTTCTCTGGAGTCCCTTAAGCCCTTCACAACTAAAACATCATGACAGATTTTAGTATTTTGGAATCTTTCCCTTTCTCCTACTACTTCCAGAAAACCCTTGTTGTTCAATATCAGGGAAAGTTTATAGGTAGTCTGTCCCATGCCAGGATTATGTTCACTGGTATTATGCCAGTTTTCTAGCCACCTCCAGAGCAGCAGCTTGTTTTTTCTCTTAGTCAAGGATATTCTGTTACTGGCAAGAATAGTATGAAAAAAGTACTGCAGTATTTTCCGTGGAGACCTGCCAAAAAAAAAAAAAAAAAAAAAGAAGCAATTATTGGTGAAAAAATTGGAAAATAATAATTGATTTCAAATCCTAAAATAGCATTTTGTTGACATATAGTTGCCAGATAGACACAGATATAATAAAATTTAGTCTTCTTTTTATTTTTTCTTTATCTCAGTTCTTTGATATTTTCTTGCCCTGTACCAATTCAATTTTTTTCCAGGCTTTTTTTTTCTCTCCCTTGAATAACTTTGTTTTTTTGACTTTTTAGCCAGGTATCTTAAGCATTATTTTTCTAGATTATTGGGGCATCCTCTCATTTCTACTTTTTTGCTGCGGTGAATCAACCTTCACTATGCATCAGTGCAGTGTTTTATTCATAATACAGTGGCCACAACCTCTGGCTATCTACTAAGATCATCAGTTTTAATACATCTCTTTTAAGTGATTTCTTCTTGCTGATCAAATAGATGGAAAATAATATCAGGGAATCAAAAGACAAAACCAATTGCAATCTGTCTTTCAAATGAAATGAGAATTGCTAGTAAAGCCCTTACTTTTGCACATCTGAAACTAAAAAAGTTTTCATTAACATGGGAATATGAGGACAGCCAAGGATGAGCAATAATTCTGAATCAAACCTTTTCTAGAAAAGTATCAATTATTGCAAGAGAGTATAGCTATAATCAACTCGGTCAATATACAGAAAGATATTATTAGGAACAGTAAATATGCAGACCTTTGCCAAGATATTCAAGACTAAGTTTCCAAATCTTATTCTCTTAGCTATCTTTAAGTACTCTGTTCTTTGTAAAATATATTTATATGTATAATTCTGCACACAAGAGTGACCCTGTAGCCATGAAAATTCTTTTTCTCTCAGAAAACTTTGAACAAACTACATTCTATTCAGAAGTGTATGTGTACATCTGCATCGTCCTTCACAGTATATGTAGAAACTAAGAATTTGTATCTTAAAGGCTAAAATAGAATCCAGAGAATTACCAGTGTCCCAGAGTCATATAGTGACTTGGAATTTATCAGGTGAAAATTTCCAGGACATCAGTTACTGTTGCTTGCAAACACAGATGAGCACATCAAATCACATCTTTTAGTGTCCTCTCATAGATAAATCTTCCATTTTCTTTTCACAGCAACAAGACACTGGCATCTTATCTGGTGGCATGCAATGAGTTATTTAATATGAAAGCAATTACTACTCCTACTTGTCTTTCATTTTCATCAGAAAAGCCCATTGTTTGTAGAAGAAATCCTTGCTTTAAGCCACTAAGTTCATGCCCTCAGCTTTAATATTGTAAATTTTCAGGTTTGCTTTAGCCTAAGTCCAGGTATTGAATATGATAGTCCTGTCCTTCTCTAAACTGAAAAAATTCATATATGATGTCTTTGTATTTTGTAGCAAAAATCGTGGAAATACCATCAAAGTTGCAATACAATCAGTAGGATTTTTCTAATACAGATGAGATCTACAAATGGGGAATTTTTATTGCTGCTTGCTTAATTGCTGCAGGGTTTTTATTCTCTTCAAAAACAGTGACAACTGAATGCAACAACAGAAAATACTCTCACATATCAGGCTGATAGTTCTTTTCAAGTCTTCTTTCAAAAATTTTCCCTGTATTTATCAAAATTGGTAGAAGTTCAAGATGGGTCATCCAAATAACTTTCTCACTACAGATGGCTTGCTGAAAGTGCTCATTTCTTCCTACGTAACCCTTCTATGTGAGAAAGCCAAATCTGCCATGGTATTGAGGACCACACTGTCTCAGGTTTTGGTTGGAAATGGCACAAATAAATAGAAATTGTGAAAAATCTTCTAAGAAGCACTGAGTTACAGGTGAAAATATACAGCAACTCTTTGAATGTATAAAGTAATTCAAAAAACATCCTAAACTCTCAAAACTTGTTAGCCTTCTTTGACTATTTGAAAAGTAAATCCTTCATCCTCACAGATGCCTGCAACCACGTGCAGAGACTATAACACAGATTTTTCGAATTTTCTTTTCCCCTTGGTTATTTTGCTTCTAGTATTACCTTTCTCCTAGCATTTCTTTAGATTAGCACCTCTGGGGTAGTTTCTTTAGTGGTAACAACAGGGAGAGTGCTGTCTCAAGGTGGAAATAGTAGCCATTTAAATAACACACTGCTTACAGCTGCTTAGCACAAACCCAGGTAAGATAACATAGTGGTTAAATTCCCCATAGCTATTACAACTTGTCTGCATTTATGTTCCATTCTAAATGCTGAATAGAGTCCTCAGGACAAAGCTGAAATGTTCAGTCTGTTGCTTAGATACTACTTTCACAGGCTTCATATGAAAAATCTGTGTATACAGGCAAATAAGCAGATAAGTTAATAGGCTGAACCCGCACTGGTCAAACATTAATCACTCCTTTTGTACTATCTTTTGTCCTATATTTCAGTGTGGAAGAAACAGGTGTGGAATGCATAGAACACTAACACAATGCAAAATGAAATATCCATGCATTGCTGGGATGCCTCCTCCATGCATAGATATTTGGGACCACTCTACCCTAATGAAACAAGTTACATGAATCTGCATTCATTTGACTTATATTTATGTATTCTTGCTGTATGGGATACAGAAATAAATATCCTGTTTGTTTACTTATGCAAGAGTCACTAATAATTTTTGACATTGCAACAACAGATCAAAACCAAGATCGTATCCTAAAGTTAGAAAATCACCTTTGTCACATACACTATAGGCTTTATTTCATAACTGGGAGGAGTTAAATTTGAAATGGTTCCAATATTCTATTCAGAATGCCCAAATTATATCTAGTGAAAACTGCTTTACTAAAAATAGATGCTGTTCTGCATAAGCATTAGACCGGTTCCTGCTATGCCATTTCCTCAGTAGAAGAAAAAAAAGAAATAAAGAAAAATCAATTTTGGTATGTGTTCTGCTCTGCTAATATTCAAAAATTAATTTGTTAATTTTTTTAGCCCCAGTAATTTATGACTTAGAGCAACATGCTCAACAAACTGAGTGTTATGTAAAAGCTGGCACTTACAACATCACAACACAACAGCATTACCTATTATGAACTTAAGGTGATACATACTACTCTTGTGAAACATGCCACAAATTATAAAGCATTTTGGAGCAAATCCATTCTGCTCTGCTCAGCAAAATGAAATTGCCACACAAATTACTGGTTTTGCCTTTTGTTATATTTTTTTTGTTAATCCCCTGCAAGATAAGTGTGTACTTTCATAGGCTTTGCATTAAGGAACAATTGTGAAAGCAACAGAAACATAGCAGAATTCAATACCTCCATTCAATGCCCAGTACCTCTTTGCTGAAGGGAAGAATAGTTAGCAAAATAATTCTGAATTAGAAAACAGTTATGTTTTGTAAACAAATTTTCACTAGATTTAATTGGTTATTTAGTTCCGCCTTAAGCATTATTTTTATATCAGTTTGTCATTTAGTTCATATAATTACTGTAAAGATTAAAAAAATCTGTCAAGATATTTAGAATGACAAATCAGTCTAGCTATCTGCATTAAATGTACTTTCCATCAATTTCTACTGTCAAAGAGTATAAACTATAAGCTGCTAAGTACCACTTCTGGTGCAACTTCAAGATGAATAATTATATATATATCCCATTTTTTATTTTTCTGAACCTGAATTTTTTATCTGGCAGGGACATAGTAACTACTGACAGAATTACTTGTCTTTAAAATTCCTCTGTAAAGAGTTATTGTAACAATAATGACATTCCTTACATTATATACTGTCTACAAAATTATCCTACAGTAGATTGTAATTTTCTACGCATGGGTTTTGGTGAGAGAGACTGAATTTTAATGATTGGTTTCTATGTTTACTTTTATGAAATGAGCCATGCTCAAATATTATCATTATAAATATGCTTATTTAAAAAAAAAGAACTTAATCTTCTCACCAAGAATTATGTCTCAGTAGAAGTGATCTGTTGTTTGGGTTCATTTTTCTTTAAAAGAATATTATTAAATACTGTATTTTTGTTAAATACCGTGCTTGATTTTTTTCTCAACTTTTCCCTGAAATGTGTTTCCAAACTCTTTTTGTCTACAGAAGTCAGTGGTTATTTAATATCTGTTTTCCACTAAAAAACAAGAAAACAAATGGTATAAATCAAGAAAACAAAGTGACACAAGCATTGAACCAAATGTTTTAACAATTTATAATCAAACAAATCAAAGTCATATTATGAATTTTCTGCTGTGAATCAGGTAACATTCTTTAGTTCCTTCCACCTGCATGACACAATAGCTACCCTCCTTCTTGCCTCCCAGCCATCCCTTACATTGTGCAAAGGGATGCATATTGAAAAAGGGATGAGGGAATGTTCTCGCAGAAAACCAGATCAACGATTTGATACCTATAGGCTTTCCAGAATAGAGAGGAGTCATTTATGTACCTAAATTCCTCGCCAGAGGGGAGTGCAGAAATGGGAGGGAAACATCCAATCAGCCTTCAGGCCAGATGATCCTGCTGTGCCATGGAGATCCCTGATGGTTTGGGTTGGTACTCACCAGGGCCTTTGGCAGCTCCCTCCTGGCGAGTCCCTGCAGAAATCAGAGTATTCAAATGTAGGGAACTTGTGCTCAGGTCTTATCCTGGCATGGAGTCAGAAATCCTGCAGGGCACCTCTGACAGCATGAGGGCTGGGCAGGGTTCCCATACCCCAAGTGCAGCCATAGCCTGAGACACCTACTTGAGTCTTCCTTCTTCTGAACTCCTCTTTTCAGCCAAGGGCTGGATCCTGTTACACTATAAAAGCATCTATTTCATGATAAAAGGTGACAAGAAGTAAAGTCATCCTTATGGAAGTTGATTTGATATTTAGAGTACCACAGTGAGAGGGAGCAAGCTCATTACAGCACACCCTCCCACTGCAGGCAGAGCCAGCATGGAGAAGAGGCTCTGCAGAGGAGTGACTTTATGCCTCTCGATATACTGTTTTAGTGATGGTGTAGGGGTACATCTTTTAGTGTTTGAAAGAATTATATCATATATATAAGACTGTGGTTTCTTTTACTGTTAATTAAAGCAGTTTGATGCCTCAGAGCTAGATGGTTCCTCTCTGGTTTTAATATAAGTGATACAATATATAATACTGGATCTATCATAAATACAGGTACTTCAATTCATAACTTATAATCAGCAAAACTCTACTTTTAATCATAAAAGTATCTGTCCTTCAAGAGCTTGTGAAATGGTCATGTAGACATAATGAGAGGCATTTTAGATTATATTTTATTTGAACATTTATTCATTCATCTGTTCATTTACTTGAAAAATATTTACTCATGATTTTATTCTTATGATTCTTGCACTCATCATGAATAATGTAGTTATATTATAGAAAGCTGCATGCATAGAAAGCTGCAGTTCAACAAAAGTACGTCAGCATTTAAGCATGTGAGTTGTCACTTTGAAGTCCCATGTATTGCTGGTCAAACCACAAGGTAGTACAAGTGATCTCAGGAGAGCTGCACCAATGGTAGAGTTTGCTTGAAATGACTGGGTAGATCTTTCAGTCAGCCCTTCTGTGGCAGGACAATAAAAAGGTGACATGGCATGTTTGATACAGTTTCTTTGGGAAAATAATAAAAACTATTTTAAAATTAATTTCTTTCTACTGTCATGAGCAATCTGTTCAGAAGCTCTATGTCCTTAAAGACAAGAATCTTAAGAATTCACCATATGGCCTAAATTAGATGGATTCATGTGGAATAATTCAAACCATTTACATTAGTCATCTGCTACAGGAAAATATACTCATATGTGTGACAGAGCTATATATTCTACCAGTGGAGCTAAGCATCAGGACTGACTTCTGAAGAGTATTCCAGAATTCAGGGAAGATGATTGAGGGTGCTAATCTCAAGGCTTGAGTGAATGCAAGCATACATTGGTGAGAAGCCACAGCCAACAGCAGTAATTTCCCAAGTTTAGAGAGTTCAATGAGGACAGAGACAGTAGCTAATATTTTTCTATTATTTTTATTTATTTATTTATTTAAATAACAACAACAGCAACAACAACCCAAAATAAAAAGCAAACAAGAAAACAAGAAACTCATTATTTTTAACCAAACACAGGTCTTAGTTAGTTAGGGTTAAGTCCCCAAACTAAGCTAAGAGCTTTTTTGTCAATCTGGGGAAATCTGGAGTAGATTTAGAAGCAAAATCAATGAACTTTTGAATATGATCTTCTGTTATTTATGATTTAGTACTCTGCCTCCATATGGAAAATCAACTTAATGTTAAGTGAATTTCAGTATATCATTCCAACTTGTAAATAACCTTCTTGTCTCTATTAGAAACCTCCTGATAATATGTGCACTGACATCTTATGTCTGTGAGCTGGTATGGAGTCAATACTCCTGGTGTGCTGACCAAGAGTGAGAGATAAGAATTCTGTTCATGCAGTAGGGATTCATCTTCCACTGCAATAAGGAATGCATCTAAATTGCACAAGATTCATCATGCATCCCAGCCTAATCCTTTTAAGAGTATGCACACAGGTGGGCAGCCCTGCCATGCAGCTACACTAACAAAACAACTCCACAAGAGATTATAAGAATTCTACAAGGAGCAAAAGGGGAGTAATGCATACATAGACATCTAATTCTGACAAGGCTGGGTTAACAAGATTGCAACATGAGAAGCTGAAATGAGAGCTATGATAACAGGAGGTGGTCACTAACTTGAAGGAATTAAGTAGAAATTACCAGTGCAAACATCAGAAATGCTGAAGAGGTACAAAATTAGGGACAATAGGATAAAGTAATACAAAAAGCCTCTTTATTTGGGAGTGGATGAGAGTGGTAAAGGGAAAAAACTGAGAAGCTGACAGGGGTGAAAAAGGGAATGTAAGCAGAAGTGTGTCATTTAACTAGCACTTTGGCAGTATCTGTAACTTAGTCTTTGTTTGATCCCACCAGGAGAAGGCAAATCAATCTGTTATTATTCTGATAATATGTGTTAGATATTTTCTGTGGTGAGTAGGGGTACTGGATTTTCTCCAAAACTGGTGAAGGGCTATGTGAAGGGGGTGGACCAATCGTAGTATCTGTGGTACTGAAATTTTAGCAGATCCATATTCAGGCTTAGGCATTGAAGCTCACAATAAATAGACTTACAAAGGCTAGCAAGGCAAACAATGCATTTCTAAATGCTGAGAAACACTCAGTACCTTATACTAAGTTAAATTCAGTATTCAGTCTGTCTGTTAGCTGCCAAAACTGCTTGTGACTTACCTGTATTAGCATGTAAGCAGTGAAGGCACATATTTACTCAATCCTGTAATGGTTGTATGGGATGGGTGAGACTGAGATTCAGTTCTGTTCCTTATTTAAATTAAACTCACCAGCATTATCTTCCCCAGCGTAGTAAGAAATTATATCACATGGACATCTCCTGATCTCTTTTGGGATATTTTCTGCAAAATACTTCTAAAATTACTGGATCAGATTTGATGTTTACCAGTCTTCTATTTATGCCTAGAGGCTCAGATAGCCTCACCAGGGTTATAAGGAAATTTTGAATTCATAAAATTGGAATGTGCAAGCATCACTGTGGAACTTCAAGCACATGTGTGGGCTTTTGTATGTGTTCCAGTTGTAATGCTAAGGACTCCAGATACCTTGTCTTGAGTACAGCTAACTTTTGGGTTGTGTTCATAATTTTTTGGAATCTGCAGGAATTTTGCAGTAATTCTATACTTTGCTGATTACAGCTGAATGCCTTACAATCGTTTTCTGAAACAGAAGACAATATACAACACAGAATTTTCTGTACAGCACAGAAGCTCAGCATATGCTGTTTACAGTTTTACATTACCTTCAGTCTCATAAGGCTCCAGCAACTGATAGATGCTTTAGAAGCACCGAGAATTTCTGCACATTTGTGGTTTTAAGTGGTCTATGATTGTCCTGCAGTGCAATTACAGAAACAGCATAATTTGTAGCAAGTTCCATTTTAAGTTTACCCCCTTCCAATTGCAAAAGCAACCAAATAACAACACTTTATTTATTGTCTACTAAACTAAACAGTTGTAGAATTACTATAATGTTCCCAGTGGCTTCCATGTTGCTGTATACAAGCTGATAAAATTGAAATCTTCTCATAATATCCTGCTGAGACAGAGGCTTGGGTTTTGTGTTGATTTGAACATTTTCTATATAATTTCTTTCTTGCTTTTTATTCTGCTAACAATCTTTTGTGCTGCTTGACCACTTCCCATTGTAAAACCAATCTCATTTCAAGTGTTCACTAACATCTGGTAATTCTAGACCCATTAAAATTAGACTTCCTCAGGTATTTCAGTGTACTCCTTGATGTTAAACTCATATCTCATCTCAGATATTTACTTTACTCAATTTATTGGCAGTTTTGCCAATAAAAAAAAAATCAAAGCAAAATATTGAGAATTATCCTGATGTTAGAAAACAGAAGATGTATTCACAGGCCTACAGTATATGTATCAGGAAGAGAAATTGAGACAGCATAGTCTCACAAAGACAAGGTTTAGGAGCAACCTAATTACAGCTTAGTGGTTTCTGAAGAACAGATACAAAAATGCAGAGACAATCTCTTCTCAGCTGTGGCAAATGGCAAAAGTGGCCAGGTTGAGCATCAGAAGAAACTTCACAAAGAGCTTGGTGCAACACTGGAACACCCGTGGATGATGTGGAATTCCTGGGAGGTTTCCAAGATCTGACCAGACAAACCAATGGCTGAGTGCTGGGGATAGTAATGCTTTGATGGGGAGAATGCACAGCGTGCCCCTCTGATGTTCCTTTCAAACAACATTTCTCCAACCCTGGGATATAATTCTGTCATTCTCCCTGCATAATTTAGTGGAAGTCCATGTGGAAAAGTTTTGTGGAGTTTTTTTCTAAAAAATGGATGATTATGTTAATTGCTGAAACAGTTTAACAGAACTTCATTTTTTTTTCTACAGAAAATAAGCACATACATGAAGAGCACCTAGGACTCAATGTACAGTAAAGCTTCAATCCATTCCTTCCTTTTTCCTGGGAAAAACATGGTGATGATGGAAAGTCAGAGACTGTAAATTACCTACATGGAGCCTTAGGTTCTAAAGGGGACTGCAACTCTTAAAGTCCTGGACATTTATGAGAGATGTTTTATTCCCTACCCAAAAACCTCTTTTGCTTCTTATCCTTCCATGATTCAAGGAGCATAACTGAATTATTACCCAATGATTATAATTCCTTTCTTATCTAAAACTGAAATCTTTATGCCTCCTATTAAAGAGTGCAGGGAGACAACACCAGTAAAGGAGCATTCAATGAAATCCTTTCATGCACATTCACAGCCAATACTAACTAATACAGCAGATGGAAAACTGTCCTAGGAATGTATTCTCCCTCCTTTCTTGCATCCACTTCCTTCAGCCAATAATGTAATATTTGTTTTTTGTCATAGAAGAGCTACCTGCAACAATGCAGCCAGGGGTATCCTAGCACTTGATGGCCAGGCTCTGAGCCCACACTGATGGGAGCAGTGTTTGTTTGCTGCAGTCTGTACTGAACAGGGAAGATGTGCATATGATGCATTATTTTTAAGATTCACGGGAAGAATGAAATAAAACCCATGGGAAGAAATCAAATCTGGCATTTACCAATATAGCAAAAACTATCAGATTAAATAATTAATTTTTTATTGGAGTAACCTATGTAGTTTGTGTATCAAACCTTGCTTGGGAAAGTGATTTTACAGCCATGATTTATGGGATCAGTAAATAGAGATTACCCATCATACTTGTCAATTTTTGCATTGCATTGATAGTTGACAAAAATAGATTTAAAAGTAAGTGGGGTATACTTCATGATTCCCTTAAGAATATGTACGGACTTGCTATAGAGCAGGCATCTCCAAGAGACCTTTCAGAGCTTTAGCAAGGAAAAGCTTTTGGATCCCAGTCGAGTTCCTCAGTGTATAAGTCTCCTGTGCTAAATATGCATCTCATGAAGAGAAAGTTGGGTACTGAATAATGAATTCTGCCCAAGCCTCAAGCTTTGCTGGACTTTTCCCTATAAATTTCTGATGAATTGGTAAAGCTGCACTAAAGAAACAGATTAGAAACTGACTGATCCCCTCACAATAGTGACCTCAATTTTGTAGATGCCAAGAATCACAAACTAATCAGTCTCCTTTTCATTAGAGACAAGCATTTTATTTTACTTCTGATTCGTATTTATTTTTTCCCAAGGACCTTTATAGATTCTATCAACAAGTAAGACCATTTTCCCTAAGGTATTTTGTGATTTCTCAGCTCCTGAAGCAAAAAAGATACAGAGGACGCTGTGGTGTAAGTTAATTTATTTACAAGTACCTGCTTCTACTGATTAATGTTTGTCTGAACCAGAAGAAATCTGATTTTGGGTTTTGTCATTTAAAGTGTGAAAGCAATTCTGCTAATACAAACTTTTCTTTCTCAGGCATGTCACAGCTATTTCACAGTCCACAGAAAGTAGCAAACTGTCTATTTTTCTCTCCTTAAACCTAACCCCTGCTGTTGACCAGAAGTATGATGTTGGCCAGACATTTCAGGTCTTGATATTCCTACAATCTACTCATTGATATTTGCTAATGATCTTACTCCAAGTTTACTGTAGTACAACTCAGAGTAAAAGCCTATCTTTTTTTCACTAGTTTCCCACTCTGGGCACTAAAATGGTCTTTATTATCATCCTTGGACTTTTAGGGAGGAGTAACTCCCTTTCTGCAAGAACTTGTGGACAAAATTGTACATTCTGCATCAGCTTGGAGAACAGCCTACTCAATCAATGCTCTCCATTACTGTAAAATATAAAAAAAATATTTAATTTCCTTGGCATTCATCAGCATCTGATGTTTTCAACTTTAGCATGCCCACCTCCCCAATGATTTACCAGAAACAATGTCGAGGTGAAGCCAACTTTGGTTTAGATGGTTGTAGAGATTCAACATTGTGAGAAAGCTGTGAGGAAGACTACATCCGAGTCATAAGGAAAAACATAGAAATATATAAAATCTTAAAGGAAACACAAGAAGCTGGAGGCCAGCAGCTGGAGATTGGGAAAGAAAGCCCAGCAGAAACTCGTTGTGTGTCTCCTTGACATAGCCCAGCAGCTCACTGAAGCCCTTAGATAGCTCTTACATCTGTTAGACAATGAAGGATTGCTTTATACTTTGAAACCAGATATATTTTGATCACAGCATCTCTTTGTGCATGCTGAATTCTGCCTGAACAGTAGGACAGAGTTTCAAGAGCATCCTGAACCACCACCGGTATAAAAATCCTAAGGACTGGTCCCAGCCTATCTGCCAACCAGACTGATGAGCGAGAGACAAAAAGAGAAACAAATTTCCCTTTGTTCATTGTGCATTTTTCCAAAGTTTTAATAATATCAGGATATGTGCTGATATCTATTGTACTCTGTTTGGTGTACCATTTATGAACAGTTGAAATGCTATCCACCATCACCACCAGGACTTTGCATATTCTCAGTTTTCATCGAGAGCAATAAAATCTCTACCATAATGCCAGTGAATCTCAGGAAAGGGTTTCTATTGACTTGGATGGGGGATGGAGTAGTATCCAAATGAGGTAGAAAATTATTTTCTGTTTGCTGTTTATCAGAAATTAATCTGAAGAACAGCTGACTTTTAAAGAAAATAATGAAAATAGTTTATTTGGCCTAATTGCTCTGATGATACAGAAATATTTCAGCCCAGGATCTGACTAATTAGTGTGAAAGAAATATTTTGGACTGGCTGAAAATCTTCTTTCCTCTCCCTTGCGATTAAATTTCAGTTCACATTCCTTAATAATGGAATGTAACTTTAGAAAATGCCCACTGCACGAGAAAAGGGATAAGCAGAATGATACAAACACCTCTGAGATTAAGGCATTGACCGGGTTCTCTGTGTTTGTATTCAAAAGTATAAAGAAGGGTGCAATTTCCTCTTCTCCATACTTCTAACTAACACTAAGCTATGCAATGCTCTTTCAGTGATCCAAGTTAACTGAAATTTGAGAGATAGCAGCTTAAGTCAGCTTTGTACTCCTAAAATTGAAAGCAGCCCACCCTTGTAATTTGATTCCTTCTGGACATCTTACCTACTCGTGCCTATGCCTGCACCTAATTTGCATTCCACTAGTTATTTGTTTTTAAATGTCATACAGTTAAGCCCATCCTGAATATACTAAGGTAAAACAGCAAAACAATTTCTACTTCCTCAAAATTTTATGACTGTTGAGATCTAATTCTCCCTCAAAATTCTAGGACTAAGATTGTATTGCTGTTCATTCAGATGGAATGGAAATTTGTATTTCTATTTTGAACCAATATGAAGACTTTAAAAAAAAAAAGTTATCTGGGACAAAAACTTTACACCAGATCTATCAAAAAAAAAAAAACCACTTGTGAATCTATTTGCTAAAATGGAGTATGCCCTATCAAGGACAAAGAAGTTACCATAAATAGTCCCTAATAAACAGAATATCAAGATCATATGATGGATTGTAAAGAGTTACTGCTGGCATGCACATTGACTTGTCACACTGGACTGCAGAATATATAGTACTTAGTGGAGTTTACTGCAAAAATATTTCTGGAATGCATTGGACTGATTACACAGTAACAAACTGACCAACAGAGTTAAAGATATTTGACTGTTTAAAACATCACAGGCTATTTATAAAATAAAGCCTTTTACTGAGTTAGCTCACAACTAATGAACTAATATCTTCTTGAGGTCAAAGAAGCAATTTACTGAGCTCCATCTAAGGAACTGTGTGTTTAATCTAGTTCTGCCAGCAAGGCTGATTCTGCATAGCTGTCACCCATTGCTGTGGATAGTGATTGTGAGTTGAAAAGTCAGAAAACATGCAGAACATACTGAATTTTTTACAAGAAACTAGGGTCCATCAGATATTGAGGATACTGAATGTCTGGGTAAGAGTCACTCAGAGCCCAGTCTCAGAGTCTGGATTTCAGCAGTATTGATTCCTGGTAGAGTCCCTTTTCTAGCAGTTGTTGTGGGACAGAGGAGCTAAATCTTCCTGAAATTAATCCTACCTGACAGTACAATGGCCAAGGTACACAGGTGTGAGTGCTGGATGTAGATCTGGCTCACAGACCTCTACTGCTCTGAGGTGCCTCACACAGGATGCATCCCTCACATCAATAAACAGTGCAAATATCTCCCAGCCCTGCTGTAGTTTATGTCTCTCGTATTTTAAAGAGACTCCTGAGACTCCTAAGCAAGGAATGGGAGTTGTCACATTTGTTCATACCAATCTTGGTCTTAGAATAGCTGTGTTTTCCACTCCTCTGGTTGATCCCTGAAAGTTTTAATGAGGATCATCAAAGGAAGACACATACTCTGCCTGAGGTATTTTTTTTGCCTTCCCACACTAGGGAGATGTGCTTACTGGGAGGATGTGAGGTGTTTTACAGTGACAGGGAAAAGGCAGAGGAGAAGAATATGGCAAGCAGGAGAGCATCTTGCTGGCTGGAGGCTGCCCATGTAGCTCCATCAGATTTTGTTATATTCCATCTTTTGTCATTAGGGCCACCCCATCTGATACACAATCCACTGTGTTTAAAGATTGGGGAATGGGCATATTGGGGACCATGTGTATGAGTGAAAAGAAAACTTGCCAGTTTGGGATAGGAGATTTCACCTGACTATTTTTGTGAGAATTCACTATAGGCTCAACCATCCGAGTGCCTGGTTTTTGTGAGAAAATTTTTAAGAAACTAAACTCTTCTCACAGCATGTTTATGAAATGTGAAAGTATCATTATCCTTGCTGAGAAGTCTCTGGGCCAGATGCTGAGAGATGGCTATACCTAAAGGAAATCAGCTGGATATGTCACTAAGCACCTTTAGGATTCAAAGCCCAAGTGTCTGCCCAGGATGGGAAATCCAGCAAAGTGCCTGAGTTGAACCCATGTGGACTAAGTCTCAACCCACTGTATTAGACAGGATTCCTTTTTTTACCAGAAAAAAATAATCCCCTTAACTCCTTGAAGTGCTTGAAAAATTTTGGTAAACATATGTAAACAATTTATGTAACAACTGATGCTGCAGCTTCACATTGCTCAGTTCATTCAAATCTGAACACATGACATTGCATACATAGGGATTTGTAGGCTCAAAGGATATTATTACTGTTGCCATGCATTGTATTTGCATTGTGATTTTCCTTAAATGTGCAGCATTGTTTTGTTAAGCAATCAGAATGCAAATACCACTGGCACAGCTAGAATACATTCAAGTGCCCAAGTACACAAAGAATGCAAACTGTGCAGTAAAGCACACAAAGCCCAACAAGCTCATTAGTACCATACTGCAGTGATTACAGAGCAAAGTGCCTTCTGAGGTGCAGTAGTCAGGCTATACAGGGGGAAGGCTTTGCAGTGTTTTAATGCAATGATATTTTTAATGCAATTGTGTGCTGCCACAGTAGTCATATTTCACCAGCACAAGCTGCTCTGGGAAAGAGGCACTATTCTCTGCTTGTACCTTGCCTAGGTATCATTCTTGATTAGCCATTAGGCACTGCATAATAGTCATGAGGATGAGGATAATTATTCTAAGGATAAGAATTATGATCAGCCAGAACAAGGCCCCATCTACCTCTGTACCCCTTTTCTGATAAAATTCAGAAGTATATTTTAAAGCAAAAAACATGAGAAAACAGGCATGTATAGAGTGGAATGGCCTTTGAGATTCCAGCAATCAGCACTAAGGATGTGAAAAATGGAACTAGACTCTGTGGGGTGTTTTGATTTGTTTCATGGTCTCTGTTGTAACATAATGACTCAAAAGCAGATAACCAACTGTCTATTGTCAGCACACCCACCTCCAACAGTCCTACCAGTACATTCACATGTATGCATATGTACACACACAGAGAAAAAACACTACACACTGTCCTGTATGTGCCACCCACCACTGAAAGATGGTGCAGGTCTCCAGTATAGTGATTTGAAAGGTCTACTGAGGGAAAGGTTAAAATTTTGAAGGAAAGTCACCATGTGTCTGTCATGGTGTCAGAAACAAGCCCTTCTTTGAGATAGAGGATGGACTAAATGTCCTCCTTGTGCTCTTTCTTGCACTGTATTTTTTCATGAATCTATGATTATTCAGCTGCTATAACAGCTAGAAAGTTCAGTTTTAATTAGTCTGAAATAGGAAAATGTCTTTCATTCTGCTTGAAAAAGTAACACACATAATGTTTCATCTGGTGGAACCAGATGAAGATCTGTAAAAGTTGTGGTCACGTAAGGACCATAGCTCCTCAAGATCCTCTATCCATAGTCTAGGAACTGAACAGCCATACATACATCTTCTGGCCATGACCAGCACAGAGAGAGGCATGATTTATCTTAGCAAAAGTATCTCTACATTATTCACCGAACAAAGGTTGTGGGTCTGGTGAACATTTCTGTGGAGCTTCTTTTTGCACTTTAGGGTATTCTTAGCAACTGACCTTAGCAACTGATCTGAGCTTCCTCCTTTGCAGCAGGACTCATGCAATAAATCAGACTGGTGTGCTGGAAAGAGAGAATTTAAGTATATAGGCAGGGATGGTGGTGAAGCTAACTGCAAAGTGCTCCATTAAACATTACACCTCAATGTCTGCCCTCAGAAATTCACATCTCTAGGGTGATCTTCTCTTTTGAGAAGTGGTCCTTTTTATAGGGCAGGAAGCATTAGGTATGCTCATATCTCAGTCAAAGAGTTTCCTACGCAGTGCCAACAGTTATTCAGCAGTACTCATTATGCAGGTGAGCTACATCACAGCGCTGCTACTCTGCAACACTCTGCAGATCTCTATGCACCATGTGCACAATGTCTGAAATATAAGCAAATTTATGCTGCACTCATCCTTTTTGTGGTTATTAGTGTCACTTAGTATCATCTTCCTCCAGCAAATTGACTCACCAAGCAAAATGCACAAGTGCACTTTAAAGCGGATCACATTATCACGCCTACTTCTTCTGGAGAGCCAAGAGTCATTACTACTTTTCACAAGGAATAACTGCCTAAACTGTTTCACATTCTGCAGTGCATCAACAGTGCTCTTCCTCCACTCAGTCTGCAGTTCAGAAGAGTGATGGAACAGTAATGCATGTCTATCTCATTGTTCTACATGGAGAGATAAAACCTAGCGCTCACTTTATGCCTCTTTAAAAGTTAGAGTATTTGTTTCTGGAGTCTTTTCATTAAGATATGCAGTTGTAGATCACCTCTAAGCCCCTGATCATATTTCAGGTGTCAACAAGGTGTTTGCATTAAAAGTACTGTGGTTACTCAAAAAGCATATTAGAGGTTTCTCTCTCAACACTACTGATTAGATGACATATCCCAACTGCACAGTTAATTCCACAGTCAGGTGTAGACAATAAGGTCTAAAGATGGCCAAGTGCTGATAGGATTTATTTCCAAAATATTTTAAAATTATTCACTAGCACTCTTTCTTCCTCTGTGTGTATTTTCTAGAAGGTAGACGGAGTATCAAAGAAATACAAGGGCGCAGACTGTTAAATGGTAGGATTATGACTAAAACCATGAACTTGGAACCAGAAACCAGGAAATAAAATATCAGAAAGAAGCACTTTGGCTAAGAAATTGAATGAGAAGAGGTGCTAAGGGTCAAAATTGAGAACAACCAGTAATTTATTAAGCTGAAGAGCAAAGCCAGAGCCCAGTAAAACTCCATATTATACGTTTAGAACTGAGATGAGAAGCTGCCAGTGCTTGAGCGAGACAAACTATGGCCACTCAGTGTCCAGAGATGAGGATTAAAAAAACTAGAAAATAACCAAAGGAATAAAGTTGTATCCAGGTATTACGTTATGCACCCACACATTGAGAGAGCTTCTTAAGCTTGGTTGCTGCAGCTGTGTCTACCCAGAATTTTATGTGGGTCACCAGCCTTCTGAGACCCTGCCTGTGGTAGCCTCGTGGCTTTTTGCACTTTGCTCAGAAGTGCTTGTCAAGAGGCCATCAAGAAAACCATCAAAGTAGACACCTGAGCTTAGATCTCAGTGACTTTTGATGGGACTGGCCGAACTTTGTGCTTTTAAAAGTCCACCCCTAGTTCTCTGCAAAGTGATGGCTTCCCACATGGTCTGTTATGCTTACAACTGTGAGTGTTTGGTGTTTCATGACCTCCTCTCGCTCATTATCACTCCACTTAACGTCATGGCAAAATAAGGGTAATTATTCTTCTTTTTGCAATTGTAACTAAAATGCTGCCAGAGCAGAGGGTACGTGTTGGCCAAGGTCTTTATTATGCAACTATATGCAGATCACAGTGAATTGCATCGTCCATCTAGTTCAGTGATGCAGCACCAAGGTCACTGGGCAGTTTTAAGCTAATGATGCAACCATAAGTCTAATAAATGTGCTTGGTAACCACAGCAAACGTATTGTCATTGTCACAGATGTTATTCTTTCAAAAGCACTTGGCAAGCAACTAAAACACAGCCCTTGTGTTTGCTTTGACCTCTCCTAAGAATGCACCATCAGGATTACTGAGGAGATGAGATTCCTTAAGAAGACAAGTCAGGGCCTACAGCTGCAGTCTTGGTATTGCTCATAGCACTCTTGCAGTTTGCTTAGACTAAACAGGCAAGAGGCTAACTGAACAAAAATCAGTGAAATTTTGTCAGAGAGTAGATTTTGGAAAAAAACATATCCATGAGTGATACCAACACAGATAGAGATCAATTTCTTAGTACAATGATCTAAGCAAGTAAACTTTAATTATGCAGTTGATTTTTGTAGCCATCATGCTGCAGTAACCCATTACGTGCAGATCCAGTAGCCTTTTCTTATCTTTCAGGAAATACAGTAACCAGTAACTGCATTGTGTCACCATGAGCTCTGTCATTATGTGCAGTGATTCCCCACAGGGCTTATCAATGCTGCAATTGCTGTTTCTTTGGAAGGATATACATCATCTCCCAGGCTGGGTTCAACAGATGGTTGATATTATGCCCTGAAAAGTGGCAATCTACTGTTCTGAACTTGTTGCAGCTCCAGTGTCTTGCACCATATCATATATATGTGTATCTCTATTTTTATGTATGTCTATGGATATCATATATTCTTATGTACATCATGTATTCTTATCTGACAGGCATGAAAAAGCCCACAATAGTCTGAGCACTAAATATGCTCTTGACAATGAGGGAGAAAAAGGAAATTTAAAACAACAACAATTTCTTGAAATCTTGCTTCATTTATACCAATTACTGATAGGAATAATGATGAGTAATTCAGCCTTACTGTAAAATTCACTTTAAGACCATTCAGTGAACAGAGAATGCCAATATGTGAAGATGGCTGTTTAGCAAGGCACTGAAATAAAGTGGTGGCAAGAGAGGTCTAAGTCAAGACACAGAGCTGTCTTTTCTCATTCTCAAATGACATAAACAACACAGTCATGAAATGAGGTCACAGTTTTGTATATAAGCCCTCTGTGGCTTCCAAGCTAAAAAAACCTTTAAAAAATATTACCCTTTGCTAATGGAGCTTTTTCACCAAGAAGCAGAGCATGTGCCCAACTCAATGTGTCAGCAGCTTTCTGCCCTCAATTCAGCTTACCAACAGTTAAACCACTCAAGGTCATACTGTAACCTATTAAGGATGACATGTGACAAGATGATTTTTGATAAAGAGTAGAACTTTGGTACTGCAGAAGTGGCCAGGGAGAGGAGGTCTCCATATGCAACCTGACATTTTGTCAGCAGCTGCTAGTGAGATATAAAAACATTTTATTGTCCTTGCATAGTGAGCCACATGCTATAGTTTCCTCTCACTCAGAATATGTTCACTTTCATACCCCCCTGCATTTAGCTGCAATAGAACAGCAGAATGTTTACATTACAGCAGAATGCTGCATGCTTTTATCTGAGGGTGACCTTGAGTATGCCTGGCACACAAGAAGTGCAGTGGAAGGCAGGCAAACACTTTTTCTCCTACACCTCTGCCATACTGCCTTTGTCCCACACTTATATCACCCTTTGAATTTAAAGAAAGCACCTTCATAAATGCCCATTTTTGTGTCTGAATGCACATTAAGAACACTTAATGTGCATGCTATGAAGAACAAGAAACCAAAGACAGATTAGAAAACTTCACTCTCCAAAACCATAATTATTTTTCCCTTTATGTTCTGAAGCTTATTTGTAAGTCTTATGAATTTTTTTAACTCTTTGGCAAGGGAAGCCTGAATTAAAAATCAGTATGTGACCCATTACTATTTTATAATCCTCTCTTTTGCAAGTTAAAAGCAACAGTTTGCCAACCTTGTATTTAAACTTTCATGGAAATATATGAGTAAGTTAAATATGAGAGCCCAAGCATGAGAAAATATAAGAAAGCTTGATGGTGTTGGGAAAGCCTGTCCCTGAAAGAGAGTCAGAAAGTCTGAGAGTTAGAACAAGAGCTTATTACCAAATACACTTGTTTTAAACTGATCTTAGATCAAATTAACATTTATTTTTGATGACCTAATGGTTTGTGCTAGTGACCATAATATTTTTAGATTTAGGAAGTACACACAAGAATTACATGGCCAAAAGCATCACCAGGCTATGCTGACCTTCAGAAAGGAGAGCTGGGTAATAATGGTGAATCTTGTTTCAAAGAAGTAGAAGGACATCTAAGAGTTAAACCCTCTCAGTCAGCCCAGAGACTCCCGAAGGACACCATACTGGGAGCACAGCACCAGCATGTATCACTTACTGGAAATCCCTTGGGAAAAAGGTAAAAGGAAATTGGCACAGAAAAACAGTAAATCATGGTAAGTTACTGGAATTAAGATTTTAGCATTCAAAATTACGAAGACTGGAATTAAGATCTTAGCATTCAAAATTATGAAGATGTGTCTCAGTGAAGAAAAGAAAGAAGTTACAAATTCTAAGAAAATAAACACAAAACTATAATTAGACTACCATTTGCTTTGTAAATGTTGTGGCAAAATTTCAAGGTGTTCATTTTCCCCATAAGTAATTTGACTTGTCTATGGCATCAAAAGACAAATTGATGGCTCATTCACTGCTTCCCCTGCCATTTATATCATGCAGATCATATGAGAATGAACATAAAGTGCTGCAGAATAGAGCCATTTTATACTTGTTTTAGACAGTAAGAATGATAATAGGAAGTCCAGGAAAAAAAGGGATCTAAATGTTTCTAAACCATCTTTTCTGAACTCTACAACTGGTGCAACCATATGAATCTGTCCCTATTCAGACATGAGAATGCCATTATTGCATGGTAAATCAAAGTGCTTGATTTTTATATCCATACCCTGCAGTCACTTGACACGTTTATCTGTGCCTTATTACTGTCAGATTTACTCCCTGATACAGCAGGGCCAAATTTGTCATGTTTACAATTGCTGATCTTCCAAATTCACACAATTCCCACTTATATGCAACTAGATCCTGACTAGTTATAGCCACAATTTGCTCATGGGTCATGCCTCCAACTTGGCCTCTCTGTTCCCGTTTTGATAGCCTTGCAGGGAAGAAATGGATAAATGCAGAATTTTTTCCATAAATGAGTTGTGATTTTTTAAGGAATTAGCTAAGTATACATTACCTTTTTTTTAACTTCTCTTTTTTTACTTCTCAGTACCTCTAGTCTGAACTAGTTCTGCTGGAATTCAGTAAAATGAATTCCAGAATGGCTTGCATAAGAGTTCTTAAAAAAAACCCCAAATACGATAGCAATGAGAAATATTTTTACCAAAGGCTCTTGTAATTCACAAAGAGAGTCACTAGCTTGAGGACAAACTGATAATCTAATTTACCTCTGACCTGAAAAGGATTAGGAACACAATTACTTTTGTGTATTCTTGAAAAGCTTTGCCATACTAAGCTTCTGCCTAAGCGCTTGCAGCATCAGGACCCTCTGTCCCAGAATCACTGGCCCACTGTCTAGGAAGAAACTATTTTGTGAACAATTCAACAAAGAGTTCAAAACAATCTATTGAGGATAATCAAGATCATAAGAATATGCATCAAGAAGAAAGGCACTATAACACACTGAAGAAATAATCTGCTACCATTTATTTCCCCCACATTTCCATTTATTTCATCCATTTACTTTTCCTGGCTCTTTCTACACTTACCTTCATTTTCTCTTCTACTTCATACTTAGACTTTTTTTATGTTGTGACTGCACCCATCTCCAATTCCTCTTGATGGCTTGATATTTCTAATACTATATTTTAAAATATCATCTTGTTCATTCTGTACTTTATTGCCATTATATAAAAGTTTGGTTCCCCTAAAACTAAAAACAGCAAATAAATTTTTGAGGGGCAGATAAAATGACGGAGATTTGTATTTTGCCTGTTCAAATACAGTTCTTTCAGGAGGCATTTTTAGGGGTTGTCTTTACTTTGTGTGGTGCTTTCCTGCAGTTACAGCAGGTCACTGTGGTTTAGTGAAAAATTTTAAAATAAAAGATTACTGTGCTTTAAAAACAGTACAATGGTGTTTTGGACACCAGCACCTCTTAAAAAAAAAAAAAAAAAACAAACCAGAAAACAAGACAACATTCCTAGGTTCCTTCTGTTGTATCAGCCTGTTCCTGGCCAATTCTCCAATGTTACAAAACCAGGTCACTCAGTCTTTTGTCACAGAAAAAACCTCAAACCCAAACATATAAATTCTGGACAATAATTAGTAATTATATAAGATGACAAGCTGGTGTTTTAAAACAAATAAATATGTATTTTCACTTGATTTACTATGTCCATTAAATATTTACATAATTGCATTCTAGTTACTCTCTAGCATGTGTATTATATTATAAATACTCAGAACAGGATTTTTAATTTCCATTATAATTTATTTATTTTTTTGCACTTTTACTACCTTCTCAATATAATTTCTTTTCTTTAAGCTGTAATACCGTCAAAACACCATTATTTTAAGCCTATCTACCTGTTAGCTTGATTTTTTATTTCATTATCAGCCATTAGGAAAAGACCAGTAAATCAAAGAATCTAATTTTGTTAATGGAACTTAACTTTAGGCAATCTGAAAATACGTAAATTAACCCTTGTCCCTCCAACAAGCATCAACAGACTGCAAGAAGACTACAAGAAAATACATCTCAGAAAACTGTTAGAAGTGCAAAAAGTCCATAAAGTAAAGCACATGGGTATGCAATCAGGAGCTGCTGTCCTTCCATAGCCAGTGCAGACGTAAAAATTTTGGAGGCTGACAAACTGCACCATCCAATAATAAACAGAGCTAACACAGTTCCTGGGGTCCCCCTAGGAGGAAAAAAAAAAAAAAAACAAACACAAAAGAAACATGACAGAGTTCACATATTACTAAATGTAGCATCAAATCTTACCAAACTCGAGTTCATGTCATTGACAGGTAACACCCAATGGAAGAGCCAACAACTAACTGACATAATGAAAGTCAAGCATGAAAGCAAATTAAAATTGTAACCACAAACAAAAAAGCAATATGCTCAGCATGGATAAAATCTTCATCAGAAGTACTGCTAATAGGACTGTACGTTTACAAAGAAATCTTCTGGTCCTCCAGCAGATGCAGCTGCTTAAGTTTAATATTAAATTTAGCCAAGTTTCTATTTCAGCCAAAATCATCTTACAGAAATTGTTAGGTTCTAAAAGGGGCTACAGACCTACTCTTTCATCAGGACACCTGGTGATGTGGAGGGATTGCATTTTTGTAACACAGAGAACAGATTTTAAGGGTGCCTTAGACACTCAGGAGAGGCTCTGAAAGACTCACACCTGCTGGATGGGCAGAAAAGTCTCCCAGGAAAAAGCTTGACTGGCCCTTTAAAAAAAGTGAGCACACGGAGAACAAAGTAAGGAGTGGGAAAAGAACCACCAAGGAAAAACACTTTGCTTATCTCGGCATCCTTCTCTGCACATTGAAAGGACTGTAACTTTCCACCCTACCTCTTGGTGACAGCTGAGCCCATTTGAAGTTACACTGTGGCCCCTTCCAGGAGCAGGGAGGCCTGGAGAACTGATGATTATGGGACTATGGTTAAAAGCCCACTGAAATACTCCTGCAGATTACAAAGGGCTCACTATTAAACCCTGTGGGAACAAAATCTTGCCAATAAATAATGTTCCACATATGCTTTATTTGCACTCTATTTGCAGCCTGCTTCTGTAAAATGCATGAGATCATGTGCATAATACACTGCTGAAGCACATAATGAGATAGCTACTTTACACACTTTAGCTGTGTCAGTCTCAAGGACTTTGAGAAAGAATAAACCTCTGCCACTTCCTAAGGGCCTTCTTGGCTCCCCACTCTTCCAAAGCATCAGCATAACAGAAGCACAAGATAAAAACGGACTGTGTATACATACTCAGGTAGGTCCTTTTATCAGAAATTATCTCCACTAATATAATTATTGCAACTAAACCACGATGAATAAAGCTGTCCTTATGTAATTGACTTAGTTTACTTAATGCATTCACATCACATAAAATAGTTGATTTCCTAGCAGTCCAGTCACCAGGCCAATAATGTACTCAGTGTTGCCAGCTCTTGGGCCTTTGAGGGAGGAAGGAAAGAATTGATTTCATGGTGACTCAGCACCTCATTGCAACTTCAACAAGTTAAAAATAAAACATTAAAGACCATGTGATTTAATATCCTCAGTTTAAGGGTTTTTTAAACCAATAAAGTAGCATTTAGGGAAATTCCACTGGGCTTTGCAAAGCAAGTTCCTGGTCTCTCCTCCAAGAAGATGCTAAGTTGCTCACCTAAACAGTGAGCCAGAAATTCAGAGCTGGTATGGAGGTCTCTTTGAGCAGGTACCCATGCTGGCAGAGGGATGGGATGCAATAGGAACATAGTGTGCAATGACAATTTTCAGCTAACATAATGACTCTTAGGGGGCTGTCACAACGCCGCACAATTTTTAGAGTTGTGGCTGCTCTGCCTTGCACTGAAGTCCAATGGCCTCTCATGGTTTGTTCCAGGACTGGCAGAGAGCAGGATGGAAAGGTGGCATAAAAATCATATCAGGATCAAGAGGTACCTCTGTGCACTTATAAATTCAGCCCCCAATCTAACAATGTGTTACTGCTAAAAAGAATGGTTTGGCAGAGAGCTTTCTGTCTGGCATGTCCATGAGGGTCAAATCCTCTAGATGGGAGAAGGGCAAACAGCACAAGCCATGCTTATAGTGACCAAGAGGACTGGGGCTGTACTTGTGTGAGATTGAGATGGAGGGACACATATGAGGGGACCCTTTTCACGTCTCTTTCTCTCACATCCTCACATCCTGCAGATGCTGTCACCAAATGGGTTCTCTGTATCATCTGGGTGTAAGGATTTCTTCCTTCATGCTTACACTAATTTCCTTCACTCTTTAGTTAAGGAAGGAGCTTTACTACCCTGTTTGGGCATTTGATATTAAAGAATTGTTGCTGCTTTCTGCAGGAAAAAAGTCTATTGATATTTCTCCCAGAAAAACAGCCTAATAAACTTGGGTTCAAACATGAAAACAGCATAGATGGACACAAATAAATCTAGTTCCATGCAAATTTCAGTAAGAGAACTGGTATTCTCCTTGGTACTACTCAGTACCCCAAATGTTCCATATTTTGCTTTATTTATTTATAGGGAAATAGCTAGTCATGAAAATTGAAAATTATCAGATTATGATGTATGTTTTCCATAGATGAGTGCATTATCTTTTGCATATTTTTGGTGAAAAAAAATTCAGATTATTTCTTTGAACTTTGAAATAGAAGTAATGTTTTTTTTAAATATTTTTAAAAATCATAAATGTATTGCTCTTTCTTTTACCATTTTAAATATTTTTTAAAATTAAAAATAATGAAATGTATGTTGATTTTTAAATTTGCCACTTAATTTTAATAGCACGTTTGTAATAATTAACCTTGCTACTTGATATGTTCAAGCAGTTTCATATAACAAATGAGAAAGGACTGCAGAACCCTGTCAATAGGTACTTAATGTTAGCAATTCATTTTAGAAATACCAGTTCAATTTTGTCAAGGCTATCAAATTTTAGTATTTATAGATTTTCAAAACATGTGCTTTCTGTAAATTCACAGCATTTTACAAATGTGTAGTGTCTGCCTGGGGATTCCATGTACAGAAAACAGTACCCTGCACAGTTGTAACAGCTGGTCTGGAATTCACCCCATCTGTCTTATGATTATGTATCTGCACATTTTATTAGGCTGGATTATTAAACAGGTTAATCAAGAAAATATGGGAGGTGTAGGAGAACAGAGAATAAGCAGCTTCTTTAGTGTCATCATCCATCTTATCAAGGACAGCTAAGAAACACTTTAATACATGAAATATGGTCAGGTTAAGCCATCAAAGCTCCTCAGAAACATGTAATAAGAATTTTTCCAAAAATTCGTTCCATCATATAATTTCCTTAAAATAAAAATAAACAAACAAACAAATAAATAAATAAATAAATATACACATATGTAAGAACGATGCTGTTCCAAAGAAAACAAACACAGGCATTTTCTTGTTCATCAGCTGCTAGGTTCCATATGTTACAGATTGGAGACTTCAAAATATGAGAGAACAAAAAAGACAAAAGAGGGAAACCATCATTAATAACATGTTAACAATAGGTAAAAGCACTGCTCAAGGCCTTCAGGCAAGATCTGGAACTTGCTTGTACTTTGCTGTGTGTGAACAGGGAGATAAACACTGTGTCTCAAAGGGCTTACTGAACAAAGAGGAATGAGGGGCTTGCCAAAAAGTTTCCTATTCAGAGAATATGACTGAACAACCCCCCATATGTGCACACATACATACACTACTACACATTTGATTTTTCAAAGTATTCTGTTTTTTTCAGGCTTGGAATTGCACCACAAGTATACCTCAGAATATATGAGTCTACTATATCTCAAACACTTGTCTGAATTCTCCATATCATTAAGGGTAACTTGGCTATTTCATTCTGTCCCACAGAAGTCAATAGGAAAGGAAACATAAAGATGGGAGGCTATGAACAAAAAAGAAGCAAGAGAACCTGCTATATAAAGCCAATGGTCAGCAGTTGCTTTTAAAATTGATACCTGAGATTGGCCACTGTTGGCTCTGCAAAACAAAAATCACAACTGAGGCTGCTGAAAAAATCAAAAGCACTCTCAGTCCAAATGGAAAGCATTGGAATCAAAGACTCATATCAAAATGAATGTATACCAGCCCTCTCAAACACAGTCCAGCTCTGTCTGTTTCCAGCTATACATTCAGCCCCCAATCTAACAATGTGTTACTGCTAAAAAGAATGGTTTGGCAGAGAGCTTTCTGTCTGGCATGTCCATGAGGGTCAAATCCTCTAGATGGGAGAAGGGCAAAAAGCACAAGCCATGCTTACAGTGACCAAGAGGACTGGGGCTGTACTTGTGTGAGATTGAGATGGAGGGACACATATGAGGGGACCCTTTTCACGTCTCTTTCTCTCACATCCTCACATCCTGCAGATGCTGTCACCAAATGGGTTCTCTGTATCATCTGGGTGTAAGGATTTCTTCCTTCATGCTTACACTAATTTCCTTCACTCTTTAGTTAAGGAAGGAGCTTTACTACCCTGTTTGGGTATTTGATATTAAAGAATTGTTGCTGCTTTCTGCAGGAAAAAAGTCTACTGATATTTCTCCCAGAAAAACAGCCTAATAAACTTGGGTTCAAACATGAAAACAGCGTAGATGGACACAAATAAATCTAGTGGTTTATTTGTGTCACAGTTTCAGAAGCCAAAATTTACTATGTTACCACTTATAAAATGTTGTGCACAACACCAGCCATCTGACAATCCTGTCCTTCACAGGATTCCCGTTGCCATAGGCTGGTACTTACTGCAGGGAGAAGACAACTGCAGCAGAGGACAGGATGACCATGGGCAGCAGGCAGTAGCCCAGGACACTTGCAACGCAGCCGTGCGAGACTCCCGAGGTGCTCATCAGGTTCAGCAGGGCATGCATGGCAAGGCACCCGATGGCACTCATCCCGTACACGTAGCCAAAATGAACCTTCCCTGCCTGGAACAAATAAGAGGAAGCATGAGCTGGCAGAAGTGAGCAGTGATTACCAAGTGCTAGCAGAAGACAGATTTAGGTTTAGGTTTGTTACTTCTTGTTGTTGACACTCTCTCTCTGCTTCACCTGTATCAGTTCAGTTGTGAACCACAGTTGATACTTCTGGGTGATTTTTGCATAAAAATAATTCCAAGGTGCAACTGACGAAATGTACTTGTTGCTAAAAAGTTACAAAGCTGATTCTCAGTCTTACTGTCATTGGGCTCTGAATGCAACTGGAATTGGTTGGGAGATTTGGGAAAGTTTAACAGGCAACAAACTAAGAAGAAATTATGGAAAGCACATTCTAGTCACTAAAAATCAGTTTAGGCTCAGGAAACATCTTTTCAATAAGTGTATATGGGGCTGTGAAGAAGTGGCTGTGAAAAAGTGCCCTAAGTAATGTGATGACCCAGGTTATCTGATGTGCTTCACATTTTATTACAAACCTTCTATAATCAGGTTTGCAAAAAATTGGGAAAATTTTGCTTAAACTATGGTGGTTTTCAGGGCAAATGTGACTGTTTTTTCCCTTGACTACCATGAGAAAGATACATTTCTGTGCTTAGACCAATACAACATGTTCTTTTCAACATAAAACTCAGCGGTAACTGTCAGCTTATGTTCTTTTTTTGTTCTAACAAATGAAAAAAAATTCCAGATTTTTTTTCCTTCTAGGTTTTATTCCTTTGTTTGAATTTATTGCCTTTGAAAGGTACCAGCCTGGCAGCCTGGAGCTTGATGTTTTCTAATTTATACACAAAGCAAGTAAAACAGGCAACTGTGGCCACAGCACCACCAATTCCTTCATCTCCTGCCATCATTTTGAAGGATCCCTCCAGGCATGAGGGCATTGTTCACTCCCCAAAATAAACCATCACAAAAGACTGTTAAATATGTTTTTGTCTCTCTTCAAGCTTCTAAAAAATTAAGTGCTGAAAGCTGGCTATGCAATACTGTCATTTTCACATCTGTACATGAGAAAAACATTCATAAATGAGAAATCTGGATTTTTTTCTTGGAACTTTGAATCCTTATGATAGAATGCACCTGTGAAGGACAAAGTTCACACCTGGAACTTAACTATTAACTCATGGAGTAAATTTCTCAAATGAAGGGCCACTATGCATCACCTTCCTGACACATAATAAGGTATATGTACATACATAAAACACAAGTGTGTTTGTTCATACACACACACACACAAAATCTATATGTTCCACACACTATATATTATATATTTATATATATATGTATAGCATATAATAGACCTCATAAGACTCAAAACTAATAGATGGTCTCCGTTTCCTAATAATGCTGTGGCTTATGGTTGGATTCTCTTGTGATGGATTAGATGGAAACATTGTTGAAGCTTTTATCATGTGTTGTGATACCTGCTAGTTTATCTCCCATGACGGCTAAAAAGGATTGAGAAAACCTCTGACTTTACTTATCCATACATTTTAATGAAATCTGGGAGAAATCAGCTTTGAGGACCCTTCTCTGACCTCTCTTTCTGTATCCAAGCATGTGGAAATTGATCACTGGATGCCAGCAGTATTTGAGCTGGACAAACATAAAGCAACAGTATGGAGAATGGAGAAGGCCTAGTGATGACACAGCTTGAAAGTCCTGATGCTGCAGGTTGGTGGCAGCTCACCAGCTCTTGTTGGAGAGCAGTTCATGAATGTGAAAGGCAACCTGAGTTAATAAGACCTGACTTTACATCAGCACCATTATCTGTCTGCACACTGACCTGGCTCACTGCTGAGCTCTCCTTTGCTCCTAGTCCTCAAGGTTAAGTCAGGTACAGCCAGGTTGCCTACATATCCTTCCAGCATCCTGGCCTTTTCCTCATTACTGTCTTTCACCATAAAGAATAATCTATTCCTGAAATCACAGCCGAAGAAATCTTCCTACTTAGGTACAGACTTCTTTTGCTGGCATTTGCATACTAGTGGTAATAAAATAATCAAGGGAAATTGCTTGAACAAATAAAACTAATAGCCAGAGATATCATTAAGGATATACAGTAAGTTTAACACTCACAATGGTTTGGGGCAGCCTTTGCTATACACGAACTAAGTAAAGTTCTGTCTCAAAACAGACACAAAAACTACAAGCTATATTTTAGACTGTTTGTTCCAGCGCATATAACTGTTCTACACAGCACTATTTATTTATTAGCTTAGTTTAAGATTAAAAAATTCCTGAGCCAGAGATGAAGGGAGCACTAGCACCAGCAGCTAGCTGAGATCTCCAGTTGGTGAAATGTTGGATCTGTGGTGCAAGTATATGAGAGAAGAAAAAAAAAGGCAGCTGAACATGTTGGTTCCGATTTTATTCTTACTTAACATATGTAAATATATTGACTCACACACATGGGAATACTCCCAGTTCACAGTGATGTAAGCAAAACCAGAATCAGGCTTGATTAGTCTGACAGGCTTTGATGAATGGAAAGAGCTAAATTTGTCCTGTGGAAGGAGCAAGGTTAGCAGAAAGTCAGACTTTATGTCCTTACTTGCATCTGCCTGGAGTGGGTACTACCACCGTTGGCTGGAGAGGATGGGGAAATCTGATTTCATTCAAATGACAGGGTAAAATGCAAAGCAGCTGAGACTTGGGCTTCTGCTAAATTTGGGGCTGCCATTGTTTCTCTATCTACAATGGAGCTGCTCTGTTGAACACTAATGTGAGGAAGAACAAGTCCTGCTGCCAGGCTAGCAGTCCTTTCCTCTTTTTCTCTGAAAGGACTGCTACCCTTTGAAGAATATCTTTGCATAATTTTCCATAGTTAAAAAGCTGAAACTAGAGAAAATGTATACATTATTTTTAGAAACAAGCTCTCAACCAAATTATGTTCCTGGTGCTATCAGAAGATACTTATTTAAGTACAGAAGGATATCATAGTTTACACAGCAGAAGAGACATGCTAGTATTCAAATACATCTCAGATAAAATGGTAGCCTGAATTTCTAAGATAAACCCAAAGGCTTACTGCTGAGAAGTTATGGAACAAAAACACTGGATTGTGTCAGAGGTGTTTTTCTGCCCTGAAACTGTAGCATTGAAAATACTAGGTTTTCTAATGACACCTAAAATGTGTAATATCTCAGTAAAAGTATGATAATTAAAGTAATTTATTTCAATAATAATAGTTTAATATTCATTATCACTGTTGGCTATTCAGGGAGAAAAATCAACAGGAAACATTTTTTCCGTTCATTCTTTTAGCTTTCCTTTCATTTTCTTGATTATAATAAATTCAGCTTTCTCTTTTTACTACCCTCATACATTTATTTCTCCAGGTGGAAAATAGCCTGTCTTTTCTAGCTTCCCACCTCTTTTTTTTTAATTCCCTTTCCTCCTGCCCTTTCCACCCTTTTAAAAGATTTTTATTTTTATAGGAACATAAATAATAATACTACTTGCCATTTATATAGCAGTTTGCACATTCAAGGTACTGCACTGACATTACAAATTGAGTAAGATCTTTCAAGAATCTTCTGATTCAGCACTATTTATCACAGAGGAAATGGAGAATTAGAGCCCCTTTCCTCTCACCTCAGTTGCAGGGCAGTAAAGCCCTTCCCAGAATGGTCCCACCTTACTGCTGCCTGATGAATTGCTGTTGGCAGTCAGAGCTGTACTTCAGCAACACTGGAGCCCCTGTTGCCAGGGATATAAAGATGAATTTGGAGTTCTGTATAACCCTTTTAACTTTCCTCCTGTAGGG
Source organism: Haemorhous mexicanus (assembly GCF_027477595.1). NCBI lineage: Eukaryota > Metazoa > Chordata > Aves > Passeriformes > Fringillidae > Haemorhous > Haemorhous mexicanus. Next base: position 52,630,158 of record NC_082344.1, on the reverse strand, counting down.
AAGCTATTTTCATAAAGAAGAAGGAGGTCAAATACAGGCTACTATATTTTGTTAAGCAGACAAGACAGAACAAAGAATACAAAATAAGAAAGTACTAGCAAAATTTATAGGAAGGTATTGCAAATTTAAGGGGGTGGGTGGGAAAAGACTGCTTCCATTTCTTTTGTCTCTAATTATTCTTGTTGCACAAATATTATTTTTATTCGATCTGTCTCTGCACTCTCTAAAATAACATTGAAAGAAGATAATTCCAAAAAAGTAGCAAGAGTGTTAAAAAAACTGGGCTGGGCTGGCCTGCTATACCTTTTTATTCTCTCCTTTAAAACCTGTTCAAAGCCTTTCCAGATTATATATGGCACAGATCTGTCCTTTGCTCATATTAAATTCCACCCCAAAAATGGTGTGGTCTCCTCTTTCTACTGGAAATAATACATCACTTTACCTGTGTCACCTTTACATTACATTTAAATTTTATGCAGGTGCTTTCAAAGTAGGAAGAATTTTTTAACACATAATCCCAGAATAACTGGCAGCAAATGACTCTTTTTATGCTGGCACTACATCTTCTGCAGCTTCACACTCATTATCACCTAGGCATGAGCTTGTTAGAAAATAAATCCCTGAGGATTTCTACGACATCCTACCATCAGCAATGTTGCTCCAAGGGCCAAACAGAAAACCATAGGTCCAGTGAGGTCTGTCTCATTCATAATGCTGCCATCTGCAGGCTTCATTGGGTTTAGAACTGTTAATGTTTTCTGCCATATATGCTCAAAATTGATCCCAAGTTCTGCAACAAGAAATTTCAGGATTTTGTTAATTGCTCACAAGAAAACAACACTTTTACAAAAATCCATTAGATACCACAAAACTACAAACAAATGCTTCAGAGAAGAAAATATTGTAGGATGACATATTCTGTATTAGGAAGATAATGTCCCTGCTACGTACTCAGTATATTTGAGAGTCAGTTTTCATTCTAAATTGGAATATTATTGGAATAAATCCAATTTTAGTCAGTGAAGCAAAAAATGGCCCCTGCATTTTTGAGTTAATATTTGTTTTTCCTATATTTAAAACCAGTGTATCTAATGCCACACTAACATGAATGTTGAAAAACACATTAATTAGCAATAACTGCAGAATTTAGGATACTCTGCAACACTGAGGATGGAGATATATGCTTAAATTCTGGAAAATTTGACAAGAAATGTGTCTAAAGCCTGAACTGCCAAAAGCACTTAAAAATGACATTTGTTCCTTCAAGGCAAGTTTATACTACTTTATATAGTGCTTTATAACCTCGGGGGTTTGTAGTGTGCTTTGTTTGTTTGTTTGTTTGTTTTTTGTTTGGTTTTTCGGGGGGGGGGGGGGGGCGGGGGGGATGTTTGCACCTAAAAAGAAATTAGTGAGACCCCAAGAAACAGAACAAAATTCTGTCCCATTAAAGGTGATGGAAATCCTGCCATTAAATTTGCTGAGGCAAATTTTTATCTTATAACTTCTGGAGGAACACTTCAGCTTGCACAAGTAATCATCTTCCCTGAGATTATCCAGTAAGGGGAAAATAAGGTTCACATCTACTGCCAGAATGGCTGAGGCTGACAATGTGTTAGATCTGTTGGGAAAGCCAAGTCTTTACTCTCCATTGTCTTGAGCTCAGTCAAAACATTGCACATATAAAGCTATTCTGCATTAAAATGTGTGGTTTTGGTCAGATTTATGTGGTACACAGATAGGAATATCTCTAAAGCCTTGCAGATCATAAGCAGTTGTATTACAACATCCTTTTCCCAGGGTGAACCACATGGGGAGTTAAATTGTTGGGGGTTTTAGAGGTAGAGATCTAGCAGTTGTCTATATCAAACAGAATGATCTTGCTGGCTTTAAGGCAGTAGTAGTCCCTTTTGAGTAGTAGAAACTCCAGCTGCCTTCCAATATGCCAAACTAGCAGGCTGAATATGCTCGTTTTATACTATGCTGAAATAATTACAGACAAATTCTCCTTTTTTTTTTTTTTCCTAATACAGCACAAGTATTTTGCTAGCGACAAAATCAGCCGCTAGCATTAGAATGGTCAATCATCATAAAGAACGACATTGCTCATATAGTTAAACGATCAACTAATTGAAACTGAAAGCAGCTTTCTCAATTCCTTCCCCACTGAAACAAGCGACTTAGCATCTGCAAACTACTAAATCTATTACTAGATACGCAAAAAAAGATGATTATTCATCTTCATTAGTTACAGATATTCCGATATGTGCGGAAGATAAACACGAGTGGAAACAATTTTGGAAACGTGAATGCAAAACTATTGTTCTGCTGTCATCTAGCGGTGGCACAGTATATCTGCTCTAGGCTCAAGGCTGCAGGAATCCATGGCGGATTCGAAGGAGAAAATGCAGATTTGGCCGCCAGGAGCTTTGGCTGAAGCTCACACGGCAAGGCTCGCCAGCTCTGCTTCAGTTTCTCTAGTGAGTTCCATCCTCTAGCTGGCAAAGAAAAGTTAGAGGCACCCCCAGGAATCCTGCATGTCCTCTGTGGGATTAGCTTTGTTACAGATACATATTATAATATTGGGTTTTTGCAAATATGAAAATGGATTTTATATGTGTAATGTTTAAGTACTTTGTTATAAAGACATAGTTTTTATTTCTGTTGTTAATTAAGCTTAGACATAGTAGTGAAATAGCTGATATAAGCATACTTGTGTTAAAATACCTGCTTAGATGAGATAACATCCATTGAACACATGAAGAAAACACCTGCTACAGATAAGCCAACTATCAGCACTCACCGTCTGAAGACAGTGTGAGCCAGAGCCAAAACTGAGGATAATGATAAAAAAAGACTAAAAGCACAGCTGAAGAATACACATGCTCTAAAAAGGCAAATCCAAAGAGGAGATATACTAAATAATTCTTAGGACATGTAAACTAGTTTGAAGGAAAAGTTTACTATGCATAAGAGTCTATGAATATGCAAGAGGCAGATGTAAGGGACAAGGTATTTAAAGGGTGTCCCCGAAGATAAGTGTGCTCTTGGCTGAGTGCCAACGTGCACCCGGCTGTGATAACCTTTGCTCTGCAGCCCCTGTCTCCTATTGTCCTTTATCGAACTTTTTGAATTTTCACAAGAGAGCGAACGTGTTTTTCACAGTTTTACCTTCCAGCAAAGGCGGTTCCTCGTCAAATGTGTCGACGTAACCAAGCTGGGAAGGAGCGTCGGGACTGTAGGCTGGCTGCAGAATCTGGCCCGAGTAGCTCTGCGGGGACAGCAGCATGTCTGCTGGCACAAACGCCCTGCCTGCAGGCTGCCCTTCTGCCTGGCTCCTAGGACAAGGAGCAAAGCACAGCCAAACTCATAACTACAGTGAGAAACGTCTGTTATATAATGAGATGATTGGCTCTTGCAATTAAGGGATAACTATTGTGTGAATATTAAGAAAAGCTTTAATGATGTATAGTTATGTTATGTAGTTTAGATGTCCTCTGTTCTCCCCATAGTTCCATTTTCCCCCCCTATATTGTGACCATCAGACAGCCTGGGCTGTCTAGGACAAGTAGAGAGAAGGCTGCACATGTGTCCCTTACCTGGGGCACTTGGGAATGGAAAAGCTTGGTGCTCAGGGGGAGCAGCATGGCAACACCTGACCTCCAATCAAGTTACAAGAAAGCAGTCTCCACTGATAAATGGCAAAGAAGAGCTGACTGACAGACTTTGGGAGGGCTGGGTTGGCTGATGCAACCCCCAGGGGTATAAAAGACTGAGCATCCATCTTGAAGATGAACCAGCCACGTGGTGAGCACGAGGGGCAATTCCCAGTGCTGCAGCTTTTTCCTTATGTAGTCTTTTGTTGTATTTTTGATAAGGCTTATTAAACCTTTTTAAATTTTCAAAGTGAGCAGCTGCTTCTCACACATCTTACAGCTACTCACCACGTTCCACCTACTTTTCACCTATTTTCAGTTTGGGGAACATGGAATTTTTCTGGGTCCAATCCTCCCTGTGGGCAGTGAGAGCTGAGCTGCTGCCTGTGCCTTTGCAGCTCCCTCTGCAAGCGGGCAGAGCTCCTTGCCAGCCTGCCAGAACCCTACAGTCCCCCCACCCACTCCCACATCCAGGCACTTGGCTTTTTTGCCCAGCAGCCTGGTGACACTCCTCAGATACATTCAGATATTTTTCCTTGAATCTCAGAAGGATCCCAAATAATTTCCTGCAATATGCAGTCTAAATTTCACATTAATAACATGCAGCTCAGTTACTCCTGTCAGGTAAACAACCTGTAACACCTCTACTGATAAAAGTAGCACAAAATCAAATCCTTTGAAAGGAAAAATTCGCTTATAAACATTCTGCCTTTCTGAAAGTCTAGATGATGTCTTGAACTTCTTTCCTGCTGCTGCAAGCACGAAGGCCAGCCCCAGAACCACCATCTGTTGAAGGGGGAAGCTGAAGGAACACCCACACTTACTTTCTGCTTTCACAGAGGTTTTTGTCTGAGCCATTGCTGTTGCAACCTTCTTCCTGGTCCTCTATGGTATAATTAGACTGGTAAAAGTCAACGTGAAACTGCTCAAAACTTGACATTCTGGTTGGAAAAATGATTGCAAATATCAATAAACAGCCTTTAAAACAAGCCAAAATCTATGTTTTGAACAGTCCTAAACTTAAATAGCAAACTGTAAAGCCCCAAACTCAAGAGAATCTTTCTGTAATAGCTCATGATAGTTTGGAAGTGATAAAAAAAAAGACCATTTACTTCATTTAGCTGTAACAAGAGGAATTGATATGCTTTTACTACAAATTACAGTATATTAATTTAAAAGTAGTATACCAGACTTCCTTTCTTGATACTGTTACCAAAAAAATGCAATTTTGAATGAAGATATATATCTACAAAATATTTTTTTAAAACAGTTCATTTTCCTACTTTCAATTTAAAAAAATTGCAACCATATCTCAATGTTTAAAAATTAAGGTTTTAGGAAGTACTTTGGATTTTAAAAACAATTACAACCATTTATGTTTTGCAATATTATATATGAGTCTTATAAAACAATAGAAAAAAAACCTCAGATTTGTTTACAAAATCTGTGTTTTCTGTTCAAGGACACAGCTGGCACATCACTGGTAGCAGAGAAACATTCTCACTGGCCAGCAGCATGACTGGTGAAAGACAGCATACTGGATGATTGAATTGGATTGATGATGGGATGGTTCCTTGGGGAAAAGATATGCTAAAGCATATCTTTCCTTCCTACTGCATGTGTTTCACCACTTGGGTATCACTTAGGTAGTTAAACCCTTAAAACCCACAGAGAAGTTGCATAACATGACTGAAAATCAAAGCCATATCCAACTTACTTAGATTTTCATGTGAGATATTCATCTCTTCTATTATTTCCCTTTTTTTTCACTTTTGTCTTCATTTCCAACTTTCCAAATGCCATTGGCAAAATGTGCTTTGGACCTCACAGTTATTCTTAGAGATATCTCAATATTTATCAAGCACACTCTGCTTATGGGAAAGATCATTGCAAATCTCTTTGTAAGATAAAAGTGATAAAGATTAATATTTCATCAGGGACCTTAAAATGCTGCATGTTAGAATTTCTGATTTTTTCCCATTATCAGTCTAATCTTTGGGGCCCTATTTCCTTATTTTACCTAGAGTTCAAAGTATTATATTATTATATTATTTTCTCTTATATTATTTTCTCAATTGCTGATCAATTGTGCAGGTTTTCCAAATAATTTTTACATTTTAAATATGAATTAATAGAAATTAATTTACCAAGGTATTTACTGTGGCATTATTTCAAATTGCACACCACTTAGGCGTTCTTTCAATGAAGATTTCACATGGGGCATGTTTCAAGAAACTTTAGTTGGTAGCTCTACCTCAAGAGTTCAATTCCAGTAAGTATTTAATGTCCTTTGCTGTCACTATACAGAATGAAATAATTGCTTAACCCCGTATGGTTAACACTGTATAACAGAGTTCAGAAAAAAAGAATTATTTTCCAAAAGAATTTGGAATTAAGGTTACTTACGTTTTAAGATATTTGGTGAAAACTCCTGTCTGTTGAATTTACATGTTGAAGAAGAGCTAAAATATCCTCTTGCTTGAACAGGGATGAGCTTAGTGCTATTTATAAGATTCTAAATTTGATATTTGAACAGATGCACATGAAGGAAAAAAACCTCACAACCTGTCAATATCAGGGCTAGCATTTAACAAGAGCTAACAACAATGGCAGAGAAGGGTAGGAACCTTCGTGGACAAATGAACAAAATGAACAAATATTGTTCCATATATTTCAACTCAATAATCTAGATTCCTTCTTAAGTATTTATGGAGCCCTCATTAGCTGAGCTGTTGGACATTAAAAAGGGTAATACTACCTGTTAACTTGGTGGGGTGAATACACTTAAGGTGTGTAGAGCTCTAGAATGGCTGTGGGAGGCTCCCTGGGAACTCCCTGGCAGAGGGAAGGAGGGAGGGAGGGAGGCTGAACACCCTGCTGGGCCAAGTCCCTCTGCTGGTCCAGTGCCAGGGCCCTGTTCTCCAGGCACATCCCCCTGCCCCACTGATCCTCCAGGGGATCTCAGGAGTTTGCAAAGCTGTCTCTTGAAGTGCAGTACCCACCATGGATCAGTGCAGGGAACCTCTGGCTACTAGGAAACAGCAGAACAGGCTGGAATTTTCACACAGGTTTTAAACTTCAAAGAAGACATTTCGATTTACCCCTGATTTTGTTTGACAAACTTGACTAGCCAGAACAAAGGCTGCTTTTTTCACTTCTTTATTTATTTGGTAGTTTCCCAAAATGCACATGGACTGTTAAATTTAAGGAATGCAACATTAAATTATATGTATTATCAGATAATAAATCTATGCCTCAGGTGCATATTCAGTCCTGTGATGTTGAAGGCCAAATGATTCCATTTCATTAGCAGAACAATGATAAACTGTTAGCACAGGACTTACAATGTTATAACATAGCTGCATTTTAAAATAACTTAAAATGAAGTTTACCAAGTTTTTGCTCAGTAAGTATGCCCAAGAAAGAGTTCAGAAGTAAAGAATGGTGAAAAGAAGAAAAATGTAACATTTGATACTGAAAATTAAGGGTAATCTAACTACAGCAGTTATCACAGCTATTGTTAACTCTCCCTCATGTTCTGCTGTTTCTAGAGTAACAGTTTATGCTGCTGTGTCCACCAAGATGAAGTTTAATTTTCAATTCTTAGCAAACTGCTAACCTCTGTGATGTCTGATCATCTCAGTTTAGATCATATGGCTTCATCTTGTTTATACTGAATCCATGGGGGCAATGACACAGAATTAACTTCTGTCCCTCAGGAAGGTAATTCAAAAATTTCTTTTCAGGAATGGAAAAATCCTGATTTGCCTGGGTTTTGCCTGTTTATTTAAACGATAAAAGTGATTTGATTACTTTTGCTACTTTCTGTCAGAAATACAAATACATATACATCTATACAAAAACTGGGAGTAATTATCAGACAAAAAAACTTCACAGAAGGAATTTAAATGGAAAAAAATACTATTAATAGTATTGGAATGTGGTCAAATAATATTTTAATAGCCATTTAATATACCACAGTTAGACAAGAAAGCCACCTGTAAATTAAAAAGGGATAAAAAATTGAACTTAACATTGAGCCATATATATTTCTCTCCTTATATAAAATTATTATATAACTTATGATACATATATATATATATATATAAAATACACACATATTACATTAATATCCCTGTGGATATATGTATAAATGGACACATAAAATACAAAAATAAAAGAAAATATTAGTTGAAAATGAGAAGTAGATGATCAAAAAATAAAAAGAAGGTAAGTTTAAGTAGTTGTTAGGAAAGTGACTGATAGAAATAAGGACTGCCCAAGTGCATTAAAAGCAGAAAAAATCATATTACTACTGCCATGCTCCTATCAGATGTAAAAATAAAAATCAATAAAACAAAAAGACAGATGCATTTATTAGAAATGCCAAAATCACCATTTTAAAATTCTGCATCTAAAAGTTTTAGAAGAAATGGTTAAAAACTTTCTATTTTGTTGAGTAACAAAACAACAGGAAAGTTTGGGAAGATCAAAAATAAGTAAACATGCTATCTTGTAAAAGGCTAAATAAGATGCCTCGAGTAATTATAGGCCCATTCCCATGAGATTGATCCTAGCAAATTATGGGCTCAAATAATAACTAACTACATTGATGAATCCAATCAACATGGGCTTTTGGAAATGAGCTCATTTCAAAGTAATTTATTTCCTAACAAGATCTGTAGTTGGGAAAGGTAACCACTGATGAGCCATATTTATACAAAGCCTTTTACTTTATTTTGGTTCAATAGATATGTAACCATCACTGCTTAGTATGACACCCATTATACTGATTAAATAAGTGCTATCTGATGTGTCTCAAATGTAATTGGGAAAGACAGGAGGATTTGCATTGAAGCCATAAGGGACAGAAGCTTTGCAAAGATCACCTAGCAGACACTCAGGTATGTCACAGGTACCTGATGTTCAGTCCATCACTGAGAGACCACACTAGACAAGGCTGACACAGGTGCATTAATATAAAGGAAAAATAAATTATTGCACTTAAAGGCTTTAGAACAGAGTTTGAATAAAACTTTACTTTCTTTGAATGGCAGGTACAGAGGATGCTAATAATCTACGGGGAAGATAGTTTGCATGAGATCTAATCCTCAGAGATGAAAATGAGAATTTAAGCTGGGGAATACAAAAAAGATGAAGAAAATTAATGAAAAGGTGAGAATTTCTAGAAGAAATTCAAAACTTTTCTTAAAGGTTAACTCCTAGGTTTTCATTTACCTACTTTTTTCCATCTTTTCTGAAAAGGAAAATAGATGCAGCAAAAAGTGAAATGTCATCCACTTCATAAGTTTACATTTTCATTTTCAGGTTTTGTTTTTATGAAATGGGATGATACTTCAGCTTTTTTAAACTTTCAGGTGAGCATTTTTTGAAAAAAATAATAGAATTAAATGAGAATAAATGGGAAAAGATAGAAAAGACTCTAGAACTCTGGCTTTAGACTCAGCTATGTAACCCTACATTTATTACTAAAAGTAACCTGATGAGTATGGCAAATCCATTATAATAATTAGTCAATAATTTTATAGTTTTATGAAATGTAAAAATTGATCTTATTAAGGATTAATTCAGCAAGCCTTAAGCCTAATTACTTACATTTACAGGCTCCATTAATAATTTCCTAAGTGGACGTTATTAAAATCTGCTCCTAAAGAAGAGAGGAAAATTTAATTGCAAAGAAATATACCATTTACTATGAAATTGGTTTTTTTGCCAAATTAATTAATTACATTATATAAAGTGGCTGCTTAGTGAATTTTATGTCTCAGGCATATCTGTTGCAAGAGATAAATTCTTTCCTGTAACTGGTCTTCTCTAAAAAAAAAAAGAGAGATCTGAAGCTATTAGTTTTTTCTTTTTTATGCATAACAAGTTTGGTGGACTTGAACAAACAAGGGAGAAGTTACAGGTTCCTGCATGAGTAATTGTACCTATCAATACCCATTACAAATCAAACACACAATTCTCTTGCTAGTCATTATTAGGAACAGAAAGTAGAACAGAGGGCATCATTATATCACTGCAAGTATCTGTGATTTACTGACAAGTCAAACATTGTAAGCAGTTCTAGCTGTGTTCCCTCAGAAAGTATTTGGAAGAGTGGTGACATGCTGAGAGAAGAGCAGGGGAGGTGTGTGTGGAACAGGCTCCATCTAACAACAACCAGGTCAGGTCCTTGGGCTGGAGAAGCAATCATTAATAGTTTCATTAATCATGAAACTGTGACAGGGACTGCTGGGTAGGGAAATGCTGGGGCCTCCTTCTTCTGTAAGACAAAAAAAAAATTTCAAAAGGTGTTCAAAACTAGGAAAAAAAAGTTCATGAGTGACAGACTGGTGGAAATCCATGTCAAAGGAAGTTATGCATGTTAAGTATCCATATGGATCTGGAACAAGTCCATGAAAGTTAAAACAACCAAGAATTACTGAATGCATAGAAACACTATGAAGTTAAAGAAGCCAATAAACAAGAATTAGTAGAGGACTAGAAAAATATTCATGAGAAGAATTCATCATCATCCTTGTGTATTTAATCATTGTCATTGTTAAACAGGGAGTTTCTGTTTTGACTTATATGATCATTTAAATCCTTTATGTTTGCGAAGGAGGAAAGCAACACATAAGATTAGAGATTCCAATCTAAGAACAGGGAGGAAACTGACTGCATAAGACCATAACATCTTTAATTCTACATGGGCTGGATTTGCTGACTTTCAACAATTACCAAAACACTGTTTTGTATAACTTCTGTGATACCTTTCCTTCCACTCAAGTTTTACTTCTTTTTGGAGTTCTTGTTCTCCCACCTCTGCTGTGGGTTAACTGACTTCCAGTTTGAGATTCATAACATATATCTTCTCCATCCAGACATTTTTTTCAATCAATGGTGATAGAAATCAGCATGAGTGATGTTTTCATGTTTTGCTTAGCGTAGGTACTAGCACAATTTCTTACCTCCTAGTAGCTGCCTAATTTCATGAAATTTGTAGAGCCCTTATTAGCATCAAGAGCTCTCCCTCTCTGTTCAACATATACAAAATTACCTAACAAATTCAAAATTGTTGTGACGAATGCCAAAACAGGTAGATAAGGAGCATGGTGCAGCAGTACTTTGTCCTTAAGAAATAAAGGTTTGTATGTATTTGAAAAGAATGCAGTAAGTAAATAAATCCTAATTTATTTAGTTTGCATGTAATAGAAAAGATAGCAATAAATAAATTTCAATTCTTTTTTTGTTGTTGTTGTTTTCTTTCTTGTATCCTTTCTGTTGTGTCACTCTAATGCAGTTTCTTTCAAATCTTCCTTTTCTTGTGGACAATCAATATATAGAGACAGTATGTATTTACACTGCATGAGAACTGAATTTGAAAAAAAAATTACAATTTAGGATATAGAATAGAAAAGTTGTTTCTTGGTGTAAACTTATTTGAAGTGCAAGTATCTAAATATACTGGCATTAAGTAAGTTTTCAGGAATACTGAACCAATAGTCAATGTAAAGAAAACGCAGTTTTAAAATTTATTTGTTGCTGTTGTGGTAGGGCTTTTGCTCAATAGAATGTGAGGGGTCTTATGCAGGAAGGAGGTATCATCACTGGTATACGGAAAACGGAATTTAGGCAGCCTTATTAATTATTTATTTAAACAATCACAAAAAGCATATTCAACGTTTCAGAAATGTGTTGCACATCTGCTTTTCATGAGCCTCCTGAAGTAACATAACTGCAATACTGCATCCTGCATAGGCATAGTTATTATTCCAAAATTGAAGTAGGAACAGCAGATATGGCAATATTTAAGAAAAAAAGTTTCTTCTCTGTGGAGGTCATGCAGCTCCTAAGGGCAACTAATTATTTCTTTAGAATAAGCAGATACAGACTGTGTAAGCTATAAAGGTTTCAAAAGTGCAGTTACAGCACTTTGTGTCAATAATCTATGGATCACAAATTGCCTAAAGGGAATGTTAACTCCCTTTAAAGTGGGTTTTACTTTTTTTGGAAAAACATATAAATTAATTTGGCATCCTTAAAGGGCTTCTCAGGCAAAATTTCAGCTTCTTGTCTGTGCCCAGAGTAATTATGTACATAGCAATACAGCCATGCTTGGAACCAGATGGAGAGCAGAAAAAAGATGTTGGTGATTTGTAAAATTTGCAGTAGACCTGTGGATATATTTGCTATTTTGTATGATTTTATCTATGTAGTGGTCTCATAGACAGAAATGTTAAACTAAGAGAAACCCATAGATTAAAAGCCTTTGTTGCCTGTTTCTATTTGGTCTGACAGAAGGGGAGGAAAGGGAAGAGGAAATAAATCCAAATCTTGGAAATAAACGTAAATCACCAGAGGAACATTTACTATTAATTAAACTGGGCATCCTGATGAATTTCTATTTGGCTGAATATATTTTGACCTTGCCCAGACATCAGACAGATGCCACACAGTTCCCACAGGCTACTAATAGGAAGGAAGGGGCCAGAGGCACAGGGTCTATTCCCTTGAGTGGCCAAATCTGTCCTGGCTGGCAGGACCTTCCTTGGCCCAGCCCTATTTGAACAGGAAAAAGATGTGGGAGCCACATTTGTTTAGAAGCAAATTCCACACATTCTTGGAATGCTCAATGCCAAAATGGAGAGGCAGGGATCTCTGAGCCCAGGATTCATCCTAGCCAAGGTCATCCAGGGTTCAGGCTTGTTATGACACAGAGTGTACACTCACTCGTAATCCAAGCAAGGGATTAGTGCCACAGTCCACACTGTGATTAAAGACCTTATATAAAGACCTTGCTGCTTATAAATTTGCAAAGTCTTAAGTATCTGGGATGAGACTCCCCATATGTTTTATTTTCAAGGTGAACTAAATTCTGTGAAAAAATGCTCATTGTTTTCTGAGAATAATTTTAGAAATAGCTAAAAAAACATTTTATAAATGTTTTATAAATGGTTATAAAATTAAAAGTATTTGATCAAGAATGAAAATGAATGAGCAGTATAATTCAAATTATATTTGTACTTAGGATATCACTCCTAATGTTTTCATACTTCATTATCTTAGCCCAGGTTTTATATGTTGTTACTCTACATCACAGTAACCACTGTAAGATATAGATACAGAAACCAGAAGAAATTTACTGGCTAAAAGCCAGCAGCAGACATTCCACCAACAGGGAGCGAAGGTAATTTTTTTCTTCTCAACATAGAAAAGATTGTCAGTGGAATAAATAAAAGAAAGTAAATACTACAACTATAGGTGTAGAAACATGAGAGTCAAAATTCAAAAAGGAGAATTGTTTTCAAAAATGCTTAATAAAATGATTGCTCTCTACTGTTATCTTTATTTTAACAAGAAGATAAATATAGAGAAAAAATTAAAAAACAGTTATTCTGAGATAAGTAAGAATGGAAAAATGTAAAAGTTGATAAGATTTTCTAAAGTGCTTGCTGCATTCCACATTACTCCTTTTAAAACTCCTTTATGAAAGATAAAAAGGAAAAGACACCCATATATTGTACTATTAAGCAATTCTTATTTATTGATACAGAATGAAGAAATAGCCAGAAATATATAATGCAATTTTCAAACAGAGACATTAATTTATTGGGCTGGACAAGTCATAGAATATAGATATTGCTAGCTCACTGGAAACTTATATAGACCAAAAAATTAAGTACATGGTTCAGAAGGTCATTCTATGGTCATTGAAAATAAAAAGCAAGAATACAAATATCATCCACAAGATAGTGTGTTTTGAAAATCAAATCCTCAAAGTTGTCCTTCTGGAATACCTTTAATACGTATGTCCAATATGAACAATCCCTTTTCTTCTGCTCAAAAATATTTTCTTTACTTGCAACTCTTTTCAGGCAATAACCATCAAAAAGATTTTAATTGTCTCTTCTCTACAGCTGGATGGATCTAGCTTTCTAACACAGCCAACTTAATGAGACAGAAAAGCAATTAAAATTGGGATTAATGACCTTGGCCTGATCTATGTCTGGAGGGAACTGAATCACAGCAAGGTATGTGGATTGTGTTGCTCCAGACATGGTTCACATGGCTAAATGAATTCTGTTGTCATCCTCAGGACTGTCCTGGTCATTGGGACCTCATTTTTAAACAATAAAGTGCTAAATTATCTTTTCTGTTTCCAAAACTAAGCTCTTAAGAGGAGATGGCATGCCAATGGAATTAGAGAGGATATAACGAATGTCAAAGAAAATGATGAAAAGTACGGAGGCTGGAATTCTTCCTGCTGGAAAAAAGGAAAGGAGAGACATGATTGAGAGCAAGAGGAATGCACTGGAGGCCTTGGCCAGGCCTGTGTGTTCCAAGTAAGCAGCACCTCCTGCTTCAGCTGCTGAAGGAAAAATACTGTTCTGGGCAAAGCATTCATCTCACCCAGAAGGGCATTTCTTATGTTCTTACCGATTTCAGCTAGGGTTGTAAGTTAGCCTAAAGTATACATTTAATCAATGGAAAGATGGAGGTGAGTCAGGTCTGATGAGTTTTGTAAGGTCTTTTTCTATATGTAGAAATTAAAATGAGGCCATTTTTTAATGGATAAGGAAATTAGCCATATTAAGCTGTATATACTGTCTTTGATTTTTTTCAACTTTAAGAAAGGCTGGTGTTCCAATCAATCTTCATCCCCCTGCTACCCCTGTACAATGTACAATGTATTGCAAAGTATGCATTGGGCTGCCAGGGGTGACCAATGCTTCCTTGAGAGATAAACCTAGCAGCTCCTAGTCCACTAAAGTGCTGAGAAGCATGATATGGCTGTGAGGGCAGCTGGGATGGTGGGAGGTTGATGAGAAAACATGGCTTTTGCCCTTGGCAAGCCCATCAGATATGGGCGCTGCATGGGCAACTACACTGCTAAGTGGACTGGCCATGCAGTCACAGGCTGGCTAGCTTTCCTTTTTCTAGGAAACCAGAAAATCTTAACATTTTTAATATGTTTTGTCTGTTTTGTAAATGTCTTTTATCATTTTGAAAAATTTATTTTCTAAATATCTTAATTTTCTTGTTTCTATACTCTGGAGTTCCTACATTTAGACAGAAAATTCTTGAGGCTGGCTGCACCAAATCAAACACTAGTTTTAAGAAAATGTTATTTTTTTGCTAGGCTGTCATGGGGAAGTACTGAGTCCCTGAGACACCATACTAGGGAAGCAGAATGACTGCAGTATTGTGTTCCCACAAATATTCCCAGTTAATGCAATTGTATTATAACTACTAAATGCAAATAAAGGGTTAACCTCAAGCAGAAGATGGGCAGGAGAATGGAATGGATGAGGAAGAGGAAAGACCTGAGGGTGGGGGAAAAAGGGAGACATACATTATGCCATAGCATGCCACACTTCATGTGGCACACAAGACATTTTTTTACAGCTCAAAGTCAGGAAACTCATAAATTGAGGACAGAGAGCAGACATCTGCCTTGGAAGGAAGCCAAATGGACAAGATACTGCAGCAGACAGAGACTGACTTATTTACAGCAACAACAAAGGAAAAACCTATTTCCTTGAAGAGTTTAGAAGCAGGATTTGCTCAGACTTCAAACAAATCAGGCCAAAAGGCCTAGGTCTCAAAGAAAAAGAAGAGATGCCAAATGCTCAACAGGCTGGAGTCGTTCAGAAATTCTCTTTTGAAGGTGGAGCTGGACCAGGGCCACTTCACAGGATTGCTGTCAATATAAACTCTAAATACACAAGCTCATGGAAACAAGGGGAGTAAGTTTCCCCCCCCCCCCCTTTTTTTTAAATGTTTTTTTTTTAATGGGCATTCCAAATTAAATAGTTAGAACTAATGTTTTTCTGACTATCAAAGTGAGCTACTACTAGGTTTTCCTCCTCTTGCTGTTAGGTTTGTCCTTCTGTAAGGAGAACTACCTGTCTTGCATGACATCTCAAGGACAAATAATAATGCAAATGAGCTATTTTCTCCATAGACTCTCACCCTTCATAACCTTATTCTTTTAGTGGCATGGGAAAGGAGTTTAGGAATAGGTAAAATGGATTGATCAACACATCACTGAGCAGACCTCTGGCATTCTGAAAATGTGTCTCCAGGCCTTGTATATAATAGACAAGGCATACAGCACATTACAGTTTAGCAGCAGCCTCTATTCTCACTGAAGCAGAGGTAATTAAAATCACCACATGTACAGAGGCACTTGCAATTTTATATCAAAGGCAAACTTGGGACACACATACTCCACACCCCTCCCTGCTCCAGATTTAGTATGAAATAAGACAAAAATGTGGAAATAATTATCACTTTGATGCTGCAGGTGCAGTACTGCTCAAAACATCTATAACTAGTAGGTACTCATTCTCATGTACTGCTGGTAGCTGAAAGATATTGCTGCTTCACTGACTTACCCTCTTTGTCTGACTGAAGCTGTATTTTTTAACAAAAGTCTTTATTTTCATGCCTACAGCATTGTTTTGATTGTTTGCTTAAATAATTTTTTTTGCTGATTTCTAATTATCATTGAATCACTTGATTTCAGGCATCTATTGTGATGATATAGATGGAAAATAGGTTTCATACAAAGAACTGTTCAGGTTAGCTCACAGTTAAGTCACTTAAGTGACTTAAGTTTGTTAAAAATCTCCATGAAAAAGCAGAATCAGAGCCACTAATCTGGGAAAATTCAGGTCCATTGAAGGTAGTCTAAAGAAGCAATACACTTCCTGCACCTTGGCAGATGATAAGCAAAATATGTGAACTATGAAAAAGATAAAGAGTATTTTTTTAATATTTATGAGCCCCATTCTTAACAATGTTGTTATTATTTTTTAAAAGTTTAAGCAGTGTTATTTTTAACAATTTATCAAATTGTTAAAAAACACTTGCGATAGACCAAGGCTCATTTTTACGTTCTACAAACCAGGTATTCATGCCCAGAAAATCAGTCTTTTATAGTTACAAGCCAATCTTTTGCCCTTCCTAGCTCTGTTTACTCATGCCTAATTACAGAATGTTCCTTGCAGTATTCCTATTAAATATTAACTCATAAATAATGGCTGTACTATAGGAAGAGCACAACATAAACTGAAACAGAACATATTTAACAAAGGAAAGCGCAGGAATGGTTCAATACTAAATAAGCTACAAAGCTTTGGTCAGTATCATATAGAAGGGAGAAAATACAAGGTAAATATAATATTCAATTAATTCTTTTGTCATTTACCTAGTCAAGACTTCCTACAGCATAACAATCTCACAATTACTCATGTGCCTGCTAGGATTTTTAACTAGTTTTCTTTCACTATACCTGCAGGTTATGTAATTCATGGCCTTACAACTATTAATGGCTCTTTAAAAACAAAACAAGGTGTAGAGACAATGCTTTCATGAGGCATTTTAAGATGTTCTTGAAAAGTACTTTGCTGACCTTCATCTACTTACACTAACAGAAGACAGAACTACAAAGTTAATAAAACTGTATCTTCTTTACCATAAATCAATTATTAGTGGTCCGTATGGCAAATCTGGGTTAATTAATTCTGTCAATACCACTTATGGTTTGCAGGAAGAAAAAGGAAATGGCTTTTGGGGAAACAAAAAGTATTTCCATACCTTTTTGGAAAGGATGGAGAAATGAACAAATGCAGAGTAGTGTTCTATGACTGGGATTCCTTGGAGAATGGCTAAGGCTTGGCTGTTTTGACATGGCAACTCCAAAAATTTGATTTTTTTTTTTTTGAGAGAATAAGACAACTGCTAACAATTTGAAAGAAAGCAACTTTTAGTGTGCTACGACTTTTACTCCTCTTAAAAACCAAAGGACAAAAGTATGGGCCTAGGGGACGGCTATGGTCCAGAATACTGGCAATAGCAGTGCCCAAAGAGCCTCAGGGCACTCAGCAAAGACAGAGGCCACACTGGTTCAACAAACCATTAATCTTAAAAGAGAAGAAGAGGTATAAGAAAAAAATAAACAAGAAAGGTGTAAGGTGGCAATAATTACTGTAAATAAGGAGATGAGAACTACAGATTCTTGGTAAGAGAGTTCTTTAGGAAATTTAAAGATGATTCATTGCTGACTCTAATATTTTCTGGGAAAAAAATTCCTTCCTCAGGAGAAGAAACTTCCAATCATATTTATGCATTGGAGGTGATTCACCTTTTAGAAGAAATATTTATATTATCAATAGAGAGCACTTCTTTTTTGTCAAAATCCCATCCAGCGACCTTTTTATATGTGTGTCACACAATAAGGAGGGTTAAATTTGTTATTCTAATAGCAATACTAGAAAACATGGTGTGGTTTGATTTTCAAATAGCTGTATCCAGATAATTTGCATACAAAACTTTTAATACTGGCTGACAAGCTCTATGAACCATTAACATGGCTTTCCAGCAACTCTTGAAATGCTGTCAGTTCAAGAATAGTGACAGAGAGGAAATGTGTTTAAGCTTTTAAAGAGGGCAATTATAGACCTGTCAGCTAGATGCCAATCATATGCAAAATACAGGAATGGATGCTACAAGACTATAATTAAGAATTAAAGAAATATAACATAATTTATGACAGTCAACTTGGATTTGTGGAAAATACACTGTATCAAAATAATTTTATTCCTTGTTTAAAATAAGGTTACAAGTTAAGTTGATAGTGGTGGTAAATAACATTCTCAATACAAAATATGCAGATTTCTATTTGGTATGTAACTTTAAAAATGCTAATTTTTATTATAAAATTGCAACAAAACTTTTAAACTGAACATCAAATGGAGTGGTGTATTTGCTAGGTCTCAAAGGTTTAGTTTGAGGAAATGATCATCATGCACTTGTGTGTCTAGTGGAAGTCTAGGAGAACTTTTCCTTGCTTATAAGCATTTCAACAATTCTGTTTATTATTTCTAGGAAAGTAATTTCTAATGCAATTTAAAATAGCTCAAATATTGAGGATTATTTAGATAATGAGAAGCATAAATCATTGATAAAAAGCAGTCTGAATTGTACTGTAGGGTGGGCATTATCAGACCGGGCATTTGTGATGGGGCCAAATGTACTTACCCATCTAGGTACAAAGTAGTTTCTGCTACTATGGCAGCAGCATCAGCTTCAGAAATTTTGTGGCAACACAATTACCCTTTAACACATAAATACTTCAATAATGAGGAAGGGAAAGCTATGCTACTAGCCTTTTCACATTAAAAAATATTTAATAGAGAACAATGCAAATGTGATTGGGAAATAAAGGAAAACAATGAAAGAAATGCAATTCCTTCAATCAAAACCATAGGGAACTTAGTATGGCTTACAAAGAGCTTAAGGTGGGGCTACTAATCAGGTAAGAACTTAAAGAAAAGTGATTCTTTCCAGATGGTCTTTTCAGTCCTAGCAACAGGATGCTGAGTAATTCAGAATAGACACAATTCTCCTTTTTAAAGGATCTAAAACAAGGCAGCTGTTAGAGTAACCATCCAATGTAAAGTATTCTGCATCACTAACAGCATTCTAAATCAAGACTTTTTAGTTTTTATTAGCAATTGTGTTGTAGTGCAAAGAAGAATTAAATCCAGAAAGTACTAGAAACTCTTAGGTGCAGGTGAAAATTAAAAGACTTTTTTTTCCGTCTAGATACATATGATGATTTTTTGAATATTTTGAAATGCCTAGAATGAACTTTGAATGAGTTCAATTTACTTCATTAACTTTATGCTTTTTCTGGTCAGAATGCTCTAATATATTCTTTATGAAGTATCCTCTAAGATTTAGAACATTCTCAATAAAACAAAGTGGATAATGGAAGGCTGAAAATACATTTTAAAATGCTATAGTTCTATGACAAAGCTATTTAATTAGAAATAAAGAAAACCATTTTTCTCAACATGTAGTTTGTTAAAGTAATGAAATCATAGACTAGTTTGGGTTGGAAGGGACCTTTAAAGGTCATCTACTCCAAGCCTCCTACAATGAGCAGTGGCATCTTCAACTAGGTCTGCTTGCTCAGAGCCTTGTTGAACCTGACGTTGAATGTTTCCAAGGATGGGGCAGCTGCCATCTCTCTGGCTGACCTGTTCCACTGTTTCACCACTCTCACTGTTAAAAACTTCAAATCTACGTTAGCCCTCTTTGAATTTAACATCATTACCCTGATAAAATGAAGGTGGTCTCTCTTTGTTTAAGATCTGTCAGAGACTGAAATAATATAGTTTATGACTTAAAGATTTTCATGAAAGACTTTTGCCTATTATAGCAGAACTGTGTTACAAAAGGTGCAGAGATGACCACCACACCCTGAATGGGGCTCTGAGAGGCCCTACACTGTTCACTAAGGATGATAAGGTAAAGTAATAACTCAAGATGGGGACATTCTCAAGGCACAAGCTTAGTACCTTCAGGAAGGAGATGACAGCCCCAGGGCTATTGACTGTTAGGCTCAAACAGACCCTAGCACCAAAGGGTGGTGGGGAGAGGCTTTGGGTGTGTGTTGGGAAGCCTCTGCTGGGAGGCTGTGAACACCCATCCTCCAATGTGCAGGCCATCTCAGCTGAGGAGCCATTCACCAGAGGGAAAGCTTATCTGCAGCAGAAAGGGGTGTCAGGGCCCATCAAAGGGTCCTTGGACCCCGCACCAGAGCACCCAAGATGATGCAACAGGCCCTCAGTGTTGCAAAGGACAGTGTCAAACTGGCCCCCTGCAAGGGGGGCACCCGGGTTTTCCCCCCTGCTCCAAAGTGTAAAGTGATCCATGGAATTCTGCACTCTTCAGCATGTGGCAGCATTGCATGGTGTGGTATGGCCATGGTGGGGGACCCTCACCTCCATGAAGACCAGATGGAGAGGAGCAACGAGATGTCATTGGGACCCTCAGGTGGGTGATACGTTTCCACCTAATCCCTGTTACTCTCCCCCCGCCCTCCCACTCCCCATGCACACCTCTTTTTCTATTCCTTTTTTTTTTTTCACTTTCTTTCTCTTTGCCTCTTTACTATTAAATAAAATGCATAAATTTTTGGGCACCAACATCTAACCTTGTTTGGTTTTAATCTCATTTTTGGGTATATTTTGAACCTTCTAAATTCTTTCTGGTTTATACACAGAGATTTAGCTTAAATCAGATCATAACAGGAGACCATTCAAGTACTGAAAGGTCACACTGAGGTCTCCCTGGAGCCTTCTTTTCTCCAGGCTGAACACCCCCAGCTCACTCAGCCTTTCCTCACAGAAGTGCTCCACCCCTCTGATCATCTTCATGGCCTTTCTCTGGACCTCTCTCCAACAGGCTGATGTCCTTCCTGTGCTGGGCACCCCAGAGCTGGCTGCAGCACTGCAGGGGGGCTCTCACCAGAGCAGAGCAGAGAGGCAGAATCCCCTCCCTCCCCTGCTGCCCACGGGGCTCTGGATGCAGCCCAGGACACCTTTGGCTCTCTGGGCTGTGAGTGCTCATGGCAGGGTCATGTCCAGCCTCTCATCCAGCAGCATCACCAAGTCCTTCTCAGCAGGGCTGCTCTCAAACTGTTTATCCCTAATCTTGTACCAACAGGATAAACCTATTAAATATGTTCAAACTGTTTTGTAAACACAAATCAAGCTAAATATGAACCCATCTAGTATTCATTAAGCCTTCCAAGAAAATCTTAAAATAGGCAATTTTCCATTAGACTGCTAAACACATATAAAGGTCTGTACACCAAGAATATAATATAGGGGATAATAAGGGGAAGAAACTTTCTTAATCACTGCTTATTAAAAATACGTTCAAATTACAAGCCCAAGGAAGTTCATAGAATATAAATCTAAAATACTGTCTTTCTGGTAAGTAGAATATAGAAGATACATGTCTTAAATGAAAGAAGTTTCTAATAGAAAGAAAAAATAGCCATTTTTCTGTTACGTATTTCACTATATACTCTTCTTCCTCTGTAGGCTATGGCCTAGAAACATGCAGTTTGTCATTATTTATAGAAACAAGGAAAAATGCATTGTTTTATTTTTATTAGAAAGATAGCAATAATCTTAGATACTTTTTTTCACAGACTAAAATACTGCCATTTTCCTCAGTTTCTGCTGTGACTTCTGAAGATTAGACAGGAAGATACTAACTACTTTTTCTGCTTTATTTTTAAGGCAAGAAGTATATATGTGTCTGCTACTTCTGTCAGCTTGGCTACAACAGAAATATTTGGCCATCAGCATCATGAAGTGCCAAGAAATAAAAGATTAAACTGAATTTTCAAGCACAATTGGAAAAGAGCTTGATATATTGCAGCAGTCTGACAAGTCAGTGTCAAGGAACAGCTCTAAAATGGAAATCTGTCCTAAGAGGCAAAATATTAACTCCACTTACTGCTGCCCCTTTGTCCATCATTGCTTTGGTTAAGAAAGGTGTAGAGCAGATCCAACAGCAAGTATGGATATTGCACAGGACACTTTTTGATGACAAAAAAAAAAAAGGAAGAAAAGAAGAAAATAAGGGAAGAAAGATAAAGGATTTGCTAGATTTTGTCCTCCCATGAAAAACGGCCTGTCAAACTCAAATACCCTGAGAAAAACTGGGTGACTGCTCCAGTTAAAAAACTGGCAGACCAGGTTAGTTAATTAGGATGTCTGTTCAGGCACTTCATTCTGCCACATAGACATTTATTTAAAAGACGAATGTTAGTTACCTGTCCTGTAATGTGTTTAGTTTGAGACTTCAGGTTTTTTCCTGGGTAAACTTTATTTTTTTAACTCAGGTCATTACTGTGCAATATAAAGTCTTTGAATTTGGCTTAGGAGAATGTATTTTACAGATGGTGAAATTTCTGCCAATGTTATTTATGTTATCTTTTAGGTAGTAATTCTCTTTTCACATCTGCTGGCAGCAGTGCTTCCAGTGACAGGAAAGGCTTTTGTCACAGCTGTTGAAGTAAGTACTTGTGGGAAATAGAAATCTGTTCTGTGTTCTGTTATAGAAATCCTCACCAATGAAATAGTCTTTTTTTTTTTTTTTTTTTTTTTTTTTTTTACTTACAGCTATTGAATGTTGCTTTGTTCTTATTTCTGCATTTCCATAATCTCAGATTGCTTCCAAATGAGGTGCACTGATGATTGAGTAGCAAGTAGTGCAGTCTCTGCTGTGTTTCACAGATACCACAGATTACGAATCTGTTTGGCCTTCTGCATGCATACTGCATCTTACACTATGAAACCCTAGTTGCATTTTATCAGCTCATACTTCACTGCCAAGGAAATGCTTCTTTACCTTTTGTATTACTCATTGTGTTAGGGTGTGCTATTTCCCCCTGTGTGACTGTCACAGAAGTTTAGCAGATAACTCTGATCCCTGACTGGGTAAATGCTTAATTTTGCAATATTTTCACTTTATGGGAACACAAAATTCCTGTTAAAACTCAGGCTATGAAACCATGTCAATTAGGGAGCATATTTGTTTCTATTGAACACAACTGCCAGGAAATAATACATAACAATAACTGGTTTGCATTTATAGCAATTACATTATGTCTTTAACTTATATGGTTATTGATAGGACATTCAACACCTGCAGTCAAGTGTAGCTGAAACAAGATACTTGGGAATCAGACATGCTTGTATTTTGTTTTCACCTTTTCAGTCAGGAATCTGTAAGTATCTGAATTTACCATTTATATGGCTGGCTCCAGTATTAGTAAAGGCAGCTAGTGACAGCTACATTTAATTTATCCTCATTACAACAAATGGCTTTTGATGTTCAGGAAACCTGTGCATCCATTCATCATATTTTGACATGTAAGTGATCACTTGAAAATTACTATTTCTTGTTTCTGGCTTCCGGTCACAGAAATACCTTAATATTTATTATTCTGAAGAAGTGCACATTATTCCATAATATTTCCAATGAATATGTTCCATTGCATATAGAGTTCAAATTGATCAAAAAATCTTAATATTTGATTCATATATTTATCCAAGCTGAAAAGTGAAAATAAAGACAGATGACTATAGTTTTTCTGTGTTCTATCCTAGCTTATGATAGACCTCCAATCTGAAATTCTAGTTAATATATTTTGTTCGTATGATTAGAAGTCATGCTTGAAATGCAGTTCTATCACAGTTTTTCTTCATCTATCTCAGAACTCTTAAATACCTGTAAATAGCTTTACATTAAGGGCTGCTGTCTCATTGCATGGATCAGCAGTCACTCCACAGCTGTTCACTCGATGACAATAGGACAAGTTCCAGGATGAAGATGCAGCACGTGAGCTCACTGAGTTACTCCAGCACAGCTCCTTGAATCCAGCCAGCTGAGTGAGCATGCAGTGCAAACACAAGCCTTTGTTCTCTTAAGGTGTAAATATGGAGTGCAAGTGCAACCTATTTGATTTATGGTTTTTTTTTTCAGTTATTTTTGAAACTACATGACTTTGCACATCCCTACATGTCCTGGTACTGTAAACATGTGGTTTAGCTACCCCTGCTGCTGTTCTTCTGGAATTGCTGAAATCTGCCATCTATATAAATTGCTCAGTGCAAGAGAGTGCTCTCTCTTTAATACAGTATTTAAAGCATATTAGTTTAATTCCTGCTAATAGAGCACTTTCTTAGATTTTTTGATATTCATGTACATTAGGACAGTGAAGACAATTATCCTTTTAGGAATGACAGTAGGAATGACAGTATTGCTATGTATTGGTGTTCTCTGCTATTGCACACAGGTAAGCCAATACCTACAGTGCATCAAATTGAATCTGTGTGAAGCAGGGGGAATGTTTATCTCCAAATACAGCTCCTGTACTCATACGCCTGCTCTGGATCATTGCTTTGGATTCTTGGTTCCTGTTGCATTCATTCACCATTCAAGGACATGCTTCTCCTTCTCTATATATTTTCATGAATTTGCCAAAGTACTCTGTCCATTACTACCCAAATTAAATGGGATCAGCCCAGCAGTGAACTACATTAATAAATTCATTACTGCACAATCCTAAGTCATTTTACATGGAACTCCTGCTCTCTGCTCTACCTATCAGTTTTATGCAGCCTTTTGAGACCAAATCCTTCTAACTTAAAAAGAAGAATGAATTTTATACTGATATGCTGAAATTAAACCTCCTTTAAATGATTCTGCCCTCAGAATTTACTCTCTTGATTTATTTGGCACATGCCTAGAATGTGAATCTGATTAAATATTTGCAGTTTTCTTAGCTAAGTGGTCTGCTGGCATTTCTGAAATATTTTACATAACTACAGCTGAAATCTTAGCTAGACTGAGCAAAAGAGAAAGGAGGAGCCAATATATGTAAACAGAACAGTGACCCTTGTCTGCATCTTTTCCCAGGTCTGTGAAACCTTAGTGCAAAAATTTCAAGAAAAACCAGCAGAACATGAGATCACTAATAAACGCCAAACCAGGAAAGATACAAGTTAGAAAAATATCTGGAAGACCCGCAAAGACTGTGATGAAGAGTAACACACAGAAAACGCGTCTGAGAATACAACACTCTTCTGCTTCCAGAATTTAACAAAGCGCAGCTTTGACGGCCACTACAGCCATATGCCAGCAGAGCAGCAGGCATGGCACGCAGTAATCCCATCTATAATGCTAGAAGTGCAGCAATTCACGACTGCAGCATCTCTCGGTACCACAGAGTGCCCCGGCAGCGCTTCCGCCGCGTCACGGCCCGCCCGCCGCCCCCGTCCCGCCCCCGTCCCTTCCGGGCCGCTGGCCCGCCCTGCGCGGCGCGCCCGCCGCGGCCTGAGGCCAGCGGCCCATGGCGAGCTGGGCTGGGCAGGGCTGAGCTTGGCAGGGCTGAGCTGAGCCGGGCTGAGCTGGGCTGAGCTGCCGCCAGCACCATGGCCCTCGCCGGCAGGGCAGCGCTGCGCTGGCGGGCACGGCTGCCGAGCCCCTGCCCCGCCGCCGCCCCGCTCTGCCGTCCGGCCTGGCTGCCCGCGGCGTGCGGGCGGCCCTACAGCTCCCGCGGCAAGGTGAGTCCCGGGCAGCCCAGGCTCCTGCCCGAGGCCGGCTGCTGCCGGCCCCCCTGGGCTCGCCGCGTTGCCAGGCAGCCCACGCTGGCGTCCAGGAGTGAGAAGGATGCGTTAATCCTTGGTAGAACTGCCTTGCTAAGGTGTAGGGCTTGACGTGTTTCAGTGATCTCAGTTCTAAGGACGGGTTAACAGAGCTTGGAGAGGAGGATGTACTGTTAAAAGAAGGCACAAAGAATGCCGAATTCACCGGCCAGAAGGACAGAGCTCCCAGGATAAGGAAAGAGCTGACAAAGCCAACTGAGCAAGTGTGCTTAAATCGGCTCTGACTGGATAAAAAGGTAGTTCTGGCAGGGGAAGATAATGACCACAGACCCAAGAAACCCACCGACTCAAGAGAAAGAGACCATGCTTTCTAACTAGCATAAGACGTGAGGGAATCATTTAACCAACAGAATACGAATTAAAAGACGACCATATGACTTTTAGGCAGTGGATATGGCTTCTTCCACACTATAGCATCCTTTTCCACCGTCTGCTTGCTCCTTGTGATAAAGTCACTACTCCCTGAGTCTCTAGGTAATGGGTCTGTATTCATATCGTGCTTGTGAAGAATGATGTCCTTAATGGCCCTGAATCCAGTTTTCTTAATCCTTAAGTTTCGTAGTGTCATCAATGTGAAACTGTAAAACAAAGTTTTCCAGCTCCCTAGGTACCTAGAAACATAGTACCTTTTACATGTTTCCAGCTTAGTTCATGATTGTTTAGTGATAAAAGAATACATGTGTCTATGTGACTAAAGTGAAATGCTGACATTTCAAACAAATGACAATTCAAGCTTTTCTATCTCTGTTCAACCTGTGCTTCTTCTAGAGAAAAATTATTAAAAGAATTAATTTTGTTTTTTAAAGGCCAGGTCATATGCTATACAGAGACTGTAACCTTGATTTATGAAAATAAATTCCTGTTTTTCAGGAAAAAATAGATATGTCAACGTATCCTGTTGAAAGCATTAGAAACTTCAGTATTATAGCTCATGTAGATCATGGCAAAAGTACACTGGCAGACAGATTGCTGGAAATTACAGGTAAGCATTCTCATTTTATACTACCTTTTCTTGGCATGGAAGGTGGCATTTTAAGTTACTGTACCATTGATTAATACTAAAATTGCTAATGTTTTCTCTCCTAGTGTTGCTTGAAGGCTTTTAAGCTCTCAGTTGTGTAGTGCTACAGATAAACGGACTTTGTGGTTGAGATCATCATTACACACCTCATGCCTACATGTAGGCATGAGGTGTGTAATTCATTTAAAGAAGTACATATTTTGGAAAGAGACTAAAAAGGAGTTTGAAGATGTTCCTTGTTTCAACATTTTCCTTGTTCAAGATGTCACTCCTGTCATTCTAGCCAGTCATCTGTTAGAACAGTACATGTTAAGTTTATGATGTTTACTGCCTGTGGTTGATGTCGACAGAAGGGATGGGACTCTCATGACTTGGGAGTTCTGGACTGTCATTTAAGGGTGAATGAAACAAAACCAGGGAGAGAAACTTCTGATCAAAGTTATTTTTTATGATTACCTCCCATGTATCATCACCATGAGCATTTTTGCCTGATGCCTGTGACAGAATGAGATTTTGAATTCAGGTTTGTCACTCTATGGTAATGCTAGTCTGGCACTTGAGGTTGATTTTAGAGCTGTAGGCTGCTCTTCCTCAGTGATAGGAGGGGAAGTTTCCTTAAGTATCAAAATTATTTACAATTCAAGGGAATTTTTGCTTCTTCTTAATCTCTTAGGTGATGTTTTTTATCGTGCTTATTCAGGATAGTGTCTTATTTAACTTTATTGTGTAAACGTTATTTGACAAATGTAAAGAGTTGATGCACTGTTTTGCTTTTGATTGAAAATCTTTGTTTAGCTTAATTGTATGGGAAATCTTCATTTGCTCTTGGTTAACTTTTGGTTAATGGCATTTTCAAGATTTATGTAGTAAATTAGGTAATAAAGCTTTTTTTTTTTTTTTTCTTATTTTTAGGTACAATTTCTAAAACTGACCGTAACAAACAAGTGCTGGATAAACTTCAAGTGGAGCGTGAAAGAGGAATAACAGTTAAAGCCCAATCTGCATCTCTCTTTTACAATCATGAAGGAATAAACTACCTCTTAAATCTTATTGACACACCAGTAAGTTAAATATAAACAGTGTTGAAATCACACAAATCTAAATGTCTTTATAGTTTTAAGTAGGAGATTTCTGGCTTTCTGTGTTCATTCAATTCCTCTTTTATAAGAATGTGAACTTATATACAAAAGAAAACAATGTAGTACAGAAATCTTTGCAAAAATACCTGAAATTGTAAACATTTGTTTTCTCCATAGGGCCACGTAGATTTCAGCTATGAAGTATCACGGTCACTATCTGCCTGTCAAGGTGTCATACTTGTAGTGGATGCAAATGAGGTGTAGTACTTAATTCTTGGTTTCTGTTTAGTATTTCAGGATTTCCTTAAGCTAGAGGGAAAGTAGGTTGTGGGATTTTTTTAGTTTTTCTGGCAGTGTTTTTACCCTGGTCTATCTCCATGAAGGTATTACACTGCAGAAAAAGAGTAATGGGATTTTAAAGCAGTTGCAAATAATCAATCACCTTTTATTTATCCATCTCCTAAATGAAAGCATTGATAGAATAGCAGAGTAATCTTCAATTGTGTAGTATGCCTAAAAATACTCCCCAAAACCACACCAA
This sequence comes from Haemorhous mexicanus, assembly GCF_027477595.1. NCBI lineage: Eukaryota > Metazoa > Chordata > Aves > Passeriformes > Fringillidae > Haemorhous > Haemorhous mexicanus. The sequence goes on along the minus strand of NC_082344.1, from coordinate 52,601,815 downwards.
AACTGAGGGGGAGAGGTTTTCTGTTAAATGTTACAATGTTATTTTCTAGGGTATTCAGGCTCAGACAGTGGCAAACTTCTATCTCGCCTTTGAAGCACAGCTTTCAATAATTCCTGTCATAAATAAGGTAATAAAGTTTTTAGCATTTTCTGGTAAATACTTGGGTTGTTTAAATGTGTATAGTGCTGATCAGAAATGTAACCTTGAAGAGAAGTACATAACAAAGTTATTTATTATAATATTTATAGGATTTAGATATAACATTACTAGAATGTAATAGGAATTTTCTAGATGTGCTGTCTGTGTAAAATTTTACAGTAACTGCTGTGAAATTTTTAATTTCATGAAATACATTTAGGTATTTAAAAATGTAGAACTTAAGGACATGCTTAGTAGTGGACTTTGCAGTGCTGGGTTTATGGTTGGAATTGGTGATGTTAAAAGTTCATTAATATTGAGGAAATGACATGACTAGGAGCTCAATATTTAAAAAGTGGAGTCTTAATTTTAAATGAAATTCTAAGTGTTATTTTCTATAAAATTTTGAGAGCTGTGTTATTGGAATCACAAGATTAATTACTGCTCAGCTTATGTTAATTGCTTTTTTTAGATTTATATTGCACTTAATATGTGATCCTATAAACAGTGTAGGTAGCACTTAATGATTTCAAATTACTTTGTAAACTAAAGATTTTTGCCAACTCTTGGACAAAGGTGTTTTCCCTAATGAAACAAGCCAAAACTACATTGGTTACAGATGGGATCCTTCCCAAAATCAAGGGAGGAAGACTTTATAAAGTTAATATGGATCTTTTGCTAAAGATGGACAATATTTACTCATAAATACATAAAGGTTCTTTGCTGTACTTTTGAAAGATACAGTACTGTATGATGTGGGAGGTGTGATTGCTTGCATATTTAGCAGTTTGTTTTACAGATTGACTTGAAAAATGCAGACCCTGAAAGAGTTGAAAAACAAATTGAGAAGCTATTTGATATCCCTACAGATGAATGTATAAGGGTAAGACCTCTAAGTTTTATAACATGGCTGATACAACTTTGTAACTCATGAGTTGCGGTGCATGTTGTAAATTAAGAGAGTGCTATCTGTCCTATCTGTCTGCCTGTTCTTGTCTGACATAAGAATTTCTTTAAAGTTTGTCTCCTGTAATAGTGGAGAAAATAACTTTCAGCTAAAAATTCTAGTTTTTTTTAATAGAATGGAATCTGAGATTTTAAATTGTTTCTCACTGTCAATCCATAAATGGTTTTCGTTACTATCATAAAAATAATTTCCATTCACAAAAGACAAAACAGTATTTCTTAGTAATAGCATTCTAAATGAGTGTCCTTTTGAATGCTTTTATGGGTGGGTGCCACTCAAACTGTCTAAGTAAACATGACACTATTTAATTAATAAGTGTAAGATGTGTCTTATATAGTTGTGGTTGGATTTGTTTTAGATTTCTGCTAAACAAGGAACAAATGTTGAAAAAGTTCTTCAAAAGGTCATTGAGAAGATACCACCGTAAGTCTGTATTTGATTATATATCTAATTAATGTTATAAAGTAATTAGAAAACCATGAGTTGCATTTATACAGTATTGGTAGTAGTTTTACACTTAATATGCATCTAATTTAAAAAAAATATTTTATAGAGAGATGTAGGAGAAACAGAAGGAAAATAGTGACTTGTGCTTAAACAGGAGAGGTGAATTAGTCACCAGCGAGGCTGAAAAGCAGAGGAAAATTTTTTTCACCTCTATCTTTACCAGCACCGTTGAGCTTTAGGCCTGGGGAGCAAAAATGCAGGTTGATGCACTGACCCACTATCAGCAAAGGAGTTGGTATGTGAACTGTTACAGGAGCAAAGCTGCTCTTTGTAATCTTTGAGAAGTCGTAGAGAAGACTGGAAGAATGCTAGTGTCCAATTTACAAGAAGAGCTTAAAGGAGGATCCAGGAATTTATAGGCCCATCAGTCTTACTGTAGTCCCTGGAAATGGTATGGAACAAATCCTCCTGGGGGCTATCATGAGTCAGATGAAGTAAGTGATTGGGAAAAGTGAACAGGGATTAACCAAGGGCATATTGTGCTTGACAAACCTGATCACCTTCTACAGCAGAGTAAGCTGCTGTGTAGTGTGAGTGGTGGACACTGGCTGCCTGGATTTCTCTCTACCTGGATCTTTAAGGTTTTTGATAAGGTTTCTCACAGACTCCTGGAGAAACCACTGTGTTACAGTCTGGAGTTGTCTGTGTCATGGGAGCTGTCTGACAGACTGCACCCAGAGAGTGGTGGTAAATAGCTCCTTTTCAGACTGGCCACAAGTAGGGTCTGCCACATTGGGTGCAATGCTGTTTCTTGTCATCATAAGTGATCTGGAAGTTGTGTACCCTAGTGAAGTTTGCCAGTGATACCAAACTGAGAGGGGAAGTAGACACTTCAGAAAGTGGGAGCAACTTTGCAGGAAGTGCTAGATAGGCTGGAAGAGTGGGCTAAAAATAACCCTATGAAATTCAACAGATGCAAAGGTCTTGCACCTGGGAATACATTATTCAGGAGCATAGCACAGGCTGGGGGGCAGCTCTGTGGAAATGGACCCAGAGGTCTTTGGGACAACAAAGTCAATGTGAGTGAACAGTGTGCTGCTGCAGCAAAGAAAGACAAGAGCATGCTGGGTTGCCTTGGGACATCAAGGACAGGGACATCAACAGCAGAGATAAAAAAGTCATTATCCCACTCTGCTCACTGATGGTCGGTCCACACCTGGAATACTGTGTTCGGTTTTGGTCCTTTCTGTGCAGAAAATGTGGACCGGCTAAAGAGGGGCCAGAGAGATGACTGAAAGACTGGACAGTCTGCCCTTTGAGGAGAGGTTGAGAAAAATGGACTTGTTCAGCCTTGAAAAAAGAAGGCTTCAGGGAATCCTTTTGCTGTGTCCTGGTATTTAAACAGTAGCTACAAAGAGCCATTGGAATAATCTTCCGAGGAAAGTGGTGGATTGCCCAACACTGGACACTGTGGTTTGTTTGGGCAGCTTGCTAGGCCATCTTGTTAAGCCTGTGTTTTTGCCAAGAAAAGTTGGATCAGGTGATACTGGAAATCCCTTCCAACCTAGTGTGATTCTGTGGAAGTATTTGGGGTGGGCATGCTTGCTTATTCAATATTGAATGAAAACACACTGCATAATATATTGTTCTAATTTTTTTTTGTGACAGACCCCAATGTAATACTGCTGATCCATTGAAAGCCTTAGTATTTGACTCTACCTTTGACCACTACCGAGGTGTCATAGCTAATATTGCACTCTTTGGTGGGGAGATTGCAAAGGGACAGAAAATTGTGTCTGCACACACTAAGAAAAGATATGAGGTTAATGAAGTTGGAATTCTGACTCCAAATGAACAGCCAACACATAAGCTGTAAGTAAAAATTTCATACAGTGGAACAAATTATATATTGGGGTAAGCCACAATGTCCTGCATTTCTGTTTGATTTTTGCTTTGAGAGGTGAAAGCTGGGAGATGTCTAGATTTTTGTTTTTGTTCTTTGGTGGTGGGTTTTTTAATAATTACTATTTGTAATTTAATGCTCTGTGTCATTTTTTATTTTGGACATACTGAAGCAGAAGGTTTTAGGGAGTGCTTTTTGGGCATTGCTGTGGGAAGAATCCATTATCTCCTGTAGTACATGGAACATCTGGACAGCTAGGTGTTTAAAGGCTAATGTTCAATATTCTTATTCAGCTGTCCAATTTATTTCTAGGAACTGCCTTGTTTGAGAGTGGAAGGGAATGGGGCTTCATCTTAGTTATTGCTGCAGCATATTTTGAGGGTGGAAAAGTTAAAATCCATGAATGCAACAGCTTCCAGAAACTGGCTTCTCAATGGCAGCAATGGGAAGAAAATCAGGTACTTAGAATTAGTGGAGAAGCTTTACCAGTTTGCATCCAAATACATGTTAATGACTTTATTTGGGGCATTCTCGGGTTACATTACTGTGTCTGGTGGGTTGAGCCCAGCCAGCAACCCAGCCAGCCCCCCCTGCTCACTCCCCAACCCTAGCAGGATGAGAACTGAGGATGTACCTGTGGAATGAAATAAAGACAGTTTAATAAATGAAGGAGGGGAAAAAAAAAAAGAAATAAAAGCAAATTATGCAAGGACAGTCCATTATTCACCACCTCCCACAAGCAGATTGATGTCCTGCTAGTCTACAAGTCTTGGAAAGACTACACTTCTTTTATATTGCTAAGCATGATAGTCTGTGGTATGGAATGCTCTTTTAGCTAGTTTGGGTCTGTTGTCCTGGCTGTGTCACCTCCCAGTTTCTTGCACACCTCCAGTCTGTTTGCTTGCAAGGGCACAGCCAGAAATCCAGAGGGCTTGCTAAGCAATACCTAAACATTGGTACGTTCTCAACACTTGTTTTAGTCACAGTTCCAAAACACAGCTCCATACTAGGCTGCTTTGAAGAAAGCTACTCCATCCCAGCCAAAACCAGTACTGTGTTTTATTTAGTATTTACCATTTATTCCCCTCCTGTTAGCATAATGTGCTGATGGAAAGTGTTTGTCTAGTTTCATCCTACTGGTATATGAAACTTGCTGCGCTGGCAGGTGGGAACTGTTCTGGTTTCTGTGTCTTAGGAGCTTCTCAAGGGTCTAGCTCCAGCTTTTAAACTGAGAGCAACACAGTATTCAAAATCCAGGATCATAAATGTACTGTTCAGCTGTAACAGAAAAAGAGCTAGTTGAGACTGTTCACAACTGAGAGGTGAAACAACTTAAATCTCACTTCTGGACTTTGGCAATGGGCTTTTTAGGGAGTGATTTATTTTTATTTCTGGGTGGGCTAAATCAAGTAGCGAAATAGTAGAAATACTGCTAATGCCAACAGTCATGTCCATATAATAACAATTTTATTTAGCTATGCAGGACAGGTGGGATACCTGATTGCTGGAATGAAAGAAGTCACGGAAGCCCAAATAGGAGACACACTGTTTTTGTATAAACAGCCAGTGGAGCCTTTGCCTGGCTTTAAGTCAGCAAAGCCAATGGTTTTTGCAGGTGAGGAGTACATCAATATAAAGTGGAGTTACTTTTTTCCATTGACAAGAATAAGAGCTGTTAGACCTTTTAAAAGAAAACATGTATATTAAGAGTTGGGAGGATTAGAATTTTAGCTGAGGTGCATCACTTATGTAGATTTGTGAGTTTTCCCTGTGACTTAGCAGGATTAGTAATAAATGCTGACTGGTTTTGCATGAATACAATACAGACATGATTATTGTTTCTAATGCCAGTAAACTCTTTAGTAGTTGGAAAAGAAGGATTGAAATTAAAAAAAAAAAGCGAGAAGTATTTGATAATCAGGTTTCTGTAATTATTCTGTTTTTTCCTTTAAAATTTAGCAACTTTTTCATTTTTGTTAAACGTGGTAAACTGCCAGAGCTAATATGCAGAATGATCCTGTAAAATATTTGACTTTTTGAGCTTGAATAATTCCGTTGAGCTGTTGCCACTAGCTCCAGTAACAACACAAAAGCTACAGAAGGTGGCTTTAGAACAAATTCTGTAAATAATTTTCTAGACCTATTGTGAAGCAGTGTGTAGAACTCACTCACACTGTCTCATGGAGACTAGGCAAGTAGATGATGTTTTTGTGTGCATGTGTGTTGTATTGTGATGCAGATGACATTTTCTGAGCATACAAGGATGTGAAAAGTGATACAGTAGAATCTATTTCAGGCAGTAGTTATACAAACAGCTGTTTTTATTCATTTCAAAAGAATAGAGAAATATTTGCAACTTTGAAATGATGCTTTTTATTTCTCACTCACTCTTAGCTTTGAGGGAACATCTCAGTGAAGTCTATGCATTTACACTGCAAAACAGTGGTTATACTCAACTGTGAATCTTCCACAAATGTGAAGGATTAGATGAGTACAGTGATCCTACCATTATGGTTTAGATGTTAATTCTGAGGTAATCTAAAACATTTTTATGTTTTGACTAATTTTGGGGTTTTTTTGAGAAATAAAGAATCCTTATGTTGTTTTTCACATTTAAAAACTGATGGAGCAGAAAGTAACTATTCCTGATTTTATTACTCTGTTAACTGTAAGTGGCATATTTGAAAGCCAGGTACACAGTAGCTAAAGCTCTCTGTTGCTTCACTTCTGTTTAATATGTTTTGACAGGAATGTATCCAGTAGATCAAACAGAATATAATAATCTCAAAAGTGCTTTGGAAAGGCTGACATTGAATGACTCCAGTGTAACTGTTCATCGTGACAGTAGCCTTGCCTTAGGAGCTGGATGGAGGTGAGGTTTTTGTGCTGCTTTCATTTTTGAAACTGTTCATAAGTTATTGCATGTTTAAATAAACTGAAGGTAGAATTAAACTTAATTCAAAATTAGAAGTTGTAATTCAAATTAATGATAAAGATCAAAAGCATTTGATTTTTTTATATTCTCTGTTTGCACAGAGAATGAAATTTTTTGTGATCAATTGTTTTTGTTCTCCAAGACTTAATTCAACTGTAGGATTATTTGGTCCCTTGAAGGTTGTTTGCTCTGCCTGATAATGCCATACTAGCACTGTAAACATGCTGGAGGGTGAAAAAGACCACTGTGACATTCCAGGGGATACACAAATACTTTTACCAATAGGGTATTTATTTTCCAGATTGGGTTTCCTTGGTCTTCTACATATGGAAGTCTTTAATCAGCGTTTGGAGCAAGAGTATAACATGTCTGTTATTTTGACTGCACCTACTGTTCCATATAAAGCTGTTCTTTCCTCAGCAAAGTTGATAAAGGTATGTTAAATTCATTAAAAAATTATGTAAATCTAATAAACATCTAGACTCTCTTTTTAAATGTAGGCTAGTACTGTATTTTATAGTAAGCATTAGAAACACCAGTATATTACTTAAAAAGTTTTTAATTTTTTTAAGGATGTTAAAATGCTCTTCCCCTTTCATTTCAAGCACTCTCTTTTTATTTCTTATACTTTTCCTTGAAAATTGGGAGTATAGGACACATATCTTGCTGTATTCTTTTAAGTGCTTACTGACTGAACTGCATTAAAAGCAGGTGAAATAATCTTCCAGGCTTCATCCGTCAGAAAACATGAACATTTCAAGGAATAGATTGTGATGATACTGTAGATTGGCGGGGGCTGGTGAAAGAAAGTGATATTTTTTTGATCACAATTAAATGGGCATGTGCTAACTTCATTAAACTGAATGCAAATAGAATTACTGTGTTTGAGTTCTCTAGAGAGAAAGAGGTAGACTTAGAGCACCTGCTGACAGAGGAGGCTGCAAATTGACTGGCTGATTGTCCTGTAAATTACAAAAAACTTGTATAAGAAAGGTTTCTGTACTTGCAAGGTGTGAGACATAGACCTTTGATCTCTCTGGATGTTTTTTGTTTCTTACTGAGGCAGTATAGCAGCTGAATAAAGTAGTTGACACCTTTGGTGTGTGATTCTGGACTGCTGAGGTGGGATTCTTTTCAAACAATGATGGAAGTTGGGTCTCTGTCAGTGGAAATGATGTAATCACTTGCTTTGGAGGAGAGGGAAGTTGCATTTCCACAATAAGCAACATAACCTTCCTTTTATCTCAGAAGGGTAACTCCAGCCCTTACTGGGATGTTGGACTGGAAAAACTAGGTAATGAAAGCACTTACACAGGAATCAAAAACTTCATTTCTAAGTCCACTAAAACTTCATTTCTAAGTCCACTTCAGCATGTGAGGGAGCCTGAACCCAAAGTTCTACTCAGAGAAGAAAGTTCCCATGACTGAACTCTAAAATATTTAGAGCAGGTTTTCTGTTGAAGCTGTGTAATAGTAACTTAGAGGATCAGGATGAAGAAAGAAGGAAGATCCTCAATTTACAGGGGAGAGAGAGACATGGAAAGATGATTGAAAGGTTTTTTGTATTTCTATCATTTCCCAAGTCAAAAGCTAATTTCTGCATAATGATATTTAAGGATATGCTGATAATGGACTTCTATATGTTTTATAAAAATCACTTCAAAAATCATCCTTGTTTTAAACTTGTGTTGCATAATGCACCAATGTTTTCAGGCAATTGAAACATTTTTTAGCATTTTTTCAATGCTATATTTGTCTCCTTTGCTGGTCATTTTACTTCCAAAATTAGAATATCTGGTTTATTTGTTGTTTTCAGGAGTATGGAAAAGACCAGATTACCATTATCAACCCTGCTCAGTTTCCTGATAAACTTTCAGTATCAGAATATTTGGAACCAACTGTTCTTGGTACTATTGTAACACCTCATGAATATATTGGGAAAATAATTACCTTGTGTCAGGTTGGTGTATAATTGTAATTTTTTCTTTTGCATTACTAAGCTCTTGACCTCATACTTAAAGTGAAGACACAAGATAGTATGATAATAAATATTACTACTTAAATAGTATCTTTGAAGTACTTATTCAATACTTTTGAAAGATAAAATAATTTTTAACATTTTATTTGTAAAATTCTGAACTACAGAATCCATAAATTGAAAAGTTAATGATGAAGTTCAGTGACAAGAAAGTGCTTGGTCTGTATGAGACTAATTCATAGCTAGTTCTGTTCTCCTGAAACAATGGAGTCTGCAGCAGGGGCATAAGATGTATTGGGTTTTTTAGAAGTATATTCATGGAAATATAACTTCTGCCAACACTTCTGACTATGTGTCCATGTACTTTTTTCAGTGCTTCACTGAAAGTAAATTTAGGATAGCGATGGCCAAATTTGTCTAACTGTATTTGGAATACTTCTAATGGAAAATGTTTTAACTGCCATGCCTATTGTGTTTATATTTTTTCTTCACAATTTTTTCTTAGCTTTTAACATTCCAAATGCATAATACAAAGCAGTACAGTGAAGAAAAAAATCTCTTGAAAAGAATTTTTAAAATAACTTTAAGAACACCCTTCTGGGGAGGAAAGAAGATGAGCCTGCAAGTCCTACTGTGGCAGCAATAAGCAGAAGCTGTTAAGAATTTCAGAAATTCAGCATTTAGAGAGGAAAGGCTTGAATTGAATTTCTGGTTAAGTTATAACTACTTCATTTGTTACACTGCTGCAGTTTGTCCTGGGACTTCAGGAAACTGCCTATGAGAAAGTTACTTTGGGGCTTAAGTACAGGGATTCTCTTGTGTAGCTTGTTTGCTGTTCATTTTAATTTGCTTTGTATTTTTTTGTAGAAAATTTCAAGGGAAACTGAAACTATTTTTATTTGTCCAGGATCGTAGGGCAGTCCAGAAAGATCTGTTGTACATTGATGAAAACAGGGTTATGCTAAAATACTTCTTTCCACTGAATGAAATTGTGGTGGATTTTTATGATGCTCTTAAGTCTCTGTCTTCTGGCTATGCAAGGTATGTTCCCCCTTTTCCTCCTCCCACCCTGGACCCTGAAGGGGGATGGTATGGTAAAGAAAGGCCTGAGGAACAGCTGTGGAAGGGCAAAAGTAAAGAATATTCCTTAATGGTGGTGTTGCAAATCTAGTCTCTCTTCACCTTGAATGGATTAGATTCACTGTGAAAATGGATGGAAATAAGTCTGAAAAACATGAAAAGTGTGTCACTACCTAAAAATCATTGTCTTTAGCAATGTGTGTATTTTTCAAGGGCACCTTCTGGAATGGTGCTGACTCATCTATATGAGTAAGACCTAAATGGTTTGTCCTTGTCTGAAGTGACATTGTACAATTTTTTTCAATGGAATCACTGAAACTGTACTACTTCCTGTATGAACTGTCTCTTGGTGGAAAAAGGAAAATAACCGCATTGATTATTTAAAGTTAGTAAAAACAATGTGGTATTTAAAACAAACAGTACTTACTTTATATACATGCTTTATTATGTGAAAAAAGAAAATCATGTGTATTTTGAGACAAAATTTTCTGTTGTGGGTGGCTGCTATGAATTCAGGGTCTAGTTCAGTGCTCAGATGTTTGTGAAGAGCCTTTGTGAGTTTAAGGGAAGTGAAAATCTTGCATGGCGATGTGCCCCAGGAGGCTCAATGGCCCTCACAACCTGGTATGTTGAGATGTCATTAATGGCATATGTTGCACATTAGGAACTGGTATACCTAATGACATTATTTATTTTATAAACGTAAAAATGAATTTTATTGAAGGACTGAATTTGCTTTGAGTTTATGTTTTCTTTAGTTATGTCTTATAAATGTAAGTAAGACTTTTCTTACCCAGGTTTTTATATATATATATATATATATATATGTATGTATATATATGCAGCAAAAGCATAAACAAAAGTGGAGAGGCAAGGCAGAAGAAACAGAGGGATGAAAATTTTGAATTTCCTCTCTGGATTTAGCTCCCCCACTACATAAAACCTAACCTGTTTATCAAGAACCTATCTCATTAGCAGAATTATGCTGGGTTTCCTTTGATTCAGGGATAATTCCCAACAATGTTGAATTATCTTATTTATTTGTTAGTTTTTATTTCCTAATTGACTCCTTAATCCAGCTTGTGTATGTAGTGCTCTCAGTAATCATATTTCTGTTATATGGATCCATTCATACATCTGTGGTTTTTAAGCCAACTGAGATAGAAGCACTTTGAAATAAAAGTGGTCTGGTATTTCAGATTTGACCACATTACAGTGATATTGATGATCCTCCACAATTATACACACAAGATCCATCTGTTTGTCTATCTATCTGTCTGTCTATTGCATACATCACCTCTGCATCTCTCCCATTTTAAGAATTTTTGCAAACCAACAGACAGCAAGGTCTAAACCTACCAAAGAAGAAATCTGGTTTCGAAACTAAGTGAAAAACTTATTTGTCAGAGGCAGTGATAATAGGGGTCACATAAAAAGTTTGTTAAATGAGAGGATGAAAAGAAGACAGTCCTGGATTGGTGTTTGATTCCTGTGACATTCAGGACATTGAGTGTTCAAAAGCTGTGTTGAAGGGTTCTTTAACAAGCATGTAGATTTCTAATTGCTCATTAGATTGGAAAAAGGTCCTCGAAGTCAAGATGACAACTTTCTGCATTGGAGGGGACATTAGGTGCAGTACCTTTCTAGTGTGAAGATAGACTGAGAGACTACTGAAAACTTTACTTCCATTATATTAAAAAGTTCAAGTGTTTTATAAAGAAATATTTCTTTAAAATCTATAGAACAAAGAATGCAAAATACAATTTAAGCAATATCATGACTAATTTTTGAACTGCTTTTATTTTTTTAGTTTTGATTATGAAGATGCAGGTTACCAATCAGCAGACCTAATCAAAATGGATATCCTTCTAAATGGTAATCCAGTTGAAGAACTGGCAACTATCATACACAAGTAGGTTTACTGAATTCCTTATTCAGAAGGAATAACAATGAAAACATTGTCTATTAATAGGACTTGATGATCTTAAGGTCTTTTCTGACTTAAATGCTTATATGATTCTAAATTACTCTAGGTATATGTGTTACTCTTGATATGAAAAATATGTATGAGCGTTGAAGATTTTTCCATCTGACCACCTTCATTACCACTGAAAAAGATAAGCATTTTGTAGTATGAAAATTAGAAATACATACCATAATTAATAGCAATTTTTTTACTTCCTTTTCTCAGCTTAAGTACTGGATATAATATTTTTGTGGAAAATGTAGGGCAGAGAGAAATAAATGCAAAATGCCAATCTTCTAAAGGGCTGGAAAAATTTAAGTGCTGACCAGTCTAGGAGATACAAGATGAATCATTTATGATGCTTAATATTGACAAAAAATGATTTTGTTCTTCCAGTAAATCCTATTCCATAGAAGTTTGTTGTTACCTTGTTTCTAGACAGAGTACCAGGAGAATTTTCATATTTACTGGATGCAGTTACCTCAGAATTTTTTTGCTAAAGTGATTCCATTTCTATGAACATTTCAGGCATTAGAGGTGGGAATAATGCCTTTCTTGTTTCCAGCTTGTCCCCTATCTTCTCAAAAAGTTTTTACAAGGCTCCCTTCTGTAACTTCAGCATCCCTTTCCAATAATGCCTACTTTGTGGGTTGTTTGGTTTTCCTTCTTACAATACTAGTAGTTGCTAAATATTTGTATATTTTCATATTTTTTTTACATAACTGCCATCTTGAAATCCTTAGAATTCTGTAACTCCAGAAGGCTTACATAGGAAAATAAACCCCTTGCCTTGTTGAGAAGGATCATGGGGCTGAAGGGGAGTAACTGTCTTGCATACACTTGCTAGTTAATGCATTTCTCATAAGCATGCAGTGTTTAGCAATCTACCTGAAAAGATGCAAAATGGAGTTGGCCACCCTGCAAAAGTTAGTTATTGCTTTAACATGTATTTTTTGATCAATTTAGCCCATACCCTGAACTCTTTTACTCACGAAAACTGCCAACCTTTCTTTCTATTTGCTTTAGATTTCAGTTGTTTTTTTTTTTTTTTTTAACTCATAGTTGCAGTAATTTTGCTCTTGCTGCAGGTATTCTCAGTCTTCCCACTGTAAAAACTGCCATCTGTAAGAATTATGCTGAATAACATTTCTAGAGAAAGCATTACAGAGATTAGTGTAAGCTTGGTATTAAGATATTGTTCTTACTGTGTAAGTAAATTATGTACCTCTTAAAACTGTAACACTCAATGAACATGACTAAAGTACTTAGTGTTTTAAACTGTTTGCTCTGTACAGGTAGCAAGGAGTCACATTGCCACTACCTGAAAACATGTATTTTGGTAAAAAAAGTCTGCTAAATATGGATATTTTAATGCAGAAAGACCTATTTCTTTCTAATGGCTTATGAAAGTATCTGTTAGTAGCTTCTTTAGACCTTTTGTTGTTTTCTCTTTCCAAAACCTGAAGCATATGCAGATGCCGAATATAGTTAGATAATTTTTATTAGCTGATGACAAGAGTATGTTAATTTATTTTTTTCTTGTGATATAAAACCAGACTTTGAAAGCATTCTGTAATATGTATATTTTGATTGCTTGGGCCTACAATTAATGAAAATTCTCCTTGACCTAGTTTAAAATTTCACTTGAAGCTGTGGCAGTATTCAAAATGTCTTCATTTGTGAAGGATAGTCAGTGTGGATGGATAATGGTGTTTTTTATAAATACTTTATATGATGTTATATACTGAGGTTAATACAGTCTTATCACCTGTTAGTATGAAACAGGTGACATACAGAGACCACTTATTAGATGTAAAATTTGATCAACTTATCTTCTGAGTTAAGAAGAGGAAAACCTATACTAAAATCCTCCAATCAAACAGTTTGATTTATGGATATATTTTTAGTGTTGCTGACCTTTCTTTTCAGTGATAAAGCCTATGCTGCTGGTAAACTCCTGTGTGAACGTTTAAAAGAGACTATTCCTAGGCAGTTGTTTGAAATAGCCATCCAGGCTGCCATTGGCAAAAAAATCATTGCAAGAGAAACGTAAGTGAAGCCCTTCTGTTCCCCTTCTTTTTTTTTCTGTCTGTATTTTAAGATATGTAAAATAAAGACTGGTGAAGTCTTACCTGGTTGTATACGTTACAGGACTTTGATTTTGCTATAAAGTGGTATTTTTCTTGATATATGCTACTTGAAGAAAAAAAACACATTTGAGCAGTGACTATTGACTAAAAATTTTGAATTAAATTTATACAAAGAAATTGTATTTCTATTTTAGATTGCTCGGAGTCAGAATTGCACTTAGTGGATAAAGTGTAACTTCCAACATGTGTCTACTTCCTCTTTGGCAGTAGAAAAAGTTTCTTACTACTGAAAAAAATTACTAGTTGTGGAATACTCTGCTGTGAGAGTCAGCAAAAAAATAGCTGATTTGTGCTGTTCCAAAGGAAATATGTTGCAGCTGAACACAAAAACATTTTCCTAGCACACCCTTCTTTAAAGCAAACCATTTCCTTGATGTTGTGTTTCTCATCACATTTTTCTGTTGCTGTTTAAATAGGATTTAAATAGTGGTAAAATAATTAAAGGTCAGAATTCAGGCAGAGGTGCTGTAAAAATTTGTTTATACATGCATATACACAGGGATGTAACACTTCCTGTGGGTCATAGCAGAAATTTCAGATAAAAAGCCAAGATTGTGATTTCTTTATGTACATATTATATGCCCTAAGTGATGTTTCTAGGATTGAAAACTGTGAATGACATCTTCTGTTAAAGCTTCATATTTTGTATACAAAACCTGAAAATGTTATGATTCCAAAGCATCTTAAAAAACTAGGAGAAAAACAAGGAACATTTTAACTCAAGTACTTAGCCTCACATGCAGATGTTCTAACATGTTAAGGTGTATGTGTTATTTTATTTTGCAGGCTGAAGCCTTACAGAAAAAATGTTGTGGCAAAATGTGTAGGTATTCTTTTTCTATTTTCTTCATGTTTCTGTCATTTGTTACCTTAGAGTCCTGCTAAGATGATCTGCCCATCTCTTCCTAGAACCCCAGCAAAGACATATTCTGCTTGTGCTTCTAAGTGTCTGTGGAGACACAGATACTTTTAAGCTTTTATTTTAAAATCCAACTCTTGTAACCCCTTGCTGCAGCTTGAAGAGTAGATCAGATAAAGTAATGGCATTTTCAGTCACACACTTTGAGTGTGTCTGTTTCATCTCCTCATCGTTTTCTAATAGCTGCAGGTGCATAGTAAATATGTGTGTGTGTGTGTGTGTGTGTGTGTATAGGCATATAGGTAACTTTATATTTCCTAAATTGGTTTTCAGGTCATAAAAGGAAATATAAATGTGCTTCTTTTGAGACTTGATTGTGATAAAACTTCTACTTAGGTTTGCAGTAATACATTGTAATAAAGCTTTAAATGTGCAGTAGTTGACTATGGACAAGATTCAACAAAGCTCTTGGAAAACTGTGACATCTCTTATTTAGCTTGGATTTAACTCTCTGAAGTGAACATATTGGAAAATATTAAACAAGTGTCCCTTTCTCACAACTGCAATAGAATTCTGCTAAGCACAGCTGTGGGAAGATGACTGTTCAACACTGTACAAGGGTTTAGGTCATTTTTCTAGATGTAAGCACCTAATGCTAGTCAAGATGCCACAGTGTATCTGAGCTGGTATCTTGCTGCTATTCCAAGGGGATTTGGATCTAATGTGTTGTCTAGTGCCAGCCAGGCTTACAGGAATGTATATATTTAGGTGACAGAGTTCAACACTCAGTTGTCCAAATTAATGTGCTTATTTTATTCCTTGTTCTTTTTAACTAGTGGCCTTTAGGCCAAACTATTTGGAGTATAAAGTAATTTTTTTGTCAAAATATAACCAGCCTTTCTGACTATTTTTAAACCCTTGAGTTTTTTGTGGCTGGAATGTACTGTAGCTGCAGTTGTAGTTTATGCTTAGTAATTTTTTTTTTCACAGTATGGTGGCGACATTACAAGAAGAATGAAGCTTTTAAGGAGGCAAGCAGAAGGCAAGAGGCTGATGAGAAAAATTGGCAATGTTGAAGTTCCAAGAGATGCCTTTATACGTGTTCTAAAGAGAGAAACTGACAAATAGAGATCAGTGACATCTGATTTTCCAGATCATGTCACTTTTTGCAGACAGTGGCAAAGTGAGCTAATACAGGATTTATCACTGTGAGAGGGAACATACTTGACTTTAAATGGTATGAATTTGGTATGTGTGGGAAGATGTATTGACTTTAAAAATGTACATATATTTGTAGATTATTATGAAATTAAAGTTACTTGACTGCGTCTAAAAGTTCACATTATATTGTTTTTCCATTTTATTCCACTGGTTTCATACTTTTAACACTTAAACATAATTTTGGGGGTTTTTTGCATTGCAAGTATCTATATATAGAGAGGAATCATGGCAAAAAGTTTATAAAAATAATTTAAAGGTATGTATAGACAAACAATGCTGGCTTGGTTTGGCTTTTTTCTTTTAAAGTTTGAACTGTTGACACAAAAGTATCAAGCTGTTTTCTGTTTCATTTTCTCTAAAGTTGCTGTAAATCGTGATGCTGGGAAACAACATCAGATGAAAAAATCTAAACTCTTGAAATTTACCATGCTATTTATTTCAAACCAGTTGAAGTGTGTATATTTACCATTAGTTCAGCCTAGCTGTGCTTAACTTCAGGGAAATGGTAAGTTTTCATATATTACAACACTGGATCTGTAACTGTTCCACTAGTAAGTCCAATTCAGGCCTTAAAAAAAATTATTTAACATGAGGGTTTGGTATAGCATATCTTGGTGTAGTTGGTGAAGTTTCATTTATATTGTTTACATACTAAAGTTTGTCAGTGCATCCCCAGTTAAATGCAGCAGTGTGAGCAGTAGTGTGCATAACATGAAGTGTTACTTTTGGATGTGTACACAAAGCAATTATAAATACAAGTTAATGACCCTACTATATACTGTATTTACAACTGTCAACTGTTTACCTACCTCCAATAGCTTTTAAGCTGCATTAATTTTTTTGATCTTCAGGGACTAGCTTTGCTCTTCACAAATGTTAATTTCTTGTTATTAAATATTTATTAGAGAACAAATTGCTAGTCATACCTACTAAAGTACTCAATCACCAGGAAAGCCTGCCCTTAAATTTAGGCTTGTACCTACACTTTAATCATAAACTAATTTTATTTCAGTCTGCATACAAGGAGGAATTAGGAAAATCTTTGGAAGGATGGAATGGAACAGGACATGTTCAGGACATGTTCCCTTTCAACCTGTATTAGTTTTAAAGTGTAGAAAAAGAGGAGAGGGAATCCTGATACTTCATTGGTTTGTTGGGGCTTTTTTTCTGTTTGGTTGTGGTTGTTCAGGTTTTGGGGGATTTTATTTGAAGCTGTTTCAGGTGCACTGAAAAACCAAAGATCTGGATGTGAACAAGGTATCTGTACCTTTAATAAAGGTACCTAAGCTGCTGCTACTGACCCTGAAGAAAGGAAGGATGCTGTGGGTAAAGGCTCTCTAACACATTTATTATTCCTTCCCTGTAAAAGCTAGCATTTAAGGAGCTACGGCTGCAGGGACACATGCTAGGAGCAAAGGAGCTAAAACAGGGTCCTCCCCACTCCTAGAACTAGACGTACAAGCACTGGTTCTGTACTGAGGAATAAGGCAGAAGCTGAAGGTGAGCTAGAGATGATCCAAACAGTAAATTATATCCTTGCTGAGTGACAGACACATCAAGTGTATGTTACCTACTTAAATGAGTTACATAGATGGAAAGAGCTGCCTTAAGAATCTGTTTTAGTTTTACTGTAGTCACCTGAGGCAGAAAAAAAATACAAATTGTAGTCTTAATTCTGAGAGGACTTGTGCATATATCAGTTTTCAGAACAAGAACTTTAAATGAACTGGTCAGTACCTGTAAAGTACAGAAAGCATTAGTTTTTGACATAAATGCACCTGATTCTATCTAGTTACTTTTTCATTTCCCCCTTTTCTTTGAAAATATCCTAAAATGAGAAAAAGAACAATGGTAACCTTGATGTGCTAGGCTAACTTAGAATTTACTTTTAAGACCTCCTGAACTTGAAAATGCTTGCTTTGCCACTACTGCAGAGTAACAGGTTAAATCTCATGCAACTTAAAGGGTTGACTTGCTCTTAGTAGTGAACAAGTTTGGAAGGTACTCTCCTGAAGAAATGATATTTCATAAAATTACTGGAAGTATCTTAGGGAATGAAATAATGGAAACAGTGTGATAGTACTTAAAATATTACATAACATAGCACTCAAAATTTTTAAAAAATAGTGTAACAAGAGAAACAAGCTGGAGAACAACCAAAACTGTGCATTAAAAGAGGCAATAACAGTCCCAGACCCACTCAAGAACAGACAGGTTCTGCTGTACCAGTATTTAAACTGGCCTGTATTTCACAGAGGGTGGAGTAGTTAAAAAGGGAGAAATATACTAATTCTGTGATCTGGAACATCTTGAGAACACAGAGGGCTTTAGTGAGTAAGGGTGCCAAGTGAGGCACATGCCTGAAAGGTGTGCTGGAATAAAGAACCAGAATATTGTTTCAATAGAATTCTCCATTTTGACACATGAAGAATAATGATCATCAAGATAAAACCTGATTCAATTCCTTTAATACTAACCTAAATTCGTTACTACTTTTAGTTTCATGCTTTTTGTAATAGAATTGTTTATAAACTTGCTTAGCTGTAAAGGCTAATGGCAAACCTAACACTGCATTTTGAGTCATACATTACCTGTAACAGCATTCTTCTAAAAGGAAGTTTTTTCAACTTTTTTCTCTTCAATGTTTCATTATGCTTCAAAAATACATGTGCATAAACTGAGCCTTAAAGCTGAAAACCTGTTTTCAATATGTGGATGTTCAATGTACTGTTGAGAATTGAAACACTAGGCCTGGCTTCCTACACTGCCATAGACAGATTCTTCCATGCTTTTGTAATTTCACAGAATCAGAGAACAGTATAGATTTGAAAGGACCCTGTAAGACCATTTATGAGAAAGGTGAGCCTAGATGAGTCTAGAAAAGTCATCTAGATGAAAGGTGAGCCTGCCACATCCCTGGGGAGATAATGTGATTTTGTAACAAAGACTACATGCCTGTCATTTGGGTGAAAAGTTAAATTGTTGAAGTTACACTTAGTTGTACTTTCTTGCAGCGAGTATTTTCAGCAAGGGCTTTCCCAAAGAAAGTCTTCATAAGTAACCTCTTATCTTTCTCCTTTGGTGCCTAATCACTCCCTGAAATTCTGAACTATTTACTCATGACAATTTATATTAGAAATGAAACAATTTTGAAACTAAGAGGTTTATATTTATGTTTTACTTATATTCAAAGTAGGAAATAACATTCCTTGTAACAGCTTAATGTTTATAACGATACAATGAAAAAGTGATTAACAGTTGGCTTTAAATGATGATTTGCAGACATTATAGTCCTGTAAATTGAGCTCTCTTCAGGCATTTAATTGTAACACCAGTTATATAATTGACCAGGTACCTCCAGGAAGGAACGCTGAGATTTCTTCCTTATGTATAAAGCTTGATTACCAAAAATATAAAAATCCTAAAGTAATTTGAAGTACATGAGAGGAAAAAGTGCTATTGTAGAAGTTTAATATTTTTATCTGTGGAGCAAGTTGTAACTTGGAAGAATTTGGTGCATTTTTAGGCACTGTTTTTGTATCTTCATTTGCCTGAAATATACAGCAGGACTTGAGATGCCCAAAAACTGTTTAAGACAAATTTAAGGCAACCCAGTGCAAAAGCTCAGTGTACATTAGATATTTGTAAACAGAACAATTCATAGTAGAAATTGTACAACTATTACAAGTCCATAGTATTAGCAAAGGCCAAAACCATTCTGCTTAGAGACACAAATGCAAAATGTAGTTACACTAACCAAGCCAAAAATTAAGAATTCTGGGAAATGAAGTGTCATCATCTCTAACATGAGGCAGATGCAATACATTGCTGTGCTAGAGTAAGTGCTCTGCTTTTCTCCTCTCTACATAACGTGCAGTCTCTCCCAAGTTTGTTCTGTTCCATTTAGTGATGTACCAACCAACAGCAGAGCTCCAGATGTTAAAGCAAAATGCACAACACAGCACACAGATGGAATGTGAATGTACAGATATTGGACCTTTTTAAAAATACAGTACCTAGGATTTACCATTTTAAACAGTTTTCAGCATATTGCATAGCAGTGAACTTATCTGCTACCTAAAACTGTTGCTGCTGACCCACATGGAGTTCCTCTTCAGTCTTCTTTCAGTTTTCTTTCATACTGTACAGTGGGTCCACAAGCTTATTGTGCACATGCATTAAACCTTGGGGGGAAAGCAACAATGCCAGCTTTACATTAGTTATACTTTGTTAACATGTCCTTCTATCCACATTTTTATTTGGAATTTGCTTCAAAGTATACATTTTAAATAGTTCATGGAAGAAAACAACAATGGCTATTTAAAGAAGTTCAGAGTCAGAGACAGCAGATATATTCCTGTATCACTTGTATACTTATGACATATTCAGTATCAACTGAGCAGGAACCAGAGAGTTCCCTGATAACAGACCCAAAAACTACATCTGGAATACGTCCAAATGAACTAAATATATCTTTTGTGTTTTAAAAACTGTGTAACCACAATGTAATTCCCTCACACCACAATTTGCCATAAAAATCAGATGCACACAATAGTGAAACCTAGACAACTTGAGTTCTTTTGCAATGTCCTAGCATTGTGGTAATACTGTCTTTGCAATAATCATGTACTTGTGGTCCTAGACAGGCAAAATCAAATTAAATTCTCCAGACTCTTAGTGCAGACTCAATTTCAGCACTTCAGCTGTTTTCTGTTCTAGCTGGACTTTTTCTTGTCATATACAGGTCCTCCACAACTATGATTACGGGGGTTATTTTTTTTCCTCTTCAACTACTTTAATTCTAAGAAATACTGAAGTGCAATTAATAAAAAAGATGCTTCCTTTTTAACTTTGCTATAACTTAGTAAAAATGTTACCTACATCTAAGTTTGTATGACATTGGATCACTGGTAGGTTTTTCCTCATTTCACCTTGAGGACTAATAACAGTAATGATCAGTTCACAATCCGCAAAGTAGAAGTCCATTTTAGTATTGAACTAAAGACTTTACTTCTAAAATTAAAATATGCAACACTAAAAATAATTTTCTTAAAAACCATGAAAGAAATCTTACATTACTGCATATCTATTATCTATGGCAAAGAATAATCAAACACCTTTGCTACATGATGCAGGTGGTGGCAACCTTGGTGTCACTGCAGCAACATGAACTTTGAGTTAACTATACAATCTAATATCTTTACTGTAGGTGACCATAAAAAAAGGCATCTTGTGCAGCATACTTTACTAATCACTATGTGATTATTTAATATAAAATACAAATGTTAGATCAAGTGTAATATTGTTTCAGTTTAACAGTGACAAAAACTTAAGTATACATTTGACATAAAAGTCGTTTGTCAGAGTAACAGCTGCATACACTATGTAAACTAGAAATATGTTTTGAAATTTAAAACATTTAACTTCCTACTAATATCTTCCTCTTCTAAAAAGGGGAAATGAAATAATTACCCACTTCCTAGATGCATGAAAAATGGTTACTAAGTATAGCCTCTGTCATACTTAATGAAGAATATTTAAATCCTGTTAGTGAAAGTGTTACAGGAATAACAGTGAGAAACAAAAGATTTTTTTTAAAGGAATGCACCAGACTTGGTAGATGCCAACACAATTATTTCAAAGGAAAGTCCCACTGGATATTCAAGTATGCTTTGAATAAACAGATTTCTGCACACAGTTTTAAGAGGAGCATGTGTAAGTATGGAAAAAACTATCCTGAACTAACTTATCTGCAGCTAAATCAGTAAATTCAAAATTCATTTTCTGTTTCATTCTTCAAGAAAGTTGCAAGTAGGACCATAAACACACTTGATAATTTTAGCCTATTATAGGTTTTCAGAAAGTTAGAAAAAAAAAATGAATAGGTTAATCTGTTTACCAGCCAGTGTGGTATTTGATTATAAAACAAAAAAAATGCAGTTTCATATTGAAAGTTTTAAGTGGTGAAAAATCTCCATAAATCACTACCATAAAGAGCAGTCTTAAGAACTACCTAGCTTTCCTAAGAAGTCTAACCTGAAGATCAAGTTTCAGAAATAATTCCAAATTTGACCCACACTGACTTCTCTCATCTTATAAGGGGAAAAATCTCACTGATTTGAAAGCAGGTAAAATTAATTAAGTTTAAAGTAAACCATCTCTTTAAAAGTTCTATTGCTGTGTATTACAGAGTAATTAAATATAGTGACACAATAGCACACATTCATAAATTGTAGCCCTTGATGTTTTTTAAAGCAATGTTCAGTGTAATGTATATTTAGTGATTCTACATTAGGTATGTATTTCCCAAGCAAAGCCTCTGCTTATATAAAATACAGGATAATGTTTAAAGCTTATCCAAGCAGTTAGAGAAGTTTATCTCTGAAAACCACAGTAAGTGCTATCTAGCAGTGTGATACAAGAAAAGACTAACCCTCCCTCCTACCCCACAAATACAAAGCAGAGAACAGCATACTGAAAAATTCAAAATTAACAAGCTGGCCACAAGAGGTATCAGGATAAATATAGAAATGTCCAAACTTTGCAATCCAATACATATATGAGCACTGGTAATATAATGTTCTAAAAAAGAATTTAATAAATTACAGTCTTGATCTCCGATACCTCAGCTACTACAGGTACCCATGCTAGTGAGAACAACTGAGTCACACAATTGCATGTGCTGTGCTAGTACAGTCAGGAGAAAACTACTTTTCTCAGTTTCTACTGTCTCAGTCAAACAGAATTCAGTCTAGGAAGTCTCAATTTCTATCAAATATCCTGACTAACTTTAAGTTTGCCCCAGTATACCTACTACAAATACAAAAAACACACACAGTAAAAGGGTGCAATGTTTTCAAAGGCAGTATAGATTGTTATGCTAATTGCACATGAAAACGGTTCTCAGGTGGCTTCAAAGTCTGTATCACAGTTTACTAGACATCACATTACAGCACACAGCAAAAGCAGCATGGATTAATAAATGTATTAAGATTTTTTTAAGCTAAACTTTCCAGTATTCTGAAACACCAGATTATTTCTGGTGTTATATCTGGAATACCAGATTTTTAAAGATTACTAAACTATTGTTTTAAACTGGAAGCAAAGGAAATACTCTTCCCAAGTAGATTTGTCTGGAATGTAGGTAGCATAAGTTATGCCTCCTGGCAATTTTCCAAACACAAGAAATAAGTTAATATTTATATTTTGACTATATAACATTATACATTAGTGACTGCAAAGTGTTGGAAGGCTCAGATTTAAATCAGTATAGTTTCAAAGCTGTCAGTTTTGCATAAACACGTGACCTCTGATTCAGTGCTCACCTTTAAAGTACTTCACAGTTTTAACTCTTAGTTCTAAAGTAGCATCTTCATCACACACAAAGATAGTGCGAGGGTGTTGCTGGAAAGCAGAAACTGTCCACATATGATTGACTCCTTCTTCAATTGCTTTGTACAATGCAAAAGCTTTGTGTGCACCTGTTATAAGAATCATCACCTGCAAAACAAAGGTCTCTTTACTTTCAATCCCAGTATCAATACCAACTAATCTTGAAAACACACATGCAACTAGAACTAAATGAGTTCTTACTTCTCTAGCATCCATCACTGTACCCACACCAACTGTTAGCGCCATAGTTGGTACTTTAGATAAGTCTCCATCAAAGTATTTAGCATTTGCCAAAATGGTGTCCATTGCTAAAGTCTTTAATCTTGTTCTTGAAGACAAACTTGATCCGGGTTCATTGAATGCAATGTGGCCATCAGGACCAATGCCTTTTCAAAGTTAAAAAAAATAAATCATTCCAGACCTGAGAGTCAACACATATCCTCAAACATTGTAAATGAATAAAAAAGGGTTCATCCTTTGCTTCCCCATTTTCAATAAAAACTTACTTAAGTCATTAGAAACTTGGACACCAACCATTCTGTTTTGGAATTGATACTCGTTCTTTGTTAGTCACAGAGCCTTCTTACACAATAATTGAAAAAATATGGGTTTTAGTCAAGTCATGATAATAGTGATTAAAGAATCGGTGTACGTGCTTAAATTGTAACTAACCATAGAGCATTTTGTCATACCTCCAACAAACAGATCAATCCCCCCTGCTTCTTCGATTTTCTTTTCAAATGCATCACATTCCGCCTGTAAGTCTGGTGCGTTCCCATCAAGGATATGAGCATTATTCGGATCTATGTCAATATGCTTAAAGAAGTTATTCCACATATAGGAGTGGTAGCTCTCTGGATGATTTCTCGGAAGCCCTGAAATGATTTATAGGGAAATTACCACATGACAAGATTTAACCAAACAGTCTTAATTCTAGTCTGTATGTAACAGATGTAAGGCATGCAAGGCAAACCCGAGTCAAATAAATCTTTCAAATAAAGATTTGAAACTACACTGAGAAGCAAGGTTTCCCGTTGGCACGTACAAGGTAACTGGTTTACATTCCCTCCACATACATCTTATCCCAGAGTGTAAAGTCTTCAACAGAAATGCAGTCCCAATATTACATGACAACATAATTTCTACAGAAGTACTGTGAAACACTGGATTTAGCCCAGTGTTTATTTTTGCATTTTTGTAGTTAAAGGAACAGAAAAATGCTGGGACATCAGTCTAATATAGGAATGCAAATATACTAGACTAACCTGGTACTTTGACAAAATATTTAATAGTTTTTATATGAAAAAAAAAAACCAGTACAGTATGTTCTCAAATAATAGCACATCTTACCTACATATTCATCCATGTTGAAAGTCTTTACATATTTGAAAGAGAGATCTCCATTTTTGTGATATTCTATCAGCTTTTTGTAGCATCCCAAAGGCGTACTTCCTGTTAAATAAAGTTTTTCTACTGTTCTGTGTATCTGCACATTTTCAGTGTATTTAAATGTCTTCACAGTCAAATTTTGTTACAGTTATTTTCAACATACAAGCAATCTGTTTTCTCATTTAGTATTTATCAGTTTCTCAAACTATCACAACTTTTCACAGAAATCAAATTAATATTTAAAAAAAAAGTTAGAATACTACCAAAAATACTTATGTTCTTTTAAATACGGTATCTGCTACCAGTGATACAAACATTGTTCCAGGCTTAGTTATTTATAGAGACATTGAATAAAACTTGCCTGTTGGTAGACCAAGAGTGAAATATCTTCCTTGACTTGGTTTGAACTGGATAATACGATTACAGATGTATTTGGCTGCCCATTCACTAGCCTGATCATAATCTTCAAGAATTACTAGCCTCATTATGGCAGTGAAGAACTTGTATGATAAAACAAACTTAAACCTGGAGAAAATGTTGAAGTTTTAAAAATAAGCACCACATGAGTAGTTGCAAAACTCTTAGATTACAGAGGAGATTAAAGAATCATTTTCCATACCAATGACTTGCATTAACATAGCACACTCTTGCAGACCTAGTTCAACCTGGACAATAAAGAGAAAAGCTACAGAATCCAAATGATAGATTACAGTCAAAATATTTATTAAAATCCACAGACTAATTTAAAGTAATTAATAGGAAAAAGCTAAAACAAGATGAGGACAAGCCATTTTGAAATTCACTATTTTCATCATTACCATCAGAAAAGAGGAAATACTTAAATACCAAGATTAATTCCTGTTTCTTATGATCAGCTGAATGCCTACAACTTCAAAAACAAGACCCAGAGTAATCCAATGTTTCTATAATCAAAATATTTAATTGGGGCTAAATAATTAAAGCTTCTTTCACTCCCATTCTAGCTCCTTAACAATGTTTCAGTAAGTTTATTATCTGCAAAAAAAAAAAAAGTTAAAGCATTAGAGATATTGAAATGTTTACAATTCACAGGAAAAAATACTCACGATGTCACAATTTTTCTTTGCCACAGAAAATTTAAACAGAAATTTAAATTTAAACAGAAATTTAAAAGGCTTTGAGTGCAATTGTATCAACTTTTTAGATGAATATCCAGAAAGCAAACTTGGTTGCTAGAAGTATACAGGTATCTCTTGCATTTAAGTGAAACTCATTTTTCTGTGAATTTCTGCTTAACAGAGTCCGGTAATGACTCCAGAAAGACTGAGGCTCTTTCCCCAGTTTGGGATGTGTTACTCTTCTTTTCCCAGGTCTGGTGTGCTCTTGGCATTAGCCAGAATACAACACAGTTGCCAGAAGCCTAGGGCCACCGGTGTGACAGACCACACTACTTTTAGCTGACCCAAAATGTGTGGCTGATTTCAGAACAAGTATGAATTAAAGTACTTAACCATGTTTGTCCCACTGAAGAAGGAAGAAAGTGATCATCATCGTGTGCTGCCTATGCAGCTCCATCTCCCTGGACAGCTGAGCCGTGACTAGTCAAACTCACCTTTGCCGAGGAAAAGCTATTCGCACACACTCAAGAGTTAACACACATCCCCGAGCAGGAAAAGCACGCCAGCAGGAACAGACTGCGCGGCTTTAGGCCGGTTTCATCAAATCCCAGCAATTTTACGCACGGAACACGGGGATGCTCTCAAGAGTAGGGACCAACCGACAACAGCAGAACCACCGCGAATTTTCGGCTAAGGAAACTTTGTTTGGTTTTGTTTGGCCATGGTGGGGAAGAAGGGGTGATAAAGATACGCTGGCAGAGGAAGAGTAGCCTACAGCCGGAGCGCTGCCGCCACAGCAGCCCCGGGCCCCCGCGGCCTCCCCTTCCCCGCCCGCGGGCACCCGCACGGCCGGCGGCGGCGCGCCCTGCCCGGCCCCGCTCACCCAGGACAGCGGCGGCCACGAGCGGCACCAGGACGAGGACGAGATGAAGGAGGGGAGGAGGAGGACGAGGAGGAGGAGGACGGGAACCGCCGCCCGCCCCGCAGCTCCCGCCCCGCCGCCTCCAGCGGAACCCGGCGCGCGACCCGGAAGTGGCAGGCGGGGACGGGAAGTGGCTCCTGATCCCCGGGGCATTTCCGGGCCTGTGCGGCCGGGACCGCGCGGGAGCGGCGGGGGCAGCGCTCGGCCGAGCCCAGCTCAGGGGCTCGGGAGCTCCAGCCTGGAGCACGGCTGTGCTCGAGAGCTCCTCTTGCCGCCCCTCTGCTGCGGAGCGCAGTGAGATCTTAATGGAAGAAGGTTCCTCTGTAGCCCAAATGTTTGCGTAATGCAGCTGCAAAAGAAGCTGTGCGTAGTTACTGGAAAAAAATAATGAGGTGAAGGATTAACGTCCTGGTGAATCAGAGGCTGGCCATAAGCCGGCGGTGCCCTTGTGGAAATGCAGTGGTGTCCTGGGGGTGCATTCCTGGGGGAACAGGGTGGCCAGCAGGGCGAGAGCGTGATCCTGGCCCTGACCTCAGCCCTGGTGAGGCCGCATCTGGTGCTGTGTGCAGTTCTGGGCTCCTCAGGGCAGAAAGGGCAAGGAGCTACTGGAGAGGATCCAGGGAGAGACCACAAGGATGATGAGGAGTCTGGAACATCTCTCTTGAGGAGAGATCGCAGGAGCTGGACCTGTTTAGTCTGCAAGGAGAAAACTGGGAGGGGTCTCATCAGTGCATATAAATATCTCAAAGGTGTCAGAGGATGCTGCCAGACCCTTCTTGGTGGTGCCCAGCAATAGGACAAGGAGTAATGGGCATCAACTAAAGAAGTTCCACCTTGACATGAAGAACTTCTTTATCTTGAGAATGGAACAGGCTGCCCATGGAGGTCATGAAGTTTCCTGTGTCTGGAGATGAAAAACCCACCTGGACACATTCCTGTGTCACCTGCTCCAGGTGACCCTTGCCTCAGTGGGGCATTTGGACCAGATGATCTCTAGAGGTCCCTTCCAACCCCAACAGTTTTTGTGATTTGCTTTTTGCTTTAAAAGCAGTCAAGTAGTTCCACAGCCCTAGCTAAGCTATAATTAAACAGGTGTGGGGTGATAGATCTTGATGTGTGGAATGGGCTAATATTCTGAAAGGGTGGTGCTTCAGGCTGGAGTGGGGAAACTGGAGTAGGGGGGTGTGCAAGCAACATAATTCTGAATATATGTGTATGCACATACTTGCTGGCTTTACTGAGGCCTTACCATAATAGAAGACCAGGATAAATCTGTTTACTGGGTAGGAGCATAATTGTCTGAGGAAAAACATGACTGAAGTGTAAAACAAGAGAAGCTAATAAAGGGAAGTCTGCATTAAAAAAAAAAAAAATCTGGGGTCATACACGAGCATAATGATACATTTCTTTTGCTAGACTGAGTTCAGCTCATTTTGTTAGAGCATGATGCTAATAATGCCAAGGTTTTAATGTGGGTTTGATCCCCATGTTGGTCATTCATTTAAGACCCATCTTTGCAGGTCCCTTCCAACTCAGTATATTCTGTGGTTCTGTGAGCCTGTCTAACAAGGTTTAGAAAGAGAAATTGTATTCATCTTTCAAAGTATTGAGAAATACTTTGCCAAGGGCATGAAAGGTGTGTTTGCAAGCTTGTGAGGGAAAATATGTCTTTCTGAGGTCTCTGGGGCTTAGCAGGCAACCAATAAAAATACCTTTTGTTTCAAGACCGGCCTTTTGTTTGAATTTAACTTTCTAATTTAAGCAGTTTTAATTAATGCATGTTCTTCTGATAAAGTTTTTATCTCAGAAATTTTACCATGTCCTAAAGAATAGTGTTTTGCACCATTTCTTGAGTGATGCTCTGAGCTTCTGCCGCTCTCATTGTTTGAGTGTACTTGCAGTGGAGGTGATATTCAGATTCTATATAAGAATATAAGTTTTGCCTCGAGATTTCAATTCTGGTTTTTTTCCTACCTCTGTGGACCACGTGTAACACTTCAGTGGTAAACTACTGCATACAGCAGACTAGGTAACACATTTCTTTGGTATTACTACACACCTAGGTACCTACAAGCCTGAAATCGCACCCCTCCTCCAAAAGCTCTGTTGAATTCCACAACTTGAAAATTCTCTCCTTTTTTTTTTTTCCATCACTACAGAAAACCTCTTAAAATTCAGATAATAGGCTCCCCCTTGTTTCATATTCTCCAGGGGGTCTGAGAATATGTGATGTACTGTTCCACACTCAGTTGAAGTTGTCCTTTTTCCTACTGCCCCTAAATTTGGAACAGCAGCTTGTCTGTTGCCTTTTAGCAAACTTCACAATGCTATCAACTAATTCTATTAGACAAAATTCCCTGTCTTTTCTAAACATATTCAATTCTTACTCTCATTGTTTGAATGCTAATACCTAGGGGATGATTTTCCAAGTCGTTCTTTAGAATTTCCTTTCTAATTAGTAGCAGATGAAAAATGCTCTGTATGCAGTGAATGTTATAGCTAACAATTACTAATTTAGATGCTGCTAAAAAAATCTTACTTCCTTATTATGTTTCACTGATTAGCATAACTAGAGATTTCAAAGTCTGACAGTTATTTATTATAAGTATTTGTTGCTTTTGGAAACAGTCTTTCTGTGGTTATTTTTTTAAATTTTATTTTCTAAATGGCCCCTTCTTTTAAGTATTGATTGATTTACTCTACTCTTAGTGATCTGATTTGTACAAATCTGCTATTATCAGATCTCATTTGTAAAACCTGTGTTTAAGTAACTGAATTTAAACTGGATGTACTTCAATAGTACCCAAACTACATTGAGTTTTACCTGAGGAGGACCACCTCAATTTCAGGCGAAGCCGCACTTTTAACAAGATAGCTCTGTTCCTTCAGATTCCCTCTGATGTAGTGGGAAGAACAAAGGATCCTGCACAAAGCTGGGACCTGTGAAGGAAAATTACTCATATGGATTTTGACATGTAGGAAAGACTCTGAGAACAAAACAAAAAGGTTGCAATGAAAAAATGCAAGGTATTAAATGTAGAGATTGAGAAACGAGTAATTGCTGAAAACACATAAAAAAAAAAAAAAAGACTCACTCTTATTACCTTGCTGAATTAAACACTTCTATTGAGTCTGGCTGAAGTGGGATAATTTTCCCATATTATTTCTCACAGTGCTGTGGTTTGCATTGGTAGCTAGAAGGGTGTCAGTCCAGTGTTTTGGCTGCTACTGAGTAGCCCTCCACAGCATCAAGGCTGTCTCTCCAACATTCCCCCTGGAGGCTGAGGTGGGCAACATCTTAGGAGGGGACACAGCCAGGACAGCTGACCCACTGACCAGAGGATATTCCGTAAGGTAAGATACGACATTTAAGAGAAGGCTGCAGAAGGAAGGGTGTGGGGAGGAGGGAGCCAGGCATTTGTTATTAATGATGTTTGTCTTCCAAAGCAACTGGTACACACACTGAAGCCCTGCTTCCTGGGAAATAGCTGGACATCATCTGCTGGTGGGAAGTAGAGAGTAAATCTTGTGTTTTCTTTTGCTTCCATGCACAGCCTTTTTTTTATCGAACTGCCTTTATCTTGATCCATGAGAATTTTGTCCATCTTATTTTCTCCCACACTCTCCTGCTGAGAAGCAGCTAAGACCTTTTAGAGGGTGCTAACTGTGTGGGGAGAAGGGGAAAAACTGCAGTGAAGATGGTTTTTTTCCTAATTTTCAGAACTCTGGAAGAATGTGAAGACAATGGTTGTTACCTGTGATACTTCATTTAATGCCACAGGGTCAATAGTCTGCTGTTGTCCTGCCATTAAAGCAGACTGAATTTCTGCTAACTTCATTTCTCTTCTGGACGTGAGTCTGAGGGGACCAAATCCACTCGGCAGCTTTGCTTAGTTCTCACAAAGACTGAAGATAGTTTCACATGTGCATTACCTCCCTGTGCTTGTCACAACTTTCTTCAAACTTCACTGTTTAGATCTCACCACATTTCTATCGGCTAAGGCGTACCTGGCATGTGATGTCTTTTAGGTTATGTTATGTGCAACCAGCCCAGGGGAACCATTTTCCAGTGGAATAGGAAACATGAGATTCTGTGATGCTAGGACTGTGTCAGCAGATTCACAAATGAAGCACCTAGCTAATATTTAGCACCATCTTAATTTTCATAGGCAAGTCTTTGAGTCAGTTCGTGAAGCTCTGCGCAGTAACGGATCCGTATCCTATGCTTTTGTTTTCTGCTTTTGTTCTTGCAATGTGTTGGTGCTTCCTACATGGATTCTGGTGGAGTCCATACCAGAACAGTCATTCAGTACCACCTGGTTCTAAATGTAAGAGTTGGTTACTACAGAGTAAACAGTAGAGGTGATGAGAAGATTATTTATTGTACGATCACCCTGTTACCTTTTGTGCTGGTGAACTCTTCAGTTCTTCTGAGAGTAGGGGTTCAGTGTGGGAGTTTGCTACATGGTACTGCTTCATTTTGCCATGTAGAGAGATCTGATGCTGATTGTTTTCCTGTGTGTTGAAGTACCAGGCTATATCTCCACAAGGCTCTCTGCCAGAACAAGCAGGCAGAGGTGTTCCTGCTTCATTCCCTCCGCATAAGATCTTTCTCTTTTACTGATGTGTCAGCTGCGTCACAAGTATGGGTGCACTGATTGATGGTTGGCTGTGCCCCTGCAGTGTGGAGCATTCTTGATGTATGCAGGGGTGGTGAGAGACATTTCTGATAGTGCTCTCAGCTGCTGTTAAACCTGTTCCTTTCAAAGTACACAGTTTAGACACAGAAATACACAGGATATGTTTAATACTCCATGCTACTCCAGACGTCCAGATGGGAAATAGGTTCCCTGTTTTTGCAGCCAGGCCATTCTATGCCAATCAGCTGAGTGCTTAGGCATGTTTCTGGCTGTATGTTATTTATGAGTATCAAAAAACTTTGTGAGTCCTTAGTGCTCATGTAGATATTCTCATTTGGCTGCATTTGTGCAAAACTAAACCAGGATTTAAAGTTTCGTGCTAGGTATTAACAGATGCTGGAAGATAACCAGACAAGTCAGTAAGTGTCAATAAGTGGCTTTTCTAGTACTTGAAAAGAATGTTGTATCCCATTTAAGATTGTTGCTTTTTTGTGCAATGGACTTTGCCTCTTGCATCTTTTTTTAATAAAAGCTTGGAGAGATCAGTTATAAAGCATAGTCAAGAAATGTAATTTGGACCTATTATCAGTGTGTTCAGTAAAGATTTCAAATATCAGCTCAGGGTTTGGTATTTTTTTTAGTTTTTTTCACTCCCCAGGTGCCCTGTTTGGGCAGGGTGACTGCTGGGGCCCCGGCGCGGGGCGATGGCGCGGCGCGGCCGCCAGGTGGCAGCAGCGGCCCGCGCTCGGAGATCCCTGCAGTTCCCGGTGTTCCTCGCTTCCGAGAGATGCCGTCAAACACGCAAATCGCCTTTAGACTCCTTAAAAACACAAATAGTTTAGTATCTGTATCTATGTAAAAGACTCCAGTAAAGTGGGATTAATATATTTTTTTTTTTTACAGCTGATCTCTTTCACACAGATGGAAATTTATTTTTGGGAACTCTGCTGGTGCTCTCTGCCGTGGGGGCATCCTCTCTGTCTAGGCTGAGGCATGGCTCCAGCAGATCAGAAATATATTTACCCCTAGCATGGAGAATGTGCAGCGAACTGCTGCTGGGTGTTTACCTGGACTCGCTTGGTGTTTTCTGTGCTACCATTTTAACTAGAGACTTTTTCAGTCCACACGCACTTGTCTGCAGCAGCCCCCTATCAAGTAGAACTTAGAAAATGGTTATCACACCGTGCAGCTGCTGAAGTGTGGGTCCTGCCAAAATGGGAGAGAATGCTTCTTGTCCAACTTGGGGATGTTACAAAAGAACTGAGAAAACAGAGAAGGCTTAAACAAATTCCTCTCCCAGGGGAATTCCTTGTTTGTTTTTTTTTTTTGGAATCCCGAAGAACAAGAACAGCTGCCTGTCACCACAGAGTGGGCTGTTCTCTGCTGACTGTAGCATTTGAGGTTGTATATGTACCTATTTCAGAGACAAAACAGCTGATCTCCAGGTGATTCCCATTACAAACACTTTTTCTCTCTCAGTGCATAACTGACTGCTTTTTTGGTGTGATTTTTGTGCTTATATGAGGACTCAGAGATCTCCTATAGCAATGCAGGTGTGTTGCTGTTCCCACCATTCTACCCCTATCCTGGAGCCAGTCAAAACTTCCCTCAAACTTTGGCACTACAAAGCACTTATCATTCTCATCGACTTTTTAGTATAATTTTGAACTTTGAGAGAGATAAATTGTAACAAATAGTCCCTTTAGAAATGTATTGATATGTCTTAAAACTACCTTAGCTTTGGCAGTTATGTGATAAAATATGGGATGAGAGACTATTTGGATGTGACAAAGCCTCCAGAAAATATATTTTATTGTACAAAACGAATGGTTTGGCATTTATATACATATATGTGTAGAGCTATATATATGTGTGTGTGTGTGTGTGTGTGAGCGTAAAACAGTTTGTTATTTTATTTGACTTGTCAGATCTCTGTCGACACCAAGGCAAGAGGATGGTGATCAGCAGCAGTGGAGGTGAAAGACCTGAGGCCAGATTTGTCCCTGGCTCTCTAACATTGTATGCTGTATTTCTTTAACAAGGTCTATGTAGAGTCAGGCTTTCCAAATACATATTCTTTTTTATAAGACCTAAAAATATACAAAATGTAACCCATTTACTTCAAAAACTATAAAATCTATTCAAACTCTACAGGTGAGATCACACTGGCACAGAATTTATAATTCACCTCAAGGTTAGTGCAGTTTGTGAAAGGAAGTACATTTTTGGTTGACATTACCTTTGGTTTTAACTGTTGTTTATAGCAGATACTAAGGCAAGCTTGAAACTGTGCCAGGATCTGACTTAGGCAGGCAGAGCAGGCAGAAAGTATCCACCACTCCAGCATCTCCTGCATCTTCCAGGGGCACAGGGGGACAAATAAAATAGCCACAAGGTAGAAAAAGCTGGAAAACACAGGAAAATATTTAGGATGGCAACTGCTTGCTGAGCTTTCCTGACACTCGGAGTTGCACCTGCAGACAATTTGACAAAAGGAGTAACCTGTCTCCCTGTGGGCTGGGATCTGAGGGTGGCACAGGTGATCCAACTCACCTGAGCAGGGACTTAGGGTGTCACTGCTCTTTGGTTAAGGGTTTGCACACAAGGCTTTATGAGTTTGCCTCTCCTTGCTCAGTGTGCTATCCTTAAACATCACACTCTTTCCACCTTCCTCTCATGGTCTTTTCCTGCTGAGGTTTTAGAGTGCTTGATGTCCTTCTCTGGCAGGAAGGATGGGGCCTCTCCTAGTCTTGGTTTGAATGATGTAGACAGAAGCTAAAGACACTTTTCAGTGAGTAATTTGCCTAGCTATCTATAAAACTAGTCTTTTTCATAGGCAATGTTTATGACAATGGCCCATTTCAGTTAATTTGTATGTTCTCAGTGATATGAATGTTTAGTCTGTTAGTGGAAAACATGTACTTTATGCTGAGCTCCTTTCAGAAGCTTCAGATTGGTGGCTGCCTGTGTGTAGTGGGACATCAGCCACTACATGGGGAGCTGTTTTCTTCAGGCTGCCCTAGCACTCCCCCAGGATGTTTAGATAATGCAGAAAACAAGCTACATACTTCTTGCTGGGCACTGGCTTTCCCTAGGGGAGAAGGAGTACTCTGAGAGAGTATAGGGTATACTCTGGGAGCTGGGATGACCACTGGGTTTGTGAAAGGTTTGAAGAATTTGTAGACCCGGGCCTGACTTGTGATGCAATGTAAGTTGTCGTAAAACTCCCTGCTGTGTTGATCCTGCTCTCACCTTAGGGGTTTTTACTTTGGAAGGACAAGGGGGCTCTGCTTGTGACCATAAGGTTGAACAGAAAACAAGGTGGGGCAGGCTCAGGATAGGTCTTAACATGTGGCAAACAGGGCTGTATTGATTATTTGCAAAAGCATATTTGGCATTTTCAAGATGTTTTCCTCTTTTCACCTATGCAGAGCAGAGATATGAATTATAAAGGGAGCACATTTGTGAGTGATAGTAGCAAAAACTTTCAGAAATATTTCTTGGCTTCATTTGCTTTAAAATTCAATAAATTAAAAATAAGCCTTCCAGTACAAATAATCTCTAAATTTTATTAGCCTTATTCCTAGAGTGACAGTCCTCCTGAAATAGCAATAAGCTTTTGTTTCTAATTGCTTGTTGTCACATCACCTCTCTACTTTTCATACCTCTGGTAAGGTTAAAAAGCCTCAGCAGGAAGTAGAAAAGCATTTTAATGCTGCAATATGTTTGTGACACCATGAGGCAGATGAAAGGGCTGGCTCTGAATATGAATGATGGCTGCAAATTGTGATTTTTAGGTGGTGGTCGGATTTGTGGCTGGACCTGTTGGAACTTGCACACAGCACCTTGGGCTGCTTGCACTCTGAAATTCAGTTTCATGCCTGTGTTATTACAACTGACATCTGTTTCAGTAACCTGCAGCCAATGTTCCCCATGAGTTCCTGTAATTGCTGCTGGCAACTGACACAGCCAGATTATGTCTAGGAGTAGGTGCTCCTGCCGATTTCAATTTAGGCAAGGCATGAATCCACAAACAAGAAGTCACAAATGGATGGAAGGAGTCAGCTCATAACTGATTCACTGATGTGTGGTGGGGGTGTACTGAGAACAAATCACATGGATGGTTTTTTTCATACAGATGGCCTCTTGCTTAAAGAAGACCTCTGTTCATTCTGGAGATATGTCATATGCTCTTTGACTAAGGTACAGTTGCCTCCATCCTTTTAGCTGCTTCTAATTCAAAAACTAGTAGCACCCAATATGTTAAATTCCTCTTCTCATCATAGAAACTACTGGGCTAGATGGATCTTTGCTTTGATCCATTCCAGGTCTTCTTGTATTCTTACAAAACATTTAACTATAAAATTAAAATCTAATTATAAATATTATATAAATAAATATTTTATTTTATTATATAGCATTTATGTGATTCTATAAAGCTAAAATTTAATTAGGAAATTAAAATTTGGTTGTCTTAGAGTTTATGTACAGATGAGGAACATTCCTGACACAGAAGAAGCCAGCTGAGAGGAACATACTGTTGGTTAATGCCATAGAAAAGCAGTGGAAGCTGGAAATACAAAGAAAATCTGAGAGAACCTAAGAGAAAATTGAAGATGGTCTTGTGGGAGAGAACCACTAGAGAGATACAGAGAAGGTGATACAGAGGAAAAGTATGGTTTTACTGCCTCCAAAACACAGAGTCCTGAATGAATTCTGAATGAGTTGGGTTTCATTTCTGTGCACCGTGGTGCAAAACAATTTTGTATCAGTGTTTAAGTTATCCTTTGTGGGTTTTTAGATGTGCACGTGCATTTAATTTGCAAAGCCTTTAACCTGTGTAAGTTTAACTGTGCTTCTTGAACTAGCACATCTCATTTAAATTAAACTCCCCAAAAAAACTCCTCTTTTTCCAGTTCACCCTTCTGTTTCCCCATCAAAGCCCAAAATGCAGTGATTTCCTTTCCTTCCCCAACTCCCAGCTTAACTGCCTTGTACCTCCATCTCTCTCCAAATTCATAGGGCAGCTGGTCTACATGGTTTTTAGGGCAGTGGGTGTATGCTTCAGTGAGAGGCAATAGGTTGGACAAGAGACACTCCAAATCTAAACTCCTCTGAGTTTAGAGTCCCAACTGCTGACACCCTGGTAAAGCAATGGATTTAAGGCAAGCAACACCTAAACAGTTACATATTTCACTGCATAGTTCTGAGGTTGTTCTGAAAGGCACTGCCTTTCCTACATATCTCCTAGGTTGGGAGACACCAAACTTTTGGCTTGGAAATTCCTCTGATGATCCTCCAGTTCATAGGATCACAAAGATACATTATGCTGTGCTATTTAAGCATGTAAGTTTATTTGGACAGTAATTGTGAAGTAAAATTCTGATTCAGAGGAAGGATTGTCAAATCATTTGTAATTTATATTGCCTACCCTTCATTTTGAGTTTATCCATATTGTTTATATGGTAATAAACAGAAAAAAAAGCCCCATTAAGGTTAGAAAAGACCTCTAAGATCATCAAGCCCAAACATTAACTTGACACTGTAAAGTCCACCACAAACCATCTATCTAAGCATCATATCTATGTGTTTTTTGAATACTTTTAAGGGTGGTGATTTCAACACTTTCTTGGGAAGCTTGTTTCAATGCTTTGAAACCCTTTAAATGAAGAAATTTTTCCTGATATCTAATCTGAACCTGCCCTGGCAAAACTTGAGCCTGTATTTCTCATCTTATCACTTTTTACCTTGGAGTAACCTCCTTTTAAGTAGTTGTAGAAACTGATAAGGTCCCCTCTGACCCTCCTTTTCTCCAGGCTCAACAACCCCCACTCCCTCAGCAACTCCTTGTAAGACTTATGTTCCAGGATGTTCACCAGCTCCACTGCCCTTCTCTGGATGTGCTTCAGCACCTTAATGTCCTTCTCACAGAGAGGGGCCCAGAACTGAGCACAGGCTTTGAGATGTGACCCCACCAGTGTCAGGGGGCCACCACTGCCCTCATCCTTCTGGCCACACTATTTCTGATACAGGCCAGGTGTCATTGGCCTTCTAGGCCCCTTGAGCACAGCAAATTCATGTTAAGCCAGCTGTTGACCAGCATCTCCAGGTCCTTTTCTGCTGAGCAGCCTAACAGCCACTCTTCCCCAAGTCAGTAGTGCTGCAGGGTGTTGTGACTGAAATGCAGGGCCTGGCACTTCACCTTGTTAAACCTTGTTAACCACTTCACCTTAAAATTGGCTTCAGCCCATCAGTCCAGCCTGTCCAGATCCCTCTGTAGACCCTTCCTACCTTCCAGAAAATCAACACTCCCACCCAGTTTGGTGTCATCTGCAAACCAACTGAGAATGCCCTTGAGACCCTCATCCAGATCATCAGTAAAGGTATTGAACAGGACTGGTCCCCAGCCCTGAGCCCTGGGGAACATCTCTCACAATTAGCTGCCAGCCTGGTGTAACTCCATTCACCACCAGCTCTGGCCCAGCCATCTAGACAGTTTTTACCCAGTGAACACTGCACCCATCAAAGCCACCCGCAGTTTCTCCAGGAGAATGCTGTGGGAAATGGTGTCAGAGGGTTTACTGAAGTCCAGGTAGACAGCATCTACAGCCTTTCCTCACCCACCCAGCCTGTCACCTTGTCATAGCAGGAGATCAGGTTGGTCAAGCAGAATTCATGCTGGCTGGACCTGATCCACTGGTTGTGCTGTATGTGCCGTGTGATCTCCTGTGGCCTCTTACAGCAGCCAGCTGCTGTGTCCTGACACTTGCACAAAAGGAACTTTTCGAAAACTTCTCCTCAAAATCTGTCTTTCTTTCCCTCTTCTTATCTAACTCTTCAGCTAGTAAGGTGCAATACCACATAATACCTATCAAACCAAAGACATTTGATTGACTGTCTGAGGGTGCATGGTGTTTTATGCTGAACTCAAACACCTCCATCATTTCTTCAGGAGTTTGAAGGCTTCAGGGAGCACATGTAGTTGCATACAGGAGGAAAGCATTCTTTGGCATCAGATGTACAATGTACTACACTGTCAAGAACTAGGATTAAAAGGTTTGCCCTACCATCTGTCAGACTGTCATTTTCAATAAATGCTGTGTCACTGTGATATTACTATGGCAGTATCTATGTACTATCACAGTAAAAGTAGATTTGTACACATCATCCTAGGAGGATATTTCTGAAGAAAAAAGAAAAGATAAAGTGTGGCAATAAAAAAGAGTGAGGTTTTTTGTTTGTTTGTTTGTTTGTTTTTGTTTTTTCACATCTGTTGGAGAGAAAAACAGCCAGAACTTGAGAATTTCTGTGGAAGCCAAATACTGGATAATGAGGAAAAAAACTTTCTTCTTGACCCAGTTACATATCATACACAATATGTCACAGTCATTTGTCACCATCACATATGTCACAGTCATTTGAGACCATCACATGTAATATGTCACAGTCATTTGAGACCGTCACATGTAATATAATTGATTCAAGCCTTGGCCTTCTCTCTGTATTTACCTGTACTCCTAGTTAGGAAGGCCACAGCCCAGTGAAAACAGTCAAGTAATCACACACAACTGTTCCTGCTGCTTTGCAAGTAGGAAGGCAAAAGCATTCCAGACACTCTGTTGCTGGAGGGTTATTTCTCATGGGAACTTACTCAGACTCCTTGAAGCTATGGGCAAGTTCTTGTTGTTGTTGGCTGTTGGAGATGCAGCAGAAATACTAAGATAAGATGTTTAACAAAAAAGTATTTTTTTTTCCATTGGAAAATGTCAAGTAGGAAATTACAGAGGCTGCTGTGGGTAGTTCTTCTCAAACTGTCCAGTGATCTGTGCAAGGCAGTTCAGGATTTTCACCAAGGCTTGACCTGCTGTGCTCACACTTCTCTGTCTCCCAGTAGCACACATGGTCTGGGATAACCTCTCAAAAATACCCTATGCTCCTATCTACATCTGAGTAAAATTAAAGCACCTTTATCAGAGATAACCCCTTTGTTGTTTGTCTCAAAAGTAGCCAGGTGGGCTTTCCTGTGTGTTAATGCTGGTCAATAGTCCTTCAGCAATGTGGAATGCAGACAGATATGTGCAGAGCAAGCTGGGCACTTGGGTGATGAGCCTTATGAGTGCTGACTTTCTGGTTCCAGCCTGAAAATGCACATCAAGACATTAGAAAATTGTGCCTGAGAACCAAGGCAAGAATTCCAGAGATTTGCATGTTGTTCTTGTGAATATTGGGGGTTTGGTTCTCCTAAAATGATTTTTCTATCTACAAATTTTTATGAAGTCTCCGTGCATGAAAGCTTCATGTTTCTCTTTCAGAGTTTTTTTTAGTCCACTGTTTTCTTCTGCCAGTGCTAGCTTACATAACTTGCAGCATGATAAGGATCCCTTCACAGACAGCAAAAACCCAAGCATGAAATGAAGATCTTTTGATCATGTTTAAAGGAAGAGCTTGTTTTTCTTTTGCAATTGTATTGGGCTGTCCTTTCTCTACTGGTGTCATTGAAGTTAGGCAGTCATAAGTACAGTTACATAATATATGAGATGAAACACTTGTATAGTCATTAATAAAATGACTAAATTGTTGACAGTTCTGCTGCTGTCTCTGCCAATTACCTCATTTCCGTTCCAGGAACAAATTTGGACCACTTTGGGCTAAATGAGACATTCTGGAAAACATGGTGATAGGTCTTTGTGCCAGAAGAGCACAGCAGTCTGTAAAACACTGCGGGTGCTACAGGTGAGCAGCAAGGGGAAAAGTGCTTGCTGGTACCTCCAGAGACAGAGCACAGATCAAGGTTTCCCACATTTTGGATCAGGAGGAAAAAATTCAATATCTGTTATTTTATTATAAAATATAGATAAATCAATTATTTTTGTTTAGTTTTATTTCCAGGGAATAGTTCAGGGCATGAATAGGCCATAAGTCTATAGGGAATCAGCAAGTCATTAAAAAGCACTGGTCTTTAGGAGAGCATTTAGTCCATTACTCAGCTTCAATTGTAGCCATATCTTTCCAGGCTGTTTCTTGTCTAAACTGTTTTTAAAAACCTTCTCTGGTGGTTATTTCATAGTCTCCTCCAGTGCTCAATTATCCTTGCTATTGTAATATCTGTTCTGATGTATAACCTAAATTTCCAGCTTGTGTAATTTGATACAATTACATTTGTTTCTTACTCAGAGGTCATCAAGGATTCCTTTTGTCATTGAAGGTGTCTTTCTTCTTTTTGTAGACCACTCTGATGTTTCCTCTCCATTCCCCCATCCCTAGACAAAACAGCCCACAGTCTTTCAGTCTTGATAGATCTTTTTTCTCCTTGCTTTTGTGTAAGACAAGAAAACAGCTTGTTTTTTCCCATTTTTCTGGCTAACTGCATGTTCAGAATATTAATCATGTTTCACCTTTGTGTTAAATAATCATTTGGTATGATTTTCTGAGTGGGTCTGAAACCCATCTAACAAAGACAGGATAGAGGCAGAAACTGCTCAAAAGTCATAGTAAAAGAAAGCAGAACATACAAGCTTTGGATGTGGGGTTTAGTTTAACATCTAAGAAGGAATTGTGTGTGAAATGAAAAGTGTATGGGATATCTCAGAGGGAGGTAACTACAGCCTCAGCGCTCAGGTCTTCTTACCCATCTTTCTCCTGTCTTCTGTGAGAGACATTCTGGTTCTTGCAACATTTCTGCAAGAGAGTTATGATTGAACTACAGAAAGTTACAGTCACAAAATTACTTGCAAATCTCTTATGAAGAATAGGAGAAATATAGGGATTTTGACCTTGTGATGAAAACCACGATGTTTTTTCTTCCTCTCCATCTGTTGAGGAGTTAATAAGTGTACATCCAAAAGACAAAAAAGCCGGACAGGGGGAAGGAAGGGAAAGAAGATTTAGTGCCACTTCCTGACAAAAGACTTTTCCATGAGTGCCAAATAGATAGGAAAGTTGTTTTTCCAATCTTTGTAACAGCAAGTGTCAGTGCAAGTGTGTTTAAGTTTGATCCTTCAAAGCATTCAATTTCTCTAATTTTGGTGAAAGCGCAGACTAGAAGGAAATGATTCAGGATGGTTCCAAAGCTAGGGAAAGTAATGGGTGAAACTCAGATAAGATGAAATCACTCTTTCACACCATCAAAAAAGGAAGCAGAACCCATTTCCAGGTCTTTCCACTTCACTAGCAGTGAAGATGAAGATGATCATGATTGAGTGCTGAGGAGATGAAACATGTTTTATTTCTACACAGATATAGCAAAGACTGCCTTTTCATCAGCTGTGTTGTTCTGAAGGGCAGAGAGCTGAGGTTTCTGGTGGAAGCTTTGCCATTTAGTTAAGTCCTTTGCTAACAAAACTGCATT
Source organism: Haemorhous mexicanus (assembly GCF_027477595.1). Classification (NCBI taxonomy): domain Eukaryota; kingdom Metazoa; phylum Chordata; class Aves; order Passeriformes; family Fringillidae; genus Haemorhous; species Haemorhous mexicanus. The sequence goes on along the minus strand of NC_082344.1, from coordinate 52,560,383 downwards.
GAACTGATTTTAAGATCTATCTAGAAATAAGCAAATGAAAGTATTTCTAATATATAGATAGAAATGAATCGTACTTGAAAACTTATAATGTGAAGAATTACCTGTACATATTGGAGAACTGGTCTGGGTTTTGTTCTGAAATACAAAATTAGTAGACCACTGACTACTGAAAAAAAAAAAAAAAGAAAGCAATATGTGCCAGTTTTTTCTACAAACCTACCAATCCCCTTCTCTCAGTTTGCATATCTAAATAAACAAGTAGAAGAATTAACTCTTTTGTGCCCTAGAAATTATGAATGCAAGCTGCACTGGATAAAACTTCTGTTCCTTCTGGTAGATATACTTCAATTTTTACTTCTAATAGAGTCCTTTTTGTTTAAAAGCAATCAAAAAACGAATATTTAAAGTAAGAGTAGTGTACTAAACAGTTGGGAGTGTGTCACAGAGGGTGCATTAGACAGTGGAATGACCTGTGTTCAGTTATGTGAGAATCATTTTGGTCTGGAGACTTTATGTTCTCCATACACATTTTTCAGCAATGAAGCGTGTGCCAGCAGCTGCCCTGGGTGCACACCACGTGTTTGAATGTTACAAGCAATGCAGAGCAGTCATCTGTGTGCCTTGCTCAGAGGCAGGGAGCCTCTGACTCATGTCTCTCCAGCCAGAGCTTGTTTTCCTTTCTGGTGTGTTCTGCAGTCTGTTCAGTCTCTTGAGCATTAGGAAAACTCACCTTTGGTGTCTTCCTCACTTTGATCTTACTGTGTAGATATTTAATTGCTCCCATGTGCTCAGGACAGTGCTGTGATTAGGGAGTAATCCACAAGACTTAAAACTCTGTTTTAGGAACACTGGCAAGAGTTTTTAATCAGGTGTCATGAATAATATTATGGCTTTATGCAAACTTATGTCTTGGAGTGAGGACTCCATATGGTTTGAATATATGGCCATACAGCTTGCTTAATCTCATGTGAACAGAAAAATCTGGCTCAGAACTTCCAGTCTGTGCAATGCTTAGGGCAGGAGGTGGGGAGCACAACTTCAGAATTCAGGATGAGGGGGCAGTACAAGCTGTCATCAGGACAGTCTGCTTCACGGCAGCACCTGCATATCCACTCCCATGCTGGGTGGTGAGGCTGTATTTGGCCAGTGGCAGACTGTTTACAGAAATTTGAAAGTGTCTCTCCATCATGGTGCTGCAAGGTGCAGCATAGGCTTCTCAAGCTATCAGCAGCAGGGAGCTACCTGATGATCATTGAGGTGCCAATGGACTGGGACTTTTGACAAGGGTGTATAGTGATACAACAAAGAGTAATGGCTTTGAAATGAAAGAGAATAGGTTTAGATTAGATATTAGGAAGAAAATCTTTACTATGAGGGTGGTAAGGCACTGGAACAGGTTGCCCAGAGAAGCTGTGAATGCCCCATCCCTGGAAGTGTTCAAGACCAGGGTGCATGGGTCCCTGAGCAGCCTGGTCTAGTGAAAGGTGCTTGTGCCCCTGTCAGGGGGGCTGGAATGAGACCTCTAAGGTCTCTTCTAACCCAAGCCATTCTATGATTTGATTTTTGTTTATAAGTGCAATGAGCTACTACCTGATCATGACAACGGATGAGGCATCTTACCAATCTCTTTCTTATAAGTCAAAGCCATTAAACAAGTAACTGGACAACATTAAAGCTTGAAATAGAAGCCAGAAATCTTTAAGACTCTATTTTTACTACCTCTCTACCAGGAAAACCCCCTGTATTCTGAAAGAAAGAAAGAAAACAAAGTAAACTGAAAGCTCCTGGTCTGGCTTGGAGGAAATCCATTCCGAGTGGAACACTGCTGTGCAAAAGCATAATTACTTGGCTGCTAAAGTCAGCAAAGTTGTGTGTGGGAAGAATCCAAAGCATAGTGCGTCACTGCAGATACCAAGGTAATCTGGGCTAAACCAACAATACTGACCTTCCTTGAGTCCTACTCTGGATATTTCTGGTGCCTAGGGGCTTAGTGATTTACACTTTTCAGCATTTTAAATTCTAATTTTTGTTTTTGAAAGCTTAAATAACCAAGCAATGACAGTGTATGCCAGCAACTTTACTCCAGGTCTCTAATGAAATCCAGTTGTGACCTTACAATAGGAACTGAAGCACTTCACTGAATCAACTTCTAGTTCAATATGGATCTATCCTACCATTATGCCAATGAAGGTCCAGGCATGGAGCAAAAACATAGTATAAAGCACTGCAAAAGCATAAATTTTTAGAAAAATTCAAGATGAAGATATTCCAGAGAACCAAACTGCAGAATGGAATAATACTTTATGTGGATGGTAGTTTGTATAAAGCAGGAAAGAAAGCTAAGAAATGAATGGGACTAAGAATGTCATTCTGCTACAAGAATATGTACATTTAAATCTCAAAATAGAAATTGCTCAATTTTTTCTTTTTCTTTTTTTTCAGCTCTCAGCCACAGCAATCTAATACATCTTTGCACATAGAGGTGGATAATATTACAGTTAAAAAGTGATTTCTTTAGTAATAGCTTCCTTACTTGCTTCACTTAATGCTATCTGGAAGTTGTGCTACTAATTCCCCTTAGAGAACCTATTTGCATGGCCTCCTGCTTTTTGAAATGTAACTTATAGGGATCAGTGAGTGACTGACACACATATACAGAGATAATAAAACCCTATGAATATAAATTACTGGTTTATCCATGATTTTTGTCGGAGGCACTGTTTCATTCTGTATTACAGAAGCATTAAAGAAACTGCAGATCCATGTTACAACCCTTTTGGTGACCAGCCTAGTTTAAGAGGTTCCAAAGCCTTTTTCATCATCACTTCTGAGAGGGTATCATCTCCCTCAATTGGGCTGATTCAACTCTTTGATTGTACCCAGACTGCTAAGTTATCAATTTAGAAAGTAAAAAACCATTACTCGTTCCTGGCTCACCCAACCTGTATTATTTTGCTCTTTCAACAAAGTTTCATTAACAGTACTGCCAGAGAATCATTCCCATAAAAATTATAAAGCTTCTGTGTAAGTCAGGAATGAGTGATGTGGATGAAAGGTCTTACCCTGTGTCTAGTGCTAAGAAAATAATAAAATGGAGCTTGAGTTTCAGTGTGGAAATTGTCCTTAAAAGGCAAGACTTTAGGTATATGTTTGTTAGGTCTGATTCAGAAAACAGCCCTGGTACTCTGCAGATTTACATTACATCACTAAAAACAGCACATCTTGAATACTTGAAAGAAACAATCCCAAGATATGAGGGCACAGAGGTGAGTCCAGGCCTGACTGGGAGCTCAGAGCAGCTGCAGCAGTGTGAGCCCAGGGCTGTCTTCCCCTCTCTACTGCCGGCACTGAGAAAAGCAGGGCTGACATGGAGCCTCCCTGCCTGCTCTCGTGGGGCCAGTTTGGACAGCATCTGCTGGGCCATCTCCCATCCACCTGCCTGCCAGGGGGGCAGGACTGGGAGCTTGGCAGTGGTGCAGCTGAGGGGCAGCAGCTGCTTGCAGGGAGGGTGGGTACGCAATGCCAAAGGTGATTTAGTACTCAGGTCCAATCTCCTCAGCTGCCAGGCTCAGATAAAGTCCTTCTTCAAGCAGGACTTCTAAAGCAGTAGGGTTATAAATGACAGAGAAATGTATGGAGTGACAGTGTTCACAAATTCAGAGTTGAGAAATCAGATTAGTTGTTTTCAGAATTTCTGCCTAGCAGTTCTACTTAAGGTCACAAATCAGAATACAATGACTATGTAACATGGAGAGGCAAAACCATTAAATTTGAAGCACTTTCCTTTGAATTGGGAATTCAATTTCCAATTGAATTGGGAAGGAGGAAGGCGTGGCACACAGTGCAAGAAATGTGCAAAGAAAAATTTCTGCCTTATCATAAGACCAGCAAAATTAATATTGCCTGGTACTTTACACAATGATACAACCTTATTTTAGAAACTTGAACTGGAAAAGTGCTTTGGCATTGAGAAGAGATTTTTTTTTTCCTTATTTTCTAGCAATCAAATGATTCACAGGAACTGTATAATCCTAAATTTGTTGGTCCTCTTCATTTTAGGCCATTAAGCTGTGACTGTCTTGAGTAGCTAAGCTTCCAGGTCCTGATTAAATTCTTATGGAATTTGCATACAGGCTTATGTAGTATAAATGCCTACAAACATCTTATTTAGGGATTATGATCAGAAAATTACTCATGAAATTGATGCATGCTTCTTTAGTTTTAACAGCAGCCAGACAAACAGTGATTGTAGAGATCCATTTTCCTGCCTGCTACAGTGCCTTCTGCAGTACCCACTCAGTCTTTCTGGGGGCAGAAAACCTCAATTCACCAGGTCTGTAATAAAAGGGGCCCAAATTATACTCTCAAGGTTACTTTTCTGGGTTTCCCTCCCTGACTCTGTTGGCTGAATACATTCAATATAAATAGAAATTTAAAGTCTCCCATATGCTACTTGAGTGAAATCCTAAAAATGGTACTGTCCTACTAGTTTTTTGAGTATCACACATGTATGGCCCTGCTTACAAGTATTATGTGGCACCTGAGGCTTTTCTTATTCACAGTATTGCAGACTAGCATTTTTTTTTAGTTCACTAGACTTCTAGAAATACTGTTACTACTCAAGAATTCTTTTACCAGATGAAGTGAGAAGGGGATGACTTCTCTTTTTCCCCTGCAATCTTAAATTTGTTCACATAGTTTTCTTCTGATAGCATCAGCATTAAAAAATGTGAGGTACGGCAACAAAAATCTATGTTTTTTTAAAGATTATTTGTTAGAAAACAGTAAGCTGCTGAATTCTGACCAATGCACAGTAGGGGAACATGTACTTTTTTAAGTCAGCAGAATGAGAGGTTCCAATTTGTGCTGTCCCCATTACAGGGGGGGTGGGGAAATCTTGTAACAGCACTCTGCACTTGCAGAGTCACAGAATGGGTCAGGCTGGGAGGGAGCACAGTGGGTCATCAGGTCCAACCCCTCTGCTCAGTCAGGGTCATCCCAGAGCACATGGCACAGGATTGTGTCCAGACAGCTCCTGAACATCTCCGGTGAGGGAGACTCCACAGCCTCTCTGGGCAACCTGTTCTGGTGCTCAGTCATCTGCACAGTAAAGAAATTCTTCCTTGTACTCAGATGGAACTTCCAGTGCATTAGTTTCTGTCCATTGCCTCTTTTCTATTGCTTGGCAGCACTGGGAAGAGCCTGTACCTATCCTCTGACATCCTCTTTTCAGGTACATGTGCATATTGATGAGGTCCTCTCTGTCTTTTCCAGACTGCAGGCCCAGTCCCCTCAACCATTCCTTGTAAGAGATGCTGGAGCTACAGAAGGCACCTTCAAAACAGAGCCACACTTGTATCTGAACTTCAGCTTGGAAAATGAGGTTGTTCACATCCCTCTAGTTCTTTGCAATTCAAGATTGAAAAAAATTGACATACAAAGGGAGAGTGGAACTTTTCATTTATTAAGCAATGTAGTCCTAAGTACTGAGATATTACCAAAGTAAACTTTCAAGCCCTGATAATGTATGTATTGATAAAATTAGGATGGGATTGTTTTAGAATATTTTTATCAATGCATATGTGTGCAAAACAATGATTTATTTCTAATTCTATCACCTTTATGTTTTGATACAAGTACTGATTTTGTGGATGGCTTTAATCCTGGTTTTAGTTCTTTTTCTTTAATCAGTATCATGGATATTTTAAAACTGGGCAGGCATGTTGTTAAGACAGTTAGCAGGGAAAGAAATCAGATCACTTAAAAAATCATGCCAAATCTGTGAAGGAAGAGTCATCTAAGAAGTCATAAAACATAGGTTTTATGCTCACAAGTGAGCATGAAGAAGTACTTTTGAGAACCTGAAAGTGATTTGAACAATGGGAATTCAACCTGTACCACCAAGACAAGAAAGCTCCAGGACAGAAGGGATCCCTGCTGACCTGAACTGTGTCACTTTCAAAATTCCTGGGAGTCAAGCATTGATTTGTGCCCTTGAGTTTGAGCATAGGGTAATATTCTGTCATCTTAGTTTTGGAATGAACTTGACTAAGCAATCTGTAGGTGTACCTGTGGGAAGCCCTGGACATGTGGGAAGTGCTTGCTCTAATGACTGCATGGGCTTTCTCTAGCACTGCTAAGCATGTGAATGATGAGCTTATTATTGATCACCACAGAGAAATGGTTAAGAAATTGATATCCTTTAATAATGTATTTTTTAAAAGCAAAACTGGTTTATTTTTTTCTTAAGTTCATACAAGATCTACACTCCTACATACATTGGTTGTATATGAGCACCCAGAATATCAATTCAGTTGTTTAGAGCAAGAGTTCAGATGCTGTCTAGAAGAAAACAATATGTCTTTCCTTAGTCTTTCAGTGCCAATATTTTTATTATCATTCATAGTCCAGCAATGTGTGCTTTTAATTTAGCTGGTACATCTACTATAGCCTGTGAAATAAGAAATTGCTATGCCCATTAGAGGCATTGAAAAATAAAGCATTCATTTGGGAACCATAAAGTTTCAATGTACTGATTCACTTCCTGAATTTTCAACTCAACAGATTTGATTTATTGAGACAGAAATATGATTTTTTTTCTTTTTTTTAATGTGATGACTTGAATAAATGATGTGACATGAGATGGTTCACCTCCTAATGGCAACAGCTAAGCAAAGCTGATGCTGTCTCATATGCATTACTTGGAACAGATGCCCATGGTGTCTGTTTCTGACTGTTGGCTACACATCATGAGACTGTAGTTGCTTGGCAGCACTTAGAAATTGTTTGACAGATAATGGATTGTAAGAACTTGGTCTCTGTAGAGCAAGAGGGCTTGGAGGTTATTCCTACTGTCAAATTACTGCAGGTTTGAAAAAAGCTTGCTACAGCAAATCATTTAGCCTTTCCACACAACAAAAAAAAAGGGATGGTTGAAGAAGTGGAAGGAGATTAACTTGCACTAAATCTGATCCTATTAAGATGTATTTAGATTGCTAAATTCTCAAGATTTCTGTAAAGGACAAACCACATAAAAAAAAATTCACACTTTTCCTGTGTTTGGAAGAATTGCATTTTAAATTATGTAGGTTCTACTACTTTTTCCTAAATCATAGATAAAAATAATAGACAGCTTGGTGCCCAGCATTCTTTGCTCTGTTCTTTTGAAGTACATAAATTGAGAATTGCTTGAGTGACCATGTTAACTGTTAAAAAACAAACAAACAAACAAAAAGACCCAGACCCTGAAGCTCCTGTTTTTATGTGAATAATTACATTGTTTGGGTTAAATTAAATTAAATTTCTGGGATTGTAAAGGGACAGTTTGCTGCAGATCATTCGTTTTAGAAGACCTATATAGAAGTTGCCATGGGATCACATGAAAATGTGATGTACAGATGTATTTATGTCTTTATTTCACCTGTTGCTGGGCTTATGTGTGTGCCTGGCACTCCTGGGCTTTTCATCTAGTCTGCCAGCATAGGAGAACCAACAAGGAAAAAGGGGGGATGAGCAGGGTGTGGTCACTGGGAAGTTAGTAAGCCCGACTGTGACCCCTGCTGGGAGTCCAGTCCTGAGCAGCACTCTCAAGGTCAGGAGGGAACATTGCCCTTTCCAGTCTTATTAGAATATCTTCTATACTGAAAAACCAACAGAAAACAGAAATCCTTTGTAATTTAGGTTGGTTTTGTGCTGCACAAATATTTTTCAACTAGCAATGCAGCTGAGCTGGTGAGTCTGAATGCCTCAGCCTTGAAGGATGACTGCTGGAGAACTGAAAATGTGTGAGCTCAGGGTCATCCTAACCTGATTTTACTGCACATGGGTGCCCTTTATTGTGCTGTCAAGGGCAGAGCATTCACAAGTCTCTCTCACATCCACATCCAACAGGGAAACTTATCTCTCCTGAGTATTAGACTGAATGGGGGTAATGTGGATAATGTAGCTCTGCCCTTGAGAAACCAGCCTGCAGTCTGCTGTCCAAAGGTGATTTGGACATTCAGAACCCAGGTACTGACTAGCTAGTATTAGCTTTCTGCATCATAATTGTCTTCTTGCAAACAGGTTTAAAAAAAAAAAAACCAAAAAAACCTGCATAGAGTGATAACACTGCTAATTCATTTTTACAGTATAAGAGAAAAACGAAGCAGTCATGGCTTAACCACCTCAGCACATAAAGCTGTACACAAAGGCACAGTTCAGACTATGAAAGAGACAGCTCAGTGTCTGGAAGAGAGAATGACCTTGCTTGTTTAAGAATTTATAACATACCTCAATTCCTTGAGACCTTTTCCGCAACCGAGGACAGCTCACGGTGCTGACACATTTCTTTTAGTACTAGAGAATTAATGCACAATCATACTTGTTCTGAGAAATGGAAAATGCTCTGGAGGAACCAAATGGGCACTTGAAAAAATATGGGTTTGTTTTGGAAAGGAATGCCATCATCAGTCTGTAGAGCACCTTTTGTATTAGTGTTGCCAGCAATAAACAGAAGAAACAAATCTTCTGAAAATGCTCATCTGAAAATGCTGATGCTTCTGAGAAGATCATCTAGACAGACGTTTTCTTCCTCACTGTATAACAATGATTGCAACATATGGAAATGTATCATCAGACAACTACCTCAAATGCCAACCTCCTTCTTTCCTCCTTCATAAGGCATCAGCTCCAAATAACTGACAGAATTGTCCTGGAAGCTGTGAAGTGTGAAACCACCTGGATGAACCCCCTCATTGATCTCTGACTCATGATCAGCCTTCTTACAATGAGGACAAAAGGACTTATGCCATTCCTGCAAAACTTGGATGATGCATGGAGCTCTTTGCTAGACTGATCACTGCCTTTTGCAACACAGGCTATCCATCATGAGCCCAGACAGCCATCTGTCAGGGAGGCTGATGTCAGCAAATTCAAAAAGGGGTTGGTACATAGTGTAGCTTTGAGGGTGGTGTTAGTGAGAAACTGGACAAAAGATTTTGGTCCGTCTGATTCTGCAGTTGTGCCCTAAGCACTCATACTGATTCATTACCAGTAAAGAAGAGGTCAGGTATGTCTTTTACACACTTGCTTTAATGTTGTAGCCACTGTATTTTTCACTGCTCCATTAAAAACCCATGAAGAGAAATTTTACAACACCTTCTATACTGTGATTTCATAAAGCTTCAAAAGAAGGATTTGACTAAAGAGAGTCATATACATCTAAGATAAAATCCATATTTTCTTTTATTTCCAACTTGATGGCGTTACAAATAAATCCCTTTGCTGTGCTTGCAGTGCCATGTTTTATTGTCCTCAGGGCAGAGCTACCCAGGCATTCCTCATGCACCCAGAAGATGTTGCTGCTAATCCTGCTGAGCAGAAACCCTTCTCAGACACAGTGTTGTTCCTTGTGCAGCTACAGAAGCTGCAAAAGAAGATCTAGCTATAAAGGAAAAATGATGTTTCCACTGATTTTATTTTCTTTTCTTGTTTATACAAACTTTCAATAAATTACAGTTCTCTCCCAGTTTGGATGTTTCTATTGCACCCCCATAAAAGTCATAAGGTAAAAGTCATAGTTCACAAGACAGCTATTATGATATCTTGTTTATCTGCACTTAGAAACTGGAAGGCTCAGATCAGCCTGTTATGCTGTCTAAACATTTATTTTGCAGACATACCTATGAGAGCTCCCTGACCTCCTCCTAAAACATACCAACCCCCTCCCAGTGCTTGGAAGGCAACTTTAGATACAGATATTAGCAGGGGAATTCATTGGAGAGCACTACATTTAAGGGGCAAACAGCAAAGAAAAGGTAACTCAGCAAAGCTCAGTAAACCTCACGTAACAATTAGAAATTTTTGTCCTCAAACAAGATGCAAGCCTAGCACTGAACTCACTCTCAATCTGTCATCTCCACAGCTGTGCCTGCACACAATGAATAGTTGCCTTTTCCTCATTTTGGGACCGAGGAAAAGCCCTGACCTCAGACCCAGGCAGCAGCAGGGATTGGCAGAGTTGGGAAGCTGTGAAACACCCACCAGCCCTGGGCCCTGCTGCAGCTGGTCAAACACCAAAGCCATGGCAGGGATTGCACCGTTCACAGCTTCCCAACTCTCCTTCTGTGCTTGCTGAAAGGTAGCCTCCTGTGCCAGCTCTGGAGTGAGCAATTAATGCTGGGAAAGGGCAGAGGGAATGGATGGAGAGGGTGGTCTTGCTGATCTGTTGGCTGAATCAACTACTCACTTATCAGAAGCAAGTCCTGCTCATTTTTTGAGGCCAGTCTGTGCCCAGGTAACAGAGTGGACAGCCAGCAAAAGTCATTATTGATATTACTCTGAAGAAATGACTTCTCAGTGAGGTGATTGATATTTAAATAGAGAGTATCTGGATTATTTCCTCCAAGCTCTCTCAGACTGAGAGAAAAATTAATAACAAGGCATGTGTTGAAGTCAAATATGTTACAATTAGTTGGTCTGTTTTGACAGGATCATATTTTAAAGTTGTTCTTCTAATAAACTTTGAAATATCAGGAAAAGTTGGGGAATAATTACAATTTTAAGCAGAAAACACCATTTCATATGCTAGAGGCAATTGAGTTAAAGTAAAATTTGATTAAAGGCATGTGACTAAGAAGATATTAAAATGATGAAACACCCAAGTTGGAAGAAACCTCAAAAAATCCATTCTAACATCTGTGGGCAAGGGAATCTGGATGAATACCTAGCCTCATTCCAGTTGAAAATCTCTGTTGATGGAGACTCCACCATGTCTCTGGGGAAGTTGTTCTAGTGAATAGTTGTTTAACTGTAAAAAATCTCTTTATTTTATCAGAATGAAATTTCTCCTGAGATTGGGTGTAGATATATGAACAATAAGAAGAAAGGCTGAATATAAGCTGTTGTGCGTACCAGCAGAATATGTTCAATAATCCTTAGTTTGGGGGTTGGGATTTTTAAAATTAACTTAGGGTCTGCTGAGTTCTTCTCAGTGACTCAGCAAGGTATTTGTACCTCAAAAGCCATTTGTGCATTTCTCTACACATCTCCACGCACTTTTACATATTACATGGTAATATGCTGGTAGATTACCTAGTTGCCTGTTTTTGTTAGGTCTCTCTGAAGTTTACTGTGTATCTCTGCTGAATGGTTTGTATCACCTCTCTGCTTGGTCCCTCTTCCCAGGGTGTGAACAAAAAAGTCATTCAGGCTTATGAAGAAAAACCTGCTTTTTGCAGGCCCATGCTGTTGCTGTTTATTTAGCAGTTGTCTGCCTTGTGTTTTGAGATTAATTCCCTTATCATTTGGTCTGTTCCTTTTGCCAGTACTGATGTCAAATGAAGTGATAATGTTCTGGGCTTTGCCCACGTTCATTACAGAGTGATTCCATATTTGGCCTCTGCATTGTTTTGTTTCTAATTAATTTTAGATAAGTATGTGCTAAATGTACCTTTGCTTGTCTGACAGTTCTAAAAAACCTAGCAGAGGTCTGACCTTGCTGCCTTGTGATACATCATCTTGAGCAGAGGAAAGGTACACAGGTCTGAGGGCTAAGCTTTCCTTTTCAGGGGATGCTGGCTCCTCAGCACGTCAGCAAGCATCCTTGGATACAATCCTTGCTCCATTTATTTTACAAACATAGGCATAAAATCCTTTCACCTGAGAACATAATGGCCAAACTGAAATCTGGATGCTGGCAAGGCACCCAAGTCCTTTGCCATATGCCATACTCCTGAAAGGCACATTTTCTATATTTTATTTTGCTTAAAACATAATGTCACAAAAAGGCCCCAGAGGGCACCTAGGGGTTCAGTTTGGATTTTGTCTTGTATGTGCTCCAGCCTGCAGTTAGATATTGCCAGCAGTCAGTTACTTGTATTCATATTGAAATGATGTGGAAGAAACTAGCAAGCACTTTAGAGTAATCAAATTCACTACCGGCTGGCAAAATGATGGAAGAAAATCCATCTTAAAATTTAGCCTCTTATATTTACTTCTGTGTATTAGCAATCTTCTGAAAGTATATCCTCAAAAACATCAAACTCAACACAAGATGGAAATCACAGTTACCATTAGCAACAAATAAAACAGATGCCATGTCTTGAAAACTTCAAGCTCATTAAAAAAAATCTTCAGAAGCTACTTAGCATCTGTATTTCGCTCCTTAATAATTTGTACATGGAACAAATATTGTGCTTTACAGTGGTAGTTGTATTCTATCTGAGAATTGCGCTGTCAGATTAAATCTCCTCTTAATTCCAAACTGACAACATTTTCCTTCTTTCTAATTACCACCATGAAAACTTAAATATTTTCTTTTTCTCACCCTTTTTTTTATATTTATGGCTTCATCAGCTTCCTCCCCTGCAATTTTCTTTTTCATTCATTTTCTCAATTTATTTAGTTCTCAGCATTATTCCCCTTCTGTGTCACATTGCTTCTTCATTCCAGGTACTTTTGGAAAAACATAATGATGTCTCCCAGTAGAAAACTGCATTAAGCTGAAGAGTTTGTGCTCCTTTATGATAACTCAGATAAATATCTGAAAGAATTAATAATTGTATCCAACCCGGAGTACTGTTTATCTGTCTTCCTCAGGCACAGTTAAACTGTCTGGGATAAAGATATTGCACATAGATTAGAATTAGGGATGTGTTTTGTAAGTCTTCACTGAACTTCATCTTTTGATACCTAGAAAAAAAATTAAATCAGTTGCATTTTACTTTATGGGACATTCACATATTTGTGAAATAAATTTATTTCCTCACAGATGTGACTGATGGCAACAGCAAGAACCAAGTCTACTGGATTTGAGTCTTTACCATCTCTGAATTAAATGCATGATTACTGCTCACTCTAGAGTCTTTCTGGTCCAGAGGAAGAAGACAAGTGGGCATTTGAACTAATACTGTTCTTCGAGAGCCAGAATATATTATTTAGGGAAGAACCACAGATTGACTTATAGAAAAGAAGAAGTAACCCTCTTATTTTCTTAGTAGTACTGGACTTAACCTTGCAGAGGGATATTCATAAAGTATTGAAAAACCTGCTGTATAAATCCTCAAAGTTTTTTGATCAGAGCTTGCTGATTTTTTTATAGCCTATTTAAGTCATAAAGTACTAGTGACAGATTGGCACAACCCATCCACCCTTACCTGCAGACCTTTTTACCCAATCAACAGAAGAGCTACAGAGAACTTGAGCAGTATCAAGAGAGATGGTTGCCTTCACAGAAGGCATACAGTGAACTGGCCATCTTTGAAGCAGGTACCTGTTAGATAAGGGTGCTTTGTTTGGAATGCATGTCTTTTAAACTCATTAGACTTAAAACAGAATAGAAAAGCAAAAAAAAAACCAAAAATGAGGCAGAGTGAGCTGGGCTGCTGAGTCATCTATTGGTTGCTTTAGATTGTAAATGCCTCAGGTGACAATCTATTGTTACTTTTCTGAAGACCATATGTACAACACTACTACCAACATTTAGCATCTTCAGAAGAATACTCTATTTCAGAAGTTGTGTCTTCTGCACTAAGTCAAGATGTTTCACCTTGGTGTGAAAGTCAGTGGGTGGATTCTGAGGTCAAGAAGAAAATGTCACCTGAAAAGTGCGTGTCCACTGTTCCTATCAAAAGAATGAACCTGGTTTGATCTATTGCTTACAATCTTCCAGGTTTGAAATTAAAGCTAAGGCAGGCCATCAGCTAGATTTTATACAGTGATTGCTATATGCACTGCATTTCAACTCTATGGTATCAAAATTACAATTTTTATTTTGGCTTTTCTCCAAGCCTTTCCAATATGCCTTTCATTTCCTTTGCCTCCTACCAGTTACACAGGCCATCTGTTTTCCCAGTGAAAGTTAAAGAGCCAATATATGAAAAGCACAAGCTTCTTTTAAAATAACTTTCCCACTGTTTTGTATTCATGTAATTTCATAATGATCAGACTCTGTTTCTTGTTGCTCTTCCTTAGTGCAGGCGAGATTTGTGAGCTATCGAGGGTGTTGTTGTTAAGTAAATGTTGTTTGAGGTTTTCCCTTCAAGTGCAGCTCTCCGAGAAGACAGCAGTTGGAACAATCTGGTGTTCTTTCATGAAGGTTTTCTCTCTGGTTTGAAAGTGACATATGTGTAGGATGAAAATTACATATTTCTTCAAGAGTAGGTGCTATTTTAGGCTCTTGTGATCTGTACTTTCTGTTCATGTTCCATAAAAGATGAATGTAAAAGGCTTTTCTTTCTATTTTTGAAGTTCTTGGAGAAGGTCTGCACTATTCACTCTTATATTACAGAAAGAAATTCTGTCCCAAAAATGTATTAAAAAGTAACAGGGAGCAGATTCTGTTGTGCAAGAGAAATAATGGATATATCCCAGCTGGGTCCTTGTACTCTCTTAATTTTCATTTACTTTCATCTGATCAATTCTTTGCAGCTCTGTCTGGTAGCTGATACAGTACATCAGGGAAATTACAGCTGATTTCTAAAACCTATTTCATGGAAAGCATTGAATGAAACTAAAGACTCAGCACAGAAGTGACAGAAAGAGAGAGCTTTCCTGCTCCCTCATCTATAAAGGCTGTACTGCAAATCACTATAAATGCTTCCCTCCTTAATTACTGAAATGTTAGGGATATTGATTAAATAATCACATCGAAAGCAGAGGATTAGGAAAGAATTTTTCTCAAGCTTTTGATATAACCAGCAAAACTTTAAAAATTCCCAAACTCATAAAAAATAGATGAAATACCTTCTAAGGCTCTTGTATCGGATCTTGTGCCCAGAGGTACAATTACTCTTATGAAGATGTTGATATATATATGTATATATATATGTTGTTCATATACATATAGAAAGGTACATTACAAGGGGTTAGCTAATCTGTGGAGAGATTAATGTGTGGTGATAATCTCTATGCCATCTGTGGGAAATTAAAAGAAATTAATCTGAAAAGTGCATTCTCATTCCATCTCTGACTTCTGAAGTGTAAGTTAAGCACTCCCCTAGGTTTCATATTTTTGGAAGACGAGAATAATAGACAACACTGCTTATGAAGGAGATGTAAAATTCAGATAATCAGAGTAAAAGATTCCTCTTCTCAGTTTTTCCAATATTTCACACTTTCCCCAGTAAAGCAAACCAAGAATTTGGAATAAGGTTTCTCCAGTGCTAATTAATCAGTTTCAAAATGGCAGTCATACAGAATTTTTTATTATTGCTATACATTGTAGCAGTAGGTATCCTAAATAGCATGATTTGACTTATTATAGGATACAGACAACATGTGAATAATTAACCTTTAATACCAGAAAAAATGTTAATAATACTATCCATTACATAAAGAGATTTTTGCCTCTGGTTTCCTGCTTAGACCAGAATTCATGAAACAGGGAAAAAAATATTCAAGACTGAATGAAATTAACCAAACTAGTGGGCATGTTTTTTAAAATATAGAATTATAGGCCTAATGGATAAAGTGAACAAAAAAAAAATTGCTTTTCATGGAGAGCTACAGGACCTTCATCAAACTTCAGGGAACAGCAGGCTGTGATACTGCTTGTCAATACCATCTGTTCTTTGGGTTTGAAATGGTTTATGGGATTTGTTCATGTTTTTCTGTTGACAACTTTAGCAGTATGTGCTCAGGAAACAAATGGAAGTCTAAGCAAATACATACTACCACTAAAATTTACTCTCCTGAGAAAATTATAAAATATGTTGAATTTAGAAGCCTATATAAATAAAATGTTATTCACTTCAGTATAAACACATTGAAAAGAAGATACTAGTCCTTCTTGCTTCCATCTCAAAAGGGACTTTGGATAGGTATTCAAAGTATTCACTTAAATTGTTTTAATATTGCTGAAAAAATTACATCAATCTTCATGGGAATAAGATTGAGCCAACACTGAGTACTTCTTAATATCTCTGCTCCTTCTCATGTTTCTTGAAATTCTTGGCTAAAAAATATATTGTCCCACATCATCCAATTACAGAATACTGAGCTCTGCAGTATTGTTTAAACAAGTTTTTATGCTGTTTGAGGATGGTTTTGCATTCAGAACAACTACTGTTTTCAGTTTTGGATGTTTTTTTCTTAGCTCAGGTTTGGAGCATGCCATTTCATTTTCATGTATTCCATGCCACTGGCATGTAGGCAGGTCTCTCCTGAGATGTTAGGTAGCAATAGGGCTTTGAAGGAAAGAGTGATTTAGTTGGGGATTATAGTATTCAATTTCCCATCCACAATCTCTGCCCATCAGGGAAGAAGTGCTGAACAGTTGGATTTGGCCAGACAATGGCAATTCCAGTTAGGATAAACATATGAAGTTTCAGAATTCCCACTTGTTTTGTGACAGATCAAAAGGCTTACAGTAACTATCACTAAGCTCAACACACCTGTCCTTTGGAAATAAAACTGCAGCTTCTTGGGTCCTGAGCCTCAAATCAACTTCCAGAAGTGTTTGCTCCATCTGCAACCTGGTGACCAAGGCATGAAACCCCTGCCTTTAATTCCTTGCTGCAATGCTTTCGTAATGCATCCCAACCTCAGCTCTTTCCAACTGAGGCAGAGAACAAATCTCAGCATGAGCTTCCCATACTGTCAGCAGATTGTCAGTCACTTGGTTAAAGGATTCGTAGCTTGGTGTTCTGGTGAACCCTGTGTTTATGGTGATTTTTGGTGAAACTCCTATATCTACTTGAAATTACAACGATTACAGTTGAATTTGGTTAACAAAATGCATTAATAAAACCTTGAGTTTGTACAAACTCAAGGCCAATCTTATCCAAATCAGTAAATGTTTTCTTTATGAAAATAAAGGCTGTAGTATAACAACCACTGATTTGTTGTCCCATGGAAACTGTAGAAGACAATTTCTCAGTGAACTGGGAGATGAAGAGGCTGCATTTATCTTTAAGGCTCCTCAGAGAGCCAGGAGGATGCAGCTGATGGCATGGTGACAACATGCTACAGTCCTTATGAAGAGGTTGATCATTATCCACCATTTAATTTTACATCCAAACTTGCCAAGATCTATTTACAATTAAGATCTTATTGTTCTAGCAAATCCAACATGTGATCTGTGCACATTTCTTTCCTAAGTCAGTAACTTAATGAAAAGGACTATGATCCACTTTCTATTTTATTAATATTCCAGAGTTTTGTTGCTTTTCCCATTGTTTCCATAAGCTGGATCAATGCCCGCCTCACCCACCTCCTTTAAAAAGATTTAAATTCTGCTTTAGTCCCTCACTTCCATCCCCCACTTCATTGTTTCTTCATTTCTGCATCTTTCTCATCATATCTTTTCTTCTTGCATCCATTTAAGTTTTTTACTCAGATATTCTGAAAAGAATACCCAGGGGGCAATAAAAGAAAGCATTGAGAAAATTGAATAAAATAAATAATATGCCAATTACCAATGAATGTTCTAATATGTATATAACCATTATTATATAGTCTAAATATAATCAAAATAGCTACCTAAATGGTGTAGCCATTTAAGAGAGAAACAATATCATTAATAGGAAACTATCAGTTTCCATAAATATTCTAAGTATGTCCAATTCTATAAAACATTACGTTTAAAAATTTCTATGTGGAGTAAGAACTTGGCATGTAGAAAGACTGTAGAATCATACCCATGTAAAACACAATTGCAAAATGCTTGGAAAATATGAAGTACTTTTTTAAGCATAACTATTTTGCAAAAAGTAGTAATCTCCTGGAATAGATTGATGGAATTTCATTATATTGATAGAAATCTATCCTTCAGTGAAAATCACAGATTCAAATCCTGCTTGACTTCAGTGGTAGAGATTGTTTAATGAGTTCCTACTTTACTTCAGTATGAATTTCTTACCAATAACAGATAATTTTTAATCATGCTAGGTATTTTTTCTTAAACTTCAAATCCTTTGTGTTTATTCAGAGCATAAAGTCTGAGAGGAGCACATATTTTTCGGAACAGTTTTTTATACAGTGGCAGATGATACTCATATTTCCAGAGCATCAAACATAACAGCTTGTTTCTATTTAATCATCTGGCTTTTTTTTGTTTCATTTCACATTGAGTTGTAATTGCACATTAGAAAAAAATTCTAAAAATCTGACCTAATTTCCAAGTAAAAACAAATTATTTATGGAAGAAGTGCAAAACTTAATATTTGACAGGTACAAAAATGCATTAATTGTATGAAACATCATTTTTGTTGTTCAGCAACTGCCTCAGTCTTTATCATCAGTTCACAAGGAGCTGGCTTAGCAGCTTAGAAGCTGAGCAGCAACATGTCTTTCTGCCTTCTTGAGTCCTTGGAAAAATTTTTCCATTAGTATCTGCTGGTCCTTTCTGGATGCCTGAGTTAATCCTATTTCTTATTACCTTGTTACAATAGCAAGAACTTCTGTGAGGTGGGATGAAATAAATAGGAAAACATGAAACATGTTTCTCAATGTGAGAAGATTCTAGTAGTTACTGATATATAAGCTGAAAGATCTTCAAATGCCTGAAAGATCTTCAAATGCCTGATACCAACCTTAGGCAATTGAAGAATGCAGAAAGAAATTTGTTTAAGTAACCATCCAACATACAGTAAAGCTTTAAAAATGAAAAAGGCATTCAGTCTAATTCTGATTTCAGTCTGAATTTAGCATGGCTCAATTCCTTAAATTTCTCAGCATACTTCAATTTTACAGGAAACACCTGTAGCAAGACACTTCACCATGTAGCAGTCTAATTCAAATAGAAAGCACACAATAAGTTTAGCACTCAGAACACCTGCTACCTTAAAACTTATTCCTTTGAGACACTTTTACACTGAGCTTTCCTACATCTTCAAAAGACTGTGAATAAAGCCATGGCTCTTTCAAGAGCTTTACTATTCCCTGAGATAAAAGTAGAAAATGCATAAATTGTTCTTTGTGAAAACAGGATGACAAATTTCTCAACTTACCACCTAAATCAGCTCTCTTTGGATGTGGAACTCAGTTGTACATCCTGCACAAAGAACACATACATTTTTCACAGGTTTTGTTGGGTGATGTTGGACAAAACCAGAGTTGTCTTAAAAATAATGAATCTTAATTATTCTGCCATTCTTTTAAGAGTTCCGATGTTTAAAACTGTCCCAAATTCAGCAAAGTATCTGCATTCCTAAGTCCCTCCCTGTGGACAAAGACAATGACTAGTGATGGATATTTCAGTGGATTTAGTGATGGATATTTCATGTATTTCCATGTTGTTTTCTTCTCTCAGTGATAATAGGATAACTTTGTGTAGGAGATCTAGCAGGGCAGCTGTGTCATTATTTTTCCATTTTGCTGGACTCAACTGACTAAGAAATAATTTTGCAAATGAATTGCACCTCTTAGCACCTTTAAGATTTTTGACAGCACAAGACATCGATGGCCCCCTTCAGCAATTCAGAAAATATTGAACTGGAGAAAAATGCTAGAAGAGACAGTCCTTAGAATCAAAGAATAGCATGGAGCCAGGCAAAGAGTGGAAGAATTAGGATCTAATGCCAGAAGTTGTAATAAATGCGAGCTTAGACATAGAGGCAATGGGACTTTCAAGCTTTCTCTCGAGAGGACATGGCTGGAACATCAGTTCCTGGATGTGAGCTGCCTAGGTAGCAACAAGTTCTGTGCTCAGCCACCCATAGGCATTCCAGCACTTCCCAGGGGACAGTTGTGCAGTCAGCAACCCTTGCACCTGGTCTGCAATTCAGCCTTCATATAAATAAATGTTGCTTCACAATCCTGCCTTTTAAAAGCAAAAACTAAAGTATTCCATCCATCATTTTCAAAAACAGCAATAAATGCAGAGCATTGCTGCTTCTCTTTTGGGGGCAAAAAACCCCAAGCACTCTTGCACAAAATATTCCACACAAGCATAATGTTTCATATTATTGGCTAGCATACTGAATACACAAGGGTAAAATGCAGTCCACAAGATGACAGAGATAGAAGGTAGAACTCATTTTGCATCCTACTCTTTTTGTGCTTGGAGACAGACTGCAGTATGCACAAAACTTGGGTAGGTGCACACATTGAAATCAAACAGTCAGAGAATGTATACAAACAGTTAAGACTTTTAATTAATGAAAATAAGGTTTGGGAACTGGAGAATAATTCATTTTTCAGGTGGATTAGCATCTATTCTTTAGATTCTCTAATTAAATTTTTAGAGTATATCCAATGCTTTCTTGCTTCTTTGGGTTTTCATTTTGCCATTAATAAATAATTTAAGCATGGTACAACATATCAGCTTTACTGATCCTCTCACATGTGTTGTGCATCTGAAAATATTTGGGTTTGTATTGGAACAGTATCCCAGGAACAAAAGCCCATGATTTATCTCTGTATTTGCATATATTACATGCTGCACTAATCACAGAGCATTATTATTTAAGTGATGGCCATATATCTTCATTCTCCAACCACAGACTAGTCATTTGAAAACTATCACTGCAGTTTAATGTGATTCTGCACAGTAAGGAAGGGCTTTGTCTCTCCTGGCTCTTTGCTTACCTGTTGGGGCTCCCGCTCCAGTGCCAGAATCCCCACCCTTCCAGCAGTTACTCATTTCAGCTGCTCACTGCCTTCTGTCTTCTCTCATCCTTTCCAAAGCATGGGACTTTGGTTAATTTTCTTTCCGTTAATTTTCAATGTTTTCTGAACATTGTTTTTGGAAATTTTTAATGAATTTCCATAGTTCTTATACATTTTTCATAGTGTCTGCTGCTTATGTTTTTCCTCAGAAGATACAGACTGCACTTTAAAGTTGTGTAAGTTCTCTGTTTCAGGCTGTTTGCTGCAGACAGTGACTGAGCCCAGGAAATGGACAGAAGACAGAGACACAGATACGGGTTCCACAAGAGATGTGTCTGTCCAGACCCTGTGCATACTGTCCACGTCAAAAGGATCAGCTTGGAGTTATAATAATTTCTAAAAAGAACTATTTTTAGACCATGGCATAAAATAATGCACTTAAAAAAAAAAAATTTGGCATGGAAATATTGAAACCAGATAACCAAATATGCCATCAAGATTGGTTGTAAATGTTAGAAAGTTTTCCATGACTAATTCTTTCTGGATGTTTCTGGAGGTGTTCATTTTATTTTTAGCCATGTTTTTGTATTTATTAGGGACCCAACTGCTAAACTGTGTCAGCAAAGCATTTGCCTTAGCAAAGTGACAGTGGCTATGATAGATATGAAGAAGAAAAATAATGCTGTGTTAATTAACAGAAGAAAGAAAAAAAAGGTTAAGCATAACCACTGTCTTCTGTTAAGAGAAAAACATGCTGTGTGGTACAGCACAGCTTTGAAGCACTGAACCAAGTCAATCAATATCTTCATTAGGAAGAACAAGTAAGCCAGTAAAAATCAGTTTTTCCCCATCTTCCTTGGCTTCCCCTGCTCCTCAAAGCTCTGTAAGACAAATCTGCTGGCCTGGAGTTGTAGCAGAGATAGATAGGAGCACTGAGATTTCTAATCTGTTTCTAGAATACATTTATTTGTTTCTAGAATGTATTTATTTGTTTTCTTAGTATTTTGTGGAAATTTATTTTCCTCTGTTCACCAGACCTGAGGATCTGAGGAACTAGTAAATTCAGAAACAAGGTGTGAGAGTAGGATTTCAAAGTGGTGTGAATTATGTTGCTTTTTCACTGCTTTAGCTATTTCAATTTTCAGCGAAGTGCCATCTGTTACTTGAAATCATATGGAGCCTACTACAAGGGAAAACTCAGAGGCTTTCCGTCCACTGTGTCCCAGTAGCTGCCTTTGGAACCTTAAAAACTGCAACAATAAATATGGCTCCTTCTAGGGTTGCACCTTTTTTAAATGTGAGGTGTTTTCAAATTTCCTGGCTTTTGTTTGAAAATACTTTAATTTGCCCTACTCATTCTGCCTCTAACACCTACTAATCTGTGTTAAACTGTTAAAAGAAGTGTATTTCCTTTGTTAAAGAAGCACATGGAAGTCTAAAATTATTCCTTAAAATATTTTTTACTATACCAAATAAAGTAGAATAATGAGAGGCAATAGTACATGACATTGGCCACTAGTCCTAAAGATACTGAATAAGAGTGAAAAACTTCACATTGTCATGATTAATTTATATCATAACAGAAATATTATTGGAATATTATTTCATCAACTCCAATAATGCCATAGATTCACTACTGCTTATATCACATTGTTGGAATCAGGAATCTGAGAGTATTTATTATCCATTTGGTTGCAGTCTGGTCATGGTTGTGGTTTGGCTGCCTCACTACTTTGCAAGTCTAACTGCTGTCATAAATCACTGGTATTAGTTTTTATTTCACATAGCCAAATGGATTTTGCTATCCTCCTGCCATTAGTGTTAGTCCTATAGAAAATTATTTATGGCTTTAGAAAAACTGAAATTTTAGAGCTTTTAATGCACTCTTCACAATCTGATGTTCCTGGTAATTTAAATATTAAAGACATTATTTGTAAAGCAAATGTATGCTATTCTTATCCACAGGGAGAACATGGTATAATTAATTTTTACTCTTTTTTTGCCTAGACAACCTAAACTTGATTGCTTAGTATCAATTCTAATTATTGGAGAAAGATGACAGATTCAGGATGGAAAAGAGAAGGAAGAAGCCAAAAGCAAAAGGCTATTCCCAGGATAAAGAAGCCATCAAAATGCTAATAAGCCCTGTTCCAAAAGGATATTATTGTTTCCTTTTTCAGCTTTATTTATAAACACAAACATCTGAAGCAATGGTCCATCTGCACAGACTAAAAGCTCTGTGTCCAAAATATGCATTGCTTCAGAACCTACAGAGAATAAAAAGCCCTGCTCAGTTACTCAGCTTTCAGAAAATAACACTGGACTGAAAATTAACTAAAGTCTCTAGAAATCGAAATTTTAGGTAGAAAACCTGCTTTGTATGTTCTGATCCAACTAGAAAGGAGAGAACTGATTCTCTTTATGATCTCAGTCTTGTGGATGTTCCAATGTGGGTAATTAGTAACCTAACATGAGCTTCTAAGAGTTCTCAGAAGGAAAGAGAATTGCCTGATTTACCTGATTATTTGACCAAGAGGTTGGGCTGTATTTTGGAAGAAGATAATGGAATCTCTGCAAGTTCTTGATGTGTCATCACAGCACTTCTTAAAGATTGTAAGGGAAACAGGAAAAAGGAATGGATAAGGCAAGAAAGAAAAACAAAACCTTAAATAACCCAAACTCAAGGAAAATCAGGAAAGGATAACTCTCAAGTGAATACAGGACTGAGTTGAAAGAGCACTTCTAACTCTTGCCTCAAGGAACTTCCTTTAACTTTGGTTGCAGAGCTAAAAAGGCAGCAAGGTAGTCTCCCTGTTTGTCACAGTGGCAAGCTCACAAGCAGAAGCAGAACCAGCAGTGTGAGTCTTATTTGTTCATTATACAGTCAATATAACGTGCATTTGTCAGCAAAAATCTTTAAAATAAGGGAAAAGTAACTAACTGTACAAATGATTATTTTGAGAGATGGCTTAATGAAAAATAGTTTTTCACATTTGTACAGGAAAAGAGGGCAAATTCAATACCCTCTTTGAAGACATATTTTCCTTGAAGTGCCAATAGAGGGAGTTTAATTTTTGGGGCTTTTTAAACGTTTAACAGAATAAATAAAACTGACTCATGAGAATAGGGAGATGTGAGCAGGTGTACATGTGTGTTACATTTTTTGTAGGTAAGTCACTTAAGCAGACTTTGTGTATTCTTGGAAAGGGACAGAGTCGTTTAGCTGAAGTGAACCAAGCATGCTCCATGCATCATATAGACATGATATACCTCAAAGAGTAATTAACATGGGTATATGTATGGATAGATTATAGATAACCTACTTATAAGCAGTCCTGCCTTGTGCTTGTGGTGGGCAGGCATGACAGATTTCACTACTTAAAGCAGCACTATGGAAATGTTTGAAGAACTTGATCTTAGTCTAAGGCAAAAAAAAAAAGTTAACAGAATCTTTTAAAATAGTAAGCCTATGATAATGAAAAACAGTTTCTACTATATAATTGATCTGCAATGTGTTTGTTACATTGAGGAAAAGCAATTTTCCCTTCAAATTGTTAACGTCTGTAGAATTGATGAAAATAAATTCAGTTTTAATATTTTAGGGCATAATTCCTTCACAAAAAAACCCCAAAAAAATAAAAACCCAAAAAAAAAAACCCGAAGCAACTAGCAACCATGCCATAATGAATGCTTCCAACAATTAAATTTCCTCTTTGATTAAGTTTGGCATATCCATTTTAAAGAAAATATTTATTTTTATTTCTTGCTGTCTTCTTTCACCTCCATATTTTTGCTACATCATGCATATATAGATATGTATGATATTTATTCTGCTATTTATGTTCCCACAACCTCCACCATTGCTGTGGCTCTCTGGTAACTGCGTGTCATTTGAAACTGGGCAAGACATTCAAGCAGAAGGGCTTTGACAACTTGTTTTTTTTTTTTTATTTTGCATGTGTCTCTTTCTTTTTACTTTCAAAATATCAGCCAGTGACATTTTTCATTTGGTGATTTACAGGATGAGTTGTCAGAGTAGGAAAAAGATATATGGAGCTTACAGTTGACAATGGCACAGTTGAGAGCCTCTGGGTAAGAATCAAGAGACAAGCAGATAACGTGGATCTCACTGTGGGAGTCTGCTGTAGACCTCCTAGCCACGATGATGACACTGAGGAATTATTCTTTAGGGAACTAAGGGAGGCTTCCAAGTCAGCTGTCCTTGTCTTATGGGGGACCTCAGCTTGCCAGAAATTACCCGGGACCATCACAGAGCTGGTAGAGCCCAGGCTAGAAGATTCTTAAAAACCTTGGATGACAGTTTCACTTGAAGGGAGCCGACTCAGAAAGATGCCCTCCTTGATCTGCTGCTTGTCAAGAGAGGATCTTGTGAGCCAAGTAACAACTGGCGGCCATCTAGGCCACAGTGATCATGAAGTGATTCAGCTTAAATCTGTGTTGGCAGGAGGAGAAGCAAAACCTCAACTCTGGAAAGAATGAGAGCAGACTTCAGGGTGCTCAGGCAATTAGGAGGTAAGGTCCCCTGGGAAAACATTTTTGCAGGGTCTGGGATCCATCAGTGCTGGTCGCTTTATAAACATCTCCTGCTAAAGGCAGAGGAGCAGCCAGTTCTTAAATGCTGGAAGTCAAGTAGACAAGGCAGAAGGTTGGCTTGGAGGAACAGGGATCTTCACTTAAAAATAATGCTAAAGAGGGAGGTCTATGCCCAGTGGAAGCAAGGACAGGTAACGTAGGAAGAATATAGAGTAGAATCTGCTAGCCATTGTAGGGAGAAAATTTGTGTGGCCAAAGCTCAGCTGGAGTTGAAGCTGATCAGAAATATTTGGGACCATAGAAAGATTTTTGTTGAAATCTATTAATGGCAAAAGGCAGTGTGAAAATAACATAGGCCCATTAGAGGATGAGAATGGTCACCTCACAAACAGGGACAAGGCAGAGGTGTTTATCATATTCCTTGCCTATCTTCAACACAGATGACAGACCAAGGGGTCTCAGTGCCCTGAGCTAGAGCACCATGACTATGAGAACAAACAACTTTAAGTCAACACTGAAACTGTGGGGGATCTGCTATCCAACTGGATCCCTACAAATCTATGGGGCCTGATGGGGTCACAAAACCTCTAATGGTAAGTTTTGAGTGGTTTTGGGGAATCCAGAGAGGTCCCAGCTGACTGGAAGCTGGTGATCATTGTCCCGATTTTGAAGGAGGGTGAGAAGGGTTCTCCTTCTCTTCAAAAGGGTTCTCCTTCTCTTCTCCTTCTCTCCTCTCCATCTCTTTCAAAAGCACAGGAAAAGGGCAGGGCAACCATATTCTAGATCGACAGAATGTTTAGGTCTCTAAACGTCTCTCTCTTCTTCTTGGTTTTCCTGTTAGGACAGGATTTTTTGTACTTCTCCCTCCAAGTTGTTCTGTGCAGACCCTGAATTTCTTGTGTTTACTGCCACATCATCCCCTAGCTATAGAAATTAACATGAAATGCCCCAAAAGGTAGATTCTCAGAACAGCCTGGGATTACCAGCACCAGCAGAATCACGGGACTGGGCTGTGAAAAGAGATTGTGTATGTTGCAGGGGAGAATGTATTAACAGGCCAAAACTGACAACAGTGTTTGCATGGTTCCAGAGCCATCAGGTTTGGAAGCACATAAGGCCTATAATTTGTATTTAACATAGCTAATTGACTGTCCTTGCATGGATCTCTGCAGGAACTTAACACCCTCCTGTAAATAAACTGAATAATAAAGTATATATTATCTAGTTAAAAGAAAACCCAAGAAAACAGTGTGGGAACTCACATCCCCCTACAGATGTTTGCCTCTCTGGAGAGCTGTCAACCTTACTTCTGAAGGAATTACTAAACATGATGAATTCTGGATGAATTCTTTTCAGATGAAAACACCTGGTTCTCTGTTCACTTTAGAAACTCTCAAGGCAAAGTAAGTTACAGCCAGTCCATCCAATAGAACTTGGCATTGTGTCACATCACATTCTGATAAAGTATATATCCTTTGAAATGAAATGGTTATTTTCTGCTTTTTTTTTACCCATTCCTGTTTAACCAAGAATTACTGGGAGAGCAAACAAACAGTGGAAAAACGATAAAACCTTATTTTAAAGCCAAACTGTTGTATGCAGCCTACTTAGATTTTATACAGGGATTTTGAAAGCAGAAGAATTGGAGTTTTATTGGAGGAAAAAGTGTCTATCCTATTTAGACTGCAGACCTGTAGTGGAGCTATCACTGTGCTTTGAGAGCTCCTTACTTTCATGGCATTTTTTTCAGTGCATGTCTATAATTTTGTCATGCATCTACATATTCAGGTCCTGTTTATCTCATTCTGATCCTATTTTGGAGGATGAAGTATCCTCTGTATCACCCTATCTGTCCTATGACTGAATCTCATGCAGTTAGAGCAAAATTATCTTCAGATACCTCATTTCCATTTACTAAACACATCTTACATGGAAGACCACAAGCCTCTTTGGGTTTCCTGTCTTCTAGCTGAATGCATCTTTGTCACTAAGTATGTTTAAGTAGTGGCTTTACTGCAATAGCCCCAAAGTACAAGGAATAAAAAATAGCACTGTGAGGTGCTTAGTTAGCTATTGAGACAATGGAGATCAATATGAGACAGCTGCCTGCTGCACTTATTCCAGCTGAGCAGACCCTTTTTGTCTGAGGTTCCAGAGGAATTGCAGATTGCTCAGCCAGTGACTGATGTTCCTGAAGTGAATTATTTACTAGTCTATATATGACACTGATATTTTTAGTCTCTTGCTATTAATTGTGGAGAGAGGAAGAGTGCATTTCCTTCCCTAAAGTAAAGTAAAAAAAAGGACTTCTCTTCAACAGCAGCTGACTAACAGCAAAGATTATATTTTATGCCCAATAAGAGGATATAGGAGCAGACACATCTGTCAGGCCTGTTCCTTCCTTCCCAGTAGGGTGCCAATAGGGAGACTTTTTTGCAAGTGCTCCTATAGCCTTTGTAAAATACATTGTAGGAGAGAAAATTTTCAAGGCTTTTCTTGCTTGAACATGCTTTCCAATGTCTGTATTAAGAGTGACTTTGAATTATTTGATGAAGCAGTGTTGGAGATCTAGTCTTCAAGTGCAGACTTACCCCCAGCAGGGCTGAGTATTGTTGTAGACCATTGTCCCTTAAAGCGGAATGGCAAATTGTCACATGGCTACTCATGAAGCTGCCTTTCTGTTGCTGCTTCCAGGTGATGGAGAGAATTTTTTCCAGTCTCATACTCTAAGGAACTGAGGTGCACAGTTCTTATTTCTCTCCGCAATTAAGAAGATCATAGAATTATATAACAGTGAGATTTGGAAGGGACCTTGAAGATCACCTAGTTCTAACCCCACTCTACCATGGGCAGGGACACCTTTCAGTGGAACAGATTGCTCAGAGCCCCATCCAACCTGTGTCTGGATAATCCCAGGAATGGGTATCCACCACTTTTTCAGGCAGCCTGTTCCAGTGCCTCGCCAATGAAAAGAGCTGCCAGCCTTCCTGGCTGCTGTCCTTCATGAAGACATTTGTAAGGGTAAGGTTTTGCTCAGATGGCTTGTCAGAGGAAGTCCTTCTGCTGATAAAAGGAAGAGGGAGAACTTGGCTCAGTATAGGCATAAGGCAATCGTGAAGCTGCTCAGCATTATGGAGACTGAAGTGCAACTGGAAGAATTCTGAAGAACTAGAGGATTAATGGACTGAAATGCTCAGAGAAGAAAAAGTCCCTTAGGGCCAGACAGCAGCTGAGTGTGGAAGATTGCAAAGTCCATGCAAGACTAATTTTAAATTCCCAACTGCAGTTCCATTTTGTGTCTGGTCCTTAGAGTCTCATTTTTTCTTGCCTTTTAAAGGATGTAGATCAAATCAGTAGAAGTTAAAAAAGCGGAATTTCACTCTAGGCTGTTACTTTTTATGGTTTTCAGAATTATTTGGACTTGTTAACAATTTTTTTTGTAAAGTGTTGGCATCAGTGACATCTGTACTGAGATAGATCCCTGTGCTTTTATTCTAGATTTATATTAAAACTTTTATGTATTAGCTCAAAAATATTTATGAATTCTCCTTTGGCCTACTTAGTCTCTTTTTACTAACTGTACAGTGCCCTGCAGCTTTAATAATATACTTTCACCTAAAGTGAATACATATGAGCAAAAAATTATATTAGCATGTAAATGCATCAGTAATTTGAATAACTCCATCTCCCTCTCTTCACTCTCTAATGGGAATAATTTTTTGTATGTGTATATTTGAATGACTTCCTTGTTACTTGAGTTGTATTTTTCATTCCAAGTAGGTTTTCTGATTATTATACCTTTTGGAATATATTATTAGCAGAAAAATGAGCACATTCAACAGGATGAGTAGTGACAGAAAAAAGAAAGAATGATAGCAGGGTAACTGCACTTTGCTTCTGTCATCATCTGCAAAGCCTGAAAAACAGTATTTCCCTACTTTTCAGTTGTGCATCCAAATAATGTAAGGATTAGCACATGCTCAGATGTTATGGTGATTATCAGTGAAGAGAACTGTACAAACAAAATGTGTGATGTCACAAAACCAAATAACTTATTGCAGAAAATGATTGCATGCATTGATTACCTGTGTGTTAACCAATACATTTTTAATGCGCACAATTTTTGAAGGCAACAATGCAAATTAAAACCAAATCAATGGGCAGAGGTTGGGCCAAGTTTACAGGGAGTTTTTTCTTAAATTTTTTTTCACACTACTGATTGTTTTATATGTATACATGTGTGTGTGTGTGTGTGTGTGTGAGTATAATGTATGTAAGAGTATATATGTGTATTTTAATGAGCAATTATATTACTTTAAAAAAAATCCTTCACATACTCATTTTGTGTCTTAAGGGTGCTTACTTTGTGTAAAAGTGACAAGCTCCTAGGAAGAAATTATCTGTGGCACTGTTATATAAAGTCAGCTAACCTGCCGAGACATTTTATTCTCATAAGACACCAGAAAACTCCACTTCTGCTATTACCTTTGACAATGATTCTTTGAGCAATCTAAATCACTCACTTGTGACAAATTGACATAGCCAGCGGGATCCTAAATCAGGATTCACAACATTGTATGGTAAATTATTATATAATTTAAGAGTGTTAAAACTAGAATCTAGTTCTAGTAACTGAAATGTTTAAAATAACAAGTAACCCCCCAGAAGAAGAAAACATACTCCTACTAGATTTAACATTTGTGTTCTGCACTAACGAGATTGCAAAAGTATTTTTTTTCCTGTGTGGTCCATAAGAACTGATGTATTTTTATATGTTGCAGAAATTAACCTTAGCTAGTGCTGTGCAAAGAAAAAATTTCTTTACTGCTTAATATCTGACAATTTTTTCCACATCAGCCTTCACAGCTGCTCCAAGTACTTCAGTTTTTCAGATTATGTGTCTGCTCATGGCAATTGAGCCTAATCCAAACAGGTATCAGTCATGCAAGCAGATTGTTCTTTATTAAGGTTCACTTGAAAGAGCTGTGACTAGGAGTAGGATGATGAACATAAAGTCATCAAGACTGAATTTTATTTTTTTCAGAACATTACTGAGAAAACTCTGAAGGAACTTCAAGCTAAATCTTTGTTTCCCTAAATGGTATTAGGATGGTTGCTGTTACACACCACGAGAGGGGAAGGGAAATTCCTTGATAGACAAATGGTGCCTCAGCAAATTGATCATGAAAAATAACTGGCAAAGAAGGAATTGGCAAAAATAGAAAGCAGAGAGCAGATTAACACTTAGCACAGGGAAGAAGAAAAGGGAGGGCTTATATACAGCTGGCAACAAAATTAAAGGGTAAAGAAAATAACCCAAATTTCTACCCAACACTGAGTGGGCATGTTTCCTATTTCCTACCAGAGCAGGATTCTTGTGTATCCATCTGTTAAAATGCTAGGAAATCATGAAAGCAATTTTCCTGCTGTGTTCTATTAATAATCTGAATTCAGATTAATCATGCTCAGCTAGGAGATCATCTCCTATCAACCTTTGCATCTCATCTAAGCTTGTAGTGACTTGTGTCTTGTGCAATGCTCCAGACCAGTTTTGTTTTGTTTTCTGTCATTCATGGACTGTCTTCTCATCAGAGAATCACAATGAAACCAACTGAGATGCCTTTAAGGCATGGCTGGAGATGTGAATAGTGCAAAACTACATACACTCAGTATGGTGTAGGTCGTGTTTTTCATCCTGTGCTGCCACCATCATCAATGGTGGATAATGGTGTGATTAAGCCAGTTGAGCTTTGGCCCAGTTTCCCAACTCAAGGGTGTTACAGGTCTCTATGCTTCTGCCTTTAGCTATGCAGAAATCATCCAGTTTTATCCTTATCTTATAGCCATAAAATACTTACCTGTTTCTCTATCACTTTCTCTCCTTTTTCTCTTTTTTTTTCTTAATTTTTTTTATGCTGGATACGTGAAGATAGAAGCTGCCCTTGGATGAACTTTCAACTCATTATTTACAGGAGCACCAGATGCTTTTCTCTATCAGAATGATTTTGTTCTAACTAAGGCTCTTCAATCCATGTGTGGAGGTATTTTTCTGCCCTTCAGGAACAACACTTTTACCTGTTTCTCTATTGACCATTAGTGTCTTTGAAACATATATTTACACACATACACAAAGAAAGCAAGCAATCTTTACTTACAAAAACTGCAGAGTGTTAACTTATTGTCAGTATCACTTGCCTGAAAACATGCTGCTTCACCCAAAGATTGATTGGTTTGTCAACCTTTTCCCAAAGGTCCCGACTTTTCAGGTTCTGCGTAGGTGACTCATCCGATGTTTGTTACGAGACTTTTGAATTAAAAAGCCACCAGATGGCGGCAGAGGATAAATAGTAGGAATGGTCCAGTCCATTTTGCAAGTGATGGTTTTTGAGTACGATTCTGCTATTTAAGAGTTAGCTCCATTTTCTGTTTTTTTTCATAATAGTCTTGTGTTCTTGATCTATAATTACAAATTATTGCAAATTTATTCTAACAATTTTTTTTTTCCAACAGGGGTCGAAATAATTTTTCCCTACTGTCTATCTTGAAATGTCAATGTAGATTTATGTCCTTATTTTAAATCACCTTATGCCATTTTGTTTTGGATTGTTTTTTTTTTTTCTCCCCACTGTGTTTGCTGCTGTCAGGGACACAAAACACAGTGGGGAGAAGATATGCAAATGAACACCAGGAATGAGACAAGATTTTCATGGTTTCACGGTGTCTTTAAAACTTCTGATTGTTAAATTATAGAAGGTCGTGTTTATCTCATCTCTTCCCTTCACTTTTTTTTTTCCCCCCTCTTACTCAAGTCTTCAGTGTAAGATATGCATTTGGTGTATCCTCTATTTAAGGACTGGTACTTCTAACCCATTTTGTGTGAAGTAGCTTCCTTGGAGAGCAGCAGAGACAGGAGGCTTCCAGGCAAGGGAGAATTTCTGTGTGTGGAGCCCTCTCCTGTGAGCTGCTCTCTGCACACTCTCAGACAGCAGCACTCCCTGGCCAAAACTCGTGTGAATACCGACACCAAGCTTGTAATTATCCTCAAGTCCTTCTTTCTAGGAACCATCTGCCAGTGGCATTTTACAAAGCTTTGCAGCACAGATACTTGGAAAAACAGCTTGTGTGTTTGGAGACTTTGAGGAGGCACAGGGTGCTTCTGTCTGCTCCCTCCATGCAGACTCTGGTATGTTCTGTGACTCCTCACTGCAAGCTCCAGCTGCTTTGTCTGCATTTCGCCCCCAAAAGGGATGATGTGCTTACTGCTAAGTTAAAATGCATTAAATATGCCACTAGTATTTTTCCATGTTGGCAGTTACAGTAGTTGCCATGGGAATGTCAAATCGTGTAAATGGGTGAAGAGGCAGCTCACAAAACAGTATAGATTAGAGATGCAGCCCACAGTATTAAAAACATGTACAAACTGTCTTCTGTACATAACCACACCACCTTCTGTCACTAACAGCCTTCAGGAAAATAAATTTGTACTTCTCTAGACCTGTTTTATAAATGAGCATCTTAAATAAATAAAGCATTTAACTGTGATGAGTAATCTCAGTTCTTTAATAAAGGATGGAGTTATGCTAATTGAACAGCAAAGTTGTTTGTCAGGGCTGACAGATATCTGCATACTTCATTTATTCCATTAATTCATTTTCTGCTGCATATAATTACAATCCTTTGCACAAGTGACAGAATCACAGATAGCATTTCAGTGCTGAGCTATATATCTATTTTGTTATGATCAGTGAAGTATAGCAGTTATATCATTTTTATCAGGAGCATGCTGAGAATAACCAAAGGAGAATTCTAATGATTATGGACTTGTAAATCTTCAATTATTCATAAAGCAGCTTATGGACAGACATGAATTTATTTTAAATTAATATGGATTTTTTTCCTTTTGTTAGTTCTCAGAAATTAAAATTCAGAGAAAGACTGGCACTAGGAAGTATTAGAGGCATTAAACTCAGTAATTCTTAAGCAGTAAGGGACATAAAACACCTTTGTAAAGAAAGTAATTATGGATAAGGTATAACTGATATTTTTATTATACGAAGGAAAAAATTAAGTTAAATTCCACCCATGCTGACTAATGCTTTTAGTTTGGTTTTTCTCATCTCTAAAATGTTGCTGATTTCATATTGAAATTGTTCTCTTACATATGAAAAATCTAAATTAGTGCAGCTGAGTAGATGTCCGCCTCACCCTAATCACAGAATGTTCTTTCTCACATTCTGTAAACAAGCTCTGTTTTGCAATATTCTGCAAAAGTTACTGTAAAATAGGACTTAGTTCCAGCTAGGATGGGATCCATTCCTTAACATAAAATCTGAACATCATCTCTAGGAATCTTTCTTTTAAATCTGTGTGCAAATCCACCAGAGGAAGGAATTAAACTGTGGGTGAACTTGGTAAGAGGGGCAAAGCATGTCCTTTGACTATACACTTTGATTTCAGTAAAAGATTACATTAGTTTAGCCAGAATTTTTGTGGTGTAGGTGTGATCAGATTCATATTGGTAAATTTAATGTAAAATCCATCAGCCTCAGGCATCAGACCTTCTAGTAATAAGAAACAGGTATTTTGTCCTGGAGAATACAAAAAGCTTTTTTTTTGCCAGATATAAGTATTTTCTGGAATTTCTCAGCAGAACAACTCATTTCAGACAAAAAAGAAGTTCATTGTTACCAATTTCGTTTAATGTCTAAAAGTCTGTTGTCAAATTGAACTGATACTTTCAGGTTAAAATATACTTTGAAAAAAGAGATGAGTTTTTTATGATAAAAATCATACACTATGTCATGACAGCCCAATCATTTTCTAGATATGAATCACTTATAAATGAAAGAGAAAAAAGTGTGCCATATTTTCCATGCATCTAATATTACAATAATTGACTTAATTGGTATTTGGACAAGAATGCTGTGTCTAGTGCAGCCAGATGAGTGTCTTCAGCATGCATAGAAAACACCCTCTGTGTCAAGATTTGGAATAATTTTATTTTAGAACCAGTGCAGGAATTTCAAATATTTTATATTTTTGGTGACCTCTCACGAAGAATTTCAAGCATCTTCTGAACTCATCTACAACATTTGCTGGCGTCTTCTGTGCCAGACTGTAAGACAGGAAAGATGTTTCTTGCTTTTTGTTCTCCTCAGAGTATCAGTAAAATGCCTTTCAGATTCTGCATTTGAAGGTAAAAGACTGAACTGGGGGTGTTTTTTAATACAAAATGGCCAAATGCACAGCACTGCTGAAACTGTTCTGCTTCTTTGCATGTTTTGGAGGTATTTTTGTACCAGATTTAAATTTGTGAGAAACTTTTAAACATGAACTGAAACCAGAAATTTGAAGGTTATGATCACTGACTCTGACTAGTTTTTGACCATAAGTAAATCAGTTATTTTCTTTGTGGTTTATTTATTGAGCAATATAATGAATAAATAATACTAACAGTACAATTTCATAATAGGTTATGAGATGTAACCTATTATGAATTACATGGCATGTTATGAACTATTTTGAAGATTTACAATGATTTCAGAACTTTTTTGCACTTAATTATCCTTGGAAAATGTATTGAGATGGGGTACATATTTTCCTATTTTGTAATGAAGTAAATAAAGAAATCTCAGTATTTATCGTGAAACATTCAATTTTAATCATTAGGAAATGAAGAATTGTATAATATTAAAACTTGTGCTATTAGCCTTCTATAAGGACATTTTGCTCTTTTAATCTGAATGACTTACAAGAGGCTGTTGTGGGTATTTTTCAGCAGGAATCATCTAAAGGTTTGCTGCTCTGTATGGCAAATAAAAATGATGTGAAATAAATTTTCAGCCCTATCTTTCTGGGTTCTGCCTTAATGTGGCAAAGAGAACCTTTTGAGGAAACCTCAAACAGATGAAAAACTCATCAGAACCTCCTACTTAATTTTAAACAATACAATTAATATTAGAAAATCTTCCTTGCTAAATTATCAAATTAAAAAAAATAGAATACTTGGAGATGTCCTTGCAGAAATAATTTTGTGCTTTTTCTGTGTATTATAATTATTGTTGATTGGATAGAACAATGAAATATCTTGAGTTTACATAATTTAAAATGCTAAAAATAGCACACTGAAAAACCTTCCCAAGTGCTTTATCTTCAGTTATGTATGTATTACATAGAAATATGCAATAAATGCCATCAATAGACATTTTGCACTCTGCACAGATGTTCTTGCAGTTTTAATAGTTGTGTTACTAATTACATTACACTTGGGTACCAATTCAGTGAAATTTGTTTTAGAATAAGAGTTCTCAATTACACAGGCAAAATAACATTCATGCTTCACTGGAACTGAAAGACTAGGGAAAATATAAAATGTTCACAGGATCAACTGCAAAATTTATTTTACACAGTTAATTTAAATTGATTTTACTGCAGTATGTTAGACTATTTTCTGGTGGCTAATATCAAAAGGAATAGATAACCATAGGACAAGATATAGAACCATAGTCACTGCTTTTTTTCCTGCTAGCAGGTGGCACAGATGTCTTGAGGAGCACCAGTTGTTAATAAACACTGCAATTTTATTTTTGTTTTAATTACTCAAGAAATAAGAAGCCTCTGAAATTTGCAGATAATGAGTATGCTACATTCATTTCAGTGACCTTCTCTGGGTGAGACTAAAAAGCAAAGTGCTTTTGAAATCTTAAGCATGTGTGCAGCTTCCTCTGTTGTGATATGATAATTCATAAAATTAGACATGTTCTTGAATTCTCTAGTGACTTGGGCCTGCATGTTGCGATCTCCTCTGGTGAACAGCTTAAGGCTACAGAAAATCATCAAAGAAATTACTAAATGAGCAGAATTTCTATTACTTTGATCAGGGAATAATAGGGGAAACCAGAACGAGAGCTGTAACGTTTATTTGAGTAGTGGGAGGACAACTGTAGATTATGTCTATTACATATTTATCACTAATGTTTTTCTCAGCTATGTTTATTTGAATTTTCATTTTACATGTGTTTTTGTTATTCACAGGAACTTCAGGAAAAAGGTTTGTGTGACACAATATCTCCTCAGATTTTAAATGTCATTTATTCTTTGAAAATGTTACAATTTCAACCGCACTTCTTAATTAAGCCTTTGTATGTTACTACAAATACCAGAAAACACATTTTCCATTTGTTTGAAGCCTTTAAAAATAGAAAAATTCCTTGATTATATTTATAAAATTTGGTGGCTATTAAGTTTTAATTTTGATTACATATTTAATAAGTAAGATTACATATTAAATAAGAAATTTAAGAAGTAAATTTAGATTTTGGTTAGAAAAAGGGAGATGAATCAGGAGGGGAGTGGATGGGACCCTTCAACATGAATCTTCATTTGCATAACTTTGTCAAACTGCTTCCTTCCTGCCCCCTCATCCCATGTTCTCTAGGGCTGATGCCAGCTGGAACCTCTCTGTCCCCAGTGACACAGAGCCACAGCCCAAGGGAAGGGGCAGGAATTCACAGCAGAGCAGTAATGTCAGCTTGCCCTTAGGCCAGATGAGGCTGCTTTGGAAGCAGCAGTGTCAGCAGAGCTGAGGTGGCCTGAGCTGGCCACCAAGCTGACTCCTGTCTGCTCACTCCCCTCCTCCTTGGGGAGTGGGACAGGAAGTGAAGAAAGATCAGGAGCAAGAGAACTCCCATGAAACCCCATTCCTTTGCTCCAGACTCCTCATCGCTGTCACTACCTGTCCCAATCCTTTCACTGAGGCAATAGCCTCACTGGGTAGGGCTGTCAGGGTGGCCAAGAGGACAGAGGCTCCTCTCTGCCACTCCTTCCTCATGCTTTTCCTCTCCTCCAGTGTGGGGTCTCCATGGGCTGCAGAGATTATCCACTGTGCCATGGACCTCCTCCCAGAGGTGCCAGCAGCTTGGCTGAGGGCTCAGCTGTGCACGACAATGATCCCTTTGGAGCCAGCTGGAGCGTTCTGGAACCAGCTGTGTCCAGCACAGGGCAGCCCCTGACTTCCCCCCAGCCACACCTGCAGCCCATATTCTGCTGCTGCTGTCCTGAAACGTGCCTCAAACATTGCAGGTACAAGCAGAGCAGCCAGGATCTCAGCAGCTTTTACTCTACAAAAAGTCTAAAATGCTTTGCAGAAGTAAATCCTTGATTCATTTGCTGACTCAAAGTATGTGGGATTAATCATGGTGTCTCCATCTCAAAACACATTTGACATTTGTTGGGCTGTAGATTATACACAGTGTGTGGATAAGGTTTTCGTGTTTGTTTTTTTTTTTTAACAGTGGCTCATATCAGGAGGCTTTTTACTGTCCTTTCTCCCCGTGTCTTCATCATGCAGTGTGTCTGACTGGTGAGACTCCTCTGCCTGTGCCCCTTGTCTTCTCTCAGACTTCAGCTGTCATGGAGCAGTGAGGAATCAGAGGCACAGCTGCAGGAGGCGTAGGAATGGCTGATTTACAGCCACCACTGTGACAGTCCTTTCAGGGAGCTTGAATATTTTCCAGGACATTTTATAAATGGGAATTTTTGACATTCAGAGCATCAATAACTACTGCAGAATTTAGATACATTAATAACTGGCATGCTACCAGCTCTAAAATTGCTTATTAGTTTGGTCTAATTGTTTTATAGTATGAATTCTGGAAATGTAATCTGATAAAAGTGGTGAATAAGATACCTGGGAGAGGTGGTGCCATTGTGCAAGTGCTTTTGATGACAGTGCATGCTGTGTAATTTTGTCGCTTATGAAAGTGAATCCAACAAGTACAATATATACTCATGGAAAGAGCAACATTGAGAAATGTAGGTTTGTTGGAGTGCAATAGTGAGTTGGTTGCTTTAATCAGATAGTGAGTTGTTCACTAAGTCTTGAGGCAGAGTTACTAAGTCCATACAGTACCTGTCCTGTCTGACCCACTAAACTTCTTGCCTGGGCTGGGGTATCTGCTGAGACATCCCACAGGAGTTGCAGAGGGGCACCAAAATCTTTTTTCATAGAGGAGTTTGGAAGATTTGACTTTGGGAATTAAGGAACAGCTGTTCAGTACTACTGTACTGAAAAGCTGTCTTGTCTTTGTAAACATCACAATGCAAATAATAAGCCAACATACAGATTAATAGATGTCACAGGCATGAGATGAGCAGCTAATTTCATGCCCTATGTATTAGCATAATTAGTTGTGATTTATTACAGGAGTCAAACCCAAAGCTCTTTCACTGTGCAGTAAAATAGTGTTCATTGTCTAAAAGAGAGCCTGCCTACGGTGCTGATGTTAAATACCCACAGCAGCAGTAGGTGCTCCTTCATTGGCTATGCAGCAGGGATTGGTTTGTAACCTTGGCTTTGACATCCATGTTCAAAACATTGTAAAACTCAGTATAATGATCTGAAAGTGATACATTCTTCTAAGAATGTAAGAAAACCACAACTCCCTGGATTTTATCTTTAATTTATTTAGGCTAAGGAAAATAGAAAGAAACAACTTGTAAACAGAAAAACTAAGTGACAAAAAAGTGAGAAACACAAGAAGGGAAACATATCTGAGACTTCCAAGCGGTGTGTCTGGGAAAGTGAGCTTGACTGCAGGTAACACCATGTCTTCCTGTTTTCCCATTCCAAATTACAGGTTTATAACAACCAAAAAGGTACTAAAAATGTAGTTATACTCTGAGGTGGGCTCGTTTTCTTTTTCTGAACTGATCTGCATTTGGAGGTTCCTATCTGCAGATGTTTTGAAATCTTGACTATTTTCTTCTGGAAAAGGTAACCGAGTTTGGATTTCCTCTCTAGCGGGCTGTCCATCTGTTAGTGATTTCTAATGTAGAATTATCTTGTGATCACTTGTGATCAGGTACAAACAAAAGCTGTATTTGTTTCACATATACATTTTTATGCTTTATTTGTGACACATAAATCTTCATCATTTGTATCATTTATTTATAGTTTTACATGAGGTACTTTTTGTTCTGCTACTATAAAGCCTGTTTTTTTGGAAGCTGTCCTTGAAATCTCTTGGTTCTGAGTTCATGTCTGGGTATCCACAATGAACAGTCAGTTTTTGGCAGTCCTAGGTGATGCCTTGTCTGAATCACTCAGCCACCACCTACATAGGTGACCTGGTAATCATACTGACTAAACAGAGCATCAAGCTGTGGGTGTTGTCAGCATGGCTCAGAGTAACTGTTGATGTCTGGGTGTAGTTCAGGGAGCCTGTTGTGTTTTAATCTTAAATTATTCATACATTTGGTCTGTAGCAGGACTCAGAAATGTTTGCAGCTCACAAAGCAGAAACAGCTATCTCAAACTTCCAACACAAAGACTTGTGATATTTTTTCGTTTCTAGGTTTTTGGATTACTGTCTGTATTAAATTAGAACTAGCCTGATTTAAGTTCTTTTCATTAGGGGAGCACATGTCATTAGTTGTAAATTTTTTAAAGGCAAAAATGCCAGAACCTTGTCACAAACTAAATGGCATTTTTCAGAAACAACTGTTACTGAAAATTCAGGAGCAAGATTGTAGGTCTGTTGTAGTCTTTAACTAGTGAGAAATTTGTACAAATGGATATCTTGTCTGATGGAATGAGAACAGCAAAGCTAAGAGTGATGGAGAAGCAGAAATGGCACATATATTGTGGGTTTTTTCAGCAGAAAGAGTTTACCTGCTTACTTGTTCAAAAAGTCACTTGGTTCATATAAGGAAGATTATTTCTTGCTGCAGAGGAGCCCAATATTGGTGTCACAGAATGACTCTTGGATCATCTTTATTCGTATGCTGATGTTCTTCAGGTCTTGACCAAATCCCCAGATACAAATACTGAGCGTAGGATGAACACTGCTCTGAAAATCATAATATACCACCTAGGAAAACTACTGAAGACAGGTCAGAGCAGCCATTTCCCACCTTCCCAGCGTGACCATTTGCACATGTAGAGAACTGCCAGTCCATACATTTGCATTGTGTCCACTGCCAAGTGTCTACCATAAAAGTCACAACTACATCTTTCCATACACTCTCTATATTAGGAGCCAGAACCTGGAACACTGGGTAACAGCTAGTTCATATCATGTAAGTTGCCTTCAATTTCATTGCTCTAATGATTGTAATGCCTAACTTGCCTTTAACAGACCACCCATTCAGAGTGTTGTCTCCCTCTGAAAGCAAGGAGAGTGTTTTCATCAAAATACAGCTCACTATAAATGCATTAATTCCTTCAGCAGCAGTTTGCATTGCAAAATTGTTGAATGTGCATAAGTTCTTGTAGCTGCTCAGGTGCCATATAGCATTTGTGGTTAGCTCTTGATTTAGTTCTGCGTTGTTTTGTGAGCACTGCTCTTTTTTTATTTCCCACTTGCACCAGCCGCTGAAATAACTGTGAGAATAATTCATTGTGTCATGCATTTGGTGAGGTGTCTTTTTTCTTTTTTCCCATTTGTCAATTTTTCTAAGCTGGCAATTTTTCTAAGCTTTGTGAAACTATTTGCCCATAACTCCTGCAAATGATGCCTAGTTCAATATGTCTTTGTTACTTATGCTTCTTTTTTTGTGTGTTCCAAATGCATGCTGTTTTGGTTTTGGTATATTTTATGCTAAGCCAGATGAGCACAACTAGCAGAATGAATTTTTGCATGCAAATATCTTTCAGCTCAATTGATCTGGAAGCATTCCTGACAACAAGCTCATTTCCTAGAACAAGCATAGAGAAGAAGCACAATGAGAAAAAGTAGTTAAAATTATTTTTCCTTTAAATGTTTAGTATTACTGGAAAACGTCTTTCAGAATAAAAATTCCAGTCCACCACTCCATGACTTCATTTTTGTGGTATTCATTTTCTTTCTAGCATCATTCCAAGGCTTTGTCTGTCTCTAAGCTTTTAACACTGAAGCTAACCATGAATGTCAAGTGAGTACTATATGTGGCCCACCAACAAGTAGGAAATTCTCAGGGGAAAAAAATCTTTTTATAAAACAGTTCTTCCTTTTGGCAGTGCCCTTCAAACTCTGCTGAAAGAGTTTAAATTCCAGGCTTTGCTGCTCTTAGCCCTGACCCTCACCCAAATCCTGAGCCTTCAGCAGAGCTATAACCTGAGAGTTGCCCCATCCACATGAAAAAGTTCACAAGACAGACAATATTTTGCACATCTTCCCTTGGCCACTTCTATCCAATTCCATTTTTGCACCAGCTCTAGGCTTTGGCTCCATTCTAACTTTATCCCTAATCCTAAACCTAGAACCTCAGCTGAGCGTTAGTCAACAGCCTCAGCTCTGGACCAGGTGACAAGGTTGTCAGGGAGGAAAATTCTATGCAGCCCATCACTTCATTTGGAAGCCCCTGTCCAGTGGAGCTCTAGGTCTTGTGTCTTTCTGAAACTTAGCCCTAAAACTAGGCACTCTCCTGAGAAAAGATGTTACAGCTCACAGCCCTTCGGCATCCGCTTTCTACCCCCACTTCAGCTGCAACTCTAACCTTTCTCCTAAAGCTTGGTCAAACCTTACACTGATCCCTAAACTTAAGCTTCAGCTCATTGTTTTTATCCAACACTTTCAATGATTCCCACTTTAAAGATTTCCCTCAGTAGACATTTCCCAGCTTTCACCAAGGCTCCTCGTGTTGATTAGTTTGTACGGTGATGGATCCAGACACCCCTGCTCCAACAATCACCTCTGAGACACTGGCTACCCACTAGAGAAATTGTAGAGTGATCTCAGGTAACTCACTGCCCATTTGAAGCACAGACAATACATGTAATTTTTAATTAGTATGATCAAAACTTTGATAATTGGAGAAGGCTGGGAAAGACCAAGAGAGGCTGAAGGACTAGAACAAACTTGGTTTTGAGGTTTAGGAGGTTAAACTACCTTACCTTGAACATAAACTTTCTGATCAGTCATGTAGAAGACCCATAAAGAGCAAAAATATCACAAAATAAATAAGCTAAAGTTGAGGACAAATATTAACTTTCAACCACAATCTCTGTTTGTACTAACTGGACATATTTAGTAGTGACATAACGAATACACCAACATTTTGTAAAGATCTTCATTATATTGTCTGCTGTTTTATGCAAGTTTCATTTTCTTCCCAAGGACAACTGAAGCATAAATGAGAACTTTTTTACTAGTTCTAGCAAACTAGGCAGCACTTGAAACAGAATTCCTGTGACTCCCAAATGCTCAAAGAAATGTTTTAGTTGTGGATGCTCTTTTTAGACATATAAAGGATGTTTTTTTACTAATGGAACACTCCTTACTCAGAGAACTTCCCTCCTTTTTTTTTAGCCCAGAAATAAGCATTGAAAAATTACTTTGGAAATTAGCAAGAGCTATTAATACTCAAGGGCAAGATGAAATTCCTTTTGCTGTGGCCATTTACTAGTTCAATAGTATCTCCTACAAAAATGTGGAATCTTGCAACGGCTGTCAGAAGCTCTTACCTACTCTCATGCAAGACAGGGATAAAATCAATTAAATTTCCTAAATATGAGTAACATTTTTCTAAGAATGATTTGTGCAAATATTAATCTCTCCATTGTTGGGATCCATAATGGTGGGGGGGTATTCTGTGTCATCTCACTGCTTGTAGCTTTTCATGCTGAAAGCCTGCATGGAAGACTTTGACTCTACTTTTTTACTTTTTGAAAGTAATCAGTTGGCATTTGACAATGATACATATTTCTAATGAACGGGCATATTTACCAAAGTTCCATATTTCTTTTCTTTTTTTTTTTTTTTTTGAAAGAGTAGCAATATATTTACTGATTTTTAAAAAATATTTTTATAATATATTTGACAATGCCACATAGCTGTTTATAACAAATACATATGAAAAATGTAATTAGCAGGAAACGGGCAAAAAAAGGACAATTGGTAATCTTAATTAGCAATTTTATTTTTCTATAGTAATTGCCTACAGAAGATGTTTTGTCTCAATGAGTCCACTAACACTATATTCATAGAAACACTTTAAAAAAAATTACTGTTTTTTTTTTTTTTTTACAGAAAGGGGGTTTTTATTAGGATGCCTTCACTGATGTATGCAAAAATTATGAGTTATGAGAGATTCTCATTCTCTCTATCTCAAAATACTCCTCACTATATTTCTTTGTCTTAAGTTACAATAAAATCAGGTTAGAATTTCCTGATCTAACTTCAGTAGTTTCTTTCATTTAATATTTCTGTAAAGTAATGGAAACACCAAGAAACCATCTATGGCATTTTAAGATGACATTAGAGATCTGATGGAAACCTGCTTAAAGATAAATTATGGCACTGAAAATGAAGATGTTACATAAAAGCATATTTTCACTTTTAAGATTCTTTTCATTAAAATTTCTTTTTTTCAGGTGGACTGTTATACTTGCTAAAGTTTCTTGTTCTTTTGGACTGCAAAATTTTATTGAATTGTTTTTAATAATATTTTTCCAGTAACTTCAGGTATCAAGGTGACTGACTAATGGCAAGTGATTAGTTACGTCATTGAATTTTAGTCTTATGGCCTCTATTATTCTCATCAACTGTAGCAGAACTGCCAAAACACAAGGTTTAAAAACTAGACTGGATTATATGAAATATTTCAAAGGCTGAAAGGAAAATATTGTTACTACTGGATCTTATATTGCCTTTGTATTAAAGCCAGGCATTATTATATTGCTATTTTTGCATACTGGTACTACTCAGTCTTGCTAGCTTAGCATTTCCTTGTATGAAGTGTAAGGATAAAATCTGTAGTTTATATTATAAAAGTCTTTTGGTAACTGGCAGCCTCAGAGAACATTTTCTGGTATCTCTACAAAGCTGGTGCTGTTCATGGTCTACTTACTGGTGAGCATAATTCCATATAATCTGTATTATAATTTTCACTGTCTCAACATGTTTCTCATAGGGAATTGGGTAATATGTCTAAGAGATGAATTCTGTGAACAGTAAATAAGAATTTCTGGCATTCATAATATGGGTGAATATACTGTAATATTAATATCC
The DNA here is from genome assembly GCF_027477595.1 of Haemorhous mexicanus. Taxonomy (NCBI): domain Eukaryota; kingdom Metazoa; phylum Chordata; class Aves; order Passeriformes; family Fringillidae; genus Haemorhous; species Haemorhous mexicanus. Next base: position 52,516,311 of record NC_082344.1, on the reverse strand, counting down.
TTCCTAAAATCTCTTAGAGTAGCCTAACCATGGCAGATTAATGCTTTCCCAACAAAGTACTGAATTCCACAGATGGAAAAAAAATCAGTGGGGGGAAAAAAATCCAACTGATTTTTAGCATACAAAGTAGTTATGCCACATGTTTTGAATCTTAGCCCATTTCCTTCAGTAGCATATTCTTTAATAAGAAAGCATAAATTGTTTATTTCTAGTTAGAACTGAGGCAGTTATTAGAAAATTCTGGTTGCTGTCTAGAAAAGCATGATATTTTGCTTTAAAATGACCAAAGGATTTCAGTGTTTGTAAAATTAGTCACAGGTGAAGAGGTCTTCTAGGACAACAGTTAAGAATGAATAGCCTGATATCAGATCAAGTTAATGAACTATGGAAAATCCCCAAGGAAAAGACTGGCAATGAACAGAACAGTAAGGAATTTGGGGAATATAAAGCTGCCCATATACTCACATCACAACCACTTTTGATGTAATAAAATCCCAACAATTAAGTTTTACCTAAATACTGGTTGCCAGTTTCTGAGTGGTCTGCATGTGTTTCAGTGCCTTTGTACTGCCAAAAATAAACAAGATCACAGAATAAATATATATGAAGCACGGGTAGATGTCAGTGTTAGTTTTTAAATATTTTAAAATATTTTCAAATAAATTATTTTCAGTAATTGTTTTTCTTGATTTTCTTCAATTTAATCAGTGAGCAAAAAAAAAAAAAAAAAAAGCTTGTGTTGGACTAAGAATAGGTAGCTTTAAGGAGAAAGATAATTCTGGTTACACCTACAGAAATGCTAGTTTACCTGGTACATTAAAGATCCCTCAGATGTATTTGGAAGTAGATAAAAATCATCCTCAATATAGATGAAAATACCATCAATCTTTGCATTATGAATTTTTGGTTCAGTATAAAAGTTCTCAACAATCTCCCTCTTGAAAGCTGCTATTGCTTTCTTCTTGGGATTAACAGCTATTTAAATGTTCTTTCTTTCTAGCTTCCCACTAATATGCTAATAGTAAATCTGAACCATCTGCCACGTAAATAGAGAAGTGGAAAAACCTTGACAGCATAGTCTCTCATTTAACCAATTTACATAAGTTACTATTCATAAAATTAAAAATGTCCTTGAGTTGCTTAGAAAATTTGTGGTCATTATATTTTTTCCCTAATCATCAGCTAGTTGCAATAAGGAGACAAAACTGCAGTAGAGCAGAGTGTCTTTGTTACTCATGGCAGACTGACACTCATCATTTAAGTAAATTGAGTAAATAGGTTAGTTGCAGAAATGCTGGGGAGAGTTATTTCTTAGGTTGGGGCACAGATTTGTTTCTGGCCCACGAATGGTTAGTTTACCTGGGCCACTGTGTACGTTCTGTACAAATTGCTGTCTAATTGACAGGCACCCATTAATGACTCTGGACTCATATATGAGCTGTGCATATTTAATGGAAGAACTTTGATGTTACTTTTAAAGTGGCAAACAAAATTTAAAATGCAGGAAGACAAAATTAATGGCAAATAGCATTTATTTTCAGCCTTTAAATGTATTGCAATAAAAAAATAAACCCACAATTTCTGTATAGATTCACTGTGCACTCATTATTTTTTCCTAACATTGAGCTTGTTCTGTTTCAGATTTGCTCTATAGACAGATATAGGAAATTCTGTCTTTGCAAAATCATAACCTATGATATGTAATAGTGGCTTTAAGGTGGGTTAAAATATCTATAAAATGAAGGAGAAATAATGAAAATTGATTAAAAAAAAAAAGAAGAAGAACTCCCATGGAGAAACAATACAGTGTAAGTTATTATTTTGTACCAACTGAAAATGTCTTGCTGTCCACAGGGACCTCTTGTTGACAGTTTTACACTGACAGTTAAAATCATATTAGTTTCTTAAAATACTGACTGAATTTTGTGCTGATAGACTTTTCAGTCAAAAGAGCGAAAAGGAGTGGGCTAGACTATTTTTAATGGAAGTAAGAATTAGTTGTCCTTATGAAGAAAAAAAATGAAAGAGTGCTGAACCACAATATTTTACAGTGTATTAGAAATTATGGAAAGAAAATGTGACAGTCTGCATAAAAAGAATGACTTTTTAAGAATATTCTATTTCAAGTCAACCAATTTACCAAATGCTATTTCTTAAAAAAAAAAAAATTGGTTATGTACTAGGGAGTCCATACCTTTAGCAGTCACATACTAGTGTTCTGATTAATTTCATATTTTACTGACATGTCTGCCATCTTTTTCAGTTTATCTACATGTCTCTCTCAGAGTCTTTTCTTCTTGTACAGCAGCTCTATAATGGACTGGCAATTGTATTTCAGGCCTTCTTTTGCTACTTAATTGTCTCACAAATGGATCCTTTACAGGATCACATAAATTCAGGCAGGTGCTGCAAATCTGAGCTCTCCAACTTGTGATCAGTAATTTTATAGAGCCTGGAACACAATGCAGTGAACTACTTTGGTTTCTTCAAGTCCACAGAATCCCAGATTGGGTCAGGTTGGAAGGGACTGCAGTCCAACCCAGTCATCTGCTCCAAACCCCCTGCTCAAGCAAGGTCATCCCAAAGCCCATGGCACAGGACTGTGTCCATGTTCCAGTGCTTGCTCACCCACACAGTAAAGAAGTCCTTTCTCATATTCAGGTGGAACTTCCTGTGCATCAGTTTCTGCCCAGACCTATTGCTTGTCACCCCTGACAAGAGACTGGCTGCGGCCTCTGACACTCTCTGCAGATCCTTACAGACATTGATGAGGTCCAGTCTCAGTTTTCTCTTCTCCAGACTGAACAGGCCCAGCTCCCTCAGCCTTTCCTCATAGAGAGATGCTCTAGTTCCTTAATCACCTTAGTTGTCTTCTGCTGGATCTTCAACTCGTTTTGCTCTGACAAACACACCTACAGTGATCAGAATGAATAGAAGATATTTTCAAATACCTTTAAAAGTGGATGAAAATGCTAAACGCTTGATTCCCCTCTCGTGCTGATTCTATATTAGTCACCTTTTCTTGTTTATAGTGTTGTAAGTGTAGTGTCATAGTGTAAAGATTTTTTCACACTGTTTCTCAACATTGCAGACCTTCTACTGTAGTAATTTTGCATGCATATAATTTTTTTAAACAGTAAAGCACACTTGATGACAATTATGGATGAAAAAATGTGGAACCCCCATGAAAAATTTTAACAAAAATATTTAATATTTGCAATGATTTTATCCCCTGCCTTTAATTTTTGTTTTCAATTGTTTTGTAAATTTTTCTTTGACTTGTCCACATAAGTTGCAGTATATGACTTCCAACTGATGAGCACAGAAACAACACGCTGTCCCACAGCTAATCACAGTTACTTGCATATAAACCTACTTAATTAGTCCATTAAAAATCACACAGGCTTTTTGGTCCTTCTCTGCCAAATGTAAATTCAGTTTGTACAGGGACAGGATCCTGAAACATATTGCTGAGCACAAAGTGCTATGCTCAGTGTTGGAGCTGAAATTCTAACAGATGCATTCATTAATCTTCTGAAGTATGCTACCATGTTTGATTTCCCCTCTCCCTCTATGCAGTACAAGAATGAAACAACCTCCTAGAGTCTGTGTGAGATTTAAATAAGACTCCACCACACTCAGGATGCCTTGCCTAATATTGAACACTTCCAGCTGAAGTCACTATCTGCATAATTAGCTACCACCCATTAGTCTTTCTGACAGAGACTGCTGTGTGTATTCCTACTACCCTGTTCATAAAATGGCCAAAGGACAAAAGACTTTATTGGAAAATAAAGGGAGAATTGTAGGAATAGGCAGAGCTGGCTTGTTCTAGGAGGCTGACTTAGTAATTCTCTGAACCAAACAGATCAAAGAAGGAGATTATTCTGAAAATAAAAGGTAAGTTGCACTAGGCCTGCCTGTTTTTTCTAGCAGTCATGGGCCAGTTGCTAGAGGTTACCCCAAGATTATGTTGTTGCTGAAATTACTACAAAAACATGCACCTTTTTTTTCTGTAACTCCACAAATTCATGTTATTTGTGAGTTAATGATTTTCATTTATTTAATGCAGATTCTTTAAAATTTATCTCAGTTTTTGTGTGGTTTTTTTGGTGGTTTTTGACAGCAAAATATAGCAGTAGATAGTCTCCTGTTTTTCTTCTGCCATTTCCATAGTGCAGCTTTGACTGGACTCCAGAAATCCATCTTTAAAAGCTGTGTCTTGTCATGCAGCTTTCCCTGTTTATATGGTTGCACATCCACATCAATGGCACAGTAACTGCAAACGTTTGTAACAATCCTATAATGTTTTGGAAAGATATTTGTCAACAGCATGTTCCGTGCTGCTCTCTTTGTCAGATCACTTGTTAAAGGCCATTTGAAGAAGTGATTTTAGTTCAATCCTGTGCTGACAAGATTCAATTTCACAAAATAAGCAGCACCATTATAGCCAGTCTTGGCTTTGTGAGGAAGAGAAGGGCTGAACTCTTCCCCACTTAATCATCAGGATCCTCAAAGGCAGGGTAATCTTAAAAAAAAAAAGGAAGTGTTTTCAGCACCACACTCATGTTTGAGTCGATAAAATGATATTCTGGGACCTTTAGAAGAGAAGGTCATTGATTAAACACATAATAAAGTGTGCAGGTTTGTTTTTCTTTTGCAGTGTCATTTAATTAAATTAAGAGGAAAATAGATCAAGACAAACAAAAGGAGGTTACTTTTGGTACAGCATATAAATAAGTTGAGGAGCTTCTTGCAGCAGGATGTATAAATACAGAGTGGCTATTGAAGTTCATAGAAAAAAAATCTATTAAAATATATGCACTTGTACAATCTTTGAAAGTCCCTTAATGTCTGGGTGGTGGAAACTATCAGAAACTTATATCATGTCCTTCTTGTCTTAGTCCCTAGGGAAATGGCATTTGACATGCCTTGGAAGAACATATGTGATGACAGACTTTTGGTCTGACCTAAAAGACCTGGTTTCTGGTCTTAAGATCTTAGAGATTCTGAAAAAATAGTTGCTTAAATCAAGATATAACATTAATTCAATAATTTAGCTAAGTATAATTACATAATTGGCAGTAAGATTTACTGTTACGGACTTTCTTTCTAAAAATATAAACAAAAGTTATTAAAAATGGTAAAAAATCTTGTTCAAGAATTTAAAAATTAATCCAAGTATGTATGTTAACTAGAATTAGTATCTCCAAGTCAAACTAAGTTGTCCTTCATCTATGAATATCTTTTGTGGAGACATTTGCATACAATTCAGATACTAAGCAGACATCTAGATAATTGCTATTTGTATGGAATATGTCTGGGAGGGAAATATGTCTCTCTTTTTATACTCAAACTTTCACCCACTTGTTGAGAAATAGTTACTACTTAGTTACAATTAAGGGTTATGAAAAAAAATCACAGCTAATTTATTCATTAGAACAAAGAGAGCTGTTATTTAATTTAAAATTATCTTAACTGTTTCAGATATTTATTTAAAAAAATTAATGATGAAATGACAGATCTCTCACAATCAACAGAGCAGACAAAAAGTGAACCTGGGAACTGCCAAGTGCAATGAGCCAGCAGCACTGTGCTTTTCCTGTAGATTAAAGTTGTTTCAAGACATTTCATGTTATTCATGGGCAGCTTTATACTCCCCTTTCCTGTGGACCTCAAGAATTGAATTCATTTTCCTGTAGTTGCTCAGTATCCTAAAGGCTCATATCTGAAGCATTTGTGCACTTTCCCCGTTGGCAATTTGCAGTGCTTCTGGTAAGGTGGAAGGATCGTTTTTGGTAGTCCTAAACTGAACAAGCATCTTGGGCAGTAGTTAGAAGTCAGATGACATATGTGGAAGGCTATGTCCCATGTGGGTGCAGGAAAGGAGCTTGTGAAACCCTGTTCCCTTGTGGGTGTGTTAGAAAGCGTAAGGATGTGAGAGGAGCCTGTCTTGCTCACTCTTTGGCTTTGAATGCACCATAGCTATGCAGAACTGTGGAAGGCCACAGCAGGATGCACAGGAGTTCAGGCAGATATTGTCACCTGGGCAGTAATCATCAATTGCAAACAGGGACTCCATTTCAGTTATGCATCAAAATGGTTGTTTTCAGGTAAGAGAATTGAAGAGCCCTAGGACTTTAATATAAGGTGGTATTTGGAAATCAAACCCCAATGTGAGGGTTTCAATTCAAAAGACTATTCCATTTTTATGGTACACAGGCAGAGTCATAACCTGGTGTGGGTGTGTGTGAGACTTAGTGACACTGGTTTATTACTTAATCCCTTCATTATTCCATAATTATGCATTATTACTAGTTATGCATCACTACACATACCTGAAATATGCAAACTGAAATGAATGTGTTGGAACTGTTCTGTCACACCTGTGGGTGCTCAACATGGTGTTACTTAGAGGTAGCTCATTCTGCATAAGGGTAAGTAAAATTTCTCTCTCCAATTGAAAGGGGGTGTTTGTTTAATTCTGACTTGTGCTTTTGCCTTTCAGTGTCTTTCAGCAGCACAATCAAGGCAGTTACCCAGTAAATGTCAGATACAATAACTGAAAGTGTTCTTTTAAACCTGCTGAGGAGAATTTTAGCTTTAATATGAGTATAAACTGGGACTAAACTCATCTGTCTTTGTACAGCATATGCATTTAAAAGGGGGTTAATTGTAATTGCCAACCCCTTCATTCAAAATAGCTTCTGACTTGCTTAATTCTTTAGGGGTTATTTTGACTGCAGATTGTGTGAACATTTTGCTCTGATCTCTTTTGTGTAGTGTTGCTTCCCCACTGATATAAACACTTTACTCTTGCCTGTCTGCCAGAGCCATCAAATATCTTTTGTAAATGAAACAATTGCCCAAGAGCCAGTGGATTGTCAGACCTATGAATGAATGGTAGGAACCTGACATGGCATCCAATGGGAATGCAATAAGGAAGCAAAATTACTCCTTCAGAGAGAGCTCTGCAGTTCCCAGAATAGAACAAAAGCTCTATTAGCTGCTACCCAGCCAGACATCACAGCTTTAGAGAGCAGACTCCAGGAGAATTTTTCTGTAGGCTCAGCAGGCAATGCCTAAAACAAACAAATTTTATGTGGATGTCAAGAGGTACATATAGCTAGAACCGATCCTTTTCTTCTTGTTGGCCTGCTAAATTTTAAGAACTTCATCTGCCACTGGGAAGTAGTTTCCCAGTCTCAGACACCACAAAATGTAAAATTTAAAACCAGAAACTGTTTTCTAGCAATATTACAAATACAGATGTATTCCATATTGACATGATTTCTGGAGGCAAAGCAAAGTTCTAAAGCATTTCATGTTTTCACCATCTTTTCTCAAGCAGGAGTCACTTGAATCACTTGAATCTTGCTTGAGGCACTGACTTGTCTGTGTCCTTCTTCAGCCACTAGGAATAAAAATACTTTCTCCAGGTCTGTTATGCTACCTTTCAGATGTGACATGTACTTGTTGTGTCTTCTCCAGCTTCATTGATTTCTAGCGATGTCATTTGTAAGTTTTTTATGACAGGATCACAAGGAAAAGACCTAAATTTTCAGACATTTTAGTGTCATACTTTTGGAATTGAGAGTTTGTGCTGAGGACATTAGGCCTGTGCACAAATGGCTCAGGAGCCTTTCTTCTGCCCTCATACTTTTGTGAGGAAGCTGAAACAGCAGAGCCTAGTAATAACAACTAACAGCAGAAAAACAGACAATTGGACTGATACAGTCATTTACTTTACTTCTTGTGCTTTTTGTTGCTCATGGGTTAGGGAAAAGGATTGTGAAAACAAGGTGCTAGACTGTATTCCAGATATTTATTGCTCTTTCTGTAAGTGACAAGTTAAATTCCTTTCTTTAAATAACACTCCCATGAAACACAGTAATAGGTGTACTTACCTTTAATAGTACCTGCACACATGACAAAATTATGTCTAGCAAAAAGAGGCAGAAACTGCAGTGCAGAAGTATTTTTTTCCTTGGCTTAGGAGAAGGGCAACAAGACCATATTATTAAAGCAGCTTCATATTCATTATTCTCAGAGCACAGGATGAATACTAGAGAATGCAGAAGTTGGTACAGTTTTAGAGCAGGCCAAGGAGCCTAGGTTCAGCCAGGGACAGCATTCAGCAATCACTCTGTGGTCTGTGCTGGTTTTGCTGCTTGGGTTACTTAAGAGGTTCCTGCAGTCCTCTCCTGCACGCCTTGTCAGGGGGAGACCTTTCTGCTTGTGGCACAAAGGTCTGTCATGGATTTGAAAGGAAGATAAAGAGTTCTCACTACCTTCTTCTGCCAACAGGACTTGAGGATTTAATTCCTCAAGAGTTATACAAGCTCTGTCCTTGAAAATTCTTTTTCTCTCTGTTGATACTGACAAATATTACATGTTGCTGTGGCTATCAAAGGCCTGGAGATCACTGTATCTACAATGAGTAAATGCAGGACTTAATACTGACCTAAAGCAGCATTTTACTAGCTTGTAGATGGAAAAGTGTTTAATTTGAAATAAACATTAAATCCACCATGCTGCTCCTCCTTCCAGAATGGCAGTTCAGGGTTTTCCATGTCACATCTGTAGCTATGTGAGGACCTGATCATAGAGTTTCTTGTGTTCAAAAGACTCATAAAATGCTGAAAATTAAGCAGAAACTATAACAAAATGTTTTTAATTAAGTAAGAACTATGTAGAAAATGGCTACATAAACGTTGGAATAATTTATACAATAAACATAAATATTGAATAAAAAATATTCAATTACAGACTAATTTACATTGTTTTATCCAGGTATATAAAAAAGAGCAATAATATTCAGCTATACAGTTTAGTTTCTTAAAAAAGAAGTAAAAAGGAAAAGAAGTGGGGGGTCTTTTCAACTTTGACACTGAACATAATTACATCTTCAAACATCACAGTCCTAGCTAAAGTTCAAGAAATCTGCAGATTGGACCAAGTCATATACTGCTGTGTAAGAACACAAAAATAATTATTCAGAATGACAATATGTAATGGACTAGAGAAAAAATATTGATAAACCAAAAAGATTTAGGATCAGAATCATTAAAATGTCATGTTGGACACTGTGGAAGTAATAGAGTGGTCTGTCTTTGTTTATTAGGCTCCCAGAAAGACATCAATCTGGTAAAGTGCAGCTAAAATACTCCCCAATGTGTCAAAAGCATACGTGGTTAAAAGGGCAGCAGGAGAGGTGTGTGTGTGTGTGGACATAAATAGACCTTCCCACTGACAAAACTGCTCTCCACTGGATAGTGGTTTGTGCTGGATGGATTGCAAACTCTTCTTCCCTGGAGGATAATGAATCTGTCATGTGATGCTTCTTTCCTTGTAGGAACAAATCAGATATCTCTCTCTGTACCTGAGCCGTGTCTTATAAAAACAAATGTTTCTCTTTTTCTAGGAATATTTTTCTCGAAACAATTTTGTCCTAATTCATAGAATGATTCCATAGAATGCTTAGGGTTGAAATGAGCCTTAAAGAACATCTAGTTCCAGCACCCTGGCCCTGGACAGAAGCACCTTTCACCAGACCAGGTTGACAAAACTCCATCCAACCTGACTTTGAATACTTCCAGGGATGGGCCAACCTCAGCTTCTCTGGGAAACCTGTTATAGTGCCTCACCCCCCTCACAGTAAAGAATTTCTTCCTAAGATCTAAGCTAAACCTGCCCTGTTTCTGTCTGAAACCATTGCCCCTTGTGCTGACGCTGTCTGCTCATACAAAATGTCCCTTTCTCTCATTTTTATAAGTCCCCTCATGGTACTGGAAGGCCATAATGAAGTTTGATCTTTCTGTATAAGCCCCCTAAAGAACTGAAAGGCTGCAAGAAGGACTCCTCGAAGCCTTCACTCTTCTCTTTGTAGGAGAGGTGCTCCAGCCCTCTGATCATCTTCGTGGCCTCCTCCACATCTATTCTAATGGGTCAACATCTCTCTTGTGCTGAGCTGGATGAAGTACTCTGGGGAGGGGGTCCCACCAAAGCAGAGCAGAGAGAGAGAATCACCTCCCTCAATCTGCTGCTCAGCCCACTCTTGATGCAGCCCAGGATGCCACTGGCCATCAGGGCTGTGAGTGCACACTGATGGGTCATGGCCATGTTTCATCCACGAGAACCCCCGACCCCTTCTCTGCAGGGCTGCTCTCCGTGGTGTCTTACTCTAGTCTGGGCTCATGTCTGGGATTGCCCCGACCCAGGAGCAGATTGGACCAAGTTTCCCTTGTACTTGTTAAACTTTGTGAGATTCTTGTGAGCCTCTTCTCAAGGTTGTCCAAGCCCCTCTGAAAAGCACCCTAAAAACATCCTGTTGTGTCACCTGCACTGCTCAGCTTTGTGTCATCTGCAAACTCGCTTAGAGTGCACTGATCTCATTGTCTGTGTCATTGATGAAGATATTGAAGAGCACCAACCCCAAGATAGAGCTCGCAATTCTCAACAACAAAAATACTTTCTGTATGTGACATCTAATTTTACATCTGCTATATTTTAAAAGGAGATTAATTTTTTTCTTTTACATTGCAGGACTCATGCATACCTTTTGTACTAATGTAGAGGTTTAGTCTTCTCTGTTGTAGAATCTGAATGTATAACTTTGCAAATACTTTCTTCAATCTATGTTTTTCTGAAATAAAATCTGCTTTATTAGGGAGGCAACTTAATGATACATTCAAGTGCAAAATATCCACAAGAAATAATGTATTGGTAACTACTATAAGTGACAGAAATATTTAAATTATGTGCAATTTTTGACATATTTCACTCAGAGTATATTTCAGATTTTGAAAAAGAAACCTTGGTGGATCAAAATATTACATATCTGAAGGGCAGTTCAAAGTCTCATGTGCAAAAGAATTGTTCATATTGTTGGCATACAGGTCATGTTTGAAGCTACAATATTGTTTATGTTTCATTGTATCTGGGTATTTTGTGGAGTAAACCTTTCCTTTCCCGAGGGTCTTGCAATAAGCTTGTTAGAATTAAACTGAAAAAGAACAATTGTTTTTTCTTTTTAAAGAGTAAGCTAAGCAGACAATGTACATTAATAATAGCTTAAACATGTTGACACATATAAGCACATCACAACACGACAAAAAATGTACATTTGGGAGACTAAAAATATTTGTCTGTTAAATGTTCTGCTTGCAATCTTATGAAAAATCCGAGTGTGGTGTGTTTGTTGTGTGTGTATATCTGTGGATGTGTAGTTTATGTAGCTATACTTTTCCATTTAATAAAATGTTAGATCTTCAGACGTTGAGATTTAATTGAATATGTAATCACTTGCATCTCAGCAGGAATCAGAAAAAAAGCCAGAGAATTAACATTGAAGTCAAGGAGATATTGAACACTTGAGAGTATCAAAAAATCAGTCAAGTAGGAACTCCAGATGTCTATGAATTGGGACATTTCTGTGATCAGAAAGAAATATCACTGTTAAAGAAAAGAAGCATCAGATGGTTCTTTAAAGTTTGCTTTTGATGGCTTTCTAAAGCACTGTTTTGTAATAGGGTTAGCTTAAAATGCCTTTTTGAGGAAAAAAAAAGATAATTAACATAGATAAAGGCTTAGAGAGGCTTATGTTCAGCTGTTGAAACTGAGGAAACAAATATTTAGTCATTTTCAAAGCTGGCCCAACAGAAAAAGAAGTATTACATGGAAAATTTAGTTGGTCTGGAAGATAATCAACAGTATTTTAATTACTCAGCAGTTCTCATTAAGAAATAACGGAAATACAATCGAAAATTTGTATGTGTTAATTCCTTTGAATTTGTGTATGTTAATTCCTTTTTCTGTTTTCAACTCCTTGCTTTCTTTTCATAGTTGTGATATATGATGTCCATGGTTATTTTTAGTATTCCTGAAGCATTTTCTTCTTAGTGTCTTGGCAAAACATCATGGTTCTGACCAGTTTGGCTGTTCTCTGAAATCTCAGCTCCCAAAAGATGGTGAGCCTCAACTGCTGTGTGAAACAGGTAAAAAACCCCTAAATCTAAAAACCTATGACCCGTTAAAACATTGTTGGCAGTTTTATCAAAGATGCTTTTCAGACAACAAGTGTTCTTATATATATATATATTTTTATTTATTTATTTATTTATTTATTTATACTAATGAATCTGTATGTAATTTAGAATTTAGAGCTAATGGAAGTCGGTTGCTGATGACCAACAATGTTATCCTTTTGATCTTTTTGGATTTTAATTCTTATTCCAACTGTAGCCTCTGCAGTATATTGTACAACACCTTCTTGTAACTTGGAGAGGTTGAGGGGAGAACTGACGTATTATTTTCTAAATAAATTAACAAATTAAATTTACATGTTTTGTAGAACTTTTTTACTATATATGCATGCAGGACTGGGACTAATGCAAACACAAGTAGGCTGGATAGAGCAGCAGATGTAGGTTCAAGAGGTTTGTAATTGGGATGGGAGTTTGGGGTGAGTGATATGTTTACACTTGGTGCAACAGCAGTTCTTGGATGTGTTGTTTGAAGGCAGGCAGATTCATGTGTTTTTCTGCCAGCATTAATGAGATTAGCATGCTATATGTTTTGTCCCTTGGTGATACAAAAAAGAAATTTAAACCTTGATTGCTCTGATAGTGGTTGGATGTCTGAAGTTGCTATGAATAATTATGAAGGAGTGGGATGCAGGGTGCAATAGTCGGGTGCTCAGAGAGCTGCTGTTAGATGTTTTCACCCCTCCTAGCATTACACCATGGGCTCTGCCTCTGGACCTTCTATTTTGTTCTCCTTACTGCATGTTCTTGTTTTTGCTACTCATGCTCTTTATCCTGGTCCTTTCACAAAGCTTCAGAGCCTAGAAGTAAACCTCACCAAATGGACTGACTGACAGACAGATAACTTTTTTTTTTTTGAGGTAGTATATTAAGACTTTGCATCGTGTTGCTTTTAAAAATGTAGTGCTGGAAAACCTGACTGTAAGCAGTCAACCAGGTTGTATTTCATCTGCTTTTTTTTTTTCTTTTTTATTTTCAGAAAGGAATGTTGTGTCTATTTACACCTTCAAGTAAGAGAGCATATAGCTGGTTCATTTAATGAAAGCCCGTTATGAAATTTTGCATCATGTTGGGCAGAACTGTATGAGAAAGGTGTCAATATGTATTAACATTTCCAAAGCAGAAGTTTTGTTCTGGAGAAACTGGAGATGATCAGTTACCTGTTTCAGTTTACAGACATTTTAAAAGAGGGAGTGATATTTCCTTGGCAAAACAGTGTTACAAAATAAATCACTGAAGTTTGTAAATAGTGTAAATCTAGTTTCCTGTTCCAAATATTAATAAAATTTGTAATTTTAGTAGAGTAAGTTCTTTCTGGCCAAAAATGGCACTATACAGTCTGAAAGCAAATAATGCTGACTTAGTTACAAACCACACAAAAACCCCCAACAACAACAAAACCCCCAAAGTATTTTGGTCCTCTTTCATGAAAACACTTTTAACTGGCAACAGTTGGATCAATCATTCCTTTGTAGATATGATAAATGAGTGGGTTGTGTTATATTTCTTGCTGAATACACAATCTAAGTAGTATTATGTTCCTTAGAGGCACATCAAGCTGTTCTCGGTAAAACCATGGGAATGCCAAGCAGTGGATATTTGGATAGGTCCTTCATTTGCTTCCTAATGGTTTTCATTTCAATAACTGTAATCATAATTTAGTCAAATGATACTTAAAACAACCTGAGTAGCAAAGCAACATCCCAAATAAAATCACCATTTGGTGGCAGGCTATGTGACTCATATGAATGCTGAGCTCTAAAGACAGTGTCAGGCTGGGTAAAGCTCATAAAGTTCATTCTGCTGTGGCCAATGTGTACATGCACAAGCCAGGGACACGTCCATCTAGCTGGGGATCTCTGTCACAGGAAGCTTTATGCACTGAAATCCCTACACAGAATCACCTGCTGTTGGCATGGCTGTACTTTATTCAGCAACATAACACGACATAACGAACACAACATAATGCAACCTAGCCTTGAACAAACACTCCAGCTGTCACTGAGAACATTCTTTGCTGCTGTTTGTGAGTGTGATGACATCATCTTGCTCTGTTATAATCATGAGTACAGTTGTTGTGTAGAGTTTTTTGTAACAGCTCTATGGAAAAAAAGATCAGCTACTGCCATTTTATTTGACTGTAATGAAACAAGGCCAACAGTCCAAGTCTCAAATGAACTAATGTGCTCCCAGTGAATCTGCTTCTGATGCAGAAGGATCTGAAAGTGAATGTAGCCTTTAGGAAGTCCATAAAATATTTATAGTATCTTGTTGTTTATTTATCAATGCCACCAGCAACAAAACACTGCTTCATTTTACAGAAGCTCCATTTATATAGCACTGCATAAGAGAAGCAAGCAAAAGAAAATTAACAGAGAAATAATCCTGACTCTTAAAATGGGATTTGAAGTATAAAGTGGACAAATGCAGCTCTGAAAACAATTCTAACCTTTGAGTTGAATCTGTACATTATATATGTATAAGTATGCATATGCCACTTATATCATGCTCCTACCCATTAGATACAAATCTGGGTATGGTGCTCTTGGTTTGATTCTTCTCACTGCTTGTGTCAAATAAGTAACTTCTATTTGGATAAATTGTTTCACTATATACCCTTTATGTAGAAAAAACCCCAAAATTTAGAATTTCTGTCAGATCATAGTGGCCATCTGCATTTGCACATATCCAGTCCCAATGGCTGGCAATAAAGAGCTCATTTAAAGGCATGAGGAGAAGAAAAATGCTCATTCTGAAAATGCTCAGTGTTGGGAAGTTTGTGAATGCTAGCAATTTCATATATAACATTTGCCTTTCAGTTTATTCATTTAACCAAAGAGCACACAAAATTAAGGAAAATGGGAAGAATTTTTGTGTGTTGCTTTAATATTTAATTTAGCTATTTAAAAAGCAAAATAAAAATGCAGCTGAAATTAACTTTGAACAACAGAATAACTGTTGTGGATGGCCTCTCATGTTCTTGCTCAGCAGAGAAAGGATTCACTTTTGATTCTTTTGTACCTTTGCAGTACTGACCATACCAGGCACAGGCAGGCAGAGAGCACACCACCATCAATCATGCATAATTTATAGGATGGAGCATCGAGAAGAAATAATATTCTGAATAGTCCTAACCCTAACCCTGACATCAACTCTTATATCTGTACATTATTCTTTCTAAGGTAGATATGAGCTAATATTTTATATTAAACTGGACTCTGTCAGATCATACAGGAATGCAACATTCCTATGCTATTTGTTTAACTTCAGAAGGACTGACTTCCAAAAGAAAAGAAGAGCAAAATCTCATTTTATTGTCATTTATGAATGTTTTGAAATGCCTTCCATTATTTTGGGGTTTTTTTTATATCTCTGTTTTTGTCTGGCTAAACAACAACTGTTTTGGTGGAAAGTTTTGATCAGTTAGAGAGAAAAGTACATTAATAGTTTGGAAAACTTTCTGGGAACTCCTCCCATGATGAAGAATTGGAGGATTATGCTGCTGCTTATTTACGCTGGGTTTTGTAGAATGGCTTATTTTAAATAGAGCAAAAATCCTGAGGTAACTAAAACTTTGCACAGTTCCCTGAGCTGCTTTTATGCAGTCAGTGTCTTTTAAATACTGTTATATAAGATAGCTCTCATCCTATTTTAATGGTTAAGACTTTTGAAACAAGCTCTTTTGACAATGGATACATTTAAAAAAAATCAGATCTTAGGAGGAAGTTTCTGCTATGTATGTTCAGGATATGTAGGATATGTTAGTTCAGTGGGTTTTTTTCCTATTAGACCCACTGTCTTCTACCAATGTTAGTCCAAGAGAGGAAATCTTAGTTATTCATATTCTGGAGCAAATAACAATGATTTTGTTCTTTTGCAGATTGTGTCTTCATCTGGCCTTTTCTAAGGTAGGAGAAAAGCTGCAGAACAGAAATGAAAGCATCTTTTGCTCCAGTTGTGAGGAGAAAAAAAATCTCAAGGGAAAATGAAATGAAGGCGAGGGCTTACATTATGCTGGCTTTTTTTTTCATATGTTTGCCTGCAAATAGCTTGTGTTCTTCTCCTGCTACCGTCATAAGGAGAGATGAGAAGAAGAGGTCCCTCTTCTCCTTTGAGAACAGTAGTGATGCAGTTTAAACTTAGCAGCTCTCTAGGTAACACTGTCAATTCTGCTTCCACAATTAGTGATGAAGGAAAGTGTCCTGAAGCAAGGGATGTGAATATTTCAGTAGGTGGCATTGTCTCCACTAAGTCAGTGTTGCTAGAGGGCATTTTAGTGATGGTGTTTCAAATTGTAAAGCTGACATCCTGGTCCCTTGTAGCTGTTGAGATAAAAGCCAGTGATATTTTTTCAAAGATGAATAATAATATGGAAATCTACTTGTGATTTTCTTCATCTTCAGTTAATGTAAAATGAGGTGAACACATGCTCCTAAATACCTTTACTCTTCTCTCTTTTTAGTGATCTATACACTGGTAGTGCAGGAGCTGCACTTATTTAACATTAATATTGAATTTATATCCTTAGACTAATGGACAACAATTCATATGAATCAGGAATTTCATCAGGATTTAAGTAAACAAAGGTCTAGAATGCAAAGAAAGGATTTTGAGAAGAAAAACAGTCTGCACAAATGGCTGCTATTAGGCTCTTATGAAGTTTCATTCTCAAAACCTTTAAGCTGGTCTCTCCTACCATAACTCCTGCCCTCTAAACTTTGTCATCTGAGCAGTTTGTCAGTCTGTGTTGGAATAATGGGCATTATCTTTACTTTTACCCTCTCTTATGAAAATTGGTTTATATGTTCTCAGTGTTTTGGGGGGGAAAAGTCTTAGATTGTCATTCTGCAAAAGCAGCCTGAGTTTTTAAAAATCCCATCTATTCCTGTGTACAAAGCAGCAACTGACTGTAGTGTAACCATGGAGACCTGCAGCAGATTCAGCAGTTGATTTTAAGTCTCATGTTTCAGACCAGAAAATGTTAGATACCCTGCATCACAGAGGTGACAAAGTCAGCCCCAAGGGAGGGCTGCTAGGAGTGCAGCATGCTGGAGGCCCTCTGGAATTGCTGGATCCAGGTCTGTTCTCAGAAAGACTTTCACTCTGGTAACATCCATGCATTCCAGGCAAAAACTGGGACCAACATAGATTTGAAGACTGGAAAATCTCTTATGCTATTATTTAATTTTCAAAAACACCTAGAACCCTGGCTGTGACCTGGAAATCCATATTTTATCTTCCCTTGCAAGAGACCTACCCCCGACCAGTATTTCTAGTGAATAGAAGTAAATTGTAGGAAGACTACAGAATTATATCTTGTAGTTATATGGCCATGAAACTTTCTTTTTTAATAGAATATGTCAGGACTGAACTCATCATATGATGTAAACTACTGATTTGAGTGTTGTTGCATTACAGGTACATTTGATCTTATATAAATATTTTTGTACACTATGGCTCTATATCTTTTCCACATTCTTCCACAGTATTTTTCTAGCTTAGCAATTTTCATTAGAGGAACTTTGCTTAGATCAGGTCATAAATGGATAGCTGCTTGAAGTAATAGCTCCAACAGGATCTCTGTGTTAGTTATATTGTGGCAGAAATAGCTTCTGGATGTTCCTTGTGGGGTATGATCAGAGTTAGGGATCAAACAGTTTTAACAGCGATTTACCATGAGAAGCTATGCAAAATCAAGGTTTTTTAAACAGCCTAAAACCAGATGAAAAAAGTCAGGAATTGAAAATTGAGTAATGTCTAGCTGATGAGAATAAAATGAAAGTGTTTTGATGAAGGAAATAGAAGACATGGAAATTATAGGATCTTTTCTTTGCCAAAACTGACCCTCAGTATGTATCTATCTTATTTCTCTATTCAAAAACAGCACCAAAGCTTTCAGCATTTGGCTTGTCTTACCAGTATCATCAACTCTGATATTCCAGTATGTGATATATAGCTGTTTTCCTCTGAAACTAAGAGCTATATTAATACTTGTGGCTAACATTTCTTCTGTATATAAGAAAGCTGCATTACTGAACAGGACAAATGATTCTTTAGATCATTACCTAATTGAGTACTGAAAACTGATGTTGGAAAGAAAAGGTTACTCTTGAAGATCAGGGCCTTATCTGTGTAGCCACATTTGAGGTTTCAATCCCTGAACTTTAAGAAGGCTACTCAGGAGATGTACAGTATCTTTTTTTTTGCCCTTCCTCTTTCATTTTTAGATCATTCTTAAGTGTCCAATCAAATATTTCCTTGCTCTCCGCTACTGTCTATGCAAAGGAAATTCTATATTTTGTTTTATGTGGGTAGGAAAAACCATCTGCACCCACAATTCTTCTCTGATTCTGCTCATTGTAATACATTGTACGTGGAGGGAAGGGAGTGTTACTCTTTTTGGTTTAACAGTGGGAGTGATTTGGAGCATTTTATACTTTCTTTAGTAATAGGCTGTGAACATTTGTGAATGCAACTAATAAGTCAGAATCTGAACTGAATCTGTCATGGCCTTTACTGAAATAACATCTCTTCCCTGCTCACTGCCAGCCCACCTCCTCAGATGCACATCCAGAATGCTGATGTAAGCTGTTCTCTCTGAGATGGGGATGAGGTGCTCTCAGACATTGCTCCTGCCCTGGGATACATAAGGGCTAGGGATTTTGGCCTGCCTTGGATCCTGCACACATTAAATTCTTTTCTGAAAGGCTGCTTTTTCTCTAATAACCCTCTGGCATGGATTGCTGCACTGGGTTATTAAATCTCACATGTGTATTTTTCCTTGTTGAGCTGCAGCAGATGTGTCAAAGAAAGAAAGGAGATCCCTTGGAAGATGGGAAAAAATTTGCAAAAATTGGAGCTGAGGAGTGAAAACAAAGATGAGATAAAAGAAAATGTTTTGGAAGACAAAAGTCATGGAAGATAACAAAAAAAATGGATAAAAAGGAAATGAAAAAAACAAACATGCATTTTTATGGCTGTTGCAACTCTATATTGAATTCTTATTCCAGGAACATATCAGATCTAGGCAGCAAGGTAGAAAGCAGTTTCCATGTTTTATTTCTAATCTCACACTTTTCCTTGCAACAATGGGATTGAACAATGCCAAAATGTTTCTATGGTGCCATGGGATTCTGCAGCTACTGCAAGTTCTGTGATAGAATCTGTCAAATGTAAAAGCATATTCATTAAGGTCGTGCACTTTTCTGCTTCCAGCTCTGTGCAGCTGTGGCATTTTTCCATCTGTGTTTCTTGTTAAAAATCTGAATGACTCATCCTTGAATTTGCCTTTGAGGTAGACAGTTTTCCTATGGCAATGAAATCCAGCTGGTACACAAAAAAAATTTGTGTGTTGGTATCAAGGAAGGATCATTCTTCAAAAAGTTCAGCTCAGTCTAAAAGCTGGGACTTTAACATTCATTTCTCAGTCTTATTTTAATGTTTTGCAAGTTTTTCTGTATAATGACATTTTAAAGGAGCAGACCAAATATTAGGCTCCCTATATATTACCAGTTAAACACTTCCTAGGGATTTTCAAATAGCATTATGAAGAGGAATCTAAATCTTGCTGAACCTCAATGTTTTTCTCTGAAAATACTGGTATTTTCTACAGTTCAGTTGACTAATTATGCTTTAAAAACTGCAATATACTCTTTGCTATTAGGAAACATTTCTATTTAAGCTGTTTTTTAAAGTCTACTGTTTATGTAAGCCTTCCACATGTCTGTGGGTTATTAAACTCTCTTTCTTGCAGTTTTGTTTTAGGCTTGCCAATTAACCAATTCCTTTGCAAAGGCATTAATTGAATTGATTCACAGGGGACCTGAGAGAATGTACAATGCGATACTGATTATTATGTGAATTCTGGAAGACTTAAGCAAAATGAGGACTATAATGTATGTTGCACTACATTTAAACAGTTTGAGAAATTCATTGTGCTCACAGTAGGAAAATCAAGTGTCTATATTAGAATACAGAGCATGCAGCCAATCATATTGGTGCTAGAATAGCAACATGAAACTGGAGAAACCTTGGTCTCATCATTGATATTTTACAACTAAAACAATGCTTTCCCCCTGTACTCAGCACTGGTGAGGCTGCATCTCTTCTCCTGCCTTCAGTTTTGGGCCTCTCATTACAAGAAAAAATTGAGGTGCCGGAGTCAGTCCAGAGGTAAGCAATGGAGCTGGTGAAGGGTCTGCAGCACAAAGCTTTTGAGGAGCAGCTGAGAGAGATGGGGTTGTTTAGGCTGGAAGAAAAGAGGCTTAGAGGAGACCTTACCACTCTCTACAGCTGTCTGAAAGGAGGCAGGAGCAAGATGGGTGTCGGTCTCTTCTCCTAAGTCATGAGCTATAGGACAAGAGGTAATGGTCTCCAGGAGTACCAAGGGACGTTTAGATTTGATATTAGATAAAATATCCTTAAAAATATAATTTCCTTTAGTGAAAGAGTGGTCAAACATTGGAACAGGCTGCCTAGAAAATGATAGAGTCACCATCCCTGGAATTGTTCAAAAAATGTGTAGGTGGGGCACTTGGGTGCTAGTTTAGTGGTTTAGTACTGAACAGAGTGCTCCTTTAGCAGCTGGGCTCAATGATCTTAGAGGTCTTTTGCAACTCTAACAATTCTATGCAAACAAAAAATCTAGTACAGATTTTTTTTCATCTCTCCTAATAAAGACTTAAAAGATAGTGAGCACCACACTTCTGCTCTCAGTATAGTTGTTTATCCAAATATGTCATGGAGGTGATCAGACAAAATGAAAGCAAAATCACTGCTCAGAAAAGGTTTAGGCAAAATGCCTTTACACAAGACAAGATAACATTTATCACAAACACACTAAAAAATTATTCCTTCCAACAGTGACTACAGTAGTCACAAATATCCAGAAGAAATCAATTACAGGATGATGGACATGAAAGCATGGGACAGCACACAGACCCAAGTGAAACAAAGACCAAAAATGCCATCAGAATATATAGATGTATTTGGATATTGAGAGGAAACTCTACAGATCGATACCTTGCATTTTAGCATAACAGAAAAATCAATGCTTCAGGAAACAACTCAATATCAACTTCAATTTCCAGGATGTTTCTTCCAGTTAGTAAAAAATTCATGCAAATGTATTTGAAGTAGCTTTAACAAAAGAAAAAAAAAACCCAACACTTGAAAAAGGGAATGTAATACTTGAAGTAATACCTAAAACACCTGTGACTATTTCTAATAATAAATCTTGTAGCATTAGCCACATGGCTGTCCTGGCCCTGAAGGGAGTTCCTGTAATATTTGATATGAATTTTTGCAGGTGCTCTCACCTACCAGTCGGCCCCAATACTTCTGAACTGTAACAATTTCTAAGGAAATGCTGAAGACAATGCAACAAACAACAATTACACATGTAAGACTGAATCTATACTGTAATCATCTGTTCAGTGATCTTATCCAGTGCATTTAGATCATAGAATCATAGAAAGGTTTGGGTTGGATGAGGCCTAAAGATCACCAAATTCCAACTCCTCAGCCATGGGTAGAGATGCCATTCACTAGACAAGATTGCTCACAACTCCATGCAAACTGACCTTCAGTATTTCCAGGGATGGGGCATCCACAGCTTCTCTGGGAAAATGGCAATGGTGGAACTCACTGAGTTACCAGAATAACCTAGGTCACTTTGCATGCTGTTTCTATAGAAAAACCTGAATTTCACTCTGTTAACTAAGAGATAGAAGCCTTTTGTTGAGTCTTTCAAATAACAAAAAATTGTTAACCTAAGTGAAATATGTAGTTTGATATGCAAAGCAGAAATGAAAATGGGACTCACCTTGAGACATGAATATTTGCAAAATGTGTGTGTACTAGAGCAATATTCTGAAGCATACACCTGCAGCAGATGGTACATGCTGCTGTTTTGTTACAATTATGTTAAGTCCCAAGTGTCTGACTGGGAGCATTGACCATGAATGGCAGAACACATGAGTACCACTGCCAGTAGCATAGACATAAACATGCTTCCCATGGTATTGTCTTATGGCAAGGATGACCGACCTTAACCCTTAGCCCTCTTTCATTTAAAAATGTCCTTGCTATATCAAAAAACTTGATATATTTTCCAAAACACCTGTTATTAGTAGAGTCACTGTTGTACCTAGAATTTTTCACAGATTTGGCAGATTTTGTACAGACAACCAGCGGGAGCGATGCAAACCAACACAGTTTTAATTCAAACTTAATTTTGCCTTTGATGTTGGTTTATCTCCAATATTGACTTACAATGTGTATTTAAGGTACAAACTATGAGTTAAAATGCACAGTGCACACTCAGTAAGCCACAAAACTGTCTTTGTACCCAGGCAAAGCGAATCTGGTGTACACTGCAAATGTTTTGTAGGATACTTTCTTGCTTGCTCCCCAACAGCTTTCACAAAAATCTGCAGTGGGATAACTGCATGTCTTTTAAGGTACCAAGGCAAATTTCTACTGAATGCAGAAGTATCCTCAAGATAGCACCTGCTTTGATCCTCTTTTCTAGTTAGCTCCCGATGTTGTGGCCCACATGTGATTTTGTTGATGAGACAAGGGCAACAAGATAGCTTAATACCTTCTCTCCAAATCAGTGGGATTTTCAGCAATATAGAAATACAGCAAAACTTTTTTTTATTTTGAATGGTTGGGGTTTTTTGTTTGTTTTTTTTCTCCCCAGGGACACTTTGAATGCAGGAGGGGACCAGGTCAGCTAAAGAAGGTGTAGTCAAGACTTTGTCTTGTAGGATGAAACAAAGCTGCTACAGCTCAGGAGGATATGCAGACAAAGCAGTTTTCTTACGCTTTGAGGCACATATGTTACTGTCAGTAACAGGACAAAAGCAACACAGAAAACTGGAGTAAGGTTACTTTATGATATGGTAATGCAAGCATCTTGCTCAAAGATGATGCAAATAGCATAATTTTACTCAGTTCAAGATATCATTTACATCAATTTTGGTTTTTGATAAGTAATGTGTGCTTGAAAACATTTTAATATGAGTCTAAATATATTCTTAGAATCACTCAATAGCAGTGGGGAATAGTAGTAATAAGCATAAGTCAGGATTTATTTGATGATGTTTTATTACTGGAGGATTGTAGTTCAGTGTATCATATTTAGAGCAATGGATAACATTTATGTCTTCAAAGAAAATGGATTTGAATTGTTCACATTGATCATGATTAAAAACAGAATGTGGTAAACCCTTTAAACTACCACCAAATTCCTTTATGATGGTGGTGGCTGAAAGGAACTAGGAAAATATTATACAAATACCTATATTTGCAAAATTCTGTGAGAGCTGAAATAATATTATTTGCATAATAATTACATTATGTAATAATAATGACGTAATGAGCTAGATAATACATTACTGCACAAAATAATGCATATATACAGAAATTATTTAGCTTATTCTCACAACAGTAACAATATTAAACATTAATACTCTCCTTATTGAAAACTAATGGCTACAAAAGGCAGTGTAATGAATTTTGATAGATAATAGTTCCCTTAAACAGAAAATATTAATTAGACCTTTTCTCACATTTTACCAAGACTGTATGTCCTATACTTTAAAATCATCAGAGAATATTTAGAAAACATGAGATTTAAATTGAGATTGAATTGTAAAGCTGAGATTTTAATTTAAATTTATATGTAACCAAGTAAACACTAGGTTCTGAAATGGTTCCTAAATGGAATTGGTGAGACTCATCAAACTTTAAAATCTTAAATACAATATCTTTTTAAATGTGTTAAAACCTTAGAAAGTTTTGTGTTCAGAGTGATTTTTGGTGGGAGGGAAATGAAAAGCCCATTTCTGTAATGTTTCTATTAGAAGACCCATGTAAAAACTTGTAGGAAAATTTGTTTCCCAGAATGTATATTATTTTGATACATTAAAATACTTGTTTCATTCTGATGATCATTTTGTTACCTTAATGCATTTTTTCTTTGCATGTTTTTTGGAAAGAAAAGAACTGAGAAAGGGAGGGAGAGGGAGAGAGAGAGAGAGTATATTATTAATCTGCCATAGTACTGTGGGGAGAAACACCAGCTCAGGAAAATTTCACTTTTCTAAATTTTTTCAGATGTGAAGTTGATGGAGTTAATGTCTTCAACAGTTTTAAAAGGATACCAGCTCAGGGGCTTTCCTTCTTTGTTTTCATATTATTGTACGAGAAATATTTATTTTTCAATTCATATGGATAATAATGATCACCTTGTTCCAAGAGATAATCATTGGAACCAAGTCACGTGTGACTAAGCCCAGGTCTTTCCAAAGAAGAAATATTTTGAAACAGGAAGGTCATACAGGTTAAAAAGTGTGAGGTCTGTATGTTAGCAGTATGCCAAGTAGATTAGGATCATTTGGTATCTTCTCCTCAGGTCATAACTACTTAAAATTTCTCTGATGTAAATCTCATTTATTTAAATGAATATTACATTCTTCCTCTGTGTTTCTGTCTCACAGGCATTGAAGCCTCTACATGCCATACAGTATTGCAAGTAATATTTAATTTTTAAATTAATTGTATCTAACTTTCCTCTTTAGCAGCAGAGAATTGCCAGATCAGTCTAAGCTCTACTTACTTTATACTTTTTATCTTAGAAGGCTTCTGCTTTTGAAAGAAATTCTGCTAAGTACATGTCAGTGAATGCATCCTCATGGAGTCTGCATATCTCTTTTAAACATTTGCCTCAGAATTGAGCAATACAGAAAAATATTTTGACAACATTGTAAAACAAATGGTAGTGCTTGTTACTTCACTAAGTGGAAGAAAAAAAGTTGAATTTTTCAGCACTAGAGTCATGGGTGTCTGGATCATCACCTGAATGTGTTTTTCTCTCTCTGCCTATAAAATTTTTAACTGTTGCAACACAAGTATTTTAAAAGATGCTTAAAAAGTTAAAATTCTTTAATTTTTTTTAATGTGAGGAAACAGTATCATAAATTGCAAGAAATAACTTGGCACGCAACATCATCAAATATTTAATGGTATCCTGGCTCTTCAGAATCTTATCCTTATCCATCACGATACACTGAAACTGAAAATGAAAAAATACATATATTGTTGTTCTTTTTTTGTACATGATCCTGCACTCAAGTAATAAATGTAATTATATAACTATAAATATCAAAACAGAAGTACTCAAACTCCCTTAAGAGATGCTGTAGTGAATGTATATAGGACTTGCACCATCAGTAACTGGCACCTCTGATAGAGCTGTTGTCTAAAATGCTTTTTCCAATCCCTGTAAAAAGAATAGGGTTTTTTTCTGAATCTAGTTAATCTAAAGTATTTCTTTTAGTTGGGGGAAGGGAAGAGAATGCTTTAATTAATGAATTTCAAAGTCCATTTATTCAGTAATAGCAATTATTTTAAAAATGCACAAAGCCAGCCATAGTAGTTCTAATTTCTTGACGTTTTCCTGACATGATTGACATTTCTTCTGAGATGTTCGTATAGTTGTCTAAATACTTGTCAAAACATATTGGTGTCACGGACGTTGTTTTCCTTTTCACAAATTCATATCTAGCTAGCTAGATTTAGTTTTCCATGACAGAAATTTTTACATGTTGATGCTGGCATTGCCAGCTATGACTTCAAGAACAAATATGGCATTCACTAATTTTTTTCTAAATTCCAAAATTACATTCTACAGTCATATTGCATAAATCTAGAATTCCTTAAATAACACTGATTAAAATAATGTGATCATTCATTTAGGATGTAGCTATTATGAAGCAAACATTACATCACAGTCTGTTATCAAAAAAATGCTATTTGCAAGCCAAGGAATCAAGGTACTTGGTGTTTCTTCAAAGTTTGGGTATGATATTAGCTGGAATAAGAAATGTTCTGAAATTCACTGGACTGTGTTGTGTGCTCCTATACATAAATAATGGAAACCTTGTCTAAAGATCAATATCCCAGCTATTTGCAAAGGAGTAAAGCAAGATCATCCCCATGGAACTGTGCAAATACCCCAGTGGCAGCCAGGACCTGCCTTCTTTATCATACTATTAAATTGAAAGACTTCAGGGGCCACCTTGGTCTGAACATAATTACTGATTTCTTCCGGGGAATCCAGTGAGACAATATGTGGGAACAGTTGAAAGCTGCACCAGGGCAGGTTTAGATAGAGATAAAAAGAATGACCCAGTGGAAAATGACCTGGATGTGCTGTTTGGCAGTTAGCTGAACATGACCCAGTGAGTGCCCAGGTGGCCAAGAAAGGCCAATGGCATCCTGGCTTGTATCAAAAATTATGTGGCCAGCAGGACCAGGGAAGTAATTGTTCCCTTGTACTCAGCACTGGTGAGGCTACACCTCAAGTCCTGTGTTCAATTTTGGGCTCTTCAGTTCACGAAAGACATTGAGGTACAAGATTTTGTCTAGAGAAGGCAGCAAAGCTGAAGATTCTAGAAAGTAAATTATATGAGGAGGGGCTGAAAGAGCTGTTGTTGTTTAACCTGGAGAAGAGGAGACTCAGGTGAGACATTATTACTCTCTACAATTGCCTGAAAGGAGCTTGTAGCCAGGTGGGGATTGGCCTCTTCTCCCAGGCCACCAGTGACAGGAGAAGAGGATATGACCTCAGGTTGCACCACAGATTTGGGCTGGACAGCAGGAAGAATTTCTTCGTGGAAGGGGTGGTTGAGCATTGGAATGGGCTGCCCAGGTGATGGAATCACCATCCCTAGAGGTGTTGAGGAAATGACCAGGTGTGGCATTTAGTGCTGTGGTCTAGTTGAGAATGTGGTGTTCAGTTGAAGGTTGGACTCAACGATTTTGGAGGTTTTTTCCAACCTAAATTGTTCTAGGATTGTATGAGGATCTTTCTTGTGGTCCCATGAAAACAAACTTCTCACGCAGTTATATGTTTAATTTCTGTATGTGACATAAAATTTTAAAAACCCCCAAAACTTCACTTATCCTAGAAATGCATTATCTTAGCAATTATAACATTGGCCTGAAATCAAATTCCCATTCTGCTGAATTCAATTCAGGAATGGCAATCTATGTCCTCTAGGAATGCCCATCATTAAACAATTGAGCGTTCTAGCTTGAGTACCTTTCTTCTCTCTTGTTGGAATTCTTCCACTATATATAAATAATTAACCAACCATTGAAAGAGTGATGTGAACTAGCAGCTCTTATATCCTGGTTGAACCTCTGATTGCTGGCCTGGCTGCAGCCAACTCATGCCTATTTGCATTAGGTATTCTCTATTTGGAGAAAGATGTGCTTACAAAGCATTTTTAACCTGAAACAGGGCAGCGAAGAAGAGGTCTACATTTAGAATCAAATCACCTGGGGTATCTAGAGCTTCCTACAGGATCAAAACCCTTTGCAAGATGCATGATTGCCCAAGGCCTTCCTAGTAGGTAAGTAGTTGAATCTGAGATGCTTAAGGAGCTTTAATGCCACCAGATCTGAATAGCAACAAAGCATTGTTGGCTGAGGACAGTTGTGCCAGGTAATGTTAAGGATCCAATTCAGATTATTTTATAAGAGGAGTATCTTCACTGATATTAGGCAGATATTTTTGGAAAGGGAAGCTGCTGGGTAGAAAACAGATTAATATTCCAAATTAAATTTATATTATTGACTTATTGAAAAGGAACCTTGCAAATTAAGTAGGATTAAGAACCTTGAATTCCTGTATTGTTAATTACATTCACTACAGAAAATGAGTACATTCAAGATTCTAGAATTGGCTCAAAGTAGTACTGTATATGCCTAGACTATAAATTCAAACTTTCAAGGCTTTTTTCCCTCATTTGTTTCAATCACCTAGAGAAGCTTTTCCCTTGAAAAGCTCTGCCTTTCCTCCTTCACTGTTATGCATCTTACAGCATTGTCAGACATCAGACTGAAAACCATTGAGGAACTGGAAATACAAAGATTTTATTTGCTCGATTTAGCTGTCATTGATTTGTTGGTACTGTCTTCAACATACAGGTTTTAGAAATGTCTTTTTTCCCTTTTACTTTTGTGACAATTTCAAGGTAATTTGAGATTCATGGTTGGCACCCTTTTTCATAGTCAACAGAAGCAAGTCAAATTATTTTGAAGGCCTACATTTTAAAGAAATGCTGGTAAAGAAAGAAACCAATACAATTTTTTAAATCTTGTCAGTCACCTAAAAATAAACGCTGTAGAAATGAATAAATGGTACAGAAAACTTCATGTTACTGTTGTATGGATATCTCCATCAAAGTATTTTATAGTAAAGTAGTTTGAATTTTGCATTTTCTGGTGATGCTTCAGAGGTCCATTTATCTCAGAGTAACTCTACAAAGGAAGAGACGAAGGACTAGAGACACTGAAAGTCCCTCAAATTCATCCTTTTTCATCTGACTGGTTTAGCTTGTACCTGTCTTCACTCTTCTATTTAGTTTAATCTGCTTTGTGTATGTGATGGAAGTCTGTCAAAACAGGATTTTAACAAGCAGGAACACCAACATATCTTCCTTTTATACAGCTAAATCTTGAAATATCGTTTCAGAAATATTTGAGAAATCATGTGTCCTTAAAATCTGAAATATATAGAACATGAGGAGGCCTGGAAAAAAGATATCTTCAGTAGGAAGGAGTAGCAAGCATTAAAGAGAAAATAAAAGCTGCAACTTCACAGGGGAAAATTTTTAAAAATACAAGTAAAGAGCAGCTTTTAAAAGAAATCATATAGCTATCAACATTACCAAGTCAAGAAATACTTAGCATACAAAAACCTCTTTAACCTCTTTATCCTACCATTTTTAAAGGACATCAGCTGAAAAAAACTGTCACAGGACCTGAAGTTCACTATAGAATTTCATGTAGCATTACTCCTAAGTGCAGTTCCTGAGCTGTTGTCTAGGAAGCAGCTGAATCTATATTTCAAATTGTGTTTATATAATGAAGATTGTATTACCTCCTGCAAAGGTCATCTGGGGCTGATTCTCATCTCAGACCAGTGGAAGTCAAAATTTTTCTTATCTGGAATTTATGGCCACACTGCTGTGAGGGGAAATCATGCCTCTTGTTTACATAATTGAGTTGTTGGTTTGGGGTTTTTTCCCTTCATGCCTAAATATGATAGTTTTTCTTCATTTGCATTAGCTATAGTGAAATATATTCAAGTTGAAGTATGTGGGACTCTTGTACAAGTCAGCATGTACTCATTATTTTGAATATCTCACCAAGCATGTAATGTGTGTTTACTTGAAGTGCACAGTGATTTTTCCACTGCTCTGTTTCTCTGTTTTGTTGGAATATCATCAAGTTGGGTTTTTTTTGGTCTGGTTTTTTTTTTTTTTTTTTTTTTTTTTTTTTTTTTTTTTTTGTGGTTTTTTTTTTGGTGCGAATTTCTAGCTCTATGTCAGGTCAATGTTGAACTGCTTCCTTTTTCCAAAAATTTTAAAGAAAAAGAAATTTTAAATATCTGTAGCTATAGAACTTAAAACTGTTAAGCAAATAACAAGAATTTACTGTTGATGCATATTTGCTGTCAGTGGGGATCTTTATTTTTTAATGGTTTAATCCTGCAGTAATAAAAACATTAACTGTTTTCCCAATAGCCATTATAATAACTAATATAATATAATAACTTTTGCTAAATAAATCTGTTGTGGTTCAGCCTGAAATGACAGCTTGGTACTGAAACTCTGTTCTATCTCTCTTGAATGCCCCTTTTCTATTTCAGTTTTTGCCTTTGCTACTGCTTCTTGATCTTATTCTCCTTTTGTCTACCACATCTCAAAAACAGCCCACAAAAAACATGGGAAATGAGAGCTGGCAGAGACCTCGACAGGCCTCTTATCTTCCTTTTTGTCTTCTCATCATGTGGACTCTACAGAAAGGACACAGATATGGAGAACTTAATGTTTATTTGACTTGGATATTGAGTAATGAAGAAAGTTCTGAGTTCTTCCTTTTTCCTCTGTGAATTTCACTGTGAATACATGCTGTAAGAAAAAAACTGCTTTTTCTTACAAGTAAGAAAAACACACAGCCAAATAAAGCCAACTGTGCAGTGTTCATCATGAGGCAGATAAAAAATATTTCAGGCTGAACAAATTTCTAATAACTCGTTAAGAAATATTACATACTCCACGATAGATTTGCCAAAGTGGTTTTCATTATATATCAATTATCTGCAGACATGAAAATTCCCTCTGGAATCTATTAGTACCTGATTTCAAGCCCATCCAGAGCTTATTCTCATCCATTGCTCATCACTCATTCTTCCCTGTGAGGCTTATGCCATTTTCTGGATCTTTTTTTTTTTTTTAAGTGCGAAGGAAAATGAGGTATTTTAAATTATCATAAACTATAATTTCATAATGAAGTATTGAGATACAATAATACATTCAGGTAAAAGGTCATGTGATGCTGATAGACTGTGAATGCACACAGGAATGTTTGGGTTTCTCCTCCTTTCCATCCTCCTCATCCATCTACACTCATCTGATATCTCCTAGATATCTGATCTGATATCTAGGGTCAGGACTAAACTCCTGGATAAGGAGACATGAGGCAAGACAAGGAGACAAGGACTGAAACTCCTTATTCCTCATAACACGAAGGACAGGGAGTGGAAAGAAATGCAGATGAAGTCTATTGGAGCAGAAAATAAGCATGAATACTGTGACACAGATACATTCATCCGTATCAATAATTTTGGTAGCAGCTGACATCAGTCACATTATAGTCATTGAATGTGTGGTCCTATTGTGGATGTGTTTTGTCTCACTATTTCAAACCAATATGTAGTGAGCAAGTAAAGTAGAAAATCTGTTTAAAAACTCACATGTCCTGGATTCTGAGATTAAAATTCAGGTTTGACAACTATACAACAGATATGGGGAAGGATTTGTACTTTGGAAGTCTTTTAGGCCTGGTATGTATTGTAAAGCCAAAATACTACCCTATTTCTAGAAATGGGACTGTGATTAACAAAATAGTTTATTCCTTGGTGGATTCTTGGTAAACATTTAATTTAATAAAATGTTTCATAATAACCATAGTGTAAAGAAAATTTTTTCCATGGACTAAGCTCTGAAATTCTTTTGGTAGTATTCCCACTATTTTTGTTGGAAGTACTCATCAAATTATGATGCATCTGGTGCAAATGTGACAGAACAGAACTATATGAATGCCAAGGAAAAAAAAAATTCTGCATGATTAGTGCAAAAGAGTGGAAAATTACATCAGACTTTTAATGAGCCTCGACCAAGCCACAGGATAATCAAGTACTGGAGGTGGTCACGACATCCATCAGTTATGGCTCTCTTGCTATGAAGGAATATTTTCAAATCAGTCAAATACAGTTATGTTTTATGGGTATGTAAGTGCAGTAAAATGTCATTCCAAGATTGTATCTTTCTTGTTAACACTTTTATTCTGACTAATATCAGATGTGACTGCTGTTATTTGACCACTTCCGGTCAACGACTTAAATAACTTTTGAAATTTACACCTGAATATAACCACAGTATTTCCTCATCTTTTATGCTCTTTCTGTAATTAATTTGCCAAGCCTTTTAAAACATGAAGTAGCCTTCATTCACTAGAGTAGGTTTGCATTTATTTAATTTATTTGAAGATTTAAATATACTAGTATGTGTTTAAATAAAATATTAGAGTGTTAAATTATACTTGAGGAAGCCTATATTTGTGTTCATTGGACAGTAATGTAATAGCGCTGAGCTAAACCTGAAAAATGTTTCCTTTTGGGATATTTACTGTAGGCTTTTTCATGTTAAAGGACCATTACTGAGTGTAATCACCTAAAAACCCAAAGTACTAAAGTGTGCTAAAAAGCTGTATTAGTAACTCCTGCATTGTTTGCAATGAGATCAGAAACTCTTCAGGATGAATAACCCTAAAAGAAGGGTGTTTGACTAGGAAATGGCCACTGATGGGCTGCAGGTGCTGAAGAGCACTACTTAAGATATAGGCTAGAGAAGCAAAGACTGGTGGCTAGATCAGAGGGCAGAAGGAAAGCTCTAGGAAGATGATGACTTTAGGCCAGGAGACACAGGATCAAACAACACAGCAGGCTTAAAGTGGACACTTGTCTGGAGAGAAAGCCTTCAACAAAAGCAAGGTATTGGAGGAAAATTTAGGGGTGGGGTTCTGGTGAGCAAAGCCAGACTGTTCCTAGGGGGTACTGGCACTTACAACCCTTTGTGCCTCCACTTGCAAGGGCTTTTATAGAGGCAAGATGTGCTTGTACTGCGTTTTAGATACCCATGTGGATTTCCTGTAAGCATTCTCTGCCACAGTAACTTCACATAGTTACCTAATGCCTCTCAACCTGCTGTGATGTATACTACTGAATAATATATATGGGTTTTTGTAAATTTTAGCTTAGGGTGATATATCATAAGCCATTACATTATTGCATTATTGTGATACATCTCAAATAGAAAGAAAACTTCTGCATGGGTATTGATAGTGGTGAGAAGATTCTTTCAGGATCTCTATGAGAAAGGTTTGGCAACATCTTTATAAAAGAGAATAAAAAGAGGAATGCTGATAGAGAGTAGGTCTTTTATCCTTTCAGATGCTAGAAACCTTGTTTTCGTGCAGCACCTAAGGGGTCCTGGATACATTTACTCATGGCATTCTGCACAGGTGCCAGCCATAGAGGGGTTCCTCCCACCTCCTATGCTGTGGTGCCTTTTATCTTGTGTAAAAATCTGACCCATGTGTTGTCTCCTGATAGACTGGATGCTCTCTCTGAGAGAAGACCAGTAGCGCTAGGGGCTGGCATGGGACATGCCAGCAGGCTGCCTTACAGGGCCTTTCCATGCTAATCCATGGGCTCCTCACACCCTCAGTACAAGGGGGGCTTCCCCAAGATTACTAACTCAAACACAGCGCCTTCCACAGATTTCCCAGTAGAATAATCATTTGCACGAGGCCAAGCACCAGGAGATCAACCCTTTGCAATGGATTTTTTTATGTATTTAAGCATTTTAATTATTTCCTGTGATGTTGCTTACTGCAAAACTCAACAAACAGGGTATCCCAAACGATGGAATTATAGGTCATATATATTGTGTGGGTTTGTTTATATTGAACTGACTTTTGCTTTTTAGTGTAATCCAAGCTGCTTCACTAAAATTTGCAGTGAAATATTTAGTGCTTCTGTGATGATGGCATTGCATTTGGTAGGAAATTTTAAGTACCACGCAAACTAAGTGAAGCTTTCTATCTTCAGCTAATGATGCAACATAAAAGCAAAGTGCTTCCTGCTCCATTTATATTTAAAGACATCTGTAAGATGTGTCAGTGTTCAGATATTTCAATAACAGTTAGTTTCACATAAATGCCTTGAATGCAACATGTTAAGCACGATAATGCTAGGCATGTTTGAAAATAAGGGAAACTCAGAATCTTATCTTGGTCAATCAAAGTTTAAAGGAAAAAAAACAGCATAAAATATTTTGCTTCCAAACAACCTGTTTCTCAAGTACCTGATGACTTTGGTGTGTAACTGGATAGCCTTCTCTAATGAGTTGGGGGTAGGCAAACTCACAAGGCCCAGGTTTATCAATGTCCCTGGTTTTTTATAGTGGTTATGCACAAAATCTTTCAGTCAGTGATCCTTCCTGTGTTTGTTGATGTAAAGGTTAATTGATCTCTGCAACTGAGTCTTCTTGGGTAACCTATGGAGTAGTTCGCCTCCAGTCAGTACAGGACAAGTGCAGCTGTAATATTCTGATCTTGCACTAAATGGTTCATTCATGTTGGTTTCACATTTGTCTTTCTTGGCTTCCCAAAGGAAACTAAAATCCAAACACCTCTGAGAAGAAGGTTGTGTATGACATTGTCCTTGTTGCTATATTCTGTTCTTGCCCATGCCTCTTGGCATGAGAAATACTGAAAATGTTCATATGTAGACAACAGTGGGAATGTCTAAAAAGTGCCATGTGGTCATTGAAACAGTTAAACACCCCTTAAATAAAATTGCACTTGCACTTCTTTGTGTGGCAGGAATGGTGCAGCTTTTTTCATGGGAGCAAGTCTTTGTGGTTTTGTACTGATGAAGTCCTATTGGTCTTCAAAGACCATTTCTTTATCTTTGAAATTTTATGTCTGACATCAGAGGAATCAATCAGACTAGGGTCTGATGGTTTCTTGTCTTTGGCTTCCTATTCCACTGTTATAGTATTGTATTTGGGTAGTTGGTATGCTGCTTCTTTTGAGAGTCTGGGACCACAAAAAGCACTTGCTCAGGCAAGATTTGCTACTACCTTGTTTAAAGTAAACCATCTGGACACAATTCTGTGCTGTGTGGTCTAGGATGACTGTGCTTAAGCAAGGAGGTTGGACCACATGACCTGCTATGGTCCCCTCTAACCTGACATTTATGATTCTCAGATTCTGCAAAAGGGTTTCCTTAGTGAGTTTCACTTGCTGTTCTCATAATTGAAATCTAATTTATAACCTTTTCCTGAACATCTCAACAGAATGTCAGAAAAGTAGCTAATAATATTGATAGTGTAGATAGCTTGGAATTTACACAAGCCGAAAGAAAAATATCTTCATCTTGCCTTTACAGGAAGGCAGAAAAGTTAAAAGCATACTCCTATTCATCCATGGATCTGTTGGAATCCTGGTGAGAGCAAAACTTCTAGAAAGATAAGAAAAAGCTTTAGTATAGATTGATAGGATAACAATATTCCTCAAGACCCTAACACATGAAACCATGGTGAAATAAGGAAGGGTGCTGGCATCCTGTATACGGTAGTTCTTCATTATATTCCACTGCTGTTTTTGTTCCTGTTTTCCAAGACTATATAAAGAGATAAATTAAGATGGTTGAGATTTGATGTGATGAAGACCTTTGCAGCATGTGATTTTCTTTCTTTTTATTTCAACCAACATTATGCGTTTTTGGTGGACCTATAGAGTTCTTAGGTGGTGGTCTTGCTTTTATGTGACATGGGATCTGTCCACCATACATGTTCTGGGGAGCTGTAGTGATGAAATATCATGGGAGTTTTGCAAGTAAGCAGGTACTGATGACTAAGATAAGTTACAGAAATGGATTATGTTTCTAAATATTGGATGGGAAAGGCAAGTATATGAAGGCATCCTTGTGTCTTTTATCTCAGATGGGCAGGAGAGGAAGGACGAGGGCAGAGACAGTGGCATTATTAATTTACCAACAAAATTATGGGTTTTGTAATTTAACTATTTTTTCATATAGCAGCTTGACCTTTGGTGGGTAACACCTTTACCAAGATAAATAAACCCAAAATTACTGAAAAGGTTTTCAGAGGCACAGGATCTCAAAAGGTCTGAGATCAGTTCTCTGTTTCATGAAGTACTTTATTTGACAAGAAAACATCAGGGGAAGACTGTAAGAGGAATAGCAATACATCATCTTTTACGTCATTTGGAGAATGATGTCAGAAGCATACATGGTAATGGAGGGAGTGAGTGAGTCATCTACAAGGATTTGACATAACCTATAAATGGCTTTGGATTTATTGTTCTCCTCTCCTAATCCCACTCTTCATCAATGCATGACTTTTTCATAGGATAACAAGGAAAGGAGATATGGGAAGGAGACAAAATATAAGGAGTACAAGGCTGGCTCATTAATTTTTAATTTATAGTTTGACCTTCTTGGCAACCGGTATGTTTTATTACACAACAGGAAATTATTGCTAAAGCTTAGCTGGGGTTTGTGTCTGTTTATTCTCAGATCCTTTGAGAAACATATTTAACACAGAGGATCATAGAGTCTTTGATTGCTTTTCTGGATGTTGCCCACTGAATGTATTTTTTCAGTAGAACAGTTCTGACCACTGCTGCTTCACAAAGTGCTCTGTTATTCTATAGAGATTTTCCTTTTCAGGGACCAAAGGAAACCTCATATATCCAGAAGACAGCAAAATAGATGGTATTTGATTCAGTTGAAAAAAATGTACTTTTTTGTCCTATGTACAGTTAGGACCAGAAAGCCTATTCTTTTACTGCATTGTTTAGTCAAACATTTTGTTTGACCTTTCTTCATTTTTATTCTTTCTCCTACTGTTTGTTTTATTTTTAGCTTCAGAAGTTCCCCAAAGGACTCTCTTCTCTGTTAGCTATAATGTGATGTCATTGGTGAGACTGAAAAGATTATTTCTTATACAACATGATATATTGTTGGCTTTCAAATACATTTCTCACCACCACTTTTCAATGAACCCTTCATAAATCCAGCTGAGGGCAGGCAAGATCCATGCAGCTCTGAGAGAAGGGATAAACATAATTTACTAAAGATTCATGAGCTGTTTTCTCACACACTCCCAAATATTATACACAAGTATAGTATACCTGGTAGAATTACACTGAAAGTGAAATAATGTTTCTTTGGCAAATGAGTTTAAGAAAGATCACCACTAGTCTCAAAAGGAATAGAATCTCTTTCTCTTAATTTACCATAAAATATAAATTCATTTTAGCATATGAGTTTAAAATTAACTGTAATGACAATTTAGTTTCTTCAAAGACAACATTGCACTTCTGCCTTGCACGATTTGTATGAGTTTACATACATTGTAAAACATTCTTTGCTTACTAAAAACATGGAGTGAATGCAAAGCAGATAAGATTTCAATAAAGCTCTAACAACAGATATTGTTCCACTGATTTTAGTCATTTAAATCTGCAAGTTTTTGCATCTGTGTATCCAAGAGTTGCTTTCTTTTTTTTTTCCCCCCTTCTCCATTGAATGCCTTCGCTTTTAGGCCACAGCAGAACAGCTCTACAGGGACAGCAGCAGCTGTACTCTCTTTCATTAAGCATCCAGCTCTTGTTGCTCTCCTCATCCCTGCAAGGCAAACCATGACCATGTCCATGCTCTTGTGGGTGGTAACCAGGTGCTTGAGAAAGGAGCATGTCTGTGCCCTTCCTCATTTGGACCTATCCTACCTGACACTCTTTGCATCAGGAAATGTATATTACAGACCATCCAGCCAGGAAAGCTGCAGCATCCCTGGAACTCAGGCAGGCTGGAGTAGTTTTCTTCTTTTTCTGTGTTATAGAGAATAAAGACAGGAGGAAATTTGGTCAAAATGTGCTATTCCCATGTTTTGCCATTAAGCCTGCTGTGTTGCTCTAGTATTGAGGACAAAGAAATTTTCCACACTTGTTTGCTTGAAAATCCATGGTAAACCATATTTAAAATGGAGAAGCAAAATTTTTTTTGTTGTAGTATATTTGTTATACTACTCAAAATCATTAAAAACCTTTCCATATGCAATTCAGAATTGCTACATCATATATAATCTTAAAATTAATGTTCTAAAAATCAAGAATGCAGTTAATGTATTTTATGCCTAGGGCAAGTCTTTTCCTTGTCTATCCCCTGCCTCCCCAGGAAAGCTCAAACATATAATATTTTCTAAAGCTGAGAAAGAATTTAACGATCAGAAGCCCATTTTTCCATCTTTATTTGCATTGGCCAAGCTACTCAGGGAGAAAAAAACCATACATGTCACACCTTCTCACTGAGCCATTCTTCAATGACAGGGGTACTTCACTCCTAAGTGATTTTTAACAGTAGAAATACATTGTGGACAATAAATACCTTGAACGTTTTATTAGAAAAGCGATTTCAAAGCTATCTATAAGGTAAAAATGAATAAATCATCCTCTTCTTACTTTTGAGTTTATCACCAAATACATGACTTTCCACTGTTTCTTACCATTACACTTTGCTTGCAATGTGCATTTCAAAGGAATCAGAGCTCAAGAAAGTAGATATTGAGGAATTATATTGAAACAAATCAGTCTGGATGACCAATAGATAAATCTTGATGACAGCATATTTACAGATTTAAAGCTATATTATTTATGTGAAGGTTGGGCCAGGAACAGTGTTCTATGAAATTGTGATCTCAGCATAACATAAAGCAAACAAGCCTTTTCAAGTGGATTAAGAGTACTCAAGTGGTCTGAGCAGAGAGCTATAACAAATATTGACTACCAAACCAAAGAGAGGAATGTAGCAAGATGCAGTAGACAGGTTCATCCCTGTCTATATTTATTTTATGTATCCCTGGCAATTGAAAATAATGAAAGAAATGTGGCTTTATAAATAGGGAGATGAGAGTATTAGCCTTGCTAAATGGCTGCTGAAGAGCTCTGCTGTAACTTTATATCCTAGAGTGGAAAAGATTTCTTTCCTTTTCTTCTGTCCCCTGAGGAACCCTCTGCCCTGCTTTCTTATTCCAGTGCTCAGCCCTGTGACTCAGGCTGTGCTGCAAGATAACTCCTTGACCCCACAAGGCTGGATAATACTCCTTATATATGCTGCACTGTTTCAGTCCTCCTAACATGAAATGATTGCTCCTAAGGGGATAAAGGGTGTTGTTATCAAGTTAAGTTTCTTTAACAAGCCAATGGTCCAATCCAATATAAAAATCAATTTTTCAGAGCTTCACAATGAAGAAGCATAATGCATTTTTATTGGATCTAGCCCTGAGCTATCATGTCAAGAGTTAGCAAAATTTTGTTCAAATCCTTTTATCAAATCAGGGGCTTCTAAGCTTAGCTTGTTTCCCTGAACATAGAGGAACCTAAAGCACCATAAATTTGTGAAGGAATGAAAAAAGTGAGTTGTGCTAGGTGACAGAAATTGGTTATGCTTTATCTAAGTTGTCAGCTTTCTTGAAGGGATAACTTAATAAGTTTGGCGTTGGTTATTTTTGTTTTAAAGTTCATTGAAAACTCAGGTTCACTGACAGAGATGAACACAAACATACTGGATACTAATAATGCACAAATGACCTTGTGATTTTCAAAAATGAGGACAGTTTCCCCAGCTAAGAGAGTTCTAGGTTACTAATTACTATAGAGTGGCACTATTTCCCGTCTTTCTTTTTAGAATACTGCACAAAAGAAACTTCTGAGTTTTAGTAAATATTTATGCTGAAGGAAAGGGGTAAAGCATTTTTTAATAATTTTGCTTGGAGATAGTTTAATCATGTTTATTATATGATTAAAGATAATAATATAATTATATAGTTATTATTATTAATTATATACTTATTATTATATACTTATATTATTAAATATAATCATATATTAATATAATTATCACTCATTATATAATTTTAAAATCATCCTAATCAGGAAGGGAAAGCAAGCTAAAGCCACACTACCAAATCTCCTTCATTCATTCTTATATTGTAAATTAGTTATTTGATCATGATCTACATTTCAGACATTCATCTCCCTTTTGTTATTTAGATAAAGACCAAGTAACACTTAATTGCTATTCAAAGCATAGGGTTTTTTCCAGTGTATTCTGCCAATTGTCCTTATACCAATCCTTTTGCAAGAATATGCAATAAATGCCCATCACTGAAATGCAGATTAAGAGCAGTGTTAGACCTGTAGGACTCCTAAATGTCCTGAGTTTTCTGTGTTTGTCTTTCTAACAGTAACAATCTTATCTCCATTTTGACTTATTTTTTCATCAGATAATTGGTCATTGAAATGGTGACATAACTTAAAACTTGGGAGTTTAATGGAGCAACATGGGATGATTTTCCCTGAAGAACAGAGATATACTGGGCTGGATTAGATACGTACAAAGACATTCAACCAGACAATGGGCAAAACCCAGGCGCAAAATTATTTCAAACAATTTTGGTTTTCCTCAAGACAGAGAGGCTTAAATAATTACTCTGATCTTCTGTGGAACTCAAAGAGAAGGAGCTGAAATTACTTAAGTAGTGTCTAATCCTGAGAACTATTAGAAGAAGAAATTACTGATTTGAATGCTACAGACATCCAGACGAGACACTAAAGTGAAATCACTCACAGACTTTTCTTCCATAGTAGAATTTTTAGAATTAGCTTAGCTTAGTTCAGATTAGGCTTTTACATGCACAGTTTTTGTCTTCAACAGCTGGGAAAAAAAAAAGAATATATTATTTGCTGGATATTTTATGCCAAGTTTGACTTGTAATTCAAGTATTACTTCTCCCTGAGGTATTTTCTATATTCCTTATTCATTAGGACATATTATCCTAAGGTTTTCTTCAATTAATAATTTTCAGCAATTAAGGCATAGCTGTAGCTATGAGGCACTCCACTGTCACTGCCACCATTTCAGAAAACCTGACATGCCATCCTGTGAACATAAATGGGTAATCAGAGCTGGGGAACCAAATCTGCATTGTTATAGTTGCAAATCTATTATGGATTTTACAATGGTGCTGATTTTGGCTGAATACTTTCTTTCAAAGTTTCATTTAAATATATCTTGTCTTAATTTCCATCTTAGAGCAGCAAACACTACATTTTATTTCAGTCTTCGTTCTTTTTTTCCCACATGTATCTTAGGTTTCAGAAATTATGCCTTTCTCCCTTCTTTTTCTTTTTAAAAAACCCATATAAACAATTTTAGGGTGAGGTCCCACAACCTGTCATTCAAACATGAAATCTGATTACCTTCAGTGAGATTCCAGATGTGAGCTGAAAATCCTGGGCAAGTTTTGACCAAATGTTTGAAGTATATTTCCTCATAGAGATGTCTGTTGGTGGACATATAGAAAACAAAAATCTTTAAGTGAAGACTTTTCAGTCCTTCCTCAATAGATCTCCATATATTTCTGCTTTTTAAAATCAAGATTACTTGCTCAGCCTGTGAGGACCATTAGCTTTTCATGGTTATGTATTTTCCCATTTATGTGCAGTGTTTTTCCCACATTCTGGATTTACTGAAAAATGAACTTTTGTATTGTCATAGCAAGCTTATTAAAATAGCTAGGAGTTCTTGTAAGCAATGCCAAAGTAAGATGCCAGTCATACACGTGCATGAAAAACTTTAAAAAATAACTTTTGTTTTCTTTTTTTTTTTTTTTTTTTTTTTTTTTTTTTTTGTGGGAGACAGGCAGGTTTGTGCAACCAGATATCTTTTAAAATACTAACTGGTTCAAATGAGAAAAGGTGGTTTCAGAAAAAGATGACAATATCCTGCCTGGATTTTAGATACTCCTTACATCAAGGAGCTGACAGTCATAATACATATTAATTTGGCTCATTCTGGCCTAGTCCATTAACCCAAATGCCATTCTTCACCAGAGAAGAGGCATGAAGAAATGTTAGATTTTTTAGTTTCTCATGTTGAGCATATGCTTGAAGGTTTTTGAATTAGCACCAGTGCCTGTTTAAGCACCAAAGACAGAAATGATGGTATGTGTATCAAACAATCTCAAAGCAGTGATTTCCCAGTTTCTCCAGAGCAGAGAGCCTAGCATTTCTGATTTGATTTACCTTCTCAAAAAGACAGACTGTCCAGGAAAAGAGAAGGTTTTCTCGCATACATGATCATTCAGTAGAAGAACGTAAAATCCTACTTTTAATTGGACAAACACTCATCCCCTTAATATCATTCAGTAGTAAGAACTGAGTTTGAATTACACAAAGCAAGTTGCAATGAGCTATTGCTAGGCATGGATCAAGAGTTTGAAAATAATGACACTTGGGGACTGGAACTAGATCATCTCCAAGGTCTCTTCTAACCCAAATCATTCTATGATTCTGTTTTCCAGGGTCTTCAGAAATCTGTAACTTTACTTATTAATACTGCCTCTCAACAGGATATAGGAACTGTTACTCAACCATAAACCTCTTTCACCTCATATTGTTCCAGTTTAAATATATGCATTTTCTAGAATTTGTACTGTTTGATTCATTTTGAGTGCTGTGTTGATATGATGAAGCTCAGAGCAAAGAGAAGATGTGCTGTCCTTTCCCAGACTTGGATATATAGGGTGGTTATTTCCCCAAAGAGGTAGAAATTTGCAGCCCTGAAAGCACATTGTGATTTTCACAGGCATACTGCTGCCTTTGGATGCAATCACTCATGATCAGAACATTTTTGTGTAGGGTCAGCAATGCTTTATTCAGTGAAAAGCTATTGACTGGGAAAAATATGGAAGACATCTAGGCTAGGAAGGAGTTAGAGAGGAAAAACCCTGGAGACAAAAGTAAATGGAGAGAAAAAAATCCCAGTAATTTTTACTTTTACCTGCTTTTAGATTTTTTGTTGATGCTCTGCCAGCAGATTCCATTAATTAAGAAATACAATTTCTTTGAACTTTGTGAAGCTAGATCTTTTAACTGTGAAAATAGGATCCAAATATTCTTAATAACCTACCACTGAGAAATTTGATGTACAGTTTTGATTAGCCCTAGAAAGCATAATATTGTCGATTTTCATGTTCTGTAAAAGGCTCAAAAAATGGCAGGATCAATTAGTTTTGATTTCCATACCAATCAGTCCAGATGGTACCCATTATCTGCTGAAGATGGATGCAAATTAAATTTTTCAAAACCATAATTCACAGTTTTAAAAAGGTACAGATAGAAGGTAAACAATACAGAACTAATTTTTTTGCAGAATAATCAGAGTTGAACCCCATTCTAAGCTCATCTTTCTCTAGACTTGGAAACAACTTAGAAAAGTACAATGTACTATTTCAGGAAAAGGGAAAAACAGGCTATGTTGCATTCTTTTCAGGGGAGGTGGAAAAATGGTTGCTTAGATAATGCACTAAGAGGTTTACATGATATCTTATTTAAAGATACTAGAAATTATGTTTACATAATTACAAACACTTTACAAAGTGTTTGTTACTTCTCTGCACATAAGCCATTAGTAGCACTTCAAACACAATTTTAGCTGAACACAATCTACAGCCTGTTTTATATCAGAGCAAAACACTTAGAAAAAACTGTTTATAGACAATCTTAATTTAGGAGGCAGTGCAAGTTTTTGTGAAGAGCCCCCCACAATCAGCAATACTCATAATTTATTTGAACAGCAATTATTAATATTCCTTCGCACTAAT
The DNA here is from genome assembly GCF_027477595.1 of Haemorhous mexicanus. NCBI lineage: Eukaryota > Metazoa > Chordata > Aves > Passeriformes > Fringillidae > Haemorhous > Haemorhous mexicanus. The sequence goes on along the minus strand of NC_082344.1, from coordinate 52,473,371 downwards.
AAATAAAAATTTAAGCAATTCTAACTACTCAAAGCTTGGAACATCTGAGTCCTATGTGTTTCTTCCTTATATCATGTATCTTGGGTCCATCAATAATGCAGATTTCAGCCTGCATATGATGCATAAAGTTGTAAGCATCAGTTTGATCCAGGACTACTGTTGCAATATTTATTTAATATCATTCCCCCTGAGTAATAAGAATTTCAAAAAGATTTATACATTTCTGCATGTACACAAACTTTATATAGATGCATAGTACATCTTTACATATATTACCTTTTATATAAATGTTTCTATTTAAATCTTATATATATATATATATATATATATGTATATACAGCATTTTAAAAGGTACAACTTTATCCTTTGTCATAAAAAGCCAGTTGAAGGTAATATCTTTAGCTTTATGAGTCAACTGGAAGTTTTGGTTTAAAATGTCTGCAGGAATTGTGCAGTTATCCCTCATTACATAGTAAAAGCAATCAACAGTCTAAGACTGTGACCTGTTAAATCCAAATTAGCAAGATGATACTTAGATGGAGACAGGTATCAATCATTATTATCTGTATCTTCTTTTATCTGTTTTAGAGACTATTGAAGCATTAAACATTATTTTTGCATAACTCAAGAGGGAGTTTGAAGGATCCTCAGCTATCTTTTAGTAGACCAAAGAAATGGGAATTTCAAAGGCTAGAAATGCAGTTAGAACTAGGCTTTGCTGTAATACTTGCCTTCTCAAAGTTTATCCTTGAAGGCCCATTAACTACCAGGTATTTATTCCACTTTCACTAACATGTGCTTTCCCAATTCCACGATTTTTCTTTAAGATTTTCAACCCAATCACCATCAAAACCAAGAATTGTGTGGTTCCACTGCCAGCCTCTTTCTTTACCCTCTTTGATAACATTTGAATCCACTGACTAATTGCAATCCAATTTTGCCAAGTGGAAAAACTTTAAAAATAATTAAGTTTTCAAAGCTTTGTGGAAATGCAGCTACGGAGAGGAGGGAAAAGCTGTGAGTGCCTGGATGAAGGGAATGGCAACCATGAGTGTGTAGCTACTGAGGCACTGGCAAACACACAGCAGTGGGAGATACAAGTGTCTCCATAGCTGGAAAACCTTCCACAAGATCTTGTACCTTCTTATGCACTAGAATAATTGCAACCCTACGAGTAGGAAATTAAGCTTCTTGTGTTTTTAGTACTAAAGAGCCATCTAGTTCTTACCATTAGAAGCATTTTGGAACCTGATGCAGTCCTGATTTTTATATTTTTTTCCAAAAAATTAACACTTACTTCTTATTATGCTCTGAGAAGTTTTACATTTGTGGTCTCCTGCTTAGAGAAGCTGTGAAGTAAATGAGATTAAGTAGAACAATTAATTGAGTTCTTCAGAAACTGTCAGACCTGAGGCCTAATAAGCACCTTGCAATGTCAGTAGAGGTAATTGGCCTGCAGCTGCTGAAGAGGCAGCTGAGTTTTAGGCAGAAGAAGAAAAATAGGAAAATTATATTCATAAAAATAATTTAAAAATGTAAATATCTTGAGCATGAACTACTGCATCGATGTCATTCCATTCAGTACCCATGCTTGGAGAATACTTGATGAAAGAGCTTCTTAGCAAAATAAAAATAAAGGCTTAGTTGGAAAGGCTAATAATATGAAAAATATGCAGCCATGTGTAGGGCAGATAGAAATTACCCTGTTTGGCAAAAGCTTTACTTGTCTCTAACCATTATATCTTAATCAAGGTAGCAATGAGCTCCATTCCAGTTCTAATTTAATACTATTGAATTAGGGTCATCCTTAAAATAGTAACTCATTTACAGCATAATTAACCAGAAAAACACCAGAGAACTGTGAAACAATCAGCATTAAAAATTCCTGTCTCTTGTGAAAACTCTGCTGTAGCTGACACCTGTAGAGCTCAGAGGTGACCAGGAGTAGAGCAGCCTGCAGCTATCAGTTGCTATCAATTTATGCACCTCAGGGGGAGAAGTTGCTCCAGCTCCCATCTGAACCTCCCTTAAAGGACTTTAATTCTCCAAGGCAACCTCTTTCCCACATTTTTGATGGATTCCTCTTTGATGCAAATAATTTAAAGTACAAAGGTTTAAAGTGTCTAATCCTGCAACTTTTATAGTGCCCTTGTATTTTGTTATTTAGTTCCTAAACCTTGTTTCCCTCATAAGTTTTTTTGGTGGGTTTTTTTGGGGTTTTTTGTTTGTTTGTTTGTTTGTTTTTTGCATTAGGAAACAACATTTTACTTGAAAGCTAATGGATACTCAGGGTAATGAAAATTCTTAATATTTTTGTTATGCCAACCACAGCCAGGAGAATGCTTACAATAAATCAACTGCCTTAGCAGCAGACATGAACAGGATTTGCATGCTAGCCTATTTCTGGTTGAAAAACAGTCAAGCTGTGCCCTAGAGCTGCAGAGGTTTCTCAGGCTGAGCTGTATGGACTGCAGCCTTACTTACATCACAGCAGACGTTCCTGAGTAGGGGCTCACTCCTACAGCAGCTGGAGCACAATCACAGCTTGTGGGCCCCTTCTTCAAAAAGGGTCTTTGGAGACCCACTGCAATTATGATCCATATATTAGTGCCTCCCTACAGGAGAAGTATCTTGGCTTTGACTTGGTTAAAGAGAGGTGAATCAATGTGTTGAGATACATACTTATGGCACAGTGAATTATATAACACCTTCTACCTCCAGTAAACTTATATTCTGGTCATGGGCTGGTGTAGATGGCATATTCTCTCTCAGCTTTTATTATGAGATTCCCTCTTACAGCTTCCTAGCTAGCTGTAGGAGAGAGGTTTGGACTGAGGACAACTGGAGCAGGCAGCAGTTGAATCTTCCCCAGTGAATTATAGAAGAAGTGACATTAATCTGTCTTTATTGCTATGTGCCTCATTGTCACTTCTCCATCAGTTTGAGGTGTGAGGAGCAGTCCTGTGGTTCATGCATTGGGGCATCCTCTCCCCACCACGTGTCTCTGTGTATTCTTCTTTCTATATGATCTTTGCATATCAACTGTACCAGCACTCCATATTTCATTATTCAAAAGAGCTAATGGTCATATGTGTGTATGCAACCAAATTTATTCCAATACAGCTAGGATTTTATCTTCTCTATGATAAGCTCATGTCTTAGAATGCAGAAAGGAAATTTATACAAACTTTTAATTGGTCTTTAAAGTACAATAAAATGCTAAATGTGTTACTTAGCATAAATATTTTACAGCACAGCCATTTGAGTTCACAGTATTCCCATTATAGCTCTTAATTTATTCCCTTTCTGTATGAGGCACTTCTATACATGAGCCCACTTAATTGTGAGTTCACAGATGAGTGGAATAAATTTTATCCTCACATATTACAGTTTTAACATAAATATTTGTTCCTACTTGTACAACATGTCCTTGAATACTGCTGAAGAAGAGACTATTTGAAAATGTGACTTTCACCTCTACTTTTTCAGGATTTATAAGCAAATATTTACATGGATATTAGTACATGATCTGTAGTAAGTTCATTTTCATAACCAACCATATTAGAAAGTTTAAGTGAATGGAACCTGTAAAAATGACAACCTATTCCACAGTTTTGTATTGTAAAAATTACCTTTAATATGTTATAGAAGCTCTTCATGATATTTTTGACCCAATTACTTTCAAAGAAATGCAAATCTTTGGCTCTATAGAGACAATTGAATGGATCTGATTAATGAGAATAGGAAATCAAAAAAAAGAAAATATTGCTGCCTTCTAAGTCCTGGAGTCATAGAATAGTATGGGTTGGAACCTTTAAAGGTCATCTAGTCCAACCCTTCTGCAAGCCATTCTAATCTCCAATTAGATGGGATTGCTCAGGGTCCTTTCCAACCTGACCATCAATCTTTCCAGGTATCAGGAATCTACTACATCTCTGGGCAACCTGGTACAGACTCTACCCCCACTGTGAAACATTTCCTTCTTACATCTAATTTAAATCTATGCTTTTTTTAAATTTGAAATCATTACTCAATGTCCTACCTCAAAAGGACTGTTTAAAAGTATGCCCACATCTTTATTATAAGCTCCATTTCAGTATTGAAAGACCAGTAGATGTTCTCAAAATAATGTGCAAATGAAACAAAGGGTGCAGTCAGACTTCTAAATTATATTACATATTTTATAGCCTTTTACAAGCTATTCCACAGCATTTTAGCATGAATGGGTGTTTAACAAATGTTTAACTGCCTCACCAAAGCTACAATAAAATTATGCTAACTTGTGACCATAATTCACTGTGTACTTTTTCAAAGAAGGATCAATCAGCCTTGCAAACTGAATGTGCCAACTGGTTTAACAGCTACACATCTGTGTGGCCAAGGCAATAATTACAATGTAAAATGAAGGTCTGATAGAACAATATAATTAGTTTTTCAATCTGCAGGTATAAAAAATTTTTTCCCCAATAAACAAAAAGAAAGAAAAGGGATTTATTTTCTGATGAACTGTTTTATAATTCTATTTTCAAATATCAGAGTTATCACAATGTATGAATGGTGTTACAATGGATAGGTACCTGGTAGACTCATGAATTTTTGGTTCAAAATTGATAACATGTTAGCTGGTAAGTGGGAAGGGGTCAAGCACAATATGGTCTGCTTAGAAGAGTAGGTGAAACCCTTACCTTTCCCTACAGGCTGCAAATAAAACTGACATAAACTGTGGTACTTGAACAGCTCACAGCTCCAAAGGTCAGAAAATTGGGAGCATTCTCTGCAAACTTCAGAATTTGTGTTCTCCACCGTCAGATTGAGTCTGACCTTTAAAGGACTGAAAGAGCCCTGTCTCTCAAAAATAGTAAGACTCCTAATGCCCAAACACCTTCAATCATTACTAGAGTTAATGGAGCAAATATTTGCTCATGGATGTAATCTACCACTGATTTAGGATTGCTTCTGGTATATACTCTCAGATGAAGGTTAATCATATCGTAGTAGACACATGTGGGTGGAATGAGAGTGAACGGGTTTCATAGGGTACATGTGAGTATGGGAAAGTCAGAGAAGCACATCCAAACTTCCTGCAAAGACATTTGATATGAACCTTCACTGGATTTACCTCCTAAGTGGTTTTCCCCATGACACGTGAAATTGATATTTTGACCAGAACCTTTTCGAAGACTTTTTTTTTGCTTTGCTTGTAATCCATATATTCATATTAATAAAGGCAAGCTCTTTAGCTGTCCGTATAAATTCTATGAAAAACTTAACCCTGCATTAAATACAACACAATATAATGTGGTTTTGGCCACCCAAAGGATTTTAGGTATCAACTCAATTGGAGGTTAGTACACTGCCACTCTGACTTCCTTGCTATCAGAGCTAATGCATTTCAACTCTGTCAGAGACAATGCCTGTCAGAAACACTTCCTTCTCTTTGGGATTTCCAGGTGCCCAGCCTCTTTGGATTGCTCTTTAAATAGGGTCAATGCCATGCTTAGTGCAGGTTGGGAAAGGGTAGTTTGCTGCCTTATTGCTGACTCCCATCACAATTTGAGATGAAGTTCATTATATAGGTATAGGAAAAAACACAAGCTCCATTTATTGCTGTTTATCCTCCTTGTAGAACTTCTATGTAGTAATTCTGCAAGAAGGGCAAAGTTCGCTTACAGCTAAAACATGAGGACTTTTGTACATAATAAGGTGTACCAAAAAATTAATTTGATCAATACAAACACCAGAAGAGAAAATCTTCTCTCACTTCACTGTTCAGTGAGAAAGGTTAAAATAACACTAAGATAATGTTATCACTAGCTGGTCTCATTTAAAGAATCACCTTGCTTATTGGAATTCTCATCAGATAAAGGCCAGTTTATTTGTTGAGGAAAGTTGCTTTTGAAGTAAGGAGTAGTATTGCATTTTTGCATTCAAACAGCAGAACAATTTTCTTTCACATTAGCATAACCTTTTTTAAAACAGAAAACTATAAGAGTTCTTTACTATACTACAGCAGCTTGAGGAAATATGGGTCCCATTGTGTTTCCTACAGTGAGCAGTTAGGGATGGCTAATTTTTTCAGAAGTTAATTTAGGTTCTTGATTTTTTATTGATGCTTTGAAATTAGAATATCGCTTTCTTCAAAATAGGATTTCACTTTTGTTTGTGATCCTCTGGGCAGTGATAGCCTTTATATTTTCTAGACAAAATCAAGACTATCCAATTTAATTTTTCCCTAGTTCCGTGAAAGGCTGAGAATTTGCAAAACGCATTTCTCTCACTGAAAACAATTACTTTGTAAAAATGGTCTCCAGTGGGGATTCAGGTAGCTGATAAAACAAAATGAATTAGTAAATCAAAGGAAAATATGACTTGAAGTGAAAAGGATACAATTTTCTTCTTATTTAACATAGAAGTCACTGAAAAAGGGCCCTTGCATCTTCATGCAACATTTTGAATATAAGACCGGTACTGTGATAGTTTCTTTAGGGTAAAAATGAAATAATTGAAGACTTGAAGTGAAGTGTGCAAACCTTAGTCTGGGGAAGGACAAAGGGGCTGAAAATGAGAAATCCACGTTATATGATTACATCCTGTCCCAGCAACCATTCTGACTGGAAAGCAATATAGTCTAACAAATTAGGTCTGAGGCATGGAGTAAGAAAACCTGTTTTCTATTCTTGGCACTGCTGATGACTAATGGAGTGACCCTAGAGAGTCATTTCAAGTCACTGTTTCTCTCTTTTTAGGACTGAATTTGAAGGTTCTGGGGAGGCAATGCCTTTTTCTGCAGGTCCTGTATAGTGACAAAAATCTGGGTCTTCTAAAATTGTGGTAGCATTAATATTCTTAGAGAAATGCTTCGCTTAAACTTGAGGTGACCTGAACCAGATATTTCTGGAGCATCAAAAACAGTATGAAGAAATCTCTTTCTTTGTTTCATTGTGTGTTCTTATAAGATGTTATTCTTGACTTCATGTAGAGGAGCAGAAATTCAGTCTTTAAAATATCTCTGTAAAGGCTGCCTTCCAGTATTTCCCTGCAATTTTGCACTCCAGAGTATTTCAATCATCCAGACTTTTAAGTCTTTAATTACACATTGTCATTGAAGTAAACTTTTGAACCTTAGAGGGATGTTTTAAAGAAATGGAAGTAACTTTAATGTGCACTATTCCTGTGCTGAATTCTCAGCATTTTTATGATTTTTCAGATTATTAAACACTGACTTCAAAAACTATTTCTTCAAAGACTTGTCTATCTTCAGAAATAATGAGAGGCATTTCTCACTTTAAAAACTTTCCCTCTCCAACTATAAGCGCACACAAAATTTAACTTAAAACAGTGTAAGGGTTTGGCTGCCTGAAGTTTGCAAGAGATATAAGCATGACAGGAAAAAAAGTGATCCTTACCTCATTTGATAGCATTGCTATTGCTCTGTAAGTTGCTGGCACAGTCTCTTGTACTTGAATCCCCAAACAGAGAACAAGAGGGAAAAAAAGCCTTTAATCATTTTGAAGTTAAGGTTAGTCATAAATAGCAGTGAATTCAGGGTAAGAGGACTACCATTACTAAAACCAGTTGTTTTTAAAGGTAAACAAATTAAATTTCTTTGAAACCTATATATTTGCATCTTGTCAATTTTGGGGGGAAATTGCCAAAAGTTGCTACATTTCTGTTTTTCTAAATGTTAACAGTTACACAAGGCTATAAAATCGCAGTAGTAGTGTGTTAGAGCTCTTCTCAATCCTTGCAAAATTCAGGAGAATTACTAAGATTCTCCCTGGAACCCTATATTATTGCTCAGGGATCTGATAGTCCACAATCCTTACACAACCTTTGCAAGGCTCTTTGTAATCTTAAGCATCCACCCCCTCCTGGTATCCATTAGAGGAGATAGCTCATGATGTCACACTCCTGCTGGGTCAGGAGTTCTGTCAATGCATCTTTTCTTCACCCTTAAAAGTCTTCCTAATTTTACTGTATTCCATCTCTATCTGAGGTGATTTGTTGGGGATGTTTAGGTATTCTGTGATTAAACTCACTTTTTAAAGTAGTCAAAAAATACCTCTTCTTCGTACATCTCAAAATGGCCATTTGAGAAACTAAAATAAAAGGACTCTACTATTACAATCAATCAATTTTAAGACCATGGTGATATTGATGCCAGGCTTATCTAAATATATTAAAATGTGACAATATTCACCCAGACATTTTTTCAAATGTCTTTTCAAATGTTTTCTTCATTTGTAATCAGTGGTAATATATGCAATCAATGGGGATATATGCAGGAGAGTCAAGGAAAATTAAAGTATGATTCATCCTATTTAATTTTACTCATGGTAGGATGAACTGTTATTCTTGACTCCTAAACTTTCTTCAATTTCAGCAGGAATACAAGAGATCCAATGAAGTCAAGGATTCATTGATTTTAAATGGAATTCATACTTCTTGTATTATTCCCGTCTCTTAGCCTGCTGTCCTAGGAGCCTACTGGGAGGTGTTCAGTTTTGGGACTACCCACTGTTTCCTCAGTAGCAGTCTGGGATGTTCTGGCACCCCCAGAACTTTCAGGGAGATCCATATAAATCAAGAACTCCTTAAATAAAATATTTCCAGAAGAACTGATTCTGTTGGTTTTGGATAGGAAAGAGTTAAATTTCTTCACAGGGGCTGGGTTTTGCATTGTACTGAACACAGGGTAAATAATACTGGAAAGTTTTTATTTTTGCAGTGCTGGCACAGAGCTGAGACCTTCTGCCACCCTGGTGAGGAAGTTGGGCGTGTGTGGGATGTTGGGAGGAGACGCAGCCAGGACAGGTGACCCAAACTGACCAAAGGGATATCCCAGAACATGTGAGATCGTGCTCAGTATTTAAAGTGTGGGGGGAAGGAGGAAGCAGAGCGTTCAGAGTGGTCGTGTTTGTCTTCCCAAGCCATCATCACGTGTGTTGGAGCCCTGCTCTCCTGGAGGTGGCTGAACACCTGCCTGCCCACAGGGAACACTGAATTAATTCCTTGCTTTGCTTTGCTTGCATGTGCAGCTTTTGCTTCCCCTAATAAACTGTCTATATTTCAACCCATGAGTTTTCCAGCTTTTACCTTTCCAATTCTTTCCCTGATCCTGCTGGTGGGGGAATGACTAAGTGGCTTCATGGGGCTTGGTTGCTGGATGGGGTTAAACCACAGCATACTACATATCTATGATCCAGTAGAGTGAATTAAATTTGTATTTTTCACCAGTAGACTTAAGAACCATCTTATACTTTGAATTCACCCCTGAGAAAAGGTCTTTGTGTCTTAATGATATTTCAGATATCAAGGCTGTAGTGCAAACATTCTTGATTTGTAGTAACTTAAGGGTATTATCAAAAACATTAATTTAACAATTTTTACTCTAATATTTAATCTTTACCACACCCACTGAAGTTTGAACCTACCAATGCTTTAAATTAAATGTTTTTCCAGACTGTAATGTTTTGCTCCAGAATGAAAATAAAACTTTTTCATCTATAGTAAACATCTCTAAATTTAGACTGCCATGATCTCAGAATCACTTTTAAACTGCAGTCAAATCAAATACAAAAGTCCTAATACAAATCATGCTTTTATTTGTTTCTTAAAACAAAGGCATTCATTTTTGTCTTTCTCCTTCTCACATAATCAGCCATATATAAGACTGACTAAATTTTGTGCTCTTTAACTCATTTCTGTCAGTACTTAACAGATTCTCCTTTTAGAGAACAGCTGTAGAGAGTAAGCAAATTTACTAGTTTGGTCCTTCAGATGAAAAAAGCAGATTTCTTCATGCAGAGGTACAGAATATATGACATTGCATGTTTTCCCATCTGGTGACTTAAAAAGAAATGTCTTTTAGTTTTATAAGCAAGAATTGATTAAAATATTTATCTTGATTTCCAAAGGCATGCAGGTTTGAGAGATCTGAAACAAAACAAAGTTAAGTAATTGTCATTTGATGGTTCCAAAAATATTCCTAAATATCTAGTTTATTTGCAATGTTTGCCCAGGTTTTTGTTCTCTGATTTTGTGGCTGCATTTCAGTTTCATGAGACTTTGGACACAGTTTTGACAGACATACAAGTACACTAGAAATACAGCTGTGTGACACATAATTTTTCCAAATAATTTTTTTTCTAACTGAATAGCCTTTTATTCCCTTGAAAAATCTGTGCTGCATAAATAAATGGTGTGTTATTAGAAAGAAGATGTTATATTTTGGTTTAGAGTTCGTTTTTTGTTTAGTGTTTGTCATACTGTGCCCAAGATGCTCTTTTTTGCCTATGTTCTACTTATATTTTCACAAGAAGGCTTTTGACAGAACCATTTATGGGTTAGAACTAAACAAAACAGATATACCTCTGCAGATCTGTTAACAGCTCTTATGTCTCTAGTTCATCCAGCATCTTAGAGAGACTGAAACAGAGGGCAAGTTCTTTCTGAGACAATGTGAAATTTTGCAAGTGAGACTTTCACTGTGAGCTCTGTATCATCAGCACTTTAGAGCTACATGGGAGAGGGAAATAAAGAATTTTTGTCCAAATGTAATTTAATATCTCTAGCAATGCATTCTAAAAACTCTGCAGGTAAGTAGACTCATAAAGAACTCATGGAGCTGAAAAGTATCAGCTGCCTGGAGTCTTTGTGTCCTTGCAGAGTGCCAATTTATGGAGAGGCTGAGAGAAACAGCAATTATGTATTTAGAGGCAGATAATTTAGTGCACCTAGTTCCAGAAAAAACCCATGTCTCCATCATTTTCTCATTGTATACCTACCTGTTAAGCCCACTCTGACTCTGCAGAGATGGTTTCTATGTTTTCTGTTGATGCCTCTGACATCTACATTGGAGATTTTTATTTCTGAATTGCACCCTTACTATCCTACAGATTTATCAAAAGCTTTTACTTTTATACTTCTTTTTTTTTTTTCTTGCTGAAAATTGGTATAATTTCTTAAAGATAGTATTGGGAACTTCACAACAGAAAATTATTTTAGCTCTGATTCCTCTTTTTCCTAATTTTTGACTCTTTCCTTGCTCCCTCATGCAATTCACTAATTTTTGATTAGATATTACTCTTTCTCTGTTTCCTGTCAAGGATGGCCCTTTCCTAGTACTAGTCCTTCAAATGTTTCTTACAATTTAAGCAGAACCATGGGTTCCTTGAATTAGCATGACACATGCAGCTTTTAGTCACTGAAATGACCCTGCAGGTGGGCTGGCTATGAGCACAGGTAACTTACATGCAGTCGTGCCCCAAAACCTAAAAACATCTCACAAAAATCCTGGAATCCATGATCCTCTTTTACTTGTATATCTAATCCAAGAATCAAACAGGAAAAACTGTCATCAAAAGCTCCATACTGCTGTCACTGATTCAGAAATGATATTTTTTTTTTTAAATTAAGTTTCACACTGTATAAGTTTTCTCTTGTCTCGTGGATCAACAAACATTTTTTTTCTCCTCACTTATCTTCTGTCTGATACAGTAATTAAATTTGTCTAAAAGATTGTGTTTTCTGCATATTTGAAATTATTTATTTATGACTTGAAGCTACTTTATGCAGTCTGATATTCACCATTGAGAACTTGTTCACAGTTGATTACTCAGGCTAGGAGTACGACCTATTACTCTGCCACAATTATCTATACGTTCTATTATCTATATATATCAACATAATTTAATTTTGAAATATTTTTAAAAGTTGAGATTCATTTTGCCTTCTTTTCTGTCTTGCTTCTGAGAGATTGTTGTGTTGTCCCAGAAGGGTGCAAGAATTAGTGGAGGCAGCTAAACTTGGCCAAATTTAACTTTTCTGGGACTATCACATCTGGGGCAGGTTATCACTCCTTGAACTTCTTGTTTGCCTCAAGAAGTCTCCCCATCATGGCAGAACTCCAGCTCTGCTCTTCCATCTGGAGCCAAGGGACTAAGTGAAGATGGAGGGCTCTCTGCTGTGATGGGTACTAAATTAACTCTGCCCCCAAATGCTTTGGAGAACTTTTACGGGTTACTATCTACAGACTCAACTATAGTATTTTTTGTATTGCTTTGAGTGGGTCCAACTGTACCTGATTTGTTTGACTTTGTGGTTATATGCCAGAGGGTTCAGCAGCAGCTGTGGGGTCCTTGTGACTGCTGGTGGAGTGGGAAGAAGTCTGAGTTTCTGAGTCCTTCTGCCCTGCTCAGCTCTGCCCTACGAGGAGCACGGGAAGCACAGGGAGCTGGGAAGGGGAATGCTCCATCTCACCCAGACCTGCAGTCAGGGCAAGGTGGTGTGACATGCAGAGCTTTGATATATAAAGGAATGATCTGGGCGATTTACTGTAAATAGAAGCTGTAAGAAATATATCAGGGATTTTGCTAAATCAATTTGTCCTGAAGATGCTTTTCAGAAATTGCTTGCGAGAGGTTTTTATTTGCAAACAATACATGCTTGTGTGTTTGAACCCGATATGTGAGACCATATACCAGTTTACTCCTTGCTAAATTAATAATTCTGTTTGTGGGTTTTTTATTAACAACAACAGTGTGTTCTGATCCAAGATATTGTCCCTTAGATAAAGCTAGAAATTTCTGCTAAAATGAGTAAGATGAGTAAGATAATATTCTGTGGGCTCAATAAAACTTTATATTCCATCCAACTAGAACATTTATCAAATTGATAATTCTATTTTGCTAGTTTGCAGTGAGAAAAAACTAATTAACAAGCAGCCTGGGAAATGAATAACATTAGTTTCTCATTCAGAAACTGTAAAATTAAATCCAATGATGCATCTTCTTTTCTCTACCTTAACCCCAAGGATGGAGAAAGACTCAACAGTATTTTCTTTATGGCAATGTAAAACTGCTTTTTCTGGCCATTTCATTTTTATCCAGTTCATCCCACTATTTATTTCAAGTTACATAGCTGAGCATTTTAGACTGATGTATGTGCTGATCTTGGTCTACATCAAACCCTCTCTGGGTTTTATGTACCTTCCTCTTGCCTGGCTAGAACTAAACATAGGTGTGTTGGATTCAATACTTGAAGGAGTTTCTTACAGAGTAGAGGATAAAGTAATGTGTTGGGTAACATGGTTTATTCATAGATATTTTAAAAAGATCTGAACAGGGAAAGGCATGGATTATTCATGGATATTTTTTAAAGACCTGAAGAGGGGAAGGAGTAAAACATTGAAGAAAAAACGCTGATATGAAGCTACTTAAATATTTGAAATTAATGAAAAAAATTCTCACACACTAGCGCAGAAGTACATAAAAGGATATTATAAGGTAATATTCAGTTTAATTTATAATTAGGAAAAGAAAACCATTTCTTCATAATAGACACCATTTTTAACTTAGTATTAGGCTTATATTGCAATATATAATTCTATTTTCCTGTGAATCTAGACAGAAAACCTTGTTAAAATATAGCCACAGCGACAGTGTTTTTCATGGGACCATTTCTGTTCTGAAGAAAACAAGGCATGTGAGTGACATATGCTCTAGTAAGTTAGACATGGCAAGGAATCAGAAGCATACATAGAAAAGACTGGAGGATTTGCTTTGTCTTTCAAGCTGAAAAATCTATTGCATGTCATTTTTTAAATAAGCAATTGTTGATTTGGGACCTGATCCACAATCTTCTAAATCATCTGGGTACATTGGGAAGGGTTTCAAGCCCCTTTGAATGTGTTACCAATACTGCCTGAGTTAATCTCACACAAGTGGTGGTGCACTGAAATGGACTATTTAATGAAGAATGTATAGTACAGTATCAGTACATGTATTTATATTATAATTCAACTAATGCTCTTGTCTGGAACTAAAAAGAAAATTTGAAGACACTACCAAAAACCTTGCAAAGAGGCAGGTAACCCTCAAGATTTCAATGTCATTACTCCACTGAAAAATTGTTACTAGTAGTTGATAGCCCAAGAGATTATATGGAAGTGCTTTATCTCTTAACCTGTTTGGATTATTCATTATTTACTCTCTCCCTCAGTATTTGTAGGCTTATATCATGTTTGCTTACTAGAGAAACTAGCTAGGAATTAGTGCTATGACAACAGAATTTGGACAATACATTGGGAAATGTAGTGTACCTTCTCAGTTGTATAACCTGAAACTTCTTTGGTTTTTTTGCTTCTAAAATCTCCTCCTTAGCCCATGCTGGAATTTAGAAAAATTTCCATTATCTCTTTTGAGGATGGATCTCTTTTTGTTCCTTGCCAAGAGCTGTAGTATGATTATTTTACTCTGGTTTTTCCCTTTCTTTTGTTAAATCTCAAAAAGGTATGCTGGTGGATGGCCCTCCATGGTATATACATTGGATATAGCAGCTGAGGTAACTTTGGGATTTAATTTAAGCACTGAAATTTGCAGAGAGATTTGAAATCTGTAACACTGCTTCTAAAGTTTTACCTTTCTGCAATTGTAATTCTTCCCTTGACACTGAGATCTCCCACTAAGTGGAGATTTCCATTTTTTTGGTCATATACAAACCCATGGTAAATCCTGTTCTTTTCTTGCATCCTGTTCTTCTCCTTGATTCATTCACATGTCTGTTTACCCCCAGCAAAAATCAGAGTTGTGCACTACAGAGAGTGTATTGTGTTTTCTTTCTGCTCTGCTTTCTGCACTACATTGGCCAAGGTAGAAGCTACTTTCTTTTTCTCTCCATCACTTCTTTCTTTCCTTCCTCAATACTTACTTCCCTTCCCTTCTTTCCCCTCATTCACCTATCTTTACAAATATCTGAAAATAACTGTTAATCTTAGTGTGGGACTTTTCACTCTTCCTTTGTGCATGTGTTTATTTAGGTAGTAAAAAACAATACAGAGAATTGTTCACATGAGCCTTTATATCTCTGTTTGGAATAATTGCATTAGAAAATTATTTTTTTACTCTTGCTTTGAGTGGATTAATCAAGTGTTCTTGTCAGATCCACTTACAGTTTGACACTTAGAGACCAAGGGTTACCCAAAGCTTGGCAAATGTCTGTTCACAGTAGCATGTATAAGAATTTGCTTGCTTTCTGTTGTGACAAACAATTTTCTTGCCTGCAGTATGTATCTGGGGCAGCAACAAGTCTAGCAGAACACAAGCAGAAAGATCTTTTAAAAATTACTTTGTAGGTCATGTAGGGTGGTGTAACTGTGGCTATACAAAACTGCTAGAAATTTAACAGCTTTATTGGGACAGTATTTGGACAGGGCCATGGAGATTTTACAACATTTTGGAAGAATAAAAGTAAAAGATACTCAAAGGTGATGCTCTCAAATACACTTACCTCAGTATTCTCTAGTGCTTTTAGCTTATTGTGAAGCACAGGGAAAGCCTGGTCATCCTACAATGAAAACTCACTCTTCACAGTCTTGTGACTTCTGTTGGTGACTTCTTTCACAAGACATCACAATTTGACTTGATAGGGAGGATATCCTAAAATATTTCAGTGGCAGGCTTTCAGAGAGACAAGAAAACCACCCACACATATTTGTCACTGTGTTTTCAGTTGTCTTTTCTTCTTCTAAAAAACTTGTTGATGTGCACAAATTGCACACATATATATATAACATCTTTATAAAGAGGAAAGAAAAATTTGAAGAGCACACAAGATTTAACAGCTATCAAACTTTAACTTATTTTGCCATCATGTAAAGCCAATCACAATTAGCTGTATATCCATCAGGTTTACAAGTGCTGTATTTTTGTACATGCCTATCTTACAGCATTGCACAAGTTCCTCACCATTCCTGCAGCATCCTGCAGTGGGAGAGTCTACAGCATGAGAATGCAGATCTGATTCCCTGTACCTTCCCTGGACATTCCCTGGGCCCCAGAAGCTTCCTTGTAGGGAACCTGAACCTCTAAACACTGAAGCATGGTCACTACAAAATGGCATGGCCATTCTACTACATTTACATGTAGTAAAATGGCACGAGCCTGAAGGATACACACTGCATGTGTTTCATTTGCCTTTTTTTTTTTTGTCACTTCTCTTTTTATGATATTTTCAGGATTACTCTTGACCACAAAAGTAAATTATTTTGAAAATAATTATAAATTTCTAATTATTTTTAATTTTTAATTATTTCTCTGTCCTCTATTTTTTTTTTAATATGCAAAATGCCAGTACATGCTAAAGAACACACAAGGAAGCATTGATGCCTTAAAGATCTAGAAATAAAAACCCACACTTTCAAGATAATATTAGTATAGGAAGTAATATGAAAGCTAGTCTTTAATTAGAGGCCTCCAGGGGCAAGTATGGAAAAATGCCCATCAAATACAGTTTTATAAGTTTAGCAAATGAGTATAATTGACAAGAATCCCCAATTAGAAACACATGTGATGAGGTGATTTCCTCCCTTGGTTCAACCCTCTTCCTGAGCCCCCTTCTGCTAGCTGTTTATGAGAAACTATCTTGGGAGAGTACTTCTTCCTTGGTTGCCAGTAAAGCAAGATTAGGATTGTGACTTTTGGAATGTGTTTTGTCTTTCTGCCTATCAGGGTAGGAAAAATGCTGGCTTAGCTAGAAACTATATAACTGTACAACAATAGTCTACGGAGCTACAAATATATGAAGAATATATGAAAGCAAAAATCACTGTGGCATCACAATCACAGGAATAAATACTCTCCTTCAAGCCTTTGTAGTGAAAGTCTGTGAGGCTAAAGCTGATCAGTGACAGTACTATGGTGTTCAGGCTACAGGGGGGTTAGTGCAGGTACGTAGGCTTTGTTTAGAGCAATGTTTTCTTTCTCTTTTAACACAAATTTTATAAATAAACTTATAAACTTTGTGTTAAAAGAGACTAGCAATTTGTTGTGCTTTTCATTTTCTAACCTCTGGTGCGTGATTAAAAACATTTGTCCCCCTCAAGATGCAATTAAGTTGGTTTCAAAAATTGAAAAAAAATAAAAAGAAAGAAATGCTAATGATTGCAATCATCTTCAAAATATGAGCTAGTAAAACATGAAATATTGTTCAACATTTCCTTTTCACAGTTGTTATCACTGTAATACTGACTTGTGTAGCCTACCATGTCAGGAGTGACTTAAAGGCATTTGCAATTATGAATCATCTTCTCTTCAATGGGCCAGACTATCTCCTGTTCAAAGCAGCATCTGACTGACATCTTTGTTGGTCATCTAAAAGACAGCTGTCAGGCAGCATCATCATCCCATGGGAGCATCTCTTCTCGGCTCCAGGGAGTGATGGTCAGGACAGAGAGCACAATCTGTACCTCTTGCTGTGTTTTTTAGTATCTTTAATGACTTAAAATTGATCAGCATGATCGTTAAAATTTTTATTTCATTTGTTATTGGTTCATACACATTTTGTTCAGCAATGAAACATCTAAGAGACCTTGAGTTAAGATCTGTGCCTCATTCTGTTGCACTGACTTAGCCTGAGTAATTTCCAGTTACACTGATTTAATGGTACCTTCACAAATGAATGACAGTATAATGATGTAAGTCTGGTGTTTTAAAGGAAAGAAGCATAATGCTCCCTCCCTAATAGTTTATGTAAGTGCTCGTGAACCCCTGAAAATCAATTAAAAGTCAGAGAAACATTTTTTGGTATGGTAAATTACTTGCAAAATTTCTGTGGGTCTCAATACACCTCATTGGTGCCTTAATTTTCTAATAAATCTTGAATACACTCATATGAGTAGCTTTATGAAGAATTTCAGCTAAGGTTGTCACTGGCAAAATTAATGCACCTCCAACTTGGTCCAAAAGAAAAGACCTCAGAAACAGGGATTTATCTGAGAAAGATTTAGTAACAATACCTCCAGGATATTTCTTTGTCACAATACAGAATATAGCTAAAATTAATTATTCAGTTCAGTTGAACTCAGTTGACAGAAAAGCTGGCCAGAGTTAAAGTTAATATTTTAAAAATGGATCCATGTAATGCATTTTTTGCACACAAACTATGTGAGTGAAATAAAAAAGAATATTCCAGGATTGTAGAAGTTTTCAACACTGACTCTAATACAACTCAAAGTAGTTAAAAAAGCTTTATTATGCAAGGATGCTATGGTATTCTATGCCATATCTTAGACCTCAGTTCACTTCCTGTGGAAAAATTTCTGGTTTGGGCCAAAAGAGAAAGGGAAATTAAGAAGGAAGAGGAAAGATAAAGGGAAAGGGAGAAAAAACAAACAAGAAGAAAAAAGAGAAAAAAAAAAGACAATTATCATGAGGGGACAGTGTACAGCAAATGCACGTGTATATTTATCTATGTATATAAATATCTTCAATTTTTAACAGGCATTATTATTTTCTTCAGAGCTAAGCATACACATTTGAAATAGGAAAGTACAATATTTTTTGACAGATTTCAACAAGAAAAATTTTAGTCTCTGATGGTACTACTGCTTCCCACAAGGGCTGCACTTGAAGCCAAACCATGAGCCCTTCCCATCTTGAGATGTCTGTATTAGACACCCCCTACAGAACCTCTTCTGGATTTTTTTTTAAACTTGCCTATTTATTTTAAATGGAAATCTAAGGACATCTTGGAAGCTTTAAAGGCCACTAGATCCTGTGTTAATTAATGGTGGTGTTTACAGGAAGCTCTCTGAGACCCCCCATGTAAAGTGATAACCTAAGACTTTCTAACAGCTTGGCAGGTACATGGTATTTTTTATCCCTGACTGCTGAAGGCACACAAAGCTGTAAATAGTTTTTACCCCTAAAGAGATATGAAGTTAACTTGGAAGTAAATACATCATAGACAACAGTTTCAACAGTTTAATACTTTGGTCTGAAAGCTGAGCTTGAAGCAAATATATGAATTTCTGAAGTGGATACTTGTTGGTATTTGTAGGGTTTTATTGAGGACATGGTTCCTGGCAGATAGTCTATCTGAATGATCTCCTAGCTCTTTAATTTGAAAGTATGAAGCTGATCCCAGAGCATGAAAAGCAGCTACTTTCTTCCAAGATACACTGTATATCTAAGAGGAACAGTAAAGAGAGCTTTCAAGTTGGTTTTTTGTGACATGGATCAGTCCCTGAGGTGGATCCACACTTTAAACCATGGCTCTTTGAAACATGTTTAAATTGAGTACTTAATTATGCCTCTGAAACTTTTATTGCAGAGATGAAAAGTTGTATGTTATTTGCTCTCCAGTGATTTTTTTTTATAGCTGTCCGTATAAACCTGCTGAAGTCTTGACTTAGAAATCATCAGCACAAATTTGTTTTTAGGCTAATCCAGTTGGCTGCAATTGCCATTATTTCCCTTGTGCTGAATCCATAGATGGTGTTCAGCCTAAACAATGAAAAAGCAATTACTAGAGAAAATGTTAAACAGCAAGGAAATTAATTTCTTTAAGAAAACAAAGATTTAGAGGAACTGGAGTCAAACTTGCTGGTTATTATCTTTGTGTTTCAATTATCTGGCTGTAAATTGAGGGTCATAGCAATAGCTGCTTTCTTGTATATTCAGTCTTTGGTCTGACAAGTTTGTCATCTAAACAACAAAGACGACAAGCCCTTAAACATATGCATGTACAAGATAAGTGACAAAATGCTATTGCTGGATTGGTAGATTATACTGTGATCATCAATGCAAGTAATCAAATAACATCTGAGTTGAACACTACCATCTAATTCTGCAGCTGGGCTTATTTCTCATAATTGTTTAATATCACATAGACATGCAGCCCACTGGGAGTATGTTTGGAGGTTCAGTCTTTAAAACTGCTGCAGTCATGAAAAATTACACATTGAGCAATTTTCTCACTTGCTAGATGAATGAAACTACTTTTGCATAGTTGCAGTAATTCAAGAGAAAGAAGATATTTCTTTTGAGGAGTTTGAATAATAAGGTTATCTCCTAATTGATGTATTTAAATTGATGAAGATTTTAAAATTCAGCTACCTATGTGCATATGAAGAGCATATAAACTCAGTAGATGAACATTTCATCATCATTTTCTTGAAGTAGGAATTTTAAAGTTGTTAACTGGTTTATTACAATTTCTTAGAGAATAGATTTTGAATACTCCAGTACAGTTTTTGTGTTAGCTACTTGTCACCAGCAGCGCAGGATTAGACATGCAGATTGAATTTTCAATTAAAATTATTCTGTCTTTCAGAAGCATCCTTGTCTGCAGTCAAAAACTATGAATACAAAGGTTTCTCAAGAGTCAGTGATTTTCAGCTTCAAATCCATCTTTTCATGTAGCTGAAACAAACAGAATTATATCCATGTTTATAAAAAAGGCAGTGAAATTTTACATCCTTTAATTTGATTCTTAGCTCAGGATAAAAAAAAAAAAAGTGGTATTAATAGAAGTTATTTTCTTCACAACTATCAATTTACTCTTATTTGTGTGGAGAGAAAAAGTGCCTGTATTTTAAAAGGAATTTGATGTTCACACAAAGCTTTTAATGATAGTTTTGGAGGCTGAGCTCCTACATAGACACAGAGAATGAGCAACAGCTGCGTAAAACTTTCAGTACTCCCCTCGAGGACACTGTTGGCATTCATTCGACAAAAAGGGAAAACTTTTCACAGCCTATGATCAGAGGGTATTTGGTATGGGATACAGGTATCTGAAAGGGAGCCTGGCTCCAAGTTACATTTTGGACATAAGACACTACTTCTGAAAGACCTTGAGGTTGTAAACAGTCCCAAGGAAGGAGGATACAAATGAATAACTTCGTGCTTTGCTACCTGTATCCATAGCAAGTGTTGGTCAGGTATTAAGGACAAGCATGTGTAAAGCAATCTCTTGTTATGCTGCATTTCAATACCTTAAAATTCATGAACAAATGTAAAAATGCTAGTCTCTGAAGAGCCTGTCACATACTGTGCATATTTAAAGTCTTGAAAACAAAGGCAAAGAGTGATACAGACACTAGATTGCTCTGAAAATTTAAAAAAAAATTATGGTGTTTTTTCCTTGTAAAACAAGATGATAACTGAAAATGTTCAAAAAGTGCTATCTCTGGGATGATTCTAGGTGTGAGGGATTTCTGTTCAGAGGCTGTGACTGACTTAGAATAGATGTACCTTCTCAAAGTCTAAGCCATTATTCTGGGACTAATTGTGTGTGCTTCTGTATCTACACATAAAAAACCTATGCAATATAAATCTACCAGAAGAGATTTTAAACATCTTCCCCACCCTTTGTATAATACTGTAGCTTAAAGCCTAAAAATACTTCATGTCACATTTTATTTTCAGACAGGCTCAAAATGTCAAATCTAGGAACAATTTTAGTACAGATACTATTGTGTCTCTTAAATTAAAATAATGCAAAGGTCTCTGAATAAATTAGCACAGTTGCCATGGAAACATAGTGGGCAAGAAATATTTATAGTTGCTGGAAGCAATAATTTTGCAGCTTAATACTTTAAAATGTCAAGCAAAACATAATCTCTAAAACAATTTTTTTGGTGATTGTGTATACTCACAAATTTCTATTAATATATATTTTCAGTTCTTGCCTCCAGAAAAAATTAAAAATAATAAAACCTTATAAAAATCAATCTCTAATATATACTGCGATTGTCAAAAAACATTTTTCAGCTGTAAAGACAAATAATACCTTGTCAGACATAGGTGTGCTATTTTGTGTAAGGGATCATTAGAGTCAACAACTGGAGATTTTTCAAAGCTAATTAGGTTTAGAATCTTTTTAAAGTCTCTAAGCTCTAGCAGTAATTGCAAATACAAAAATTGAACATGCCTTATTCATAAATGCAAGATAGTAAGTATCTCATATTCTTATTAAAACAAGGGTTATTCCCAATTTGTTAATTGAAATGGTACTTTATAAGAACATACAGAGAAGCACAGGTAAATGATCTAGGTAAATATTGGTTAGTCGAGGTCTGACAGATTTCTTTATACATCCTGTATCCCTTCTCAGCTAAACATGGTAATCTTCCCAGGAAACAACACAATTAACTTCATTGTATTGGTACATTGATACAAACACTGAGCTTCATAACAAGGATGGATGAGGTCTTCTTCTGCCATTGGGACTACCCATCCTACAGCATTTGAAAATGCTTTTTTACAGTTCTGCATTCTCTTAACAGCTATGTAGAAAGGACTCTGCTTAGCACAGAGCAGTGTGCTTGTTTGTGAGGTACAAACACATGGGAGGAAGGCAAAGTGAGCATTGAGGAGGGAGAAGACAGCACAGTGCTCAAGCATCCTTAAAAGTTGTTTTAGAAGATGCTAGGAACAGAACCAGTCTGGAGATCCAAGTACAAATAGCAATGCCTCTGGCATTCATCTCCCAGACCTGTCTCACAAATGGTTTGTGATATGCTGGACCCATCCCTGGTGGACTTCTCCCTCTTACCATACCTACATACTCAGCTTTATTTGATTATAGGTATTTTGTAACACTGGAAGAAAACATCAGTATCCTTGGCTATCCAGCTTTCAGAAAGTGTGTGCTGCTCTAAGTCTCAGGAACAGAGATGGGTACTGTGATAGCTGGTATTTTAGACTTGATGGACCTGACAATCTGCATAAAGCTGTAAAGAACATGAAGGCTCTCTCCTTCCCCTCTCGCTACTGGGATTAAGGAAGAAATATTCTCACATACTTTGAAGTAACATGGATGGATGCAAAATTTAAAATATTTATTTAAATTAAAAATTCAGATCCCAACTTATATACCACATCAGCACAGTCTATTAGGTGGGAACGTTTTAAACTCAGAGTTATTTAAGCATTTGGTGAACTCCTCTACAAGTCCTGCACATCTCTAAAAATGATCACCTTTGCACAAATACAGTCATCTCTAAGGAAATCAGGGGGTCAAAAAGATAGAGAAGGAAACCTACAAAATAAAACCAAATAGTTTTGACTGAAATCCTTGAATGAGAAAGATTTCCTTTTAAATCTAGAGGGATTCTTCCTGTATAGTTCTTCTATCTGAATAATGTGCAAGAGCAGAATTAGTCTCACTTGTCATAAATTTTGTGAAATAACAGAAATAATCAGGGCATTCACATCTAAAGAACACTTAATAATTTTCAGAATTTTACACTTCAGGAACTGCAAAATGCTGTCAATGGTAACAGCAAGTCAGTTCTTGGCAAGGAAAAGAGTTATATGCATTATTGCTGAATAGATCCATATGCATTCAAGTAAGGCCACATCTTCTAAAAGTTCACCTCCTCCTATTCTCCACTCACTGCAGATCCTGAAGTCTTAAGAACGTTATTCAGAAACAGAGGCAAAACTCATGGAAAAGCAGGAAGAAGGGCTCAGATTTTCTTCTCCCAGGAAAACCTCAGAGGGCTGAGGCCTATGATTCTGCAATCACACCCAACAGCAGCTGCTGTCAGCTCTGTTTACCAAATTGGAAATTATAATTTTATGGTTTATATAACATTCAAAAATTAGGATGATATTTCTGCTTCCATACTGAAAGTAAAATTTCTAGGTGCTAGGGTTGTAAATAACAGGAAGGCTTCATGCCAAAAAAAAAAAGATTTCTTGGTGATTAACTATGTGGACAAGATGTTTCCTTGTTTTGTCATATTCCTAATCTCAAAAATTATTTTTTCGTTCTTTTGTTTCTCTATTAGGGGATCAGTTGTCTCCCTATATATTTGAATATGTATCTGTAGGACAATTTGTTTTGCTTTTTCAGTTTAAATAACATACTTAAGTTTTTTGGATTAAACTGATCTTGTCAGCATTTTGCTAGATTGTTAAATTCTGTTGTTTTATCATAATGAAAAACACTGGAGTTTTAATTTTCATTGCTATACACCATATTCTTAAAGAATTATTCTGGGAGTTTTTTGTTTTAATGGATAAAATTGTTTTTAATCTGTGTGTAATAGATACCTTAATGTGCTACATGTCAGCACCATATTTAAGGTACACAGCATCACTGGTTATTCAGTGAAATGGGACATTTTTTATTGTAGCAGTAAAGTGAGAAATAATAATGTTTATTTAAGGAACATCAAAGATACTTTCAAAAATTAAATTGCATATTAAGTAATGCACTGTGAAGAGAGGGATAGAAGAGAAAGTGTGCAGCACTGTTTCTGATCTTCCAAAGAATCTGGATTAGGAAACACTGTCTCATATTTACATGTCAGCCTCCAGCAGGATGCAGCTTGACCTGAGGTTGACTCCAGAGTCACAAGCTAAAAGGAACGGTTATGCAACAGAGAGTGGCTAAAATTAACCATGAGAAACCCCAGAAGACTGGGGTGAGGGTACCCAGAAACCATGCAGCTGTAAGGAATAATGCTCACTTCTTTCACTGAAAGAAAAGGCTTGCATTATTTTAGTGTCCATCTTTATTGAGCTCAGAGACTATTGTGTTTCAATTTCTAGGCATAATTTTCTATTTGCCAGCTCATTGCAAAATACCATGCTCCTCCTGTTAGATAGAAGTTGTTTAGTGAATGCCCCAGAGCCATGCATCAATATTAAAGAGAGAGAGAGAGAAGAGAGAGAGAGAGAAGGAAGAATAAAAATACATTAAAAAATATAGCCCGACTTTTTCTTTGAAAGCTTCAACTTTTATTATCTCTGTTCTGCTCTAGTATGCTTTCAGTGAGAGAAGTAGAATTCCTTTATATGAGAGAATACTCAGAAACTGTTGGCTGGACACAGATGGGGAGATGATCAGACCCACACTTTCATATTTTTGCCCTTTCTGTGGACCACTGCAAAATTACCTGCTGATCAAGTAGGGCAGAGTTATTGCACCACTGAAGGAGTCCCCATAAAAATAATTTTTGTCCAGAATAAAGACACTGAAAATTTCCAGTAGCTAGTTTGGAGGCCCGCGGCAGCCACTGAGAGCCCCTGTAAGTTCTTCCAGGATGACAGAAGGACAGAAATCATCCAAAGGGGCTCCTTTGAAACCTGTGCTGCCATGTCAAACAGCAGTTTAGGAATAATAGCAGTTATTATTGATTGCCCACCAAATAGCTCTTGTCTCTGCTAAATAACCTGAGATTCATGACATGTTTATGCAAGTGCTACACTCCCACAAGACGTATCTGAGGCTTCTGTTCTCAAACCAAATATTTCCAGTTTTGCCCTCAGAAGCAGAGGCATTCAGCCTAGCATGTTACATAATAATATTATGGACTAACCAGAAAAATCTGAAAGGCAGAAAAAAAAATACTGGGGAAATAAAAGGAAAAAAGACACTTTGTGTTGTGCAAGAACAATGTTATTAAAATAACAAAATACTATTACTTCAGAAAACAGTAGTTCAGACTTATGTTGGAAAATAGGCCTAACTAGCAATAAATCTAGGGGAAGGGAAGACTGCTCAGTCCACTGTTACTCTTAGATGATGTTGCAGGAAGGAAAAGCAACAGGATTTAGCAAAGTTTATTATGATTACAGACACCATGCCTTACTTTTGGATCCAGATTTCATACCCCAGCTTTGAGACCTGATCTGAGAGTTCTGTATTTTTGCTGGGAAAATAAAAAGTCTTATAAAAAGGCCAGATGATAAAGACTGACAAAAACATTAGTGTTACCTGCTTCCTTGTTGTCTTTAATAGCTCCTGGAAAATTAATCTCGTGTTATTTTAGTCACATATCCCTTCTTGTTTCCTTTCATGACAAATCTATCTATGTATCTATGTTCCTTCCGCCACTTCCTTCCGCCACTTCCTTCCGCCACTTCCTTCCGCCACTTCCTTCCTTCCGCCACTTCCTTCTGCCACTTCCTTCCGCCACTTCCTTCCTTCCGCCACTTCCTTCCTTCCTTCCTTCCTTCCTTCCTTCCTTCCTTCCTTCCGCCACTTCCTTCCTTCCTTCCTTCCTTCTTCCTTCCTTCCTTCCTTCCTTCTTCCTTCCTTCCTTCTTCCTCCTTCCTTCCTTCCTTCCTTCCTTCCTTCCTTCCTTCCTTCCTTCCTTCCTTCCTTCCTTCCTTCCTTCCTTCCTTCCTTCCTTCCTTCCTTCCTTCCTTCCTTCCTTCCTTCCCTCCTTCCCTCCTTCCCTCCTTCCCTCCTTCCCTCCTTCCCTCCTTCCCTCCCTCCCATAAAAGTCCCCCTTATCAAAGCAAGTCGGTATCTTTTGCACACTTCTCTGCACCAATGACCAGAGAGACCAACAAAACCCAAAGTTTAAAATAGCTCACAGCTAGTACAGGTCTCAGCTGACAAAATCTGCTATGTAGAAAGATGAGGCCTTCAAGTAAGGCAGATGCAGAACTCTACGGCACAGTACAGCAGAGACCCTAAATGGAGCACAGGAGGCAGAAACTGCAACTACAAATAGTCTATCCCCAACTCCCTCTTCTGTGGACACCTTACTGCTGTAAAATTAATGCTGATACTTCACTGCAGCACACAGCTACTGTGTTGGGTTTGCTTTTCTCCAGAGCTCAGGTTGCAAGTGACTCAGCTTAAGAAAAAAAAACTATTTTTCTTGTCTTTGCAATACTTTTGTTTTTATTGAATATTCTTATGGGTTGCTGTTGACTCTGAGAGAGCACAGATATTTCAGCTGATTTTAGCTTTTTGGTTTTCTTTCCCAACCATAGAGTTACTATTTTCAGGGTCACAAGTAAGTCTTTTGAACAGTACTAAAAACTATGAAGAGAAGGGAAGCAATCCTAAAATGGAAAGATTAATTACTCACAATTCCAAAGTTTAACTCTATTTCTGGTTTGTGTTCATTTTGTTTTGTTTTGGGTTTTTTTTGTTTGGTTGGTTTTGTGGGTTTTAAAAATTTTGCTTCTTTCTAAGAAGTCTAAAATATTTGTAATGGTCATATGGACACTTTTAAATTCGGTGTAAATAGTCAGAGTTTCAAATCTTCAATACTGTAGATTAGAGGCTTCAAATAGACTGTTGTGTGAAATAAAAACACAAGAAAATGAATATAATCCAGGGATATTAATAAGCTGAAATTCATAGAATTCCTGTCAGCAAGACATTTGGAGCTTGAGACATTAATTTACGGAAGTACTGACAGCATATAATTGTTTTATATGAGATACTGAGCAGATGTAAAACTCAAGGAAGATTTATAAATTGTAAAGGCAGATGAGCAAGGTTTCAGCGACATAATCTAAAATGCAATTAGAAAATAGGGTTTAGCATTAGTACATAAAGAATTTGAGCATATTCTTTTACTTTTCCGTGAGTAAAGACTCTACAGCTAAAACCTCCCAGGCTCTCAATTTTAAGCTTCCAAGCTATACCTCAGCAAGAAGCAGAAGACTAGTTCAAATGAAATCATGACCAGTTTTTATACTGCAAGGTAACAGATGGTATGAACTTTTTGTTCTAGGTCAATAGCAGACTTATTATGCAGCTGTCTGTCTGGAAGTGCTAACTAAAATATGGTAGATGAGAAGGAAAGCTATTGAGACCACAAGAGCACAGTAGCATGCCCAGAAGTACCACCTGCAAAGAGAAAACACCAAGAGCTTGTTTTCATTGACTGAGATCCCTATGTCAGTTCTAGAGATAACAAATAGGACTCCACAACACTGCAGGAAGGAAAACACTGAGTTGAAGAGCCATTAGAGATGGATTTTGTGGGAAACTCTATAATTCAGGCACCTTTTTTCTTCTTGTTATTGTCCTTGCTTGGAACACCAAAATGAATACACACTGGCACTTATGACAGATGTTGGGTAACAGCAATGGGGTAATGTGGCAGGATGTCTGTTGTAATGACAGCCTGAACACAGGGAGGTAGAAGTCCCTTGCAACCAAGTGTCTGTATAGATATGCATGCACTCAAGCCAGGGATTTTTCCTTATCTAGTAAAAGGCTGACTTTTATGTTCAATTCAAAGGATGAAATCTAAGAGGTGGAAAATGAAGAAGCATGTTTTTAATGTTTTTTTTCTTACCTACTGCATATTTATGTCAAAAGAAATGTCTGCATATACCACAGCAAATCCTACACACATTCCTGTTTAGTAAAAGAAAGTCTCAGTCAAGCATGTAATTAAAGATTAATATTAAATAGAAATTATTAGTAAACATTTTAATTTCTTGATCCCTTTCGAAAAACAGTCGCAGACTTCTTCAAAGTTAAATTTTCAAGCTTCTTATTTCTTTATGATGTATTGTCTAGTTTTTGTGAATACAAAATACTGGTAAATGTTTATTAAAATATTTTTTTTCTTTTATCTAAGTATAATACTGTAGTGCTGCAATATGGAGAAAGCTTCTGAAAAATATTGCTTTGCAAAAAAAAATAATTTTTGTTTGAGCTCAGAATGAAAGTAGAATATAGCTGTAAGTGTATTACTCCACAACAATATAAGTAAAGATTGTAAGGGAATTTTATAAACCTTCATGCTTAATAGAAAATATTTGATAAAGTGCACTTTCATACTCTATTACAAGAGACATGCTTTTTTGACTGGAAATCTGCTCTCTTCATTGTTCATGCCTTCTTCCATCACAGCCACAGCTTTGCAAGGCAGTGAAGCTCAGAGTTTGCAATCTTAACAATCACAAGTTTTAAATGGTTTGGGAAAAAAATGCAGTAGAGGATCCAAACAATTTCTTTTTGCTATATGGCTGATGATATGTCTGTGTATATATACACGTCTGTGCACGTGGGTGGTGGGTGTGACTGCAGCATTTGAGCTGACAACTTCCCCTATAAAGTTAAAGATGTCTGGCATTCTTTTAAATTGCTTATGACTTGGCCAAAACTGAAATGTTTGGGCTGAAATTTTCCACAGTAGGTTTATGCACCAGACAGAATTTTATTCAAAACATTCAGACAAAATAGTTCATCTATTGCAGAGAATGAGATTAGGCAAAGTATGTTGTTTTACCAGTTTTAAAGAACATTAGAGAACAGTGTCTCATAAAAGCTGGAACAGAACCCAGAAGCTGTTAGTTGTGCCATCTCTTTGGCAGCAAGTAGCAGAAAAACCAGCTGCTGAGTGACTGTCTTTGCCTTCTGATCAGCATAGAGGAGAGTGGAATAACTTTGCTACCACACCAGAACTGATTGTACTGCAGGTTAGTTTTATAAATTGCTGCAGTTGTGCCCCACAATTATGACATTTGAATTTAAATACAAGTTATTGTACTCCTTCTAACCCTAAATTTTCTATAATTCTATGATAGTCTCCATACAGTCTGAAAACCTTGACTATGCCCAGGATTTTACTTCTGTTACATATCAGACAATTGTCCAGAATTAATTCCTGTATTATGAAATTAATTATCTTCTCAAGTACAGAAATATTAGTATGACTACATTATAGGAACGTTCTGCATCTTAGTATAACTCATAGATTTATAAAATCATACAGTGGTTTGGGTTGGAAGTGATTTTAAATCTTACCTTATTCCAACCCCTCTGCTGTGGGCAGGGAAACCTTCAGACCATGTTGATCAAAGGCCCATCCAATCTTCCAGGGATGGGGCATCCACAGCTTCCCTGGGCAACAGTTCCAGTGTTTCACCACCCTCATAGGAATAGAATTTCTTCCTAATCTAAACATACCCTCTTTCAGTTTAAAGCCACTCTCTCTTCTCCTATTGATTGTACCCTTGTAAAAATTCTCTTGTCAACTTTTCATTCTGTTTTGTAACATTCCCTAATGCATCTCAAAAGTTTCACTAAGTCCAGTCAAACCCCAAAACTGAATGGTTGTGGGAGAGAGGCTACTCATCTTTCTGGGGTACACCATGATTATTCCCTTCCAGATGTGTTTGCATCAGTCATAGCTAGTAAAACTGGAGCTGGCTTCTGCTTGACAAATTCACACCTAACTCCCAACATAGGCACTGAAACTTGACAGAAGCCATCTGCAGTGCTGCCTCTGTTTGCAAAATGGTGTGTCCTAATCAAACACAACATCTGTGAAGGGTTTTGTTGGGCAATCTGTCGATTACCAAAAAGTAGGTGTAGCTCTGTTTCAGCACATACTCCTTTAAATAGCTCTGCTTCCAGCCAGGGGAGTCGCATCCAGTAAAGCCACACATTTATTGTAAAATCCCAGAATGATAAAATAGTTTGGGTTGGAAGGGACCTTTAAAGGTCATCTAGTCCAACAACCATTGCAATGGGCATTGACACCTTCAACTAGATCTCAGTGCTCAGAGCCCCATGCAGCCTGACCTTGAATGTTTCCAGAGAGACAACATTTGCCACCTCTCTGGACAATCTGTTCCAGTGTTTCACCACCCCTGCAAAATTTTACTTCCTTGTATCTAGTCTAAATCTTGCCCTCCTTTTGTTTAAAACCATTACCCCTTGTCCTATTGTGACATGTGCTGTTATAAAGTTTGTCACCATGTTCTTGTAAGTACTGCTTAATTACCGCATGGCTAAAGTGAGGTCTCCCTGGAGCCTTCTCTACTCCAGAATGAAGAATCCCAACTCAGCCATTTTCAAATGAGAGGTGTTCCACCCCTCTTATCATCTTGGAGAAATTCCTTTGGACTCGCTCCAACAGGTCTATGCCCTTCCTGTGCTGGGGACACCAGAGCTGCGCAGAGAGCTCAGGGTGGGGTCTCATAACAGCAGGGTAGAGAGGCAGAACCACTCCTCTCACCCTGCTGCCCGCGCTGCTTTTGAAGCAGCCCAGGAAAACAAAGTATCTTGGCACATTAGGAGGCAGGTGTGCTTTCCTTGAGAAGCATTTGCATACCAAGATAATAGGCGCTGTAAAAGGTTATCAGGCAAGCTCTCATAATTGGTACTTGCAAGTGCCATAGTAGGTCTTCTAGTGTTTACATTTTTATCCTGTATTAAAGGCTGCTTCCTTTGAACTAAAAATATAATTAGTGGTTAATAAAAGAGCATATTAGATTATTCACAGTGTAAATTCATGTGGTACGAATTAACTAAGATGTGTCAGCTGAAGTACAGGCTTGAGTTTAATGTAATAGTGAGGGAATTTGCAGATGACATCAAAAGAAGTTCTGATAGTATCAAAATAACTGAAAATTCATAAGCAAATCTTGTAAATTATTTTTCTCTATATACAGTTATTTTAAAATTCAGATGAAAAGATAATTAAGATAGTATATCTAAATATAGATGATATCTATGACTAGAAGCAGAACCAGTGATTTATTTTTATATGTTACTCAGATTGTTTAATTGAATTAAAACTCTTTTCTATTATATTTGTTAAATTTGACGTATTCCATATGTATCACCATTATTTTCCCATGTAATTTTCTATTCATTGACATTATGAATAGCTTTGTATTTCTTAATAAGATTTCACTTAAATATAGCTTTGGATTTGTGCAAAATTATCCCTGAGACTTTTATTCAATCAGGTCATTCATTCAATTTTGTTTGTACCAGAAACACAGTGGAGTCACCATCCCTGGAGGGGTTCAAGAAACAAATGGGCATGACACTCAGTGCTGTGGTTTAGTTGACACAATGGTTTTCAGTTGAAGGCTGGACTCAATGATCTTAGAGGTTTTTTTCCAAACAAATTGTTTCTGTGATTCTGTGAAAGACAAATACTATTGAAATCACACTAGAGCAGACTGCCTATTTAAAATAGAGAAGACATTGATCCTCACTAACCATCACCTTTCTCACCTCACAGTTGGAAATTAATAAAACTTAATAGGTGCATGGTACTTGAGAATCCAACCTGTCAAGTGCGAGGGCTGTGCAGGATCTCAGGGTTTTAACATGTGTTGTCCTGATCTTTAATCACCTAGCAGGATTCTGGAAAACCTGAAAACTGAATATTTTTATTGTTGAGAGGAAGACAGCAAACTGTGCCACATAGAAATTACGGGCAACATCAGAATAGAGAGAAGACAAGCCATCAAAAACACTTCTGTAGAAACCTGTCCCAGAAAAAGGAATTGAGGACTGTGCTTGAGTGAGGAAAAGGAGAGATTAGGTTTTCTGTGCTGGCAGTCATCTGCATGTACCTATGTCTTTCTCTGGGTTCAATTAATTGGAAGATAAGAATTTATTTGGCTTCCTTTGAGACATAGAACTAGCATTAACAAAATTGCACATGATAAATACAATAGAATTCATTTTTGTCATGCGTAAAATATTATTTTTTACTCTAATCCAGTAAACACTTTGGAAAGGAACTAAAGGTGATAATATTGATGTCAAAAACACCTGAGAGAGACAATTCTAACATGAGTTCATCTGAAGAAATTGTTCGAAAATGTCTCACTTAACAGTGACTCGGGACTGGGCTAATTTAGCATGAAAGCCAAAAACTCAGAGAAAATTGGGGAATGCATTAAGGTGTTTCTAAACCAATCTACAACCTAACACAGTCAAAAGCACTCTAACATTTTTCCCTAATTGGGTCAGCATCCCACAGAATGAGAAGTGCAGCTCTTACCCTGACTCATTGCACTTCAGTGACCTGTTTCAAATC
Source organism: Haemorhous mexicanus (assembly GCF_027477595.1). Lineage (NCBI taxonomy): Eukaryota > Metazoa > Chordata > Aves > Passeriformes > Fringillidae > Haemorhous > Haemorhous mexicanus. The sequence goes on along the minus strand of NC_082344.1, from coordinate 52,441,030 downwards.
AACAGAGAATGTACTCATGCCTTTTATCAGCTAAACAACTTGGACTAGATTTTCAAATAGTTCATCTTTCTGGGTTTCCTTTTCAGAATTCAAAAAAAATCTCAGATTGCTGTCTTCTCTTGTTTTTCAGCTAATTTCAACCAGTAATCAGAGGCTGAAGAGGTGATTGTGTTATAACCAAGCCACTACTGAACTTTTGCCATCTTTTACACCAGGTCTTCAGGTACTCTAAATATTCTGCTCCAGGTAGCTTGACAGTCTGTCTTGATTTAGGTATGGGGCTGGCAAGAAATTGACCAAATGAGTAACAACTTGTTTGCCAAGAGACTTTCCATCTGGTTGATGGAGCCTTCCACTGTGGCATGCTGGAACCTGGTGCCAGCATCCTGTGAATGGGCAAGTGAACAGACATCGGAGGAAGTAAAGATATGGGGCAGGATTATGGAAGATACAAATCCCTCAGGATGAACAACATGGGTCAAAATGGGACTGAATGCAATGGATAAGGTAACAAAGGGTATGGGTTAACATTTACGTGAAAGAGCACCTCAAAGACGTGGAGCTGTGTGAGGAGAACAGCATTATCCACACCTCTGCTGTTACTTACTGGTTATCTTATGTTTTATACTGTGAGAGCTTTACACTTCATACAGTAGGGATGAAGATCTCAGGCTTTGAAGTTACATCAAGGAAGTGTTCATCTACAGCACAGAGAGAAAAGTTATGCAGAGTAAGATATAAAATAAATGATCGCAGATGTGCTTCTGGTGGTGATGTCATTATCTCAGCATCAAAACTCCATGTTGTAACCATGTGATGTTTGGAATTGTGATCTGACACAGCATAAAAATATCAGATTGCAGGAATGTGCCTTAAAATATACAGTCCTTCTATTTTTTTGTGTTTCTGGTGCACAATTCACTTTGTGATCTTGGTGTGAGCACAACTGGACCTATTCACTCTTTATCTCTTACTGCCATTTTTATCATAGATTTTCCCCCATCAGAGAGGTTTAATTAAAACTTAATCCAGCAGGTTTTAGTCTGTGAGATAGACCTCTGAGGGTTGGCAAACAAATAAACTGTTGATATAAAAAGTGGGATTATTGCCATAAACATAAATTTGCTGCATAATTGTCCTTCATCTTCAATAAAGCAAGTACAAAATTTTATAAACTGAAATATATTTTAATTTAGTACCTTGATTAATACTTTTCTTAATAGCCTCTGCAATCTTAATGTAGGACAATGTAAGATTAGTAGTAATAGGAACAGCAATGGCAACAGTAGTTGCTACCTCTACTGCTATTATTACTGCTGCAACTAACAATATTATATTGGATGTTGTTCTTTCCTGAATTCAGAAATCAGGATTTGAATTGGAAGCCTTCATTGATTTCAGAACTACTTGTGATTTCTATTAGCTGGGGAACTGACCCTAAACTTCACAATCAGCTCCCAGTGCTTCACTAATTCCTTATTAGTGGAATACGTAGCACTGAAGTCAGCACGACCATGCAGAGAATATAAAAGCTGTGGAATTTGACTTTTATCATGTTGTCATTGATCACAACCGGAAAAACAATTTCATGTTGTGCCTTTACCACTTAGACAAGTGCCTGTGACTTGACACCAAGACATAAAGTATGTCTGCTCTTTGTTTTTGAAGTCAGGCATAATGTCTGCTTCATGTGTTTTCATAAAGATAGTATACACATTAAATTAGCCAAATATTTCATATTGTAACAATCATGTTATCATAATGCTGCATTACAATGCCTTTGATTCTCCTCTCACTCACACAAATGCAGACAGCTAATGAATTAAATAGAATGACAGTACCTTATCATGTTTACCTAAAAATAAAGTCATGTTGCATGAACAAAAAAGTGTCAAGTGTTACCATAATTTTTTGTAATGATGGCATCTTTTCATTGTGTTAAAGTGAAAAGACACAGAATGTTTTCATATTGATCTTACAAAACACAAGCAAATCACACTTAGACAAGTACAAGAGAAGTGTAAAAGAAAGCAAGGTGGGAAAAAAAAGTTTTTTTCCAAAACTGTTAAATGATGTTTTATCTCTCCCACGAATGAGCTGAAGCAAAATTTCTCACTGTGCTTAAACTTAGACCAATGTGAGACCAGGTTCATAGTAGGGAATAAAAACATTGTTTTTAAAATTTCAAAGATTTTTGACACAATGGCCCTTGCATGCAAAGAAATTGAATGTTAATACAATGATAGCAATTTTGTATTGCAGATGAACAGTATGTAGCATTCTGCATATCATTCTGAAGTGTTTTCCTCAAGACTTAACTGCTGTGAAACTCTGTGTTAAACTCACCTACTTTCTACTGAATTAATTGAAACAGTGGAAAAAACAGCACAACACTGTGAAATAAAGCCAGAGAAAGTTCCTTTCTCAGGATGTGAGAACGCTGACTCATGACCACAAGTTGTATAATCAAAGTGTCTGGGTCAGAAAACATATACATGTCAATAATCTCATTGTGAGCTGTCTCAGAAGACTCTGTGTTCTTAAAGCTATAGAGGTTCATGCACAGCATGAAACCAGAAATAAATACTACTGGTTCATTACTCTTGCTATTTATGACAAAATTTAAGCCAATTCAATCAATTTTTTGATAGAATGCATTATCCTTAAAGCTGTGAGTTTAGATTAGTCTTGGATGCTTTTTTCCCTTGCAGGTTGACTGTAACATACAAAGCATGCTGGCCAAGGGATGCAAGACTTGCTGCAGAGCCTCAATGATGCTGGCTCCTTCCCTTCTCCCAGAAATGTTTACTCTTCAGCAGACAGCAATTGTGCTCAAGTACAAGAATCTTTATTCCTTTGTGCATATTCTTGCACGTCACTGACCTTGATAAGCTCTTTGTTTCCACAGTACTTTCTAGCAGAGCTTCAGTGCTAATTGTGTAGGAAATGTTTTCACTTCTGAGTATTGATTTTCATACCTTTCCATTTCACTGAAGGTTCTTTATTTTCCTATTATGGAAAAAGATGAACTCAAGTTCCTTAGCTGCCTTCTTCATCATGGCTCATTTTGTCTTTCTTTGTTTTTTGAATAAAACACTTTTTTTTCTGTCTCTACTGCTACAGGAGTTTTCCCATGCCTCTGTTCTCATGATTATATGGCAGAAAAAAAGACAGTGGTCTGAATGTGTCCCTTGGGGTGATCAGCCCAGGAGATCAGCATTAAGGAAGGAGAAGAAATAATGAGCTAAGATAGAGGGTTATACATTTAAAATAAGATTTATATTTCCATCTCTTTTTTATTTTTTTAAAATCCTAGATTTTTAAATACAATTGCACTATAATACAACTATGAAAGTCTAATGTGTTTTTAAACTGATAAAGACCCTGCCTAAGGCAACATTGAAGTTATTGAATTGAATAAGTGCTTTGGGCTATAGAGATATTTATTCATGCATTTAACTCAACAAGACATTTTCTAGCACTTTATAGCAGAAACAAAATGAGGCATCTATTGTGATTACTTATGTGGCTTTAAACCTGAACATGGTAAGGGTTAAGCCTGGTTTTTTTTTAAATTGACTAAAAATTCAATATTTAAACACAGTAATTAAAAAACCTTCAATTTTTAGCACAAAATAAAACATCAAACTTTCAAATACTTTGTGGGTATACTGGATAAACATGCAAAATATCCCAAATTTCTTTGTGACTAGAATATATTCATCCTTGTCATGGTTTAACTCCAGTCTGCAACTAAACTCCACACATGTGATCACTCACTTCTGCTTTGTCAGGTTGAGGGATAGAGAATTGGAAAGATTAACAGTGAGAAAACTTGTGGTTTGAGATAAATAGAGTTCAATAGGTAAAGCAAAAGCCACACATGCAAGCAAAGCAAAATGAGGAATTGATTCCCTGCCTCCTGTGGTCGGGCAGCCATCTACAGGAAAACAGGGCTCCAGCACACGTGATGGTAACTTGGCATGACAAATGCCATCACTCTGAGTATTACCTTTTTCCCCCTCCTTCCTCCAGCTGTAAATGCCAGATGGAATTAAACCATGAAAAAAAGTCAAACTTCATCTGCAAGGCCTAGAGTTATTCCTTAAGAGTTCTATCTTCTTCCATATTGGAAAGACATGCTCAGTCTGCAATGATTCCTTCCTCTGTTTAAAATATGGACAATTACATCCTTTTATCTTTAACTTTCTTGTTATTTAATGAGGATGTGATTAAAATGGATAATTTCAAAATTTGTCAATTCATCCCAGTGAGTTTGTCCAGACAATTCAGGAACAACATTTAGATATTCCCATCTTCTTTTTGAAGAAGTGGTTCAGCTCTATCAGAGCTCTCTTTTTCAAAAGTTGGAGTTTCAGAGAATTCTGTATCATGGAATTCTATCTGTTTCTCTTAACATAAAATATTTTAAGCCTGCTGAGATGATCAATCAGCAGCCATTGCCTGAAATCCTAGTTTTACTTGAATAAAATACTCTCTAGTACACATAAAAATGAACTGTGAAAGCCTAGCTTGACACAGATGAATTGTCAAAATATGACATTAGGGATGCCACAAGCCAAACATTTCTATCTTGGAAGCACTTCCCATGCTTTCTGGAGATGCACGCTGGTTCTTGAACTAACTGGGTTTTTCTTGCAGTTGCATCCTTCTCTATTTTTCTTGTATCTCATGACCTGTTAACAGAGAATTTTAACACTGTCAGATCAGCCAGCTCTCCAAGGTGGTTTTGGGTCCTGATCCCACAGTGTTAGTGTGACAGCTAATTAACTCTGAAGCTTTCTCTCAGAGTGAGTCAGCTATTTCCTTCTGAAACAAACCTGCTTGATTGAGGCTTTGGAGATTATGAATCTCCAACCAAAACTGGCTGGGTTTATGTATGCATGTATGGTGTAGATGAGCAGATAAACCCGCACCAGGTTTGGCTCCCCTGACCCTGCTCTGGCTTGGTGCAGTTGAACATTTGCACACCTACTACACTCTAATGATGCAACACTTCAGCACACCCACCAAGTCTCTGTGCTTCAAGTTGCCACACTGAAGCATTTGAACAGAAGGGAACATTGGATGCTAGCTTGTTTGTCACAGAAAGAAAGGTCCCAGGTGGGTCCCCAGGCAAGGGTGACACAGTGCTGCTGTAGTTGCTCAGCTCTAGACAGAGCCTTCAAGAGGACAGGCATAGCTGTCCTGTGACAGGCTGAGAGCCTTCTAGCAGGGCATGCAGGTCAGCAATCTTGGTGTAGCATCAGAGGGCACTTTTCTCTCTCATTCTTTCTCTTTTGTTGCCAATTTTGTTAGCTTTTTATGCAAATTTTGCATTGGGATATTACCAGTACTGAAGGTGTTGATTCTCTATTTTGGTTAAGCATTGTTCCTCTTTTTTTTTTTATTTTACACTCAGCACAAAACTTCCATGGTGCTTCCTAGTTACTAGATAATATTAGATTAATTTAATTGAAAAAAAACCCTTTTGGTTTGCTGCCAGTTTTTTTTGCATGTTCCAAAGATCTCTTTCCATCTTTCATTACTGTAATTGAATATCAAAGCCCTCTGTTGTCACCTGAGCAAGTGTCCATATTAGAATCTACTTTATTAAATTTTTAATGATATTCATAACTCAGGAAGACTTTTCTGGTGGCTTTTCAGAAGTGAGGACTCAAGACATTTCCTTAAATCCATAGGGCAAATTGCAATAGTAAGTAGAGGCAAACCTTTCATATATTTTTTGAAGGGCTTGAAAAATATTATTGTGCATTTTGTGCAGCCTATTTTCCATAGGAATCTTAATTTTAGAACAGTTTTGTGAAAGTGCTATAATATTGTTTTATGATCGTTCATGACTTATGGTCAGTCTTAATGACCAAAATTCACAGCAATTAATTCATGCTCAAAGATTTACCTATTTTGAAGCACTAATAAATTCAGCTGCAGATCACTTTTAGAATAATTTTGTGCTATTTATCATTAGTTATCCTTAATGAGTTGTGATACAAAAGCTTCTTTTGAAGCTGAACCTCAATGCCTACAAAAGACATGTTTTGAAAGAAATGTCTTCTTTTATTATAGTGAGAAATCTAATTTTAGGTCTCCTTTTTCAAAGGTGAGCTTGATCTGGATTCTAATTGCATCCAAAAATAATTGTTTAGAAAAAAATTGAAATACTTTAAAATTCAGAGACTGAACATAGTGATGGAATTGGTTGTTTCTTAATTCAGTTTTGGATGTTATCTAGTTACAATGACACTAAAGACCAAGTAATGCAGTTTTATTTTGGTAACTTGTGGGTTCTATATACTGGTTGGGTATTGATATGAGACAGACTGGTTCTTGAAGGTGCAAATTTAACAGTAATCACTGTGGGTAGGATTTAGTCAGCCTGATTTTTCAATAAGAAACATGAAGTTCCTGCACTTATATGGGATCTTTTTGTGTCCTTGCTTGAGGACTGCAGCTAAATTAATAAAATCACCATCCCTTTTTTTTTCCTTTAAATGAGTACCTGTCCTGGGGTGATTTCATGATGCTTGTATCCCTGTTCATCTGTTTAGCCCAGAAGTAGGTTTTGCACCTTTAAGAGTGGTTCTGAGAGCAAAGGGGGATAGAGAAGAAGTGTGGAGTTTGCTATAAGAAACTTCACTTGCTCCCCCCCATCCTTCTCCTGGGCTGTTGTCTGAAGCAAGGACAGATGGCAGGAGAGGGCTTTCCTTAGCTTTTAGTTAGTTTTAGCTAGCTGAGGCAGAGAAGTTCAGCCTAGGGGCTGTGGTTTTTTCTTTTTCTAGGAACTGTTTGAACCTGCTCTGGACTGAAAACCCAGAAGAGCACCAGCAGCTCCAACCCGTGGGCCACCAGGCTGGGCCTGGGCTGTGTCATTTGCAGTGCTGGAGGACTGATAACCAACTGGGTGAGCCAAGGCACTGCCCACCAAGGGTACTTTCTGAGTTTGCCATCTCTTTGAAACGGCAAGAGGTTTTATTGTTTGATATTGTTCATTTTTTTTTGTGTTGGTGAATGCTTTGGCTATTAAATAAACAGGTTTTTTCCACTTTTCTCCAAGGAAATCTTTTCCCAAACCAGTTGGGGTACAGGTCGCTTGAATCTGCTTTCTAGAGAAACCCCTTTGGAGGTTTTCTCCAAAATTTGCCCTAAATCAGGACAAATATATTGTTTGGCCCCCAGCATAGAGCTCAAGAAAGCAGAAAAAACCTATACTGATTGCACTTTGGTTGTACACTACTCTGCACCGGGATGAAGCTGTTAGTAGCCATGTTGCTTGAATTCATGATGTCTCTCTGGGTGGAGGCCTGCATGTGTTTCAGGTCCCTAGGCTTTTTTTAAGTTTTAATACCTTTCTGGTCCCTAGGATTATTTTATTTTCTTATCCAGGAATAGCTCCAGTATTGTTCCTAACACATAGGTTTTACATAGAGGGGCATGGATTAGAATAGCTATTGTGCTGGGCTCAGTGATAATGATTTACAGGGAGTTGACAAAGATACTGGAGTCTGTTCAATATTAGTATGGTTTATGGTTTCTTCATCCTACCCTGTGCACTAGTTCCAGTAGCACATTTTGGGGATTTATTAGTAATTGCACCCAGTTTGTTAGAGGAGGATGAAGCTTTTCAGCCTTCTCTCCCCTTTTTCTCCTTTCAATCTGCTAGGTCACTTTTTGAGAATTTTCAGTTTCCCCTGAATTTTAAGAGACCACTTTCCTGGTATTTGATCTGGTGAGCTTCCTCTATATGGTCTGCAACACAGACAGGACCTTATTGGGACGTTTATCTTTAAACTTTCAAATTTCAAAAATTAATTCTTGTTCTCTAAAACCAAACATTTCTAAGATAACAAACAGTTGATATGAAAAACAAGGAAAGTTTCAGGTGATGTAAAAAGAATTTTAATTCAGGTACCTACAGTATACGTCACTCCCAGAAACAAGTTCTTCTGGGTCATACATTAGAGGAGAGTGACAGGTCTGACTCCACACTCTACCCCACAGACTCATACTAAAACTTGTTAATATACATATACATATTTAATATCTATTGGCTTTTAAGCATTTTCCCCTGCAAGTACTCTTACAGGGTTAAAAATTTATTAATTTTAGCCCTATGAGGCTCACTTCTATGTGCATTTTCCTCTGTGTTGTTGCATATAAAGATGTGACTCTTGGGAAGCCCTAGAATAAAATGCATTTCTAGCTGTTAGAAGAAAAAAAATCTGTTTTTATTTCTCTATTTTGTGACTGCAAATTTGAGAAACGTTTTAAGACAAAATTCTAAGGTTTTTTTCATGAAGAGAAATTCTGGTCTGTTATTCTTTTCCTGAAAAAGCTGGAAGACTTTTCAAAGCCACCTTTTGCAATTGCACTGAGTAGTCCTGTAAGATAGTGTTGCATTCATAAATCACTTTATGTGACTCATGTCATGGTTTATCTAAAATGCAGATGGGGATGTCGTGAGATTCCACGTAGTTTCTGTCAGTCCTCCCATGAGATAATTGTGGTATGGGATTTTCCTATTAAAGCAGAGGGCAGCCTAGAATTTCCATGGAAAATGATCCTTTTGGTAATGGCACAGCTAGTGACAAACACACCACTACTGGGATTATAGCAAGGGATCCAAATAGATGTCAATAAAAGTCAGAATGTAGCTACATTTTGGTGTCCTTCCTAATATTTACTCATATTTTATTTATTTCTTTCTGTGTGGAAAAGGTGGTCTTTTTGGTTTTTTCACTCTCCTCTGATGGAATTGTGTCCAGCTTAGGTTATTAGCAAAGCAGATGAAAAACAGGAATTCTTTATGGAACATATGTCATTGCTTGTTTCACTCAATCTACGATATGTATAAAACTCTTCTGTAAATTCATTAGATTCTTTTAAGCTGGAATACATGTCTTGGACAGAGCACTTAAAAGAAGTTGCGTATTTCGGCTGAAATCCCTCATATAGCTTATGTTTTTCACATTTCTGTCATAACATCAATTCAGAATCAATGATTTAATCTATTGTTTGTGGTAGGCTGAGTGCAGAGGCTGCACTGACGGAATCCTAAGAGTGATAATTCCAAGCAACTGAAATAAAAGCAGTACTCAAACTCCAACAATGAATCAGTGGAAACAGCAGCAAGGAGAGAGTACTGTGGAAGCATCCCCTCCTGAAAGGAATGGAATGATACTTCCCTGTGGAAGCATCCCCTCCTGAAAGGAATGGAATGATACCTCCCTTTCTCCTAAGGTGTTGGATATCTGTTCTTTTTATATTTGATAAAATTATATTTATCAAATTTATATTTGATAAAATTATATCATGACATTGCTGCACTGTCTGGGAATAGTGATACCTCACTGGATTTTTCCTAACTTCTGCTCAGATTTCCTATATAACAAAAGCAGCACTGTTGCATTTATTTCCATGGCCAATAGTAAAACCTGTGTATAGTGGAAATGATAATATATTTTCAACTGGATGATGAAAATAAATTGAAATTACATCAATTGTACTCATAAGGCTGCTATGCTCAGAATCTAAACCATTTCTGAACACACTTTTAAAATATGTTGTGAAATGCTTTAGGAAAGGAAAGGGAACCAAAGGGCTGAGGGGAGGGAACAGATTGAACAGGACCAAGATGTTAGGGGCTGGGCAGAAACTGTGGGTATGCACACGGTTCTGCCAGGGAGAGCCACCCACAGCTGCCCAGAGATAGCACTAAATGTGTCTATCACCTAACGAAAAGTTGTGTTACTCAGGGTCCCCAGTGACTGGAAAAAAGGAAGTGTTGCTTCCATCCAAAGAACAGCCAGAAGGAAATAGGGAAGTTTAGGCTTCACCTCAGTCCCTGATCAGGAAACATATCCTTTTGGAATTAATTTCCAAGAAAGAAAGGAGTGAAATTGGGTAACCACTCACTGGTTTTACCAGGGTAAAATGTACTTGATCATATTGCTTGCTTTTTATCTGAAGGAAAAAACAAATCTGTGTCTGAGAGGAGAATGGGTTAATGCACCTTGAGTCTGAGCAATGCTTTTGACACTGGCTTCCAGGCATTTCTTTCCTGGGAACAGAGGAACTGTGGGCTGTACAAATGGGCTGTTACACTGTTTGAAAGTCAGCTGTACTGCCAACCTGCCAAGCTCATTGTGCAGTAATCAATAGCTTGATGTTCATTTGGCAGAGGTACAGAGCCACCCTAGGGTCAATACTGGAGCTGATATTATTCAATATCTTCATCAGCAGGCTGGATGATGTGACATAATACACTCTCAGCAAATTTATGGATGATGGTATAGCAAGGAGAAAATTGATTGAAATGCCAAATGGCAGAATTTTGGTCCAGAAGGACCACAGGAAAATACAAAAGTGGACCAGCTGTAGCCTCATGATGTTCAATATGAAAAGTATAAATATCTCAGCCCTAAGAAAAATAACTATGTAAATCTTCATAGGCTGGGAACTGACTGACTGAGTAGCAAACCTGTCAAAGACAACCTGAGCAGTTAGAGTTTGAGTATGCCAGTTTGAGTATCAGCCAATATTTTGCTCATATTTCGGATAAGACAAACCTCACAAACCAGTTTAGAGAAAACTCAGAGAAACATTACAAGAACATTGCCAGTGGATCAAAGAAAATTTTTCTAGTTATTTCCCTTGTTGCCACTGGTGAGTTCACACCTGAAATTCATCAGGTTTTGGGCCATTTCAAGAAGGACATTGAGAAAACCAGTGTCCAGTGGATTATTGTCAAGAGGCTCAAGAAAAATTCATGAACTGTCATGATTGTAAATAAATGTGTAGTTTGACATAATGTTGATACAGCATGCACACGGTTCAATTATCTCATGCTTGCAATGTATATTTGAAGATTTTTTTTTTTTTTTTTTTGCATTACTGACCTGGTTTTCAGGGGTGACTATTCTCAGAGTCAGAGATTATTACACAGAAATCGAAAAGATATGACTTCTCATGCCTTTCCCAGATGATCCCAGGTGGAGAGCAGTAGGTTTCAAAGATAATAGAGTTCTTCACTCCTGAAAAAGTTTTAAGATGTCAAGAGACTCATATAGAGTATTCTCAAAGTGTTTTTATCTTTATTTTACATTGCACATAGATAAAATGTCTTTTTTAAGTAATCATTGATTTTTGTACAGTGACAAATGACACTAGCAACTGGGACCTTTAGTGCCTGTCTTAATTTAGTCTTCTTCTGTATCTGCAGGTATGATTTTTCATCTCTAATGATGTGCTACAAGGATATGCAGATCACTGCTTCCAGAAAATTGTGTAATAAAGTATCTGACATTACAGCTAGTGCCTTCAGTTCAGTGCGATTCCTAAGCACGAAACTGCATCACCAAAACGGTGACCTGGTTCAGCTTAAAAAACAAGTCTATCTGTACAGTGCTCTTTGCAAAATCTGGGTCTTATTTTTACCATATGGATAGTATACATAAAAGAAAATACCTTAGTCATGCTGAGAGTGGCCTACTTTGCAGTGTGCCTGGATACTGGAATGGCTCAGCAGGGCCACTTAGATACTGTAATTCTCCTCTCAGCAAAGTGAATGATCTTGGCATGCGGTGTGTGGATGATAACTACAGCTCTGTATTCATGGCTGCAGCATTTGGACCACTAATTGTGTTTCTGCCAGAGCAGGCACTGAATTTAGCTCTAAGTGGTCTGCCAGCCAAGGTAGGACTTGCTGCATATCTTGCACGTAGCTCTATATATTTTTTCTTCCCTTACTGTTGGTCATTATGTATTCAGTTGCTATTATGAACATAGTGCTCTTCACTTCTTGCCTGAACATCTTGTTCTTTCTATAAGGTTCCAGACCTGTTGGGAAATCAGCCAGAGATGCTGAAGCTCTCCCCTTTGGAATTTAATGTGCTGTGTTTTGCAGCACATTGTGTGCATCTATGCAGGCTGCAGCCAGCCCCATTAGGGACTTCAGTGCTTTATAGGCTTATAAAAATAGGGTGGCTGGTTTTCCTTCACAAGTCATGACAACAAAGTGGCAGTGTAATTTCAGGGGGGTGATTTCTCACTCCTACAGAAGCCTGATGTAGTACCTGACATTGGCCTTTGGCACAGAGCACCCACTTTCCATCTTTTCTACTATATTGATGAGTCTGCTAATACTTTCTTATGTAACCTGGTGCCAGGGAGTTAAAAATTTGCTGTGCCTCTTCACCTGGAGGTGTGTTTGGTGCTGTTCTGTTTGATCACTTGGACACACTCCTGCCATGGCTGTCCATGAGATACTGGTGTTTAAAGTGTGCTGATAATTCTGCAGGATTTTTTTTTCTGGTTAATTTTTGGATAAATTTAGTTTTAAGAACTGAGGAAAAAAAGTTACATCAATGATTCTGGAAAAGAAGGTAGCTCTAAAATCAGACAAATAATCATTAAAAAGGTCCAAACACAGATCTTCCAAACAATTACAAATACATATATTAGTTCCTTGAGTTTGATATTGTCTTTCCTCCATGTACTCTAAAAATATAGAAGAAATGGCATGAAGTATATACGAGAGGAATGAGCACAGATTAGTATTTAAACAAAAATGTAAGGATTTTAAGAAGAACTAAAAGATTCTCAAATAGTGGGGACTGGCTGATTGAATTTCCCTGTGTTGCTTTGAAAATGTAGTTAAAATTTGACAAGGACCTAGGAGCATAATTCTGAGAAAGGAAGATACATTTAAGCTATTTAAGCTATTTCTTTTTTCCAAGCTCTTAAATAATAAATAAAGCACAAAATTTCTTTTTAAAAAGGTACTATTCCTGAAGCCCAATACAATAATGAAATCTGCCTGCTGATTTTGTTTTCCACTACTCAAAATCTTAATCAATTAAAGAAGAAATAGGGAGATCTTTTACCTAAGGAAATTAGACCTTTAATTAGTCCATAATGTATCATTTTCTCTGTTGGAAAGTAGTGCTATAAAGTTGGCACTATCAGGACATTGGTCATTCAGTTTCAAAGTGGACAAGAACTGACTTGGAACTGGTCATAAAGCAAATCACATTTTAACATTCACTATAGATGTGTATGTAATTGTCCAGGATTACACAGGTTTGTGACAGGAACCTCTGATAGGGATGTCACAGTACATAAAACTAGGTTTTATGTGTCTCACAATTTTGAACTGCTAAGTATTTTCCACACTGACAGGATACAACTCCCCAGTTTTGGCAGACAGTTCTTGTCTCACCATCAGTCCCATGGACTGCAGAGGCTGTATCCCATACTATGGGGAGACCTATTTTGTGACAGGTCATTCGTGTCAGGTCATCTTGCCCATATTTCCTATAAAAGGGAGAAAAGAGGGACAAAAGAATTTATTTTTCCCTAGCATTTTTTCAGATTGAAATTCAAGTGTTCATGAGCTATAATGCACTGATTTCAGAAAAAAAAGGATTGTCTTCAATTTAGGAAAAAACTCCAAAAATCAAACTGGTTGACTTTTCCCATGTATTTTCTGTGAGATGCATTCAATAGAGCCTCATTTCCAATTCCTGATCTCCTGCCCATCTACATTGTATGTATATGTATATATGCTTATATATGTTTTCCCCTCTGTTCTCTTCTAGAGTGAGCTAAAGGAACTTTGTGAGGTAAAATCCACCTGCAGTTCTGGGGATAATTTGCTGCTGTGATTTCTTGCAACCATAGGTACAAGTAGGACTGCAGCTTGCTGTCCCAGTAGGGCTTTGTCCTCAGTCTCTCCACACTCCCTCCAGCCACACCACGGGACATCCAGCAGAGACCTGCTGGCCATGCCACTCAAGAGAAAAGATCTTTTGGGGGGCCTGCTGTGCTCTGTGTGGGTATGATTCAAGGTAGAGTACGTGGACAGATGAAAAACTTTCAAAGACAGGCATATTAGAAAATCTGAAATGCTAGATACACACATCAAACTGTTCATCGACAGTGCAACCCTGAAAGAGAAATAAAACATTCAGTCAGAAGAGCTTTTTTCCCCCATCCACGAAAATTTTGTCACTAGAATCATAGTTACAAAAAATGAGTTCAATATGGCAACTGAAATCATGAAGGATTAAGTGAAATGGTAGGTTTCTGTAGGCAGTAATTACAATTATTGCATCTCTAACATCAGGGGTTATGATCTTGTCATGTACACAGAATCACTTTAGCTGTCTACTGAGAGTTGGAGCCTCAAGTAAAAAGTCAATACAGCCCTAATTCTGTAATTGTAGCTGAACTTCTTTCCTCAACATCACAACTGAGAATTGATTGTTAGTGAGGATTAAAGCATTGGTGGAGTTTTCCTAATCATATGGTTACCATTTATACCTAGACAATTTGTGAAAAAGGGAACTGGATTCTTAGAAATCAGGTTCACTAGTATAGAATAATTTAAAGGAAGTGGTCATATGTATAATCTTGCTGCTGGAATAGCAGCTCCAAAATATCAATCATGAAAAATTCGAAAGGGATGAGTGATTTACCCTGCTGAAAAAGGTGAAAAAATAAAAAAAGTGACAAAGGTGCAAATTTTTTGTAAGGAAAAAAGGAGGCAACGCGGCAGAGTGTAGTGATCAGAGCTGGGCATCGAGGTGAAAGCCATGACCATTCTGGAAAGGATATTGTGCAGAATTTCAAAAGCAAGGACATAGTCAGAACCCAATCCAGATCAAAGCATGGAACTAAAAAAAAAAAAAAAAAAAAACACCTTTTTTTTTTTGTTCTACAGAAATATTGCAGGAGTCAATTAAGGCTTAAATATACGTAGGTCACTATACAAAACAAAATGCTGGGAAAGAAGGAAGGGCCAATTGGAAAATGAAAAAGAAAGTAAAGGGAAGCAAGAACTGGATTTGTAAGTAATGTGTAAATTTGTGAGGATAGAAGTAAAAACATGAATGTGAAGGGAAATGAACAATGAGGATTAATATTTATTTTTCATTCTAGTCTCAGTGATTGATTAAAGGAAGGAAAAAAGTACTGGAAAATTTATAGAGGTATGTCTTCTGAAGTTCCATTTTAGAGTTTCTATTTTAATGATTTGAAAAAGTTAGAAAGGTAATCTGAGGAGAGACAATAATAGGAATCCTGATTAAAGGCAAAGTGATGACAGAAGTCAAGTTGCAAAAAGACAGTGGCTGAATACAAAACTCATAATTTTCTGAGCTCCTCTTTCCTCTGCTTTGTATGTACAAAATACAAAACTCTTGCTAACTCCAAGCCCAGGTAGTTTGAGGAGTTTGGTTTATCACTGCTATGAATCTAGAGTATCAAACCAGAAATCATCAAGATTTTATATATATATATATATATATATATATATATATAGATATAGATATATATATATATATAGATATAGATATATATAAATAGTCTGTTTGTTTATTTCTAACTAATCAAGAAATGGCATCATTGCAGAAGAAGTCTTTGGCAACTAGTCAGATTTAGATTATGTTAATGCAACATCTGAAAGAGATTGTCATAAACATGGAGACAGCAAGACATAAAGAAAGAAAAGGCCAAATTCTTGCTGCTGGTGCTGCTCCAGGTGCTGAAGGGAGACAAAGCAGATCTGCAATGGATGTCCTCCCCAGCCATTCTGAGGTTTGTTATCATCCTATCTTATTTCAGGTATATTGAAACATACAGATAAAAATAATTATATTTTTTGACATTGAAATAAAAATTATAAGGCTGTGTTCCACCATCTGGGAATGTCTTCTGGCAAATTACTCATGACCACCTACAGCAGACAGTCAGGAAGCCTATTCCTTGCTTTTGCTTTCTCTATGGTTTGGTCCCTGCCAGTACCTATTTCTGGTTCATAAATTCTTCAAAAGGCAAAAGTAAGACACCTAAAAGTCCTAATACTTTTCCTCTGCCACAGCCATTCAGCTAAGACTGCTGAGAGACAGATCAGAAAAAATGGTTTCTTTTTCAGAGGGAGGTCTGCCCTGTAGATGAATGTTTTATATCTATGTTTTTACATTAATACTTTGGTAGTGATGAGAAAAAACTACTGACTTGCCTTGGGCATAGGACATAAACCAAAATTATTTGGGAGGGATACTTTCACAGCAAAAACTTCTCAGAGCACAGAGCACTTGAAGGGCTGTGTTTTCATTGACATTCCATTAGTGCCAACAGAAGCTGTACTTGTAATTCCCTGTATAATTCCAGAAACTTCAGCAAAAACTGTAAAGAACCTGTCACCTTCCTGACTTTTCAGAAATCTTTCATGCAACTCAGATTTTACTTCACAATTTCAGCCTGCTTATTTTTCCTTTTTGCTAAAATTCTGTGGGGTTATTTTTCTGTAAACAAAATTGAAAAGGCCAATTTTCTTCTGACTAAGCTTGATTAACTTTTTGTCTCTAACCTAGTAAAATTGATTTCCTGTTCAGAAAGATTTAACAAATTATATTAATTTAAATACACTCAAAACCATGATGTTTATTAATGATACAGCAAATGTGCCTCTCAGCTTGCAAGATGTAACTACTTAATCTTGCAGTTCTCTGCTGGACTGCATGCCAAAAGCAAATACATGCTCCATGAATTCTATAAAATGTGTAACAGCTACTTCCCATTACTCATTATGACTGCAAATAATGTCAAAACAGAAGTTTAGAGGCATTTATAGGAAGATGCAGAAATCCTGGTGAGAAGTCAATGTGAGCTACAGCTGAGAAGGTAACAGCACAGCTGACAGGAGCAAGGGGATAATCATGGGCTGGGAGAGGTTTCAGCCTTTTCCTTCCCAGAATTTCTCTCTTCTTTCCAAATCTCTGTGAGAGAATTGGTCCAGGCTTTTCTTACCCTTTGCAGATATTTGAAATAGTAAGAACTGCTAAAAGGGGGGGTATGTCTGAGTGAAGCAAGGAGGGATGAACTTTTTCCTTGTGCTAGAGCAACAACCTTTATGACTTGGAGAAGATATTGGTGTTTGAGCTGAAGAGCTGAAAGATGGGAAAGATGTTTTTAATACAGGATGGGGCTACACTTTTTCCTTTTGTGGCCACAAAAATAAAATCAATTTAATGTTTATGCCTAAGTACTATTAGACACTTGATGTTGCCTTCTTGAAGAGAATATTTAGGAATAAATGGTCAGTTTTTAGTTATTCAAGGCCTTGAACAATTGCATTGTGTGTTTTTCTGGGGGGGTGGAGGGGGCCTTTTTCTTTTCGAAAGGATGGCTAGGGCTTGCAAAGTGAAACCTGAACTGCATGTGTATTAAGTGGCTACAGGTTCTCATGCAGAGGAAGGATTGCCTGACTAGGAGGAAAAAAAAACCCAAAAAACTATACATAATGGAAATTTCTATTAATGCTCTGCCAAAGTACGATCAATGACTATAACTTGACCCAATAATACTTCCATTTTTTCTCAGATTTTAGTGGGATTCAGCCTAATGGGATTTCAATACTTCCTACTTTCAAGGTCAAAACCATAAACTTCCCTTTATCTGTGAAAACTGGCATTTTTCATTTTCTTCCTGAAATAGTGGTTTGAAGCTATAGTGTATGTAATAAAGGGCTTCTGTATTGTTTTTCAGAGGTAGCAAGAGCCCACTACCCTAGGGACTGACCTCTATGTTTACTTCTGAAAGTATTTTGTTATCCCAAAACACAACATTGCGTGTAGGAATGTCAGTTTCTGTTACAATTGAGTCAGAATCCTGAGAGTTTCACACTTCTACTGCTTCTGCTTGCTATTGCTGCTAAAAAAATATTAAAAAGTAAATGAAAAATGTCATAAGTTTCACACTCGGAGAAGGATGGATGAAGTCTTGCCTCTGGATTTGTAAATACTCACACAGAACCAACAACGTACCTTGAATGCGTCCACTGCAGAGGCTTTGCTTCTGGTCTGACAAAGTCAGAAGCTGTTGTTTCTGTTGTACATGAACATTTTTCACCCAGTGACTGGGATTTTATTGATTTAGGAAGCTTAGCTCACCGCAGAAACTGTTGTTTAAGGCAGAGCTGCGCAATACACATGTGGAGGCAGGTACTGCTTACAGATTAACCATGCTCAAGGGAGAGATGTGGAGTGAATGGATTCTCTGTTGAGTAAATGGCCTTTCAGGAAACATTTAGATGAGAGCAAAGGGATCATGTGGAACATCTAAAATCCACTTGGTTCTAGAAGGAGTTGAGAAGCAATCCGGAATACAGCTGTAATATTTTCCTTGTAATGCTGAAATTCAGATCAGCTCAAACCCTACAGTGTTTTATGGGTGGCCAGAGCCCCCAGTTGCAGATCCCAGCTGCAATAGAACAAAATATAGAGGCCAGGGATAATTTTGCATGGATGTAACATAGGGTGTCAAAGTGAATGGGTTGACAAACAACTTTCTTTTTCTCCTAGAGCCTAAAATGCACTGCTCTGGCCTTCAGACCCTGATGCTGAGACTGCTCTACTACTGTTTCCAGTGGAGACACATGCTGGAAGTGACTATCCTCTATTTCATGAAAGTAAAAGGCAGGATCTCTCTAGGTAGAGTATTGACGAATGAAGAGTAAAATCACATATCCAACATGAAAATTTTGCAATATCAGAATTTGTTGAATTCTCACTTGCCATCCCAAGACACTCTGTCCTCACTTGTCACAAAAAGTTCTCTTTCTTTCCATCACAAAGACAGCTTTAGCTCTATATTACGCCAATATACACAAAACAGAATATACCTGTATCATGATACAGCTGCCCATTCTGACCTCAGGAACTCAGTACATGGTTCTGAATGAATCTAATCATACCACACAATGCTTTTCATTAAATGATACTTTTAGATTTTTCCTTACCTTTAAAGTCCTTAGGTTTTACTTACACAATTATTTTATTTTTCCTCTTTATGAGAAAAAATATAGAATCAAGAACATTATTCTTTAAAGAAAAGGAACATGTAATAAAGCTTATGACTAAAGTAATTTATTTGATTTATTATATATGAATAGCTGTCATTAAAAGAATACTCATGGAAAAAAACAAAAGTTAATTTGAATTCACAGCCCACAGTTTCTCTTCAGTAGGTTTTCTTTTCATCTATATAAATACACACATACTTATATATTAGAAATATATATATTCCACACTATAAGGACATTTTGATTTCAGTGTTCCACCAAGACACAGGTTTTTGACTTTACAGCTGAGGCAGTTCAGGAAATTCTGTGATAATAATAGGTTATTAACCCCATTTCAGTTTAAAAAATTGGAATTCCTTCACCCTTCTGTCTCTGGAAGTAGCAGCTGAACAGACCCAGAAGGTCCACAGAAGCAGAAAAAGGTCAGGCAGAGGCATATTTTTATAATATACGAGTATTTCGTTTTGGGAACAATGTAGGGAGGAGGAATTCTGATTCCACTCAGAAGCTGTGCTCCTGTGGTGAAGATGTATGCAGGGATGTAGGATGGCCATATGTTCCTTTGTAAGCAGGGATCATAAACCTCAGAGCCTGGGTGTCCTGTTGGTTGTTGCTGTGGGAAATGCTGAAAGGGAGATGCTCTGGCCCTGTGCATATGCAGGGAGGAACTATGCATTCCTTGACAGTATTTATGTATAACTTTGCCGCAGCTGCTAAGACAATGTCTGCGTGGTGACCTTTGTGAATACAGACCCTGGAAAAATGTCACCTAGTTTTGAAGACTTGCATCAAGAAATGACATTTGCAAAAATGCACACAGGTAATATTTTGGGTCTCTGGTTTTAGATTTTTTTTTTTTTTTAATATGAAAGGGCTATTTTCAGAGTCTTTTAAAAGACTTTGTGCTATACCTCCAAGAGGTGAACTGTAAACCAAAGTATTTCCAAGGTTTCAGCTCTAGAAAATAATATTCAAACAAAGAATTTTTGAAGGGGCTTGAGTGAGCTAACTCTGCTGTTTAGATCTCTCCTTAGCAGATTGTTATCCAAGTTGTATGTGGTCAAAATGCACAGGGATGGAGATTAAATTCCCATATGAGATACTCCATTTTATATTCATGTGCACAACTGGTATTTGCACAGTATTCTGTTCATTTGAATTGTAATACCATATTGTAAATTCTATCATTAATATTAAACCTGGTGTTAATATTAATGACCTGCTGCTTTCAAAAAATGCTGCATCAAAAACACTCTAGCAATAGCCCCTTAACACTTCCATCACTTTAAAAGAGGCAATGATGTGAGGGTTTCAAACACAAAATGACTCTCCCTTTAAACCTGAATTATGAGTTTCTGTATGCAGACAAAGTGCAGTGTCAATGATGGACAATCAACAAGTCGAAATTTGTTAGGCTTTGAAGATATTCAATAAGAATCAAAAATACTAATTACCTAATAGAAATTCCAAATATTGATAATTATTTTATTAAAGGACTAACCATTTCATTTCAGGATACTGTAACAATTGTTCATTGTTGAATCTGGATCTTAAAACCTATGAAATGTTTTATATTCTTCATGACAAAATTGCTAAATTTGGCAATGTAATGCTCCATTAAAAATTCCTGTTATACATTAAGCTATATAAATTATATATATATTAATTATATATTGTTGACATTCCTACGATATGCCTACATGGAGAACTTCACCTCTTCTGAACTCCAAAGAGGCTATCCTGGTGTCTTACACTCACACACACACACACACACACACACACAAAAACCTCTAGTTTGGTTTAACACTTTTAGTGCTTCCTCTCATTTTGATTGCTAAATTTGTCCTTGGAGACCTGGACGGTCAGAGATTAAATTGTTGTTGAACACATACTGATAAAAGTTTTCCTGCTGTGAGCCCTACCTATCAGTCCTCTGGTCAGTGGAAATTCTAAAAGAAGATTTAATGGGAAGATGCTTCATATATTCTGTATTGTTGAGTTCACTTTCATTGGCATGGGATTTGCTAAAGGTAACCCTTGAATATCCCTGTGAAAACTGACAAATAAAATTGTTTTCAGATTTACATTGCAGATTTAAGTCAAAGACCTCTAAAGTTTTAAGACATCAGCTACTTTTTAGAACAAAGAGAAAATTTTCTCAGTATTATACAACATTATTGGCATTGTTAAGACCGATTTAACAGTGTTAACAATGCCAAAAAAAAATCTGTAAGATATTCAGGAGTACAAGTAGAAAGTTACAGAAAGAAACATGACCTTGGCTGTAAGAAATAATACCAACATGAATATATATGAAATACAATACACTAGGATAGTTCTTCCATGGTCACATGGATGACACATAAGACACTTACAGGACATTAAAAACCAGGAAATGGATAATTAATTGTTTATTAAGGAGATGGAAACACTGCATTTTGCATTAGTCTTTTTCTTTTCAGCTAGAGCACAGACTTAAAATTTATTGTAAGCAAGTAGTTAGCAGTCAGCTGTGCAGGGCCAGGAGTTGGACTTGATGATCCTGATGGGTCCCATCCAACTCAGCATATTCTATGATTCTGTGATTCTGTGATTCTATGAATCTATGATCCTGTAATTCTATAGCTAAAATAAGAGGAACAACAGCTAATTAGAAATTAATAATCTCATTTTCTAAAATATTTACCAAGTCTTTGAATTTTTAAATATGGGAATGGAATGGAAGAATTTTGATTATTTCATGGATTGTGAGAGTCAGCTCAGTCTTCTATAACTCAAAATTTTTCTAACCTAGAAGGTGCTTACCTGCTTATTTAAGATATGAAATCCCCAAAACAGCTCTTCAGAGGAATAAGTTGCCTTTCAAATTTGGAGGGATAACTTTAATTTGGTCTACATGAATCTGAAACTAAAATGTTTTTTATTAATGAACTGTGTAAAATTTCTGTACATGAAATAATCTTCAAAAAATTACTCCTCCTCAAGAAAACCTGAGTTCAAACTGAATACTCTTTTGAAGATACAGTCTTACACATTTGTCATGTATTGATATATATTTCACAGAGTCCTACATTTCTCTACTAATTTACCAGACTAGCTTCCTTTCAATAATGTTATAACTTTACCTTGAAAAGCTCTACCTAAGATCATAAAAGTGGGACCATTACTGTACTAAACATCTTTAAACTATAACCCAACTATATAGGCTGGGAGTAAAAACGACAAGGATTTTTCCAATGTAATATATTATGCGTTTATTTACATAAAATGTCAATATTTATATTCACTGATGGAACAACAGGATGACTTGGTTTTCTAAATAAAGATGGAACATATCAGTTTGACAGACACAGCTGAGACAGCTGAGTTTATGTTTCTAAAAAAGTATTCATTTTGTACTTTTTTTATAGAATACTGACAAGGGAATTGCTAATGAAGATAAAAATTATAAGAGTGGGATGTGTAACAGACATGAGGTTCTGTAGAAATTAGAAAGAGATATAAAGCACTGTCTTATTTTCCAGTACTATGCTAACATTTTCAGTGTTGCTGTTTTAAAAGAAATGAGATGTACAGTGTACTGTAAGAAAAAAAAAATGGGGAGGGGTGGTTTATTATTTCTACAAGTGCAAACAGTATCATAGATTTTTCTAATTTGAGTGTTGTAATTAGAATACAGACCTGATCTTTTAAGTGGCTTCAAGAAAGTTTTTGCAAAAACCTTATGATATGCCAGTGAAAGAAATCTTTTCATTTCCTTTATCAAATCATTATTGTAAATCACTACATTTTAATGATCTTATTTTTATGAAGTCTTTTTCTTTAAAATCAAAGCAACAAATATTGAAACATTTTTGCCTTTTCTTTTGTTGATGCAATTTAAGCTGTTAAAAGTATTGCAGAAATATAGTGGAGAATTACACGGCAGTTTCTTCACTTACATGGATTTAAAGTTTTTTAAGAGTGCAACACACAGTAGGAATTTTCTCTGTCAAGGATCAGTTACCTCATTTGTGCCAGTGTAAATCCAGGCACTTTAAGTCTTTCATTTGCTTATTCCTAATGAACAAGAATGAAGTTGCAATACTTTACGTTTTCACCAGTGAGAACTTCAACACACAATTTTGCTTGGATTCATCAAGTAATGTGTAGAGAAAAACAGTGACCTTTCTGACACTGCATGAGGTTTCATGTCATGTTGTATTACCTCACAGAGGCTGTTTAAGCCTGCATGGGTCATTCATGATTCAAGCAATTTGACATTCTTTGATAGAACTTGACATTGTCGCCACACTCTAATGAGTCATGTAAGTCATTAGAAAACAGAACTGCATAGAAGATTGTAACTATTTATTTCATGCGTGTATGTTTGTTTTGTAAGTGTCAAAGGATACATAAATAAGATCAAAACTGTAACTGTAATCTTATTTGAGTTGATTCTATATATATTAAATTATACACATCAAAACATCAACAGCCTTCGGTCAGCAGCAAGGAGAAAAGATTCCATATTATGTCTTAATTGGCTATTAAACTATAATTTCTAATGCTCCTCTATGACTTCCATGCCAAAGTTAATAAAAATTTAGACCACTCAGCTCTAAAATACTCCTGAAAATTTATCCATGGTCTTCAAACAATAACAATTTTTTTAAATGGAATTATTTTTCTCTGCTATTTATTTCAAAGAGCAATAAATCAATCATTTGAATAATTTAAAATAGGATTGCTTTTAAATGGTCTGCTCCAGTTGAATTACAGCTCTGGAGTTGCAGGATGACAGGCTATCAGTTCTTGTGCCTTACATCAGAAGAGATAATCTTAATAACAATTCTAGTCCTAATGTCTGTGAAAGAAACCTTGTCTCAAATCAAAGTGGTGGAAGTGCTGTCATTGAGGCAGCGAGGGTTTCAGCCTGTCAATCTGTGAACTCTGCCAAGACTGCATTTCTTTGTCTTTCATATGCCATGTTCTTTATGTAAGCAAACCTTTAGTAGTTTGAATGTGTGTGGACTAATTACAAAGTTGAGGTACCAGCGGAAGAGTAAAATTCCATTGCTGACAATGCTGTTCTAAATAACATTGCCCACACTTTTCTGTGGATACAAATATGTACACCACAGGTAAAACTGTGCAGAGTCAGAACTTCCATTGTCTTCCTGAGCAAGGTTTTACATCTATGTCAA
This sequence comes from Haemorhous mexicanus, assembly GCF_027477595.1. Lineage (NCBI taxonomy): Eukaryota > Metazoa > Chordata > Aves > Passeriformes > Fringillidae > Haemorhous > Haemorhous mexicanus. The sequence goes on along the minus strand of NC_082344.1, from coordinate 52,416,961 downwards.
ATACTCTATATATTCTTTAGGGCTAGATCTTTCTCTCTTTTGCCTCACCATTGAGAATCTCTTTCAGGAGCATTGCATTATAGAAGCAAAGAGAGTTTTAACTCAGCTTTTTTAAATTGTTCTAGAACAAAACAGACACAGAACTGCCTCTTTATCCTATAGCAATTTGATGATTTTTAAATGCATTGAATGACCTCTAAATTGTAAGAACAGTTCTGTGTGTGTTTGAAAGTGTGCAAGATGGGGACGAGGCAACATGGCCTCAAGCACCACAGGGAGGATTTAGATTGACTATTAGGAAAATTTACTCACTGAAATGGTGGTCAGGCATTGGAGCACACTACCCAGAGAAGAGGTGGAGTCAGTGTTCGGGGAGTCAGTGGTCTAAAGGGATATTTCAAAGATGTGTAGATGGGGGTGTGGAGGACATGGTTTAGTGGTAGACTTGGTAGTGCTGGGTTAATGGTTGGAATCAATAACCTTAGAGGTCTTTTCCATTTTAAATGAGTCTGTGATTCTATAATCCTCTTATGGTAATAAAAAAAGCACTGTTTCATTTACAATTAATCATTATATTTATTAACACATCAGCTATTTATTATGGGCACTTAACCATTTCTTTTAATAAAAAACCAGCATTTAGGGTGTTCTGTCAGAAAATGGATTAAATTGATTCAAGTATTATCCTAATTGAAAAGGAACACCTAGCACTGATGTTGTCTCCACATATTTATCAGGAATTCACACTTTTTAAAGAACATGTAGTAACAGAAATTCCATTTTTCCAAGCCATGTAATGGTGATTAAGATTTGATTGCCTACCTTGGGTACTAACACTCTGCTGCACCTGTGTTTGAGCTATATTTCTTCCATTCTCTTACAAGTGAACATATATGGGACTATACTATTTTCCATGTTCACAAGCTGAAGTATGAGCAGTGTCCTTTTTCTTCTCGGAATCTTGGTGCTGATGTATTAGAGGTCTCCTTGTTTGGTTTTTTACCATGGATGTTCTTATAGGAAGAATTGATCCCAGACACTGTTTATGCCTATATCTCTTCATAGCCCACACGTATTAGACACTAGTTAAATAATTTAAGGTGCAACACTCAGAGGTTAGAGACAGAAACTGGCACTTGCTAACACGTGACCTGAAGGTCTAAGAGCATAAGAGATTTAGAGAAGGAGGCAGGAAGAGAAGCTGTGATACAGCTTCATCTGCTGCCAAACACTGCAGTCTGGTCCTGGTTTCCATAGTAGATCCCTGAAACCTGGAGTCATATGTGCATCTACATCAGTGTCCATGACACTGAAAAAAACCAAGGAAAAGAATGAAAGAGTCCCTATTTACAGACACTTTTTCTTTCATTCCTGAAAAAAATCAAGTGCATAAGGGCTGATGAAGAAGTTCTCTTTGAATACATGTTTTTAACATGAACACTCATGTTTTTTTTGGTAGTTAGCTGAGAAAGAAGAGGAAATGTGGTGTCAGAATAACGACTGGCATTTTTTTAGGCAGTGGGCAGGCCTTGAAAGATAGGAAATATGTTGCCACAAAGATAGACTCGTAAGACAGGGAATACTTTGGGAAGCTCATCATCTCTCTGGGTCTCCTACATTAGCCACATAGAAAGGAGATAGATTTGATAAACCTCACATTTGTCCAGAGAAAAGGAAATAAATTGGGGAATATGTCTCAGCATGCTTTCTTTATGGTTTACCACTATTTTAGACACTGATGAAAGGCCTAAAGGTATAAGTATATATATTTCAAACTAACAGTTTGTTCCTTACCTGTATTTCAGTAGCTGTCTTCTGCAGAGTGAGATTTCTGAACATGTTTTAGAAGTACTTTATGCAGAGGTATGTCTTTTCAGCAATTAAAGTTTTTAAGAGGAAGATTTCTCTATTCCTTTGGAATGCTTGCAGCCCTACATGAGTTTTTTTTGCTCTTTGCTGTAGTTTCTGCTTCATCTTACTGTGTCTTAACCTTTATTTTTGATTGTATTGTGAAATTTTCAATCAAAATACACAATCTGCATTGTCATAGAATGAAAAAATATTGCTGTTTGGTTTTGGGTTTTTTTGGGGGGGGGGGATTTCTTGGTTGTTGTTGTTGCTTTTTGGGCTTTTTTTACCTCTGTTACACAAAAACTTGAGCATCTTAACTCCAGAAATATTCCTACAGCAAGCTTGTATCAATTTCCTGTTTTCTAATAAGAAATAGTGAGTGATAAAACATAATCTTCCTAAACTTTTATTTTTTTTCTGGTGATTTTTAATTCTCATTTGGAATAGGCATTTTTCAGCTAGTCTAATTTTCATATAAAGATTCTGGTTCCTTAAGGGAATATTTTTGAATGAATAAACACTTTTTTAAAAATTTGAAATTTAATTATATTTTTAAAGATCTTTGACTTTTCTCTTGATAATTTGGAACTTAAAATCTCAATAAGAGATACTGTTGAAAGTCCAGCATGAATTTTTAAGTGTGAAGTGGTTAACATTGTCAAGAGGAGTTATAACTAGAGCTAACGTATACTGAGGATTTCCAGTTAACTTTATTCTCTTTCTCCAAATGCCTGTGACCTTAATTGTACTTTAAAAAGATTTCCAAAAATTGGATATATTTTTGAACCTTGGGATTGGAAAACTTTGATATTTAATTCTATCCCACTTCTTGCTGCTCTACTGAAAGATGGAATGTTTGGAGGAGAAGCTGATGATCCTGCATCATTACACATTTCCCTGTGTCTCAATTAAAGAATAGTGAGTCCAGTGTTCTGGAAGTTCAATTTCAGCAACCTCCATATTTTTTATGAAATTGTTGCAGAAACCTGGGGAAAATTACTGTGCATCTCCCAAAACAGACAGAGTGGGAAATGTAAGAAATGAGCTATAATGTATTTATAACTGCAATATGATTTTTACTGGTAATGCTAACAATGCATTTAGGTATTTAGAGCACATATTCCTCAATCTTAATTAAAAACCACTTATATAGAAGGAATGTTATGTCTTGCCTACTCTGAATTCCTGAGTCTTTTCTTTTTTCATCTACCAGGCATTTTTGGCTAAAGTGTAGCTCAGATTATAAAGGTAAAACAAGACAAGTCATTCTGGTGATACAAGAAACTCGTTCCTTGAAAGAAATTCTTCAGGGGAAGCATCTCTGGCACTGAACACATTAATTGCTCTGACAGTTAGCAGAGAGCAATTGGAAAAATCCACAGGCAGCATGTTACTTACTCTTACTAATAGCTGCACTGGTGACCATTTTTATTGAGTATTAGACTGAATGAGGAGTCTGGGGATCCCAGACTCCAGGTATTTGCAATTTCAGATTAGTCAGGACTACACAGTGTGGCACAGAAAGGTAAATCCAAGAAACAGAAATGAAAGCTTCCCTGGAGTTCCTAGCACACTTGCTCACAGGTTCTTTACTTTTTATTTCTTTTTTTATTATTTCTTAGTTTAGTGCTGTGTTTCCCTGGGGCACATTACTCCTGTCTCAGATGAAACGTGCCATGCAGCTTGCTCAGTTTCAGCTCAGGGCCTTTCCACTGCTATACAGAGAACAGACACCCTCGTGCTTTTTCCCATCCCTTTCAGAAAATGGAATTAACAGTCTCAATTCAAGACACATATCATCTGAGAAAATGTAGAGAAAAGAGAGAAAAAAGGTGAAGATGATACAGACTAATTTTATGAGCTGTGGATCATCTAAACGCATCTCTGGGCCATTGGTGCTCACTTCTACTAGCGATGACTGCAGGAAAACTCATGCTCTTCCCAATGTCCTGGGTGCTAAATAAGTAATAAATTCTTTGTGAGAATTCAATCAAAAAATATGGGCCAAAAGCTTTCCTAAACAAGGTAGCGAATGGGAATGGTTTGCAGAGGCCTCACTGCTGACTTCACCAAAGGGACACGATCTCTTTCTCTTCCTTGGAGCCTGAGACTGAAGAAGGTTGTACTGGTGCACAGCTACACGTGGGAACACTCACCAGACAATAAAACCCAGGCCTCCAGCTCTGTACAAAATGTAATCACACCTTGCCACCATGCCAAAGTAATAAATTTTTAGAAACAGCTTATTTCTGTAGCAATTTTATCTCAGCCATGTCCAATGCATGTTATATTGCAGCACTAAACAAATGCTTGCTCTGAGGCTTTCCTGAATTTCTCATCCTCTTCCTTCTCTTTTTGTAATATTGTGTAATTCCACCTATGGTTAAATGTCTCACTGGTGTCATGCTGCTTACAGCTTCAACTTTTTCTTTGGTAGCACTTCATAAGTATTAAAACAAAAGAAAGTGTTCTACCACCAAAATCTTATTAAAGCACATTTGTTTTTCTTGATTTCCTTGAGACAGGACTCCCTGCACTAGTGTAGAACAGCTTATTTTACAGCTATTTTAAAAAAGAGCAGTGTATTTTACAGCTTTGTTTCAATCTGGCAGAAGTATGTTCTAGCTGCACAATCAGAACTGCCATGTAAGTTGCCTTGATGCTCTGAGAGACCTGGGGCCTTTGAGAGGAGCAGGTGTGGAACCAGCCATGCTTTAACAGGCGTTTTTGGAGCTTTTCATTATAGGGGTGGGAATGCCACCAGCTGGTTTTATACTCTCTAGTTTGGAGGAGCAGTAGAGGCATCTAAATAGAGTTAAGCTTGGTGGAAGTGAGGCTGTAGTATGCATGAATAATTAACAAACAGGTTGTACAAAATTATAGAGATGCAAAGGAGAAAATCTCATGTATTGTGTGGAGTAAGGCTTTAAAGGGAACTCTCTTGGGTAACTGAGAAAGTAGTATACACAAATATAGGGCTGGATGAGTCTTCCCAAAGCCCTGAAAGATAAGGATCTGTTTGTTGAGTTCACAAATCCCCTCCAAAATACTGATTGAGGAAAAGCAGGGAGATTTCTTCATTTAAGCGTACAATGTTTAATTTTTTGCCTATGTTTTTTCCTTTGAATTAATGCGTTGGGCCGTATCTATCTAGGGTGACCCTGAGGCAAAGAGACTGAGATTGTGTAGTCATAACCCTACATAAATAAAATGTGGTTAATATTAACATTTCATTTGAACTTAAATGTTGTGCGAGTAATGGTGTTAGTGAAAAATGATAGTGTAAGCTGGAGCTCCTGATATAGCAATTTTCATTACTTCCAACTCTGCACAGTTTATATGAAGCAGGTAGAGGGCTGGTTCATTCCTAATTTCATAGATGAAGAGACAGATACAGGCAAACCCTTTTAATTTAGACAAGTGGGAATCCCATATATGTCTAAGTGTCCTAAATTTAATGGTTGTGGTAAACCTACCAATAACTTTAAACAGTCACGTGCTCGATAGTTTCTTGTTTGAAATGATCTTACCATGGTGTTACAAGGTTAAGTTTCTTAATCAAGAACACAACAGACTTAAGCTAGCAAAGTGAAATCAAAACTTTTCTCTTAAAATAATTAGTAATTTATATTGTTTACAAACTGCCAGTATTCTATCTTGAATCATTCTATTCCCAAAAAGCATAAGAATATTATCTATTTGAAGAGCATTCTGCTATAAGAGTGTATGTATCATAGCAAAATATTCAGAGTCAGTTTTGATTCTCCAACTCAGAGCAGCTTCAATCTGGTGCCTGAGTACCCAAACCAAGTTTTCCTCCTTCATATTTGTTCTCTGCTTACCCTAGAGGATAGGACTGAATTAGTGACAGAATTACACTGCTTCCCTGTGCCCTCTGGGGACTGAAATATCAACAACTCACTGCCTTGAGAGATCTTTACAGCTGTGAGTCAGGGATGACATTTTCTGTGACAGACTGGAGTCGTCAGCAGAGATGTGAAGTTGCATTTGAATTGTGAGCTAAATTTTTTCATATTGATCTTTTGTGACACTTACCACTAGCATGTGGCTCTGCTTGTGAGAGGGATTTTCATGCAACTTTCAAGCAAACATCCTGCAGCAAACCTCCTATGAAGGTTAATAATTTCCTGTCTCTACTAAGCCAAAATCTTGAGCTTTCCAGGCAAACTTGATGTGTTTGAGCAGGAGGAAGGAAATTCACCACATATGTACCTGGTGTGGAAAAAACAGAGATCTGCTTTTATTGATTGGCATGGCATACAGTTTTAGTCATATGCAAAGGTCCTTGGACTGGCAATGCTCTTCAAAGGTGTACTCTGACTACATTAAATCCTGGAATTTCCTAATTAGGGCTACCTACCCACTACCCCCAACAAACCAAACCACACGACTCTTTTTGTAATTTTTCTCTACATGAGGTTGTCATTCAATGTGTGTAAATAAGCAAATAATAGAGCTTCAACTGTTGTACAGTTTCTTATCTGTCAAAACTCTATTTCATCCTAATCCTCAAAAATGTTCTTTTCTTTGGATCTTAATGTTACCATAAAGTCTTTTCTTGCATATTTAGGCAGTCAGTGAATCATTAAACAAAGCTACTTGTCTGCTGGAATTTACTGGTGTTGAAAATTAATGCTTTATTTACTTAATTGGTCTGCCCCCGTTACTCTCTTCAAGAATTTCTATGCAACAGCTTGAACACAATTTGAGAAATTAATTCCCTGAAGTACTTGGTGGAGTAATCAAATGTGGAATCTATGCATTTATATCCACAAGTTACATGGTGATACTGTATCTTGGTGATCAGAAGTATTGGAGAGAATTTAACAAGTTCATACCAGGCACTCAACTATAAAAGCAGTTTTGTAAAGATTTTGTAAAAATCAGTAGAAGAAGGAGTTAATGATTAATTATTTATTTAAATATTGAAGACATGCTTCCAATTTTGTATGTCTAAAATCCTATGTTGATGATTTTATATCTGGATATATAAAAGAATACAGCAATTGGAAACACTGAGTTTCACATTTGCAGATGTTTTTATGAAAGAAAATGTAGCCTCTAGCAATAGCAGTTTTAAAAGCCATAATATTCATCTTTTTACTATATCTGCCCTTTTCTATCTGAAGCTGTCACTAATGATTATCAAAAGGTAGAGGAGACCAAGAGTAAATTCTACTTATAATAAAATGTTCTATCCTCATGTCCAGCACCAGTTCTTTTTAGAACTGATGCTGTAGAATCTGAGAAATGCTTTGTAAAGATACTTCTATACTGCAATAGCTGGTTTTTACATTTGATTTCACAGAGGGTAAGATAAGAAATGCAAGTTGTAAAAGAGTTTCAGAGTTTGTTAGAACACAAAAAAAAAGTGAAGCAGAATTTATATTATCAGCAACTTATAAATTAATGGTAAGACAAAGCTGAGGAAGAAAGATATTTTATATTTCCAAATGTGGAAAACCATTAATCTAATTTTATACTATATTACCTATAATTTACTTATATTAATATAAAGTAGATTATTCTTTAAATATTTTATATATTAAAGGCTTTGGTTTCTTGAAGCATTCACATAAAATTTGCTAGTAAGACCGATATTCTAGTTAAAGGAATACAAGATGCACAGTGTTAAACTGAAAAGGTGTGAAACCTTCTTGCTGGGGATTTTCTGTTTCTGCTTGGTGGATCATTCTTTCATTTTCCACAGAAGCTGGTCATTCAAACTGACATAGTAATTTTCTGACTGGCTAACTGGGAATACCTCATTTCCGAGGATAGCATGACATTTTGATACTCATTAGTTTAAAATGTCATCTGGAAAGAAACTGCCTAATGTTTGGCACTTAAAAATATTTGAGGGTTATTGCAAGTGAATACTTCTTGATTCATTTTCATATCGTTTTTACTCTTAATTAATATGAAATAATGTCATTATAAGGAGCTTCTCTATGAGTACAAGTAATAAATGAGAATACCCTTAGTTCTTCCATAGGTTTCCTAAAAAAAGGTTTGGATCAAGATAAAACAGAACACCTCACTTATGAATTGTTCTCATCATCCTTGGGACTTCTCAGAAGTACACTCTTTCAGTACCTATTAGAGTAGGACTAATGAGTATCTATACCTCCTCCTTTTTCAGAGATCAGAACTTGGACCAGTGCATGTGTGCTTCCTTCTTTGTAGAATTCAAATACACAATTTGAATTCTGTATGATCTAAATTACTCTTTTTTTCCCTTACTATGTTTTATAGGCCATGTTCATCAATGAAAGAAAGATGTGCTCACAATGTTTTGACTTGGATTAGGATGAGGGATGTGATGAGGACAATAGGTATTTCCTGAAGTGTGAATAGCAAATGAGACTTTACCAACTAAATCACAGGGTTGTCCCCTGAAGTATTGTCAGATGGATCTGGATTGAGCCTTTCTAGGAAGAATGTTCAAATTCCAAATCTTTCAAAATGTGTGTGGTTCCTTCAATAAAAGTCACACCAAGTGTGTGCCTATGTGTGCAGGCAAAGCTCTCAGGGTTCTTAGGTTGGTTATTCCCTCCTGATAGCACTGGGGGTCACGAAAACATGCAAGCAGGCTTATTTCTGGAAAATGTCTCAATGCAAGTTATCAATGCTTAAAAGCAGAGAAATAGGCTAGCTGGCTGGTTCTCTCATTAATTTAGATTCTGGGTTTGTTAATCAACTTGATATTCATGATGTGTTGGCCTAGCTCCATGTATGAAAATAACAAGGCTCTGAATGAAGCAGAACCTTTCAAAATATTTGAATGATCTTGCATTAGTTTTTAAGCCATGCTTTATGGGGTTTTTTTACCCACAATATGGAGTTTGTTGTATTATCACAGTAGTTCAGTATAACCCCAAGGCCAAAACACAATTTGTTTTGTCTGAAATCTTACAGCTGAAAATGTTTGGTTTATTAGCACAACATCCTAATAATAAATCTATAATAAAACGAGAAAACTCACATAATCTTGCAATTAAAGTTGTAGGGCTAATCTATGAATTAAGCTCAGAGTAAAAAATAGAATTCAGTGACATGAGTTGGTATCCGGGTTCTGGTTGGGGAGGCTGCTTTTACATTTTTGGAGGACCTTCAGAGGACCTTTAGGTTATTTCAAATTATAAAGATATGAAACATTCAGTATGAGGAAATGCAGTTCTTGGAAATTATCTATAATCTGCTCATATCTCAGGCTTTTAACAAACAATCTTTTTCTTTATCAAATTTTCAGGGGGAAAAGAGAATATTTAAAATAAAAACACTATTATACCACAGAATCACAGTTCCTTCTGAGCTGGAACGGACTCAAGGATTAGCTCTCAAGTGAATGGCCTGTACAGGGATCAAACCTGCAGCCTTGGTGTTATCAGCACCATGCTCTGACCAGCTGAGCTCATCTCAGGGTCACAGGGAATATTTATGTGAATATAAGGGAACTTAAATGATGGATCAGCAGTAAGAAAATTCCTGAACTAACACAGTCCACAAACCTAATTGGTTCCTATTCACTTCGTTCAGGGGTGATTTGGTTAGAGACCTTATAATCCAACCTGACATCCAGAAGTAAATGGTTCCTGATGGGATGCACCCCAAAGTGTTGAGGGAACTGATGGACATCATTGCTACATCATTCTCAATCATCTTGGAAAGGTCAGGAGGGGTAGCTGAGGACTGGAAGAAAGCAAATGTTACCTCAGCCTTCAAAATGGCAAGGAGTACCTAGGGAACTGTGTGCTTCACAATCCTTTGCTTCCAAGATACTAAATTTAAAATGCTTTATGATACCACATAGTCAAATACCACAATGACATATTCATAATGTCTTGAAGAGTCTTAGTTTTATTTCAATTTACAAATACATTTTTTTAATGTAAGCAAGTCTGCTGAAAATTATAGCTGTGAATAATATCTAGATTTTAGAGCTCATTCTAATTTTAGGATTTAAGGCCGCATTTCTTTAACACTTCAGCAAAATGTATGTTCTGAATTGCATGTACTATAAATTTGTTTACTAGTAGGTTTATTATACATATATATTGCTTCCTACTTATAAAAGATCTCTTGTGATAAACTGAGATAATATCATCTCAAGAGATTATAAAAAAGGTCTTGAGATAATATTAAAATATTTTCTGGTTGCTGCAAAGAAAGTAGAATTATTGGAAAGATCAATATTGTCAACAGTGATGGACTAGTCTGATGAAGTGATTCATTATTTCAGTTCCAGTACTTATGAACTTTGCTGAGAGAGTGACATGCTGAATGCCCCCTAACACATTGAGATGCTGATCTGCTTCTAAACTGGTGAGAGCTGTGCTCCCATCAAGTATGCAAAAAATCACATCTCTCTGTAGATGTAAAGATGCCACAGAAAGGATGAATTTAGGGTAGTAATGCTTTTAATTTGGTAAAAGAGTTTTAAAGTTTGCTTACAAATCAGCAGGGTCTTGTAATGAAATAACATAGTTTTCATAATGAAGTGATTCTGAATTTAAACGTTATCTTCTTGGGATTTGTAAACTCTTAGAGGGCAAAGTGTAAGGATCGAATTTTCAAAGGAGAATTACATGCTCAATTTCTGTTAACTAATCCTTTAGGCAATATTGAAAATCTCTGCCTTACATCATGAATGCCACTGAGGAATCAGCTTGTTAACATAATGGGTTCTGAACTGAAGGGGAAGGATATTGGATAGAAGGGGTAAGAGTGGGTGATTCTACACACAAAATAAAGCGTTAATTGGGTCTTTCATTTTCCTGTTTCTCTCCTTTTATGTAATTATTTTACTTAAGGTCTGATTTTTCACATCATGGCAGACAGCAGTGGGGAGGAAACGATGTCCTCCTTCCTTTGTTCTACCAACAGGTAGCTGACACTATCCTGTGCTGTCCCTCTGTCCTGGAAGCTGGGGAGCAGAGCTTTCTTCATTTTCTGCCTGCTTCTGCACACCTCTATGGAGGAGGGGCACAGAGCTAAGGTACCCTGCAATGTTGATATGAAGAGCCAAGGGTAAGGATCATGACCATTGTTACTACTAAATTAAGTTTATGTTGTTAAACTTGGCCCCAAATAAAGCAGAATTCTTCCACCTTTAACTTAGAGGCAGAGGTCTTCATCTGTAAGTCAAATCAAAAATGTAGGCACATAGCAAAGTGTGTGCCCTCAGGAAACCAGGTATGAACTTCGGACTTTGGGAGTGATGAAGCAACTTAATGCTGTCTAGGTCTCTTTGAGGTTTCTGAGTTCTAAAAAATGCCCTGTCATGTAAGGGGCATGGTTCTTGAAGGTACCTTAGTGCTCTCCTGAACCCATGTAGTAAATGGGCATACCAAATCTTTACTGACATGCTGGAAAGAGTATATGTGAAGGGGTAGGAGAATAGATGCTTTCATCTCAGCATATTGAAGAGTATGCTGTATATAGAAACTTCTTCCAGCCTTCAGTGGAAATCTCATGCCTAGTTTAATGGAAATATTCTAAAAGAAATATTTAAATATATTCATGTTTGAATTATTTGGGCCCTAGATTGACCTGAGAACACAAGAAGATCTCTTTAGGAAATAGATTAGGAGAAAAAAGAAAGAAAAAAAAAAATAGAACAATAAAATCAAGCATATTTATTTTTTCTTTTCTGAAAAACCCTTCTAATTTATTTACTAAAGCTGAACCACCGGAAAGAGAATGGAGAAAGAAAGTCTAAAAGATGAAAAAGGAGTTGTCATGTATTAATAGAAGTGCCAGTGCAAGAAATACTGACATTCAGAGTTGATCGGTGGTGAAATGAAGGCAAAAATGTATGAAGAAAAATGTGCAGAATGAACAAAAGATAAGTATAGCAATGATGTGAGATGAGAATATTTAACATTATTGCTCTAATCTTATCTAGAAACCTTTTCACAGACAAATACAATTGCACAAGCAGAAATGAATCAAATGAAAATGACATCCAGGTCAACGAGGCAGCACAGCCCTCAGCAGTTTAACCACGTGATGGTCCCAAGATCCACTCTCATGCTGCCAGCACAGCCGCCCACAGAGCCTGCCAAGCAGCCAGATGCTGCTGGAAGATGAGGACCTTCCACAGTTGGCATTTAACTCTTGAGAGGGAAGTAATGATGTTCAGATTTTTTTAAATGACTGAATTACATCTTGCTTTAATAGATGAATTTAAATTCTCATATGCTCCTACAACTGTTTTAGTAGATGTGGTGTGTTACCTTCTATTCTAATAAGAGCCTTGTTTTTTCCAATAGAATGTTAATACCAACATAAGTCCATCCCAGATTCATCCTATACTACTTTAGTTATGATACATTCATTTTGTAAGGAAAACCAGCAAAGGCTTGATTTTTTTCTTATTAAAAAGATCAATAATGATAGACGTAACATCAAGTGGAAACCTGACAGTACTCATCTCATACCATTAACTGCCAAACACAGTTTCTCTACCATCAGTGTTCACCTTCTGACTTATTTTGAAATGAGATTCTCTTTGTAGTAAGCATAAGAAACTGTTATTACACAATCTATGGGGTATTTTATTTTGGAACACTAATTAGATATCTTTACATCAGGGACTTTCCAAGACATAGAAACACCCACACATTATTGAATCAGATTTATTGAAAATACCTGTTAATGACTTCAAGATTTTCTCTGGGGTTTGTAGAGAAGCCATTTGGACTCAAGATGAACTGTGAGGACTCCAGCTAGCACACTCTTCACATTTCCACTGAGGATTGGTGTTTTAGGTAGTTGTAAAACTATGTATTGTTACACTCCAAATTTTTAGGAACTGATTACAAGATTTATTCCTAATAAAAATAAAAAGAAAGGAAAAAAAAAAAAAAGCAGTGACAGGAAGATACCATAATTATTGCACACACCACACTTAGAGGTTTTGGTAGTTGACCTTGCCTTGTCACAAAAGGGAAATATAACTATCCTTGAAACTGAATAGCTATTTCAGTCTGTTATGAACTGTAACAAGGATAATCTATATCATACATGGTTGCCATCCAACATCAGCCAAGGAGAGTTGATAGTCAAAAGTCACTCTCTTGACATCTATGGCAACCTGCTTTAGAATATTGATTCCTGTAAAATAGGAAATAGAGCAACTAAGCATGATAAATCAGGCAATATTCTGTTTCTAGGTTACTTGATAAATGCTATTGCAGGACAGTTTAAGGTTGGAGTAGGGAACATGCCCGGAATAAGGGGGAAATTCATTGTTTGGTCTCTAGTTCTCTGACTAATCATAGAAGTACTTGTGTTAGTTTATCTCTTCTGACTCTGACCAGGGTAAATCCACAAAAACTACAAAGAATAGGAACAAGTACACACTTTTGTTATGCTGTTTCATTGGAAGTGGTGAGAAGCCTCTTTTTTTTGGTATGTTTTTTTAGTAAGTAGGAGTACACTCCTGTCAAAAACATTAACTGAATAAATGAAAGATTTCCTTCCTGATGATCCTCTTAATATTTAGTACTTCACTCTCTTCACATTCTTTTTACATCAGTTGCATGTCTAGCTGATGACTGAAGAATTTTTTGGCATCCATAGAGGAATTTTATGAGAGATACTAATAGGCAGATATTTTAAAAATGTCACTATTGCTTAGAGTTGTATATATGCAAAAGATGACAGAGGTGATGTTTAGATTTTTCATGTTTCCTCCAGCCCTTATGGGAACAGGAGATACAATAGGGGAACTGAGAAGAAATGAAAACTTATTTTGTGCACTAATTTTGTAAATTTCAACTTTTCCCTTGTGGCATATCCAAACAGGGATTGCTACCTTCCTTCACTGTTTATGACCTAAATATTTTTCTGAAATTTCAGTGATGTGCAAACCTAAATTAATCAAAATATTAAGAAGAAAGTATGCCTTAGAATGAATATAGGATGAATTTTGTACTGGATATCTACTGTGTAAGTTTCAGAAGTTGAGAGTTTAAAAAAAAAGATTTTAAATAAAGAGAATTCTTTTTGCCCAGCTACAAAAGCCTGCCTAGTGCCACACTCAGACAAAATGTGTAAAGCCCTTTGCTGTATTGATGCTTATCAGAGGAATTTCTGAGGGGTACACTAGAGAAACTTCTTGGCAATCTTACAATAAAAAATGAAAAAATAGCTTAAGAATTGAAAATCCTGTTATGCAACTTTAGTTTGGGGGGTCCCAGGATGGTGACCTTGCAGTGTTTGGGTAATGTTTCTCCAAGCTCACTCTTATCCCAAAGCAAGCAAGTGAAGGTATTGGCAGTGGTGATAGCCATGACAGAACCCCGAAAAACTGCACACCTTAAAACCAAGCAATTTTTGTCATGTCACAGAGTCATCACCTGTAAATGCAGGAGGATTTTTGAGTTTCATTTTCAACATATGGGCATGTCAGATACAGATAAGATTAGACAGAGTGAACTCCAGGTTTCTGTCATCATAAATAATATTTTAGTGGCTTTATTGGCTAGGAATTTTGTTTGGTTGATTGAGTTTTTGGGGTTTTTTTGCAGTTGCATTACTTTGATTTATAAATATATGTGTGAGAGGCATTCATTTTTCAAATGAGTGGGGATTTTTTCCATTCTAATCTGAAAACTTCATATGGTCTTTATGACAACAACAGTGTCTATTGCATCTTTACAGTAGTCTTATCACTACCCAAAAGTGACAGCTTATGACAAAGGTAAATCCAAATGGAAATTGTGACAAAATTTGACTGGCAGAACAAGATTAAAAAAAAAAAAAAAGAAAACAATAATCACCCATGTACATTGAAAAGGTGTAACATTCAGTATAGCTGAAGTTCCGACACAAATGGCTGAACTTAAGCAGTTCAGCACATGTGCATCATTCCCAAGAATTCTGGAGCACTAAGAATTGGCCATCTTTGGGGTAGATTCTTTTTGTAATATAGTTGCTTTGTACTTCCAGACTTCACTTTTTTTGACAAGTTAAAATCATAAGGTGGCATGGAGTCACTGTGGCAGCAGGGTTTTGGTACAGCTTATGCCAAAAGGAAGAGGAGGAAGGATGGCCACTGTGCATTTAAACCCTGCAGATTTTTTATTGCCATGATAGGGTTTAGACTTTGGAGACTGAACAAGTGCAAAGATCTGGTTTTCATTTTCAGCTTAGGCACTGTTGTGGTCATAGATGCTTTACTTAAAACCCCCTTAAATTTTGTTTTTACTTCCCTGTTTCTTATTTGCAAGTAGGTTGAATTCAGAACTTGATCCAGTAGCCCAGAATTTGGACTTGCTTGTATTTATATCCCACATTAAGGAACTTCTGTGCACATATTAAAATGCAATCTAGAGCTGAAAATAACCAAATATTTATTTTCAAAATTCACAAAGAGTTGCAGGAAGGGATTAGGAATAAAAAAACCTAACCTTGGAAACATGGTGATTTGCTACACAACTTATATAAAGTAAACTTTTCAAAATGCTGTTCTGAAGTTTATTATACAGCGCATGATTTTTAATGTTCTTATTTCAAATTGAATGTAATAGACATGATAGACATGAACTCCCACCAGAGTTTAATTATGTGCTTTACCATATCATTGTCTTGTTCTGTAAAAAGTTAAACCTTTGAATTGCTGCTACCTTCAAATTGCAAAACTTCATGAAATTGCCATGTAATGAAGATTCTATTTTGCTCAAGGCATCAGGTGTTTTCCTTTGATGTTGTAGAGTAGTGGAATTTTTTTTCCCATCCTTTACAAAAAAAACTTCATCAGCTGATTATTTGACCACAGAGTCAACTTGAAATTTATAGGTATGTGGGATACTTGCTTCTAATTATTAGTCTATAATTTAGTTTATTAGAAACTGATGTATATACAATGAAAAGAAACATGATTAAAAATTTCCCCATGTAGAGAAACAAATCAAATAATCCATTAAATTTTTTGGATTTTTTCTTTCTAGTGGGATTTTTGGGGTTTTTTCTTTACTGTGGGATGTCTACAAACTCTTTCATGTTTGTACCACATTATAATATACGTGTAGTATATTATAATGGCTAGGTGGGAAGTATATATTAATCCCATACTTAATAAAAATGTCAAATGATCTTCTTTTTATAGCATGCAGCCCTTCTTTTATTCCCGTTCTGTTGCTACAGAGTCTATATAAGATTTCACAGAACACTTATTTGTTTTTACTATGAGGAGTGGTCAAATGCTTTTTTCCCCAACAAAATCAAAACCTTAAGAAATCACCTTGGTATTGTGTTCAGTCTGGCATCTCCTGCAAATTCACAGCACAAAGAAAACATTTCACTCTGAAGTCTTTCCCCCTGATTCTTTGTGAGTGTTGGGGAGGCAGCTGGAGAAACAGGAAAGCCATTCTGGATGTGATCCTGATGGAGCTACTTCTCTCATTGCCTGTCCATGGATGGTTCACATAGTGTCCCAGGCAGAATGGAAATTTCAGACAAAGTTTGTCAGGGAGACCCTCCTGCTGAGTCATGAGGTTCAGAAAGACCTCTCTTGATTTCTAAACCCCTTCTCAGAGAGGACTCTAGGTGTGGCTGGATCCAATTCTATTCCCAGATCTGGTCAACTATTTGTGTCTAAAGGTTTATATAGGTGCAACTGAGCTTTTATACAACATTGTCCTGCAGGGTCAAGGGTGACAACCCAAATATATTTCTGTTTAAGCAAAAAATTTTTTGTTTAAATTGATGATGATAGTGAATAATGATTAGACTAAAAGACTTAAATCAGAATTATTTACTACACAGCATAGGTAATTAAAACTACTAGTAAAATGCATTATTTATTGAAGCAATATTGAAGCAGTGATGTTAAATCTAGCAAAATAATTAAGTAGAGATTGATGTTACTCAACCATTCCAATGACTGTTGGCAAATCTCTTTTTCTGTGCCTGAAGGATTAAACTTGAAAAGCACCCCAGCTCAAGGGAGGAAGCTCCACACACACTCCAAAAAGCAGTGTGTTAGAAGACCCTGTATTTAAAAAGTGGGACTGGCTATTCACAGTCTAAAGTGATTATCAGTCATGTTTCTAGGTGAGCCATTCAGCCTTTAGCTAGTCAGCTTAGATAAGCTATCAGTGTCATCACTTGTTAGTTCTTTCATCAGGAATTTTGTCTGCCCCGTGCTCACTTGTGCCATCCTCTGTCAGAAATTGTTCTTTACATGCTAAGAATGTTTAACTTTTATGTCAATGAATTAGGCTGGTCTTGGCGTTCTTAACTCCAAAAGCAGCATAACCTTCCTTCTCCATCCACCACTGATACCTTTGCAGGTAAGTTAAAGCGTTTTGCCACTTAAGCTGAGGTTCTGCTACACCAGGGAGGCATTTGTACTAGGAGAGGCAGTGACTAACTGGCATGCTAAGTTAAATCTAAGGGCTATTAGAAACACTTTTTCATTCTTTTGATGGTTTGCCTTACAAATAGGTGCTATGAAGACACCATAACATAAGAGGTGGAGTGAGCTCAAAAGAGCCAAAAGCTTTGGAATAGAGGAGCTTAGAGTTGCAGTGCAGAACAAAGAGATCTCAGCAACTCCTGTGTAGCTCAGTCTTCAGGTTTAAGTGAATGCATATGCACCTGTTATTGGAAAGTGAGAAAATGCAGATGTCTGGGACCAAGTAAAAGAATGATTTGTAAAAGTTAGTAAACTTAAAAATAAAAAAGGCAGCTGGATAGTTAGAAGAATCTTTTGTTTTTCATTAGGGATACTTAGTGTAACATAAAAAATTATAAACTCAAACCATCTCAATGTAACAACTAAAGAATTTTAGACCTGGATGACCTGTTCAACTCAAATTCAGTTTCACCTTTGAGGTTGTAACAGATGTCTGTAGAGACTGGAAAATTCCTTTTCTGATTATATTTGAAGCATTCAGTGTCCACACCACAGAACCCATATTCTGTTTTCTGTCTTAGAAGATTTTCTCTGTACTAGAATCCAGTTTTACCTTACACTTGTTATTTTTAAGCAGAAGATATAAGAACTGCACTGTAATAAATCAGATTTTTTCCCCTTTTCTTCTTTTAAGATTTCCCTTCCCTCTTCCCTCTTTCCTCTTCCCTTTTCCCCTTTTCCCTTTACCTTTTCACATTAATAAGAAATGCAAAATATCTTCAAGCAAATATTGTTATAATTCTTGACTTGTACAGTGCCAGCTTTTGTACTAAATTATTCAGATAAAAATAAACTTGGACAGTATGAAAACAAACTAATACAATGAATTAGACTGAATAAAGAATTATTGAAAAAAATAGTGCAAATATTTGTTGGTACATTTAATGTGAGGATTAAGTGAAAAGGAAGAGTTAATTTTATTTTTAAAAAAGGCAAAATTTAAAAAATTTCTTCCTCGTGTTTGTTTCACTGGTATGTCTATTGAAGCTCTTCATGCAGAGATTTTGTTAAAGATTTATTTCATATTCCTGATGTCTATGTTATCATTTAACATGTGGTCCAAATTACTCAAGGAGGCTTTTATGTGAAGGCTGATTGTAATTGGGCTATTTTATTAATTAGCTGCACCCTAAGAAAATGCAAATGAGGTGTCACAGAGAAGGGCAATTCCTGTGTCATCTCATTGCTACTTAGATCTCTGTCCCACTGGGCTCATATAGGTGTGCAGTGCTGCTTTAGATGACCTTATTTTTAACAGTGGTTTAGTTCCCCTGCTCCCCAGATGCTGCCTGGGCGCCAGGTGGGTCTCTAAGTCATGAGTGTGTGATTTTTACCCATGCGAGGGGCGCCAACAAATGAAACATTTAGGCTCTGTGTTCCCCTTGCCACACTTGCTGCCTGTCCAGTCAAGTATTGTGGGAATAGAACACTTCCCCCACGGGGTCTCTGCAGCTGACAACTTTTCATGTCCACAGATGTTCTCATGCAGCTATGATGTGGTTAGATGCACACGTGGTGGCTGCCACACTTCCCCAGGAAACATTCACCATCACAGCTGGCCTTTAGATGCCAAATCTGCTTCTGGAGTCAACAGCCAGGGTAGAGAACTTTGGTGAAGGGATTCAGCTGTTAATAGAGGCATATACCTGCAGAAAATGAAAGTGTCTTCTTGTGGAAATTTGTGTTTGATTAGCTGGATGGGACCTGACAGTTCCTGTGTAAGTCGGTGTGAGATTATCCATTTTTCAAGTCCTGAGACAGAAGGAGTGTCAATTCAGTCAGCTGAGCAAGAATTTATGAAGAACAGTAGCTCATGAAGAAAAGCTAGGTTTTTTCAATTACATTGGCTGAGGAAACTGCCAGGGTATTTCCACAGTTATGAATAAAAGGATCCTTCTTAATAAAGTATTTTATTAATATTTTGTTAATTAATATTTTATGATTAATCCTGGACAAAATGGTATAGTTCCAGCCATATTACTCAGTTCAGACTGGGCAAGTCAAAATATTAGGTTGGATTTTCTTTGGTTTGGCTTTTTTTTTTGTTTAGTTTGTGGGGTTTGGCTTGGATTTTTTGTTTGTTTGTTTTGGGTTTGGTTGGATTTTTTGCGGCTTTTTTGGTAGAGATATTGTTTATTTCTTTTTTTGCTCCTGTAAAATATTCCAGAGTACTGAAAGGCAAATGATTTATACCTTGGTGTCACATCATATAGGTGCTTCTAAAGCAGAAATATGGATGCCACATAGTCTTTCATTTAACTGCTGCTGTGATTTGTGAGCACATGTGGTAGTACATCACAGTGGTTGTGAATTGGGATTCTGCTGTTCTGTACAAACACAGGACAAATGCCTCTAGCTCCAGAGGCTTCCTAAACTTCCATCCTTTGCAGATAGGGTGCTTTCTGTAGCACCAAATTACTCACAGTTACTACTTTTTTATACTTCCAGCATTCTGTGCAAAATATGCTTCATTGTCTAAGAAAAGTAAGAAATATATATAATTCCTAAAAAACCTCAGTCACATAAATACATTTCAAAGCTCACCCAGTGTTTCATTATGCCTTATGTTTTTGATTTTAAAGAACCCCACCATATTTAAAGTACTGTACTATTCATCTTTATCTGAATTCAAAGATGCACAGAAGAGAATTATGTGCAAGAATTAGCTTTTATTTTGTTTGTGACAGATTCATTGTTTGCTTTTGCCAGGCTCCAAGCCACCCACTGAACAACATGAATATTCAGGAGTTGTCAGCAGCTGCAGCCAGCTTGATTTTTCTCAAGAATTCTGGTATATACCATGACAATGAATTCACTTTGGTATGCAGTGGTTGTGCATGAGCTCTTCCCTGATATGATTATTTTGGAACTTTTAGAAAACATCTGGGAAGTATTCATGGTTACCCTAAAACTTCATCAACTCAAAAACCCTTGAAAAAGCCCATAAGTTACATATCTTTCTGTTCAGACATGAATATCTGCTGCCTAATAGACAGATTTAGGAATGTATACACTTGAATAATAATATTCTTACAGTCAGGCACAGTGAGCCTGCAGGATACATGAATTAGGTTTCTTGGGTGCGATTTCAGTATGGGGTTTCAGTCTTCAGTGACTAAGTATGTGGTTTTGGAAGGAACAGTTTGTTATTGCCCAGAGAAAGAGGTTACAATATAAGCATAGATTTCTGGATCAATCTGTGAATGTTTTTTTAATGTATATGTGAGTGCCATTTACTGTCTCCATGAAGATTTTGGTGATGTAAGGGACACATATGGTTGTGTTATAGCAAAGATGACAATGGTGACTGTAGTGAATACTGAGGTCTATGGGCTTTGTACTGACAAAAAGTCATACCAGCATCGTGGACTTTTGAGGATGGCTGGGAAAAAAATCTCCAGTTAGGTGTGATTTGATTCCTGGGAAGACACTTGATGTACTCAAGAATGCTGTAGTCCTCTGAGATATCCCAGTCATACTGTTACAAGAAGAAAACCAATTGCTTTTCAAACTTAAAAAGCAGGCAAATATATTCAATCAGACTCCAAGACAGCATCGATATTTTCTATAACAGCTGCTTGGATTTTCACAAGCAGTGATTGAAATTTTGTTTCAAGAGGCTTTTTAATAAGGCTGTTGTTTAATACATGGATGGATAAGAACCTGCCTTGACTATAGAATATGGTCAATATGAATATAACCTTGTTTGTCCATGTGTACTCTTCTGAAGAGCATCAATGTCTTTAAATCGTCAAAGTAGATTGTTACTCTTCAAAATAAAATAGTTAATTTAGAGTGGAGAAAGTTTAATGTCATTAATATTTCAGAATACATTCTGTTATTTACAATATAATTCTGGATTTGGTCACTCCTAACTTCCTGAAGCACAAATATTTGTGACCTTAAATTTTCTGTTCTTGGTAAGAATTTGTTTTAGTTTTTTTTTTACAACTTGAGTAACCTTTTCAGGAGTTTGAAATTACAGAGTAATGTCTATTTTTAAGAATACTCTAATCTCATTTTCACAGTAAAAAAGAATTGGTGCAAGCAGAGACATTGCCAGTAACAAACAAGGTTTTTTTAAAGTCAGGATACAACATAAAACCAATTGTAAAGGGCATAATTTCTTCCTGTTTGACTGCCATTATTAATTTAAATCTCATAAATCCTTAAAGTTTGTCTTCTTGCCTCCCGTACAAGATCTATCTCCCCACATATCCTTACATGGGATTGTTGTATTAAGTTTGTTTTCAATTTAAAGTGGTAATAGGAAACCACAGCAAAGCAAAAGATAAAGAGGTAAAGCCCTAGTCATATATTCATGAACGGTCGTGTGTGTATGAAAAGGCAATCAGTAGATCAACCACACTTATTTGTGTACTCCTTTCTGAGGAGTATTCCATGAAGTCTGGATTGATGTCCTGGGGTGACATTATGACGCTGAATTGTATCCCCATTCATCTGTTCAGCCCAGAAATAAGTTTTGTGCCTTTAAAACTAGATCTGCGAGGAAGTGGGGGAGAAGGAAAAGCAGTGGAATTTTTTCATGGCTGTACTCAAAACCATAGATATAAGAGCTTTGGCTCTCTCTTGGTGTGTGCTGTCTGCAGCACAGACAGCAAGAATGAGAGAGAGAGGAAGCTTTTTCTTTGCGTTTTCCTTGTCTTTCCTTGTTAGCTACAGCAAGGAAAGTTTTCTCAAGACTGTGTCTTTTTTCCTGGAGCTGTTTGAACCTGCTCTGGACTGAAAACCCAGAAGAGCACCAGAAGCTCTCTCCTGTGGCCCACCAGGGGCTGATAAGAGACTGAGCAAGCTGAGCTACCCCCCTTGAAACTGACTTCCTGAATTTGCCATCTCTTCAGAACAACGAGAGGTTCCATTGTTTAATATTTTTCATTTTTTTCATGTTTGTGAGTACTTTACTTGTTAAATAAACAGCTTTTTCCACTTCTCTTGAAGGAAGTTTATGTCTTCTGAACTGGTAGGGCAAGAGGCCGCTTGAATTTACTTTCTGGAGGGACCCCATTTGGAGGTGTTCTCCCAAATTTGCCCTAAACCAGGACCACTGAGTACATATTTCTCAAGAAGCTCTATATTGCTCAAAATATTATTGGACCTTCGGTTATTAACAATTCATTTTATTTCTTGTTATCACAAAGATGTAGCAGGGAAAGAGACAATAACCAGTTAATTTTTATGAGACAAGCAGCACAAGTGAACTACTGGTGTAAAACAGGAAGAAAATTGGAATTTTATTTCTTACTGATGTAACTCCAGCCAGCTTTTTCTTTTTGCTCTTTCTTCCTTTTGTAATTAAATTATTCTTTGTTCATAGGGGGTTTGGCCTCTCCAAAACATTTCCAGCTGTCCTTATGCTGTGAAATATGAAGATAAAGGCCACCTGGAAGTGCAAATCCTCTCACTTTGATTTTACAAAATTGAAGTACTACCTGTGCTGGGTTTGCCTCTGTAGACTAATTCCATTTCTCCATTGCTGAGCTTTCATTTGCTCTCCTCATATTGCTGCTCCGAGGGTTTTAATAAATGTAAAAGAAATTTCATTGTAGCAAAAATTGAATCTAAGTTCCAGAAAGCTATAAACTCTTGGGGGAGAGAAGGTGAAAAAAAGAGAAAGAAATATGGAACAATAGAACTTTATGGTGTTTGCAAACAAAGCAGAAAAAAGTTTTAAGCAATACATGTTACTAATGGAAGTTAATGACCCAGATGCAACTGTGATCTTCCTCTCAAATTGCTTCTGTCTCTGGTTGCTCTTTTGTCATCCAAATAGCTCCTTGACCATGTTCTGCTTTTTCTTTTCCTCTCATATCAGTCATGTTGCAGCCCTTTGTCACCTGTGCTTTAGTCTGCATGGCAAATGGATCTGGTTCAGCTTGAGCCACAACAGGATTTTAGCAACATGAAAAAAAAAAATTGATTAAAGGAAATGTTTTGAAGGGGACTTGGCAGACGTAAATAAAACCCTTTTAATTTTTACTCTTGAACTTTGATTAATTTACATTACAAGTCATCCTTTTTTTTTGTAGCAAAAAGCTGAAAAATTCATTTCAGAGAAACACCACTTTTGCTAGACAACTTCAATGGGCCTCTGGTTTTCCTGTATGCCTTGAAACCTAATCAGGGCAAAGGCTGTCCAGTGTTTGTGGTTCTATGGCATCCTAGCAGCAATCTAAAAATAACCCATCTGGAACCTGAACTGTCTTTCTTAGAACTGCTGCAAACCTGAAATCATCTGAAGGACCTTCAGAGCTGTTTTATTTGAAAAGTGCAAGGCATCTGTAGTCATACTTGCTTCTCTTGTATATCCCATCTCCTGATGACTTGAATGGTGCTGAGCATCAGTGGCAGCTGATTTTTTTATTTAAAATACAAGTATGATCCCTTTCTTGACAACTTTCTGTTTCATTTTCTACTTATGCTGTGAGCTTTTTATGCCAGAGTCCTCATTTTATTTCAGTGCCGGACTTTGTGGGTGCTATCAGAAATCCTGGTTAAATACAGCCATTTTACCACTAGTTTTTCTTAATTTTGCAAACTGTTTTTCATAATAGGTGTGCTTCTATAATACTTTGACAAGAATTTGTGGCTCAACCCCACATGAGCTACACAGAGAGCAATTCATATCAGAATTCATTTGTTAGTAATTATGTTAGCCTCATGGGGAGTGGGCTAGCAGTCACAAAGGTAAAAAATAAATTTTGATACAAGTGTTCATTTATAGACAGAGATTGACATGGGGTTCCACTGTATATTGGCATAGATTTAAAATTTAGTTTCCTTTAACTTTCTCTATATACTTTTTCATGAGTGTCTAAACATAGTACCCTTTTGCAGAACATTCATTACTCAGGGTGACACACTACTGTGGGGCACAAAAAGCAAAACTGGTTCTGTAAACATTTAATAAGCTGAACCTTCATCTCCTATGGACCATCTAGGGAATGAATGGTTGGTTTTATTTTACTCTGAGTTGGATTTTTGTTTTTTCTCTTGGTAAAACTAAAATTTTACCACCTAAATTATACCTATTTGTGGTACAGCATATGTAACAACTAAAAAACTACTGACATTGGAGTGGTTCTGAGTAATTTAGGAGATTTATTTGCAGTCTGCCTCCTACCATTAACATGATGGCAAAATTTAGGCGACCTTCAAAAAAAACAATATTGTGTTTTGGGGCAGGAGTGTGCTTTAATAGCGTAACTTGCACACAGTAGCATGAGCATAGGAGAATCTAGATTACTCTTTCAATATTAAATCTTGTCACCTTCTATTCTCTGATTTTTTCCATCTCTTTAAATGCAGTGCCTTTTTCTGCCAATAGAAGAGCCGGAGGAAAATAATTTATCAGCATCTGCAAACCTGTATGTTCTTTATTGAACAAGATGCATTCTTTCATTAATGGAGAAAGAACTGGAAATCTCCTTCTATCCCTCCTAAAGTGGCTTTGCATGCTTAGGTAAGCTAGATCAGATCTCACGGTCCTCTTCAGAGATACATTTATTTTAGTTTGAATTTAGGTGGTTTTCTTTTTCTGATTTCAAGAGCTTCATTTGAATGCATGGCCATGTGACATGTTGCTTTTTGCAAGTCAAGGGCCTTCAACTTGTGGGTGAAGAAGTTCTTTTCAACCAATGCTGTATTCTGCTTCAGTGTTTTTCTTGCTTACAGAACTTCAGCTTCAGATTCAGAAAAAGTAATAAACAGGCATTTGGAGAAGGCTCAAAATTAAACTTTCCTTATACCTTTATAGCAATGAATTCAGTTATTTCTCCAGAAGATTGCTGCTTTTAAATGTTTCTTCCTCTGTTCAAAACAGAGTTGTCTCCCACTTTACATGGTGTTGTACAAGCAAGGTCTGTAACTTATTTGTTTGTTTAACTAAGGCTTAGTAACAAACTCCTTGTCCTTATCAGGCCTTTTGTCTCTATTCCCCCCTTACAATTCTTCCTTGGAAAGGTTTACATAAGATCTGGTATGAGTTATTGTCAGAACTTCAACTCTTACCAACATGGCTTGGAAGATCATAAAACATGTATAGTTTCTCACTGTGTGAATGCCAATAAATCATTAGATAAGAGAAATAGGCAGGAAGTTATAAATAAATTACTAGCAGAATGAAAAATCAGGAAAATT